>NC_057852.1:93508588-94119659 GCF_015237465.2 Chelonia mydas | reverse complement strand
CCTGATGGTGTGGCTGATGTGGTTAGGTTCTATGATGGTGTCCCTTTGAATAGATATGTGGACAGAGTTGACAAGGGGGTTTGTTGCAGGCCATTATATAACTAGATCTTACCCCAAAATCATGCTGATGCCAATCCTTTAGTGTCTAAAATCTAAAGGTTTATTTATATAAAGAAAGAAAGGTGGGAGTTAAAGTTGGTTAAAGGAATCAAATACATACAGTTCAGGCTAGTAGCAGTGATGGAATAAACTTCTGGTTTAAGTCAAGTCTCTGGCTGCTTCCAAATCATTGGAAGGTCCTCAATTCCTTGGTTAAAATGCTTCCATTAATGTAAGTTCATAGTCCAGAGGCTAGAGTAGAAAAGAGGCCAAATGGAGGGGTTTTCAAGGCCTTTTATATTTTCTGCCCTGTGGAGGGAAACCCATTGTTTCAAACAAAGCCCTCAGCACAGCTAGTGGAAAGTTACAGGTGACAAGATAGTGCTTGGAGTCACATGGGCAAGCCACGTGTCTGTGCATGAAGGTTTGGACACAGTAGAAGCCATTACCTGTACCTCAAACAGCATGTTTGCAGGACAGTCCATTCAGTGTAGATGGGCGTCTCCCATGGTCCAGTGTCAGTTAAGTGTTTCTTGATGAGCCACTTAATTTGAATAGTCCCTCCCAGATGTGCTGGCTAGCTACCTTGTGGGCGGTACTGCAGGAGCAAACATCTGAAATCCAGGTATAGAGTCAATTCATAACTTCAATACAAAAATGATATATGCATATAGATAGCATAATCATAACCAGCAAATCATAACCTTTTCATAGACATCTTACCTGCCACATTTTGTATAAGATTTCTTGCAAATATATAACAGTGGTTGCAACAATGATCTGGTCATATCTTAATCAGATAACGTGACAGCAGCATTTCAACCAATGCTAGTTGGTTATCCCATTTTCATGAATGGAATAGCACTGCCAGATTACTTTACAGGTGCCGGATAAAGGGATGTCTTCCTTACCTTCTCCTTTTATCCCCCAAAGTACATTGTTTTTATCTCAAGTAAGGATAACCTGCTCCGCCACCCCACAGATTATTCTCTAGTATGCTGCCACCCTGTTGATTTCGCATCCTCCTGTTGACTTTATATATAAACGGAACTTCCATTGTGTTGGCTTGCAATGTTCAATTTACATGCCGACAGAGAGACAGGTGAATAAACATTTTTTATCTGGCAGAAAACCTGTTGGTAAACTCTGCCTGGATACAGGCATACATACATAATCGTTACATCATGTCTGTACATACATTTCACAATGTATTAATGACCAGCATGACACTGGTTTTCATTTAAGACCTCACAAGATATTCTTCAGAAAAGCAGAATCTACATATTAAAATCAGATTATTCTTCTAACCCCCGTGCCCGCTGGCATTGAGGGAGTCTTAGGGTTGTATATGTTACTGAAAGGCAAAAGCAATGCAGCACATTATTAGGAAATCAATCTAGAGAGAAGACAGATGAACAATCATGTCATAATCTCAAGTGTTTCCAAATCTTGGAGAAAGTGCACAAAAGCTTTATCATGTTTACCAGGACTCATTTTTCAACTGTGCATGATCCTCAAAAATATGTTTTGATCTGATATTAACTGCAGAATTTCATGACTATGTTTACATCATGAAGGATTGCCTAGATGGAAGCAAAGTTCCCCCTCCCGCTTTTGACTGTGTTAGCAGGGCCGGCTCCAGGCCCCAGCGTTCCAAGCAGGTGCTTGGGGCGGCAGTTCGAAAGGGGTGGCAGTTCCTCCGGCCGCAGCGACAAATCGGCGGCAGCTTCTTCCTTTTGCCGGCCGCGGTGGCAGTTTTTTTCACTGCTTGGGGCGGCAAAAACTGTGTGTTAGGATACCTAAATCTGGTATCCTAACAGCCGGCCCTGTGTGTTAGGATACCTAAATCTGGATGAAAATACAGTTTGGAATTCTTAAAAGGATATCGTTAAATTCCATATCCAATCCGATATTCTGAATAAAATTGTTACGTTAGAGTTTCCTTTGTCAGCTCTTTTCTTCTGTGACAGCCTTTAAGGTTCTTTGCTCAAATAGGTTTTATGGGTTTTTTATGACTTTTTTTATGACAAGTTCTTTTCCAATATAATTTTGCTTGCATCCATTTATTCTGCTGCCTTTCTCACTGTGGGCCCAATATAATTCCAGTTGAAATCAGTGGCCATTTAATCCGGACCTACAATATGCCTAAATAAAAGATAAGCAAAAAAACTGCTTCAATGATCCCCTAAACCACAGAGGCTCTTTTATGGAATTGTGGGACAAAAGTTATAAATGAATGAAAACAATCTATCATCTCAGCACGGCAGCTATTTAAATCTTTATAACTATCAAACAAATTATATATTTATATGCACCTTATCATTATGTTTCACTGTTACCACTCCAAATTCACTAATTTTCATAAACCCAAATCTCTATCTTTCCCCTGCTTTAACTACCGGTGACAGATCAGCACTCTTTATGCTGCACAGTGCCTAGTGCTAAAGCACACACAGCAGCTGGAAAATCCTCTGTATCAGATCCAATGCAAAATTATCTAGCCTGGGCAAATCTCGAATAATAGCAGTGCTCATGCTGAGATGTGCTATGTTTTTTTAAGGCTTGGTTGTACATCAGTCAGTCATTCTTTCTCAGCCTAGCTATGGGATTCATAACACCTTACTGTTATGCTCCACAATCTACAAGCTCTTGGTTCCAAGGCCACCAGACCTTCTCATCTTCAATCCAACCATTTGTCTTCTTGTGCGATCTTTTTTTCTTTATTGAGGCCTGTGTCATTGCTTTACACACATAGTGGCCATTGGAATATCAAATAAAGATAAAAATCCCTTTAGAAACAATTGTGTTTCAGCTTACTTGGTGGCTCTTTAAATCAAGGCACTGAAGCTCAATAGTGAGATCTAGAGGGAAAAGTAAGTTTTAAGTATGTGATAGGTTTGGAAACACAATTAAGCAGGCTCACTGAAAATTTGGATCTTTGTGCTTTTTGTTCTAGATATCCACCAGATTAATTATGATATTATTCTTGTGTATTATTTGTATAGCTCCAAAAGTGTGCTGGGCACTTTGCAAATGTAGGAAAACAAGGTCTGTGACCTGAAGAGCTTACAATCTGCTTCTTTGAGATGATGTGCATGGGAAAGTCTCTGTGCTTGCACAGAGCCTCATTCATGCAACAAGCATGGGAAATAGGATGAAACAAAAGTGTGTGTGTGTGTGTGGGGGGGATGATTAATCAAATATCTTGTGAATTCCTTGTTTGTTTGTTGTTTTCTGCTTTATGAACACTTCTAAAAGGGGAGTACTAGAATTTATATCCCTACTGGAAGAAATATACTTTAAGAGGAAGGCTGAAGGAAGAGAGTGTAGACACACAGCAGAGCAGGTGAGGGAAGGTGTTCCTGGCAATAGGAAGTCACATTGAAGGAGTAAAGAGATGAGCTTTGGAAAAGCCAATAAGGGAGTGGCATGTCATGGTGGCTGAGTAGAGTGAAGGGGGTAAGGGAGCATCACTATCACATATAGAAAAAGAGAAGAAAATACCAAATTGGACTATAGATCCCCAACAGCGACTTTTCTTATGTGTATTCTGGACATAAGGGAACTTATATCACAAAAGGACTAAGGTAGAGTGCAAAACATGAACATAAAAGCCCCCTGCTCTGCAACAAAGTGGGCTGTTACAAATGTAGACTTGGTGATCAGCACATGTGGACTAGAAAATATATGAAAGATCACAAATCCTCCCTCCTTTTTTATTCTGTCTGTTGCAGGTTTGAAATTAAGTCTGGGCAATTATGTAAAGAGATGGAGGCTTGTACTTGGGAAGCCTGCATGTTCGGGGTTTACTATTCCTGATATTTTATTCATTGTAGTACAATGTTGCCATTATATCAATGTGAAATAAAGAGAATTGCAATGCAATTTCACTCTGATTGTTTTAGCAACATTTAATTTAAAAGCAGCTGATACCAAGTATAGTCCAAAATATAAATCATCTTGTGGGGCAAATTCTGCCTTCTGTACCCATCTTGATATAGTGCCTTACAGACTAAGTCACCCAATGGAAGTCATTGGGACTACTCACAGCGTAAGATACTATTCAGATGGAGCAAAAATGGCAGAATCTAGCTCCATAAAAGAAGGGCCCAAGCCCTAGAAGAAAGAGGGGAAAAAAACAATTCTGTGCTATTAATGCAAAAGAGTAGAAAATTACATCTGGTTTTTAATGAGCCTTGACGTATCCACAATAATCAAGTGCTGCATGTGGTCATGACATCCATCAGTTATGGCCCTTTCTGTGAAGTAATATTTTAAAATCAGTCAAATATGATTATGTTTTATGAATTTGTAAGCATTGTAAAATGTTAAAATTCAGAACTAATATCTTTCTCATTTATGCTTTAACTATGACTACTAGCAGATGTGACTGCTGCCATTTGACAGTTCCTGGTCAATAATTTTAACAATTATTCTAAATTTGCATTTGAATATAACCAAAACACGTCCACTTAAATCATCCCTTCCCTGTGATAATTTCCTGTGACCTTTCAAACATGAAGGTGCCTTAATTTCCTGAGAATAAATTTTGCAGTTCTGAAGTTCCTGGAGAATTTTAAATGCATTACTGTCTGTTTAAATAAATATTTATTAGACTGTTTATAGACATTGAAGGAACTATATTAGTCTTAAACTAATAATTTTGTATTTAGCTGTTACTAATATAACATCATTGACATTTGAAACTAAAATTTGTTTCTTTGTAATTGCCCTATATATTCTAGGCATGAGCCTGTAGTGGTCACCCATCCTGCATTGCTTATTTTATATCTAATGTCCTGCAATTGGTATCCAGGAAGAAGCCTCTGTGAGGGGGTTGACTCACTGCTAGCACCTCCTCGTGGCTGACAATAATGTAGCAACTCTCTCCCAATAAGGTACCTCCTGCTGACAGTCACTTCAAGCCTGCCATGGTCTGCCTCTTCCTGAGACTTGACCCTTTGGTCAGGTCACTTAAAAGTATCTCCCTTTCCAAGGCAGTCAATGAACAAAACCAAAGGGAATTAATACAAATACATTGAGTTCACAAATAGTAGAGGGGAATAGTTCCCTCTTAAAGTATGTCAGCATCTAGTCCTCCCTTTCTTCAGGGAGGGGCCATCAGGTAGCAGGCATCTGGGCAGCTTCTGCCTTCTCTTCAGGAGCTGAAGAGCTGAAGGTCTGCTCTTCTCTCTGGCTTGCCATCAGCTGAGCTGGGGCTCTCTCTCTTAAACCTCTCTCTCCAGTCCTGAGGGTTTTTTCACAGGTGCAATGGGACAGAGCCAGCTGAGCCCACTGTAGCTCATTAACCCTATGCTGTCCAGCGTGGGGTTTGTATACACCATCACACTTCCCAGAACCATTTGATCAGCTAAAAAGTAATGAACATACCAATTGTGATCAAATCTGCTAATGTAGATGCGATTCAAGTTGCCCTGCTTCTCAGACACACACATACTTCCACTGGTGCCTGAGCCTATGGATAGACCCCACTTTCAGAGTAGGATTTCTACATTCACCCTTCCACACAGTGGCTCCATACAGCTGCCCAAACTTGACCAAGCCAACTTGGGTAAATATTCTTCAGCAATAATTATAAGCTTTAGTACACTTCCATAAACTGAGAGGATAACAAGGCACATGATGTAAGAGATAATGAATACTATAAATGAAGACAGCAAAGTATGCAAAACCATTCCAATAAATCACTAATAAAGTATTTCAGCCTTTTAATTATTTTGTTGGGATGTCACTTCCTGCTAGACTCATTGCAACACCACAAGACAGTGGAGGCATGTGTGTTTCACATTATAGAGTTTTGGCGGTATTCAATTGACTTTCATTGATTTGGTGTGAGGAACTGAAAAGTAGCATGGATGTAATCCAAGTAGCTTCACGAAGAACTTGCTGTGATATATCTAATTCTTCTCTAACAATGGCATTATATTTGGTAGGAAATGAAGTGCCATTGACATTATGCTGGGAAGCTTTCCATTTAAGGTGCTGATGTAAGTTAAATACAGAAGAGTAATTACTCCATTCTCATTTAAACAGTAACCACCACCACCCAGGTGTTCAAATATTTTGCAATAGGGCTATATAGGTACCATATACACAGGATGTTAGGAAATATGTGTTATAAAAGAGAAGGCAAGATAGAATATTTTTGGCTACAGCGGAATGAAATCATAAGGTCTTGTTTCTTGATCCCTAAGATTTAAAGTAAAACCTAGTTACAGCATAGTCCCCCAAAGTCTCAGTTAACTGAATGTCAGTTATATATTCCAAATCCATTGCTCACCATGTATTGTTCCCTGGTTCATCCAAAATCCTTTGTTTTCCTGAGGGTTTCAGTTATCTGTGAAACCTATGAAAGTTTCTGTGTAGTAATGTATTAGAAACACACTAAGGCCAAGATTTTCAAAAGCGACTAGTGATTCATTTTTTTTCCGATGTCCAGTTTGAGACACCTTAAAGGAAGCTGATTTTAAGGGGTGGGTGAGGTGCTCAGTGTTTTCTGAAAATCAGCTACCTCAAACTTTCTTGAGTTGAGCACCCAAAATTACTAGTCACTTCTGAACTAAGGGCCATCACAAACCACACCACCTTCATAAGGCACAATTCTTTGAACTTGCCTTCACTAACAAGAAAACATACCAACATGTGTGTATGTACTAGAGAGAGAAAGGAAGAGAGAAAAAAAAACCTTCAAAATGAAACATTCCACTGCACACACTTCTGCCCCTGGGGAGAGCATGAGAGAACAGACATGTGACAGATGTTAGTCATGTTGTTTAATGCACTGCTGAAAGTCAGTCAGACACTGCAGTGATAAGCCCAGTATAAGAACCTATATAGAATGAAATAGGCACTGCGCAAACACCCAACAGAAAGAGTGTTCCTGTTCCAAAGAACTTTCTGTCTACATACAAGATGGAAGAAAAGAGATGGATACAACACATTTGGGGGAAAGCACAAAGCAAAAATACTTTGACTCTCTGGTCCTGAAGCTAGGTTGGACAAGCCAAGAGCCAGAAGAGCAGAGACCTGGGATGCTCAGTCTCCCTGCTTCTCCACTGCTTGAGGGATGGAAAGGTAAAGAGCCTGGGCACTCAGGCTCCCAACTTCCATTCACCTCAGAGTTGGAAAAGCTGAGCACCATGAGAGCTGTTTTTAACTCTCACTAAGATAGTATTTATCTCAATAACGTGTGGCATTGAGTTCCACACATTAATAATTGCATGCTTCATAATAAATGATTCCCCTTCTGCCCATGTTAAATTTTGTGTATTCTATTTAAGAAAGAAATATTTAAGAAAGTCATCACTTGTTACAAATTAAGTATAATTACTCTTGCTGATTCATCCAATGTTGAAATCTGCTATCTGCTTTTTGGTTATTCAAAAACAAAGCATAATGTCCAAAAACAGGAATTTTTTGCATGGAATTCACTGGGTGTAGGACAAATATATCCACAGTGAGTTGGGTAGAGATGTTTTTAAGTTTGACTTTCATGGGACTTAACTGTGAATCTCAGAAGCATAGACACACCCTAGCTAACATTTTTAGCTAACTGTCTTGCTGCTCTATGTTTCTGTGTGGCAGCTGTGTAGGGACATTTAAGGATAGTACCCCCTTGTTGTCCTTTTTGCTTTCATAGTCTGTTTTGTTCCCTCTTCTCCCTCCCCATAGGAATTCTACACTACACTTTCTTACTAAGTAGATTGGGTCTGATTTGATGTCCAAGTCAAAGAATTGGTTATAATAAATAACCCATTGATTGCACTTAAATGGAGTTTTTTGTCTTCAAAGTTCTTTACAAACACTCATTAAAGAATGAAGGATGAAATTAATTCTAGGGGAGCTGGAGACTTGGCTGCTGGACATACTGAAGAACCAGAAATTCCAGACTCCCATCCAATACTTATTGTAGGTTGCTAAGCAGAAAGTTAGACAAAGTTTCTCCGTATGGAATGGTTTTATCAAGTTCTCTGGCTTCATTCTGTGTTTTTCCATTAGGCCTGTAGTAGGCTGGCTGCCCCACTCCTATACTAGAGGGGGCTCCAGCAGGCCAGAGAGGCTGTGCGGGTGGGCGGCCAATCAGAGAAGGCTTGCTAGGGAGCCAATCAGAGGCTGAGTAAGAGAGAGCCAATCAGGGCCAGGCTCAGCCCTATATAAAGGTTGCCCATGAAGGGAGCAGGTGGTCTCTTCCAGGCCTTCAGAGGGTGAAGGTTTGTCTCCTGTACAAGGGGATGAGCACCAGGGACAGTGCAGCGCGGGGCAGGCGAGGGGAGCAGAAGGAACTCCAGCCTGGTATCTGCCAGGCTGCAGGCCACGAGGGAAGGGCCAGGCTGGTGCAATGGGGACAAAAGAGAAGCGACCAAGGGAGAGAGGCAGACAAGGGGAGAGAAGGAGGGCAGGAAGGCTGCCACCAAAGAGTCCCTGGGCCAGGACCCAGAGTAGAGGGCGGGCTTGGATACCCCTCTTCCCCCCGGCACATACACCCAGCCATTGGATGTGGCGATAGTGAACTGCACTGGACCCCTGGCAAAAGGGGTTAGACTTTGGGGTGTGGTTGGCTGCTGTGGCTGGGCAAAGTGAAAGACTGCTGATACTGCCCCCCCCCCATAAGGGGGTGAACTAGGACTAGGAGGCACTGCTGGGGGGCAGTGTCTTGAAGAGGATGCTGCAAGGAGGGAGCAACATGGGGCCAGGCACCAAGAGAGGGCGAGAGACGGACAGGACCCCACCAGTGGAGGGCGCTCCACACTGGACTGAGCTAATTTCCTGACGAGTCAGCAGGAGGCCTTGCGTTGGTGAGTCCCAACCCCGTCACAAGGCCCTTCAGGGAAAACTCGTGTTTTTCCTTGATGGAGGTGAGAGTCAGTTGGCCTCTATTAGTGAGCTCTTCTTTTAGGAACCACTGGGAGAAATTGCCCAGGGTTACCAAAGTTCACAGCTTTGCTCCCAGCTGCTTGTAGACAATCACGTAGCAGCAGCAACCAAAACCATGTCTCTTCTTTGTCTGGCAGGGAAGTTGAAATGCGTTCTCTCAGATGAGGACCTTGCTTCCATTTGCTATATCTTTGTCATTGTGTGATTGTGCTACTGCAATACTTTCTGCATGGTTATACTTATCCATTCAAAAGCTGAAGCTAAGGCAGAATGTGACAGTTCATTAGTTAAATAGATTATCCCACCATAATCATTGCACCAGCTCTTAATGATCTGTACTGGGTATTCACTGGCTTCCATGTGGAAGTTTAGGTGACTATGCATCCTCTCTGTGTCATATTATCACAGTTGATATCAGCAGAGGCATCCGAACTGGAGCATTCTCCAGAAGAGTCCCTCTTTGCCCCTGCATAGGTCCAAAATAAGCCTGAATTTGTTGAATTTCAGGTCTTGCTCCATTGCTGTAAGAAGGCATTTAGCCAGAGCTGAGGTAGGTTTAGGTGGCCTTTCTTTTCGGATGGGGTGGAATCTTGAACTGGTTTGCAATTTGTTTGTGCTGCCTGGGAGAGGTTTGCTGGGGTATTTTTTGTATGGATTGTGTATGGATTTTCAGTTGGTGTCTCCACCCATTTTCATACATTTTTGTGAGTATGACTCACAGATTTATCTGCCATTTGAATATCTGTGAGAGAAAAGTAGCTTTTACTGCAGAAAACAATGACAACAAGGGATTCAACATCAGCTAAACATGCTCTTCTTATTTGAATTTTAGGAAAACTGGTGAAAAGTTCAAGTGAATAGTTTCATTCTCCATGAAAAAATGTGGACAATTCCTTAGTGACAATATCATCTAAGAGGATAAAAGAGAAATGCAATCGTGGGTTGGAGGGTAAAAAAAGTTTCTGATGGTTCATGGCCATGCTGATTTTCTTTAAATATTTCAGATAATGTCTACATGCAGAGCCTATAGGGTTATACAGAAGTGTATTGGACAGCTGCTCATTCACCCTATAGGTCTCTCTTATGTGGGGTAGCTTAGAATTTTGTTCTGTTGCTCTCTTTTTTCTTATGTATGTGAGGCTGCAAATGGAGATAGAAGGACTGTTTGGGCTCTAATGCAGTCAATATGCTGATAACACTCATTTTTTGGCCACTTTACCTTTGGGCCCAGATAAGGTGATGGCTTTGCTTTCCTAATACCTGTTTTTTCCCCCAGTGATTGACTTTGGGGCCTAAATACTAGGGAAGTCCTAAAGTGTAGTTTGAATGGAGCTGTAGCTTACCTAAAATGTGATACATTATGTGGAACTGGAGAGTGGAAGGGGGAGGTAGCAGGAAAGTGGGCAGGAGTGGCACGGGTTCTGTAATCAAGGAGGCATGATAGGCCTAAGTTAAGGATTGGATAATGAGTCTACAGGTTGACCCTAAAAATCTGCAATGGGAGTTAGGGCTAGTAGGAGGTCACTACTCCTTCCTCCTCAGAGGGAAAAATAATTGTGGATTACTTGATAAATTCCCCTGTTCTCTTATTTCCCTTTGAAGCATCTGGAAGCCAGTGTAAGAAGACTGGATACTAGGCTAGATGGATCATTGGTCTGACCCAGTATGGCCAGTCTTATGTTTTAATAGGACTATAAAAGAGAGAAAAATGGAAAGGGAAGGAAGGGAGATAAGAATAATATATCAATGACTTTTTAATTTTTAGATATCAACATCTACAATCTAGGTATATTTAATTTTACATTAACAGAATGGGCAGTCATCACTAGAGTTTAACAGTGATTGGTATGTATCTACTTTCAAATCTCAACACAATATATTTACCATTAGAAAAATATAAACCCTGTCACTGCTTTAATAGCAGTTTTCCAATGTATTTTATGGCACATTACCTTGGTTACCTGCAGGTTCACAGACAAACACTCCATTTCTTTCCTGCAGAGATTTTACTTTCATTTGTCAGAATGGGACTGTGTATCTCCTAGAGGTAGCAGAATAGACAGCAGGTGTTCCTTCTGGGGAAAAAGAGGCCTTTCTGATCTTATGGAGAAATAAGGCCAGAAAGCCCATTCTTTTAGCTTAGTTTCTCAATCCCATTTTTATTTTACCTTCCATCACACTCTCTTCCCCAGTGATGCTTTTTCTCTTTCAAAACTCCTTGAAGGAATCTCTTCGATAAATCATCTCTGTTTCTGCTAACAAAGAGCATTACATCTGCCAAAACGTAAACCTAACTTCTTATATAACATGATATTTTGTTGATTTTTAAATTCATTCCTTTCCATCATTGAACAATGAACCCTCCATTAAATCCAGCTGAGGGCAGGCAAGATCCATCTAGCTCTGAGAAAAAGGATACAGCTATTTGGCTAAAGATTCATGAATTGTTTTCCTGTACCCTGCCAGCTATTATGTCTCAGTATAGTATATCTGATGGAATTACTCTGAACATGAAAAAAAATGTTTTCACTGTCATGGCATTTAAGAAAGATCAGTGATGGTCTCAGAACAAAATATTAATAGTGCTTTGTCTCCCAATTTATACTAAACTGGTGTTAGTAATTGGGTTTTAAAATTTAACTGTAATAAGAAGGTATCTGCTGGTGTCTTGTATGATATATGTGAATTTACATACAGCATAATGCATTCATCTGCATGCTCAAATACAGAATGGATGGAAAGCAGATGAGAGCTGAATAAAATTGGAACAACTGATTTTGTTGCACTGAATTTATGCATCATTGATTTTAGAGCCATTCGAATTTGCAAGTGTATATTCAAGATTTTTTTTCACATGAAATGTCATCATTTTTAGGCCCCAGCAGCTACAAAGCTACTCTGCCAGCAGCAGCAGCAGCCACATAAGGATTCATTAGGCATCCACTCATCCCTATATTTTTTTCCCCAGGGGGCAGAGTGTGTCCAAACTGATGTCCCAGGTAACCAGGTGCCTGGGAATGATGCATGTGTACACCCTGACTTCCTAACTCAGGGCCAAGTGCTTCTTGTTTGATTGACATTCATTGTATTGAGGAACATTCTTAAAGGACCAGCCAGGCAAAAAAAGCAGTATCACTCTGGCTGACAGAATCATTTCTGTCAGCCAGCCTAAGGACTAATTTCCTACTGTCTTTGAATTGTAGGGGAACAGTGGAGGAAAAGGGCACTTTGTCAAAGTGTGATCCTCCCATGACAGTTCCCTTGCTCAGGATAAGTAGACTATTCCACCCTTAATTGTTTGAAAAGCTGAAGATTTTATTCAAAATTGAGCAGCAGAATTTCTTTTATTTCAATTGCAATATGTTCTTCAATTATACTCCCGGAAATAATTTTAAATCTTTGACTGTGCAGTTTAGTGTGCCACTGCTTCATATTGTTCTCCTAACATACACTGTCAGGGTTCCCTCCCCACTCTGAGCTCTAGGGTACAGATGTGGGGACCTGCATGAAAGACCCCCTAAGCTTATTTCTACCAACTTTGCATAAAACTTGCCCAAGGCACAAACTCTTTGCCCTTGGACGGTATGCTGCCACCACCAAGTGATTTAACAAAGAATCAGGGAAAGGACCACTTGGAGTTTCTGTTCCCCCAAAATATCCCCCCAAGCTCTTATACCCCCTTTCCTGGGGAGGCTTGAGAATAATATCCTAACCAATTGGTTACAAAGTGAACACAGACCCAAATCCCTGGGTCTTAGGACCATAGAGAAATCAGTCAGGCTCTTAAAAGAAATAGAACTTTATTAGAAAGAAGAAAGGTAAAAGAAGCAACTCTGTAAAATTAGAAGGGAAGCTAATCTCACAGGGCAATCACATTTAAAACACAGAGGATGTTCCTCTGGGCAAAAACTTTAAAGTTACAAAAAGAAAACCAGGAATACACCTTCCTCTCAGGACAGAGAAAATCACAAGCCAAAACAAAAGTAAACTAATGCATTTCCCTGCTAGTACTTACTAGTTCCAATGGAGTTGGATTGCTTGCTTTCTTGATCTCTCTCCGGCAAGCACGCAGAACAGACAGACAAAAGCCTTCCCCCCACCCCCTAGATTTGAAAGTATCTTATCTCCTTATTGGTCCTTTTGGTCAGGTGCCAGCCAGGTTACCTGAGCTTCTTAACCCTTTACAGGTAAAAGGATATTGTGCCTCTGGCCAGGAGGGATTTTATAGTACTGTATACAGGAAGGTTGTTACCCTTCCCTTTATATTTATGACATACACATTTTGAAAATCAAGTGCACAAAAGTAGCTTATGCAGTTAATTATGCAGTCACATTTTCTATTAGTGAAATGGAATTAAAACTAGCAAAAGGCAACATTTGCTTATTTCATTTTGCTGCTTAGACTGATCAAAGAAAGAATAAGCAGAGATGTCTTCTCAAAGCATTCATGTACCCTCTCATGGGGTTACCCTGAATATGTCAAACCAATGGTAAACCATCCTTCTCGGGGGTTTTCACAACTGAGATATTTATTTGCTACCAAATAAATCAAAATATGCATCATCACGGTGGTCTCTCAGATACACAGAAGATGACTTTATTATCCAAAAGGTGGATATTTGAATTAGAGGGGGAGCCATCCCCACTAAAAGAGAGGCACTAACTGAGAATATGAAAGAAGGAAGACTGGAACCGGGGTCTACAAGACACTTGGATTCTGTATAATAGGGAATGAGCAGTGCAAGAGTATTAGATTGAAATAGATTGAAGAAAACAAACACTAAGGAATGAGGACACCAAGGCATTATGGATAACAATGTTAAATCTATCCATTCAGAAGAAAGTTGGGGTGTCCGAGACGACACCACAATTGATGTGTAACAGACTACAGATCCTCTTAAATTAATTTAAACCAGTGTTATTTAGATGGGATGTTTGGCCCTGGTGCAGTGTCTTACTCTCAGCATAACTCAAATCTGCATCAATATGTCAAGTGGATTGAGAACAGATTGAAACATTAAATAGGGTCATTTAGGGTCATTTTCCAGTATTATGTGGGTGTATCTCACGTAATCATTTCCCTGCCGCTATGCAGGCCTTGGGCACTGGTGCACCTCTATCCCTCCTATTCTCCACTTGTGGAACATAATAGCCCAATCTTATGTAGGCTGTAATGCTTTGGTCTAATTTTGGTTGTTGGGTTTAATGTATGGGTGCTGGGTGATGTTGGTGATCTGTGATATACAGGGGGTCAGACTAGATGATCTGATGGTCCCTTCTGGCTATAAACACTATGACTAAATAAAAAATAATAGTAAATCCCAAGTATGAAACTGGTGATAGGTATTTAGTGAGGCACATCAGGGCCTTGTGTCAGGTACTGATTTATTTATTTTATTCATTAATGATCTAAAATAATTAATGACATATGACTATATACAGAGCCACCAGCAACTGAATTCACAATAGGGGCACAAGAATATCAGAGGGGTTGCTAGCAGTCTTGTTATTGCTCTATGGCCTAGAATGGGAGAAGATTCATTCTATTTTCCTTGTCCATTGTAGAGCCCTCTTCTCTGCCCCTCTCCACTGCATAACCTTGTGACAGGATATGCTGTGAGATAAGCATTTGACCCCATGAGACTGAATAATATTTCTAAGATATACTAAAATATTTCAGTCATCCTTACAAAGAATGATAGTTTGTCAGAGGAAAAATATCTTGTTACTCAAGAATGTTAAGTTGCTTTAACAAGCCATTGGTCCAATCCAATATAAAACTCAATTTTCCAGGGCTTCACAGTGAAGGAGCTGAATGCCTTTTTTTATGGTATCTAGCCCTGAGCTATCTTATCAAAAGTTAGCAAAATACAGCACTGTTCAAAGACTGTTATCTAATCAAGGACTTTTGAGCTTAGCATGATGTTTCCCAAACACAGAGGAACTCAGGGAATCATAAATCTGTGAAAGAATGAAGACACTGGGAAATAGAATTGTGCTGGGGTGACGGAGAAGTGTAACAAACTATCTGAGTCATAAGTATTCAAGAAAGAACAGGCTATTCCATGTTGGTTAGGTTTTTGGAAAGGCCCATTGGAAACATTGACCAATTGACAATGAAGTGGAAGAACTTAAATGGAAACTAATAACATGAGGCAAAAGAGCCCATGTTTTCCATATATATCAGGACAGTTTTTTTCCAGTCAGCAGAGTTCTAGGTCCTTAATCACTGCAAAGAAGCTTTTTTTTTTTTTAATGCCCAAAATCTACATCAGAGAAACGTCTACATTTTGAATCAAGCCTTTATGCTTGAGGGAAGGAAGAAAAGATTTTTTTCAACATTTTAGCTTTGAGCTAATTTTTGCCTATTTAATATAATGCACATTATTATACAGGATATATTGTCTGAAGTAAACGCCACCCTAGTAATAAAGTTGAAAAACTGAAATCACAGTATCAATCCTCTTTATTCTGTTGATTATTATTATTTTGTAAATTAGGCCTTGTAAAACTAGACAGATATATAGACTGGACTCCTTTATTTATCTACAAAAAAAGGGACAGCTATTGTGCAAGAGTCTCCACAATCTCCTGAGAATATGCCTCACAGGGAAGAACATTTCCAAATGTTAGGTGCTAATTCTGGGTCTGAGTGGATTCAGTCCTTGGCTTGTGTGCAGGCAGCTCTTTCATCTCCTCATGGTTTAGATTTTAGACATTCACATCCTGTTTTGTTATTCAAATAAAGATCAAGCAACTGTGTGAATCACAATCCCAAAGCACAGTGTTTCCAAGATTATCCTCCCAACTCTGCTTGTACTATAGGCTGTCCAGTGGGAGTTGTGCATGCATGGAAGGGGTAGGGCTGAAGACCAACAACAGTGCCCCTCTTCTTCCTAGGTACTCCTTGACTGTTATGTTTCATTCACTTTCCTGCGCCAGCACAAGACCATTAACCTTGAAGGAGGTCATTTGTATTTCCACTGGGTTTACAGGTAGGCAGCTGGCCAGCTGACAATTAACGCCCTCTCTAAGCTACTTCTCCACCTTTCCGTTTTTATCCTATAACTTCAACCTTTCAATGATGTCCTTTGGCTAGGCCAATAGTGGGGATTGAATCCACAATCTCAGGATCTAAAAGCATGAGTCATTACTATGTGAGCTCAAAGACTTACTGCATTAGCTCAGACGTAGTAGCAGATTCATAAACCTCTGTGTTATGGTCTCGCCACTAAAAGGGGACAAAAAGCCAGATTGTCATTGTGTGGGTCACACACACATAGTTTGAGACACCCATAAACAGCAAGGTAGCCAAGGAGAGAAGAGGGGACTAGCCATGCACTAGTCAATGAATGGGTCCCTCAGGAATGGATTATGGGGACACATGGAATTCACAAAAGGAAGGAAGAGAGATGAAGGGTAGGATAGCTATTATTTCCAATAAAAAAAACATCTCCTATTATATAATTTCATTGAGCTTAAGTCTCCCCCGCAATTCTTCAATTACAATTACCATCTCATTGCAGTTCTATGGAATATGTGAAATTAACTTGTTGTTTTAGTCTAAGTTCTAGAAGCTAAATGTACACATCACAAAACCACCATAGCTGTCATTATGTGGCACCTAGATGGCACTCAGTGGAGCAGCCAAAGGCTGGGTAGGCATTTCAAGAACAAATATACTGTCTCTGCTCTAGAAGTGGTCCCCATAAAAATTTGACTACTATATTAGGCATATTGGAAACCCCACTACCTTATTTAAGGTTTTATGGAGAAAAATGAAGTGAGTATCCAGACATTCTATTTAGAAAGGTGATTAGCTTAGATTGCAGGGAAAGGATGATTGACAAGATTTTGCAATGTAGTTGGACTCTATCTATTATGTTTGAAGAAATGGCTCAGCTGTAGATCTCCAAAGTTTTGTTTGAGGTCTGCTTGTCTCTGAATGAAAGATAGACTTTTTTTTAGTTGACTTTAATTTTCAGATTATGCCAAATGGCATCTGATAGAAAATATAAACAATGTACAGATCAACAGATTACAACAACAAAGAATTGCTGCTGTCTGAGAATGGGATTTAATGCACAGAATAGAAAAAGCTGGGAATTATATTCCTCCCTACTTCTTTCAAAGTAAGAGTTTCATGAGGTTGTTTTTGATACTCTGAGGTTGATATTCATGAGGTTGTTTTTGATATTCTGTCCCCTGGGTTCACAAATACATATTAGAAACATGTTCAGTGATTCTCTTCATTGGATGACCAACTATATTCATGCGAGCTCTTCACTTGGCTGACTAATACTTAGGAGGCAGTATTGTCCAGTATTGCCTAGGCTCAATTCCTGGCTCTGTCATTGCTTTCCTGGATGACCTTGGGAAAGTCACTTTCCTCCTTGTGCCTTACTTTCTCCATGTACAAGATGGAAATAATGGTACTGACCTCCATTGCAAAGTGCTTTGAGATCTAGTAATGGAGAGTGCTGTATAAGAATTAGGTGGTATTATCAATGATAACTAATCCATTAAACATTTTGTATTTTCAATTCCTGACTTTATCTACTGACTGTTTAATGAAGAGACAGACTTTCATTAAGATGTAGTATATCTGGGAATTCAACAAAACAAAGTGAAAAAAGATTTTGCCACATCCACAGCGTAGAGAGATTTTATGCTGTTACGCATCATAATGTATTTTTGTTCATGATTTTCTCTGATCTATTGAGCTAGACAGTCAATACAGCATATACAAATAGTACAGAGAGAGGGGGGGAAAGCATTCATGCCTACTCCTCTAATAATTAAAAGAAAAAGTAGAGTATATGATATGTTTTCATCCCGCTGATTAAAAAAAAAATCCCATCACTACTCAATGGCAATTTTTTTCAAGTCAAGTCCTATCAATACAGTGGGATGATTTCTGAGTTATCTCCTTTCCTCATTAGATTGGGAATGCTATCTGCAATATCCCTGCTAATTAAAGATTCAAGGTGGTCTGGATGTAACTGTTCTGAGATGATACACTCAAGTGTGATCTTAGCTATTTTAGAAAATTATCATCATGACATCCATATATAGTAAAGAGATTCTACAATAAAGGCCACAAGAAGCTAAATATTATCTGTTTCATAAAAGTTTTGCTGGAGTACTATTAATAGCAACTAAATATTAAGGCCCTAAAACAGAAGAACCCCCCTCCCCTCCAAATACAACACAGGAAATTTTCTAATTAAGTTTATTTTTTATTCACAAACAAAACTGGACTTTGAACATGGGTTTCCACAGGCCTTTGTATTCAAAGAAGATATGAAATGCTGACAGAAAAGCATCATCATGTTTTCAATACGGCCACTCCTCTACACACATTAACAGTAGAGTAGGATACACACATATTGAATTATAATATTGAAATGTACAACTGAAGAATTGTAAATGGTAAGGTTAAGAGCTTTTTTTGTTATATTTTAATAATACTTAATTATGGACAGTGTATGCGTTAAGTGTTACCTCACCTGCGGCCAACGCCTTGTGGCATAAGTGTGGTTTTGCCAATTCTACCTAGATTTTACCTAGAATTGCTGATTTGCTTAAAATACGTTTTTGCTGACAGAACAGCAGTAACGTGTTGTACTGGAGGTTTTGAGATAAAAACACACAAATCTGTACCAACAAGAAGTCTTTTACTGGGAAGACCCAGGAACAGGGTGACAAAACAACATGACATAAAAACTGCATAAATAGCAAAAAATGCAGAATTTGGATAAATTTAATTTTGTGCATGAGTAACGTACAGGCTACAAAACCCCCCAAAGGGTTGATGTGCTAAAAGCTGATTAGAGAAAGATTAAGGAATCTGTAACGTAAAAATATATAAAAAGACCCCTAAGTGAGCAAGGCCTAAATTTGAGAAACTGAAGGACTGGGACAAAAGACCAGACCAGGAGATCAGAAGAGGTGATGACCATCATGGAAGATGGAAGAACTTCCTGGTGCCTTTGAATATGGTAATGTTGGCCCTTTATCCAGTCTGTCTTGTCTGTTGTTATCATCTGGAATAAGTATATGTCAAGACACTGTAATTGATAATTCTGTCTGCAATTGTAAAGGTGAAAATTGATTAAGCCTAAATTGTGTGGACTTCTGACTCAGTTTCCCACTGTAACCCCAATAGTTTCATAAACAAAATTTTGACTTAGCCAAACATTAAGGAAAATATGCAGCTATAAATCCATCTGACTCTTTCATCTAATTTTAGAACCGTTGATATGCCTCTTGTATATCTATTCCTTTAATAATATTCTGTACTAGAATATTTTAAAAATATTTTAAAAATGATCTATTTCAGTATAATTTTTCAAAGAAAATATATAGTATTAGGGCCTGATGCTACAATCCCTTACTTACATGAGTAATCCTATTGACTTCAATGGGACCAATCATATGAGTAGGGATTATTTGTGCTAGTAAAGGTTAGGAGGTACAGGCCTTGCAGAGACCATCAGAGTTAAAGTTCTGAAGAATATTTTCCCATACAAATTTCTGTAGGTGGAGATGTACAAAAACAATCCTAACTTTAACTGACAGATTTTCTAACTTTCCTTACAGTATTTGTAAGAAATCCCCTTAAGCCTAAATTCTCATTTTTTCCCTTCTCCATAATATAGGAAAGCTGTTTTATAGACCCCCTACGTGAAATAAATCCAGAAGCATCAAACTCTGCAAGTTCAGCTATAACAGTGGTAATGACATTTTTGCACCACTTAGACTCAAAGGCCTGCTTGAAAAGATCATAAAAACAGGCATCTCCCCAAATCACAATTTTTAAAAAAAACATAACGAGGAGTCCTTGTGGCACCTTAGAGACTAACAAATTTATTAGTCTCTAAGGTTCCATAAGGACTCCTTGCTTTTTTTCTGATACAGACTAACACAGCTACCACTCTGAAACATGTTTTTAAATGTTTTGAAATCAGAAGATGCTATAATCAGAACTTGGCTTTTGAGGCCTGTGTCTGCAGGCCTCCCCATTTCATGGGATTTAGGCATATAAAGGAGAATTTCAGCTTTATTTTACTTACATAAAATAAAATATACGTTTCTAGTCTCTTTCACTGAAAATGTGAAGCAATCACTAGAATTGAAATATATCACTGATCTTTCCTGAACTTCACCCATTATTCAAAGCCCTTACACAGCTGCCCAGGGCTGATCTCTTGGGGTCTGGATGGACTATTGCTTGAGGCCTCTTGACATTGGGTCAGACCCCCACTCAGTTCACTGCTGTAGGAAGTAGTGCTGTCAATGGGAATATGCAAATTAATACCAGCTGAGGATCTGGTCCAAAATGTTTTACAGACTGATAAAAATCCTAGGAATGCCTGGTTGTATTAGGATTTCAGGGTTGTTTTGAAATGATCGGCTCAGAAGAAGAATAACTAAACAAGAAAAGGGTTTTCTAGTTACCAGTTAAAATAAAGGTTTTCCAAAACAGGAAGATGAGCAAACTGTCTCATGCTAGATAATTACTTGTAATCTGCCTGGATATACAACGACATTGTATATATTTAGTTGTCAGCAGAGTCCATTATTATAGCTTTGGCATATATATCAATTTGTGTGTCTGTATCTGAGTTCTGACTTCCTTTTTGAATATCTTATTAAAGCCACATTCAGCTTTCCAAATCTGTTTTACTATTGGCTCATATCCTGTAACAAAACATGCTATTCACTCACTCATTGATTAATAATTAGTAAAGCTTGTTTTAAGTCATTAGTTCCATTTGAGCTCACCAAGAACACTTTAGATGTCTGAACGGATATTTATTCTGAGCATTTTGGAATGTGAGTCACTTGCAGAACCTCTGCAGCCCTGAGTCTTCATTTGGATTACCTATAAGAGTTTTAGTTCTGAGTTCACTGTTCCCTTTAAAGATCAAAGCTTACTTGCTCAGCCTTTGAGGACTGTTAGCTTTTTAGTGATATATTCTTGTTTAAATGCAATGGTGAAATGCATTTGTTTGCCCAATCTCACAAGATATTAAAAAAAAGTTTTGTGGGTCATGTCAAGTTCACCTACAATAACCAGAAGTCTGTTTTCTATGGTCAGTAATGACTAGCATAAATGACAACTCATGCTGTTGTTCAAGATACATTGTTTTCCCAAGTACAAAAGATACTTTTTAGTGTGTATGTCCCCGCCCCCAACCCAAGAATATCTAAAGCTACTGGATGGGCAAAATCAAACAAAAATTAGCTCAAGAACAAAGAAAATATATATATCTTAATTAGATCAGAAGAATGAATTAATACCAGAGACATACATCTCTTTCAAGATTTCAGATAATCTGCATGGTAAGCTAAACACAATTAGGCCTGGTCTACACTAGGGGGGATCGATCTTAGTTACGCAACTTCAGTTACGTGAATAACATAGCTGAAGTTGACGTACTTAGATCTACTCACTGCGGTGTCTTCACTCCTGTGAGTCGACAGCTGACACTCCTCCATCAACTCCGCCTGTGCCTCTTGCTCCGGTGGAGTACCGGAGTTGACGGGAGAGCGTTCGGCGGTCGATTTATCACGTCTAGACCAAACCATAAAACCACAAGTGCTATTTTCATCAAACTTTTTATTAGATGCTAACATAAAATGTGTCATTAAAATTATGTCTTTATGTGTACAGATGTGCCCTTCATTGACAGGATGATAATAGACACTTGTCTTACAAATGTTCAAGACTTTGAAAGATTCTATCGGTTCTAACACAATTCACCTTTTCAATTATATTGAATATCTCTGAAACCAGTGAAGTTGTTGTAATTGATGGAACTTTGAAATGCACACACTGTATGCAAGATAGAGTTTTAAACCCTGATCTATCAAAATACTCAAGCATGTGTATAACTGTAAGCATGTGACTTTACTAAATGCCAGTAGAACTACTTGCATGCTTAAAGTTATGCAAGTACTTAATTGCTTTGATGGATTAAAGCCTTAGAACTGTGCTAGAGGCTGGCTGTTCTAGCTTGATTTTTCTTCATAACAGAATAAACTGTTTTATTCATTACTCGTGTTAGAGTAGTGTAATAAGGCTCAGCCAAGCTACTGTATTCGGCACTCTATAAAGTTGAGTGGAAGTAGACAATGATCCCCAATCTAAAATCTGTTGTATTAATTGGGCCTACAAATTTACCCTAATTGTGAGCTTAGCTGTAAAAAGTGACTGAAAGTTCATAAACTGTCACAACTCGTAACAACAAATGTTGCCGGGAAAAGGTACTAAAGGAAGACAGACAGACTGAATATGTCCAGATAAAAAAGCCTACTGATAAAACTCAAAGATACATGGGATCAACAAGAAAATGTGGGTCTGGAAATTAATGAACCAAAATTGGTGTGTCAGAAACTAGACCTAATTTGTGGACAAAATAATGAGAGGATGGGCTATTCCACTCACCACTCCCTTTTTGGTTCCTTCAAGAAGAGACTTTAGAGAAAAATTATCTACTAGAGCAAGCTTCACCATCATGGCTACCACCTCTACCATTTCCTGGCACCTCAGAGAGATGTCCTGATCATACCAGGCCAGATAGATGGACCCAGATGACATCATCACCTCTACCAGCTCCATCTGAATCCCAAACACCACCTGGCATGAAACAGAATCAGACTTTAACAACAGTGCCACCCCATCTCAACTATATTCTTCTCTTTTATCCAAAAGGACAGTTATTACCATCTTTGATACTATCAGACAAGGGGATTTTTTCCTTCTAAAAAGGCCCTCCAGCTAAAGGGAAAGAGAACAAGTGATATTAAAATGAAAGCCTTATTTAATACTGTACATTTCAAATACTTTAACTGTTTTCCCTTCTTTTCTTTATCTTTACTAAGAGGTTTAAAGGATTTTTAATGGTGTGTTTGCAATAATACTAAGCAGGCAGAGGTCTCTGTATACCAAACCCCGAACTTTGTTTAACACTGTTTAATGTTGGACGGTGACTGAGTTATGTTAACTCCGTTAGCCCATATATTTCTTCTAAATAAATATAACAAACCCTAATCCTGCATTGTGATCAAAGTCTCTGGGGCTGTATGTGGATGAAGCAATCTTTCTGTGTTGATCACTGTGCAGGATTAGGTCCTAAGAAGACAAGTGACATGCAAAGCATAGGCAAGGAGGGAGATAAGAAACATCCATATAAATATTATTTTATGTACAAATACATGTGTTATTTTCTTCTACCTTCAGCTTAGTCACAGTTTGCTGACAGATTACTATGATTAATAAAATGGGAATTTCTTTGGGCTTCCTACGTGTTTTTTTTTTCTTCAACAGTGTTAAACACAAAATGAACAGTTTCAATAACATACCACTGATTAATTTGATGTACAATTTTGATTAACTCTAGAGTGCTCAATATTATCTTCTCTAGTTTCATGTTCCATAAAATGTTCTACAATGGCAGGATCAATTAGTTTCAATTTTCCTATCACTCAGTCCAGATGGTTCTCATTATTTGCTAAGGATAGCTGCAAATTGAAATTTTTGAACCCATAATTCACAACATGTTAACTGGTGATACTGAACTGTCCCTTTGTAGAATAATCAGCAGAAGATAAAGATGGGGAAAGGAGGGTACTCATATATATTGCACATTTTCCAGACCTGGGAACAGCTTGTCCCAATGGTATATTCTACTTCTGAGAAACGAAGGAGCTAGAAAGTCGAAAGTGAAATAATAATTTCTCAGATAATTTCCCAACATATAGTTTGGATATGATATTATCTTGGGGGTACCTGAGCTCACAATGAATGTGTTTGCCTCACTTGAATATCTCTGGGTACATCTCATTACTGCACTGCAGATATGTTAGTTTTTGAACAAAATCCATGCACTGTTTACCATTATTTTATTTCATATCTTCTGTATTGAAGAGCAACAACAGAGCAATTAATTGTTCCTTTTGTCAAGCATTCCTGTATGCGCCTTCCATCTGGTATAGGAATATGTCTCATCTTCAATTTTTCAATATAATATTATCCTATACCAGTGAAAGGAGACAAACAGAAGACTGCAAAAAGTTCACTAAGGACCTTGATATTCTCATCAAATTTCCCTAGAAATATGAACAGTTAAGGTTGCTCAAGTGTTTCCATTCTCAGAGAGCTTTTTCAATTTCTTTAAAAGTTTTCAGTCTTGGATCTCTGTGGCTGAATTTTTTTTTTTTTTAAATTATAGGCCAAAACAATTTAGCTGGTTTCTGGAATGAAAAGAGGTGGGGAAAAAAATTACAAAAAATACAATCTCCAGAATATCAGTACTAGGCAGTAGAAAGTTAACATTTGGCAAGATTTAGGTTGCAGATATGCCAGTTGGTGGCCTGGTGAACACAGACTGCTGTTTGCAGTTAACTGTCTGCCAGTGTACCATTGGTTCAGTGCACATATATGTAGTTTAGGAAAATCTGTCGGAAGTGCTGTCTTTCTCTCTGGTTAGTAAAGGTGTGTGTGGAACGTTGTAGAGCTCTGGATTCCTGCCTCATTTCATAGGATAAATGAGTTTGAGGAACATAAGGAATACAGGTTTGGGGCCCTAGTAGGGCGTACAAAACGCCATATGTGGCAGTCTCTAAGCTATGAGTGCTGTCGCACTGTTGAATGTGATGACTTCCTATTATACAGCTCATTTGGCCAATAACAATAATTGAAAAAGAAAACATTGTTATCCACCTCCTACACTACAACCTGAAAACAATGATGTGGTATTTGGAATTATATTTTGTAGGAAAATCTGAGATTTTCTCAGTTTTGCTAAAGATTTTCCTGAAGCAAAGCCAGTACTTGAGTTTAATCTGTTCCAGTAGTGGGTTGGTTACTCAATATGCCAGTTTAAATTGTGTACAGCACAATTTAATATCTGCTGATACAATAACTTTAAAGATTCCAATGTCTTCTTTGATACCTTTTTGTGATGGCTCATAAAACAGGAAATGTTGTCCAGAGAAACCAAGACAGGCCTGAGAGTCAGGGGTTCCTGAGCTCTAATCCCTTCTTTTGTCCCTAACTTGCTGTGTGTACTTGGCCAAATTACTTCACTGCTCTACCTCAGTTCTCCCATCTCTTAAATGGGGATATCTACCATACTAAAGTGTTCTGAGATTGGTTAATCCATGTTTGTGCAGTACTTTGAATACTAAGAAAATTCTAATTAAATGTCAAATTATTATGGTAGCTTTCTTATATGAATACTCTGCTTGTATCCACTCTCCAAAGCATGTTGGGAAGAGGTTTTTTTATGCTGATTCTCCCACTGCAAGACTCATGCCCCTGCACATATATCTAGAAACATAATTAAATATCTTCTAATCATGTTTTTTTTCTCTGCCTTACTTCACTTCTGATGCCTTTTTGAAGATATATTAACTCTTCTATCAAGTTATGTTTTCATAAAGACTGAAATCCTGGTGCCATTGAAGCCAATGGCAACATTTCTATAGATTTGATGGGAGCAGGATTACATACACAATGTTTTGTTCATTTTACAGTGTCCGTTTTGCTTTTATTGTTTGCTTCTGTGTTCTTGGATTAGTCTTTCAGGTTCTGAAGTTGAAAGATAGATCATATGATGCAATTTTATACAACCACATGAATTTAATTAGTATACTACCCCATGAGCACAAAATCAGGTGCTTGTTGATGAATATCACCAGTAATATGCTTAGTTGACTATTTGTGCATGTAAATATATGAGCATGCATAGAAGTTATTTGTGCAGACAGTTGTGTGCTAAAGTCATTGAAAATCAGGCCCCAAGTAAATCTGAGTAATTTTCCTGTCAGATATAGTTTGTCTTCACATATCCAGTTCACTCTAATTTCAGTCTGTCTTGTATTGCTCTTTCTGTGTTGTGGTGCAAATCATTCATCAAAAAAAAAACCCCAACAACACAGCACAAGTTATATTTTACTATGTTGTACATCACACTATCACAAATTCACTTGGTTTTAATTTAGGTATTCACATATTCACTAACACCTGAATAGCTAATCTAATAAAAAAAGTAAATTCATATACATCTCTGATTAGGTTTTTGGTCTTAATGAAATCTGACCTACATCCAGTTTTTTAACACTTTCTCATTAACAATATACCACCCCCCGCACCCAACATGAAACATATATTGATTAAGATTGAGCTGCTTTCACCCAGGACTCTGGAGAATTATTGTCTGTATGCATTTTTGGTGAATATATACATTTTGCTTCATGTAGTGCTCCTTTTTACTTAGCAGGTTCCTTTCTAATTTTAGTCTATGTACAATATGTATTAGGAGGCATTGCAGAGGTTCAAAGTGGTTCATAGGGATTTGTCCATTTAATGGAAACTAAGTCTCCACATCTTGGAGCATATAAAGTTACTGTGTCCCCCCACTGGCAGATGGGGGAGTGTCAACATGTGGACAGTTCTGAATAATGGATAAGGAGCTCTGGACCTAAGGTTGTGCATGGGGCTGGTAACCCATCACACAAAATTAACTTACTACAGAAACAAACACGAGGAACCATGTAGGTGTGCATCATGCTCGAACAAGTGATTGACTTCTTGTGAAGAATATGACAGGCATTAGTCAAATATATAAGGAAACCCATATCCTAAAAAGTCCCTTGCTTGAGGCCAGAAGAGTAATGAAAATCAGATTTTGGAATGTGAGAACAATGCACAAAACAACTAAAACTGCTCAAATAATTAAAGAAATATATAGGTACCATCTTGATGTCCTTGGAACCAGTGACTGTAGATGGACAGATTCAAGTAATCTATACTTTAGAGAAACAAATAAGACCATCATCTACTCCGGGAATGTGGATGAAACACATTAAGCTGGTGTAGCAACTCTAATGTAAAATGAAGCAGAGCCAGGCATTGACTGAGTAGGAGTCAATCAATAAAAGAATTGTTAGAGTTCACTTTCAGACTATATTCTTCAAAGTAACAGTTGTATAATGCTATTCACCAACCAACACAAAGTCAGATGAGAAAAAAGATGTTTTTTATGATTTGTGACAGGATGTGTTAACAAAATATGATATCATAGTTACTATGGGTGATTTTAACACAATGTTTGGAAGTAAGAATGATGGATTGGATAAAGTTATGGGTAAGTGTAGCAGGGAATCAAAATGGTGATCAATTAGTAGAAATTTGCAGAATGACCAACCTAATGGTATGAGAATAATATTTCCTTATAGCAAAATCCATAAAGTGACATGGAACTCCCCAGATGGTACTACAAAGAACCAGATAGATTACCTCTGCATTTCATGAAAGTTTTGCAGCTCGTTGGCAGATGTACATGTGAACAGGGGAGCAGACATAAGCATAATCTTTGTATCGCTAAATTGAAGATTAAGTTACTGAGGATGAAGATAGTTAAAATTGCACATCAACAGCACACAATTAAAAGACCCAGACACAAAAAGGTGCTTTTCAGCTTGAATTGAAGAACAGGCTCAGTTTTTTAATGTTGTAAACTGTAGAAAACCAAGAGACTGATACTCTGCAGGAAAACATCGGAGAGTGCTACCTAGAAAGTACAAAGACAGATCTAAGAACAACAAAAATCTAAAAGCAAAGAACAGATTAGTGATTCTACTTGGGCTGCAGTGGAAAAGAGAGGAAGTGGAAAGCAAAAATTCATTTAAAAAAAACTCATTAAAGCTAAGATGTGAACAGAGAAGCAAGTGGCAAGAAGAAGAGAGCTCAAGACAAAGGTAAAAGGGAGTACAAGAAGAGATAAAAGGGCATCTATTGAAAGAAAATATTGAGAGGCTGAAGATGTTAACCAAAGATGTGACCTTCCTTGTATAAGAAAATCAAACAGCTAATAGAAAATTTTAGCAGTATTGCAGTCCCTATTAAAGATGCAAATGTAAAGACTCTCAGTACAGAAGAAGAACAGAGGAAAAGATGAGCAGAATGTTTCCAGGTTGTTTTACCTAGACCAAGCCCAAGTGAACTATTCAAAATATGTGAGGAAGGTCTACCACCAGAGTTTGGTATTGATTTAGGAGTTAGAAAAGCCATCAAAAGGGGAAAGCAGCTAGGAAGAATGACATTACCATATAGATTCTTAAAGCAAGTGATGAAACTGTCCTCCAGACTTTCTTGGATCAAATATAGAGTGAAGAAAAAAACCGAACCTGGTGGAAGGGCAGCCTTATAGTAAAATTGCCGAAGGGTGACCTTCCCAATTGCAATAAGTGGAGATGAATTGCACTACTCTCAGTGCCTGGGAAAATCACATACATTGTCATCCTGGAACATATCAAGAAACAAACAGATCTCCAATTTAGAGAGGAACAAGCATTTAGACCCCCGAGATCATGTGCAGACTATATTGTTGTGCCCAGATTTATTATAGAACAAAGTGTGGTAATCAATTTTTATAAATGTCCAGAAGGCTTTGACAGTGTACACAGAAATTGTCTTTGGAAAATTACAGCATACTATGGAATAATAGCAAAACTAATTAGAATCATCAAGGAATAATATGCTTTTTTATATCTCATGAGAACAGACGCTCACTTTTTTAAAGATCTCTTTGAAACCTAAAAAAACCAAGCAACATTTGAAGTTTTAGTTTCCTCTGTTTTTGAGGTATCTAGTATTTCTGATTAGAACATATGGGGAAAATGTGGGGTTGTTCATGCTTCAGTACTTGAAGCAACCAGCAAAGGAAGTTTAGAATAGAAGTTACAACTCAGTTTAACTCTAGAGGGCACTACCTGCTACAGCCTAATCATAACATAATTAAAATGTAAGTGAATGCCTCCGCAGAGCAGGCCGGCTTTAGGCACCAGCAAAACAAGCAGGTGCTTGGGGTGGCACATTTCTGGGGGTGGCATTCCGGCGCCGGCCATGCCGCCCCAGCTCACCTCCACTCTGCTTCTCCCCCCTCCCTCCCAGGCTTGCCGCATGTGAAACAGCTGTTTGGCGCGGCAAGCCTGGGAGGGAGGGAGGAGAAGCTGAGCGGCAGCGCGCTCGGGGGAGGCGGTGGTGGTGGGCCGGGGGTGAGCTAGGACGCAGGGTTGCCGGGGGCGGGGGGGGAGCCTCAGGAAGCAATGGGGGCGGGGAAATGCAGCAGGCCCAGGGGAGGAGGCGGGGCCGGGGATTTGGGGAAGGGGTTGGGAAGGGGCGGAGTTGGGCAGAGCCAGGGGCGGGGGGCACGGGGCATGAAAAAAAGCAGGGGTGGCCAAAAATTTTTTTGCTTGGGGCGCAAAAATCCTAGAGCCAGCCATGCCACAGAGACAGATGTAGGTCACTATACTGTATGTTGTTTTTAGCTGTTTTAGAAGCTGTTGAACTGAACTTTAATCAGATGACTTGCAACCCACATAATTCAAGTGTGGAGCTGAAGTATCATCCATTCTTTAGCAGTAGACTGAGCGAACAATGGAATTGGAATTTCAAAGCTGAGGAGTGTTTGCTTTCAGGCTTAGCAGTGTTTGGTTTCTGATGTATAATTTTATCTCAGCACCAGTTGTCAATCATTTATTTGACGTTTTCTATCATAAAGCTACCCAATTCCATGGTTTTCTTTACAAGTTTTTTTTAAATGTACCGGAATGACATGAAATAAAGAAGCTGAAACATACAGCAATTATTCTTAGAAGTGCTGAAATTGGAGACAGGCATGTCCAAAGATTTTTTTAAACTTTTTTTTATGCAAGTACAGTTGGGGGTAAGGGTAATGGTCACTGTCTTTTTCTGAAGTGTACATTCATCTCTAATTGTTATGACATCATAATAATAGCAAGGACCTTTACATTTCTTTTGCTCTTTAATACACTATAAGTAGGATGGTTCCTTTAATAGTAACTCACCCAAAGAAAAATCCAAGAGAAATATGATACAGAAAGCATTAAAATTTTATCTATCACATAACTCTCCAGTAGCTGACACCTGCAGAGCTGCGTGGCTCAGACGTCACCAAGAGTGTAGCAGCCTGCAACCACCAGTGGCCATCAATTTATGCAGCACACTGTGAAGAACTGTTTTACACACCATCTGTGTCAGGAAGAGTCACCCTTAAAGAACCATCATTCTCTGTGCTGGACCTCCTTATAATATTTTCAGAGGACCACTCTTTGAAGCTTTCCCTTTAAAATACAAAGGTACAGGGTGTTCTGTAGCTTTAATGGTTCTGCAGTAGTCCACAGCATCTCCCTCAAATGATCTTCCACTTTCCCCCTGTAAAACAACACTGTGTTTGAAGGATAGCAGATATCTCGGGTAATGAATGTCCTTCATATTTACTTATGTAAACTACAGCAAGAAGAATGCTTACAATAAATCAGCTGCTCTTGGTGCAGATGTGAACAAGGCTTGCATCCCAGCACATTTCTGGTTTGAAATCAGTCAGGCTGTGCCCAAGAGCTGCAGAAGTTTCAGAGTGCTCTAGTACAGAGTGCAGACTTCGTCAGATAAGAATGAAAGGCCAGACATACTAATACAACACCTGAATCACATTCAGATCTTGGTTACAAAAGCTAATTAAGAAAAAAGGGTGCTTGCAGCACCCCTGTGATTCCAGTGAACACACTGGTATGAGTCCCATTGTAAAGGGAGTGACATCCACACTTCACAGGGGTTGAATGAAAACAATGGGATTTTTCTAACAATTATTACTAATAGACACAAACACATCTGATTGAATGTGTGATTAATTATGGAAAAAAATATTGTCAGCAATAAATTAAACTTTCCATTCTTATCATGGGCCAAATTCAGAAAGCATAGGACAGTGCAGATTACCCAAGTTTCCTCGATTTATGAACTGGAGCATTCATTCATGTTTTTTGGGAGTGGGGAGGCCAACTTGAATCTCTAGCAATGGCTTTATAAGAGACAGGCCAGCATTTAATGAGCACATCTCATGGTTGCCATAACTATGCCCCCACCCCAATCCCATCCACGGCCAGTTACTACTGCCTCCAGTAGAGGGGGGTTCGCAAACCCCTGATATGTTGACTCTCCATCACAAGAGACTTGCCACTGGGACTTTTCCTTCAAGCACAGACTCCTGGTGGATTTGTCCCTATGTTTATGAGTTGAATACGTTATAGTGTGGTCAAGGACACTGACTGTTTAACGCCTCTTTCCCATTGACTGGTTGAGCCTTTCTTATATTGTCACAACTGTGCACCAATTTCCAATGGAACCTAATCACTGAAAAACTCGTACAAATCCCAGTTCCCTTTTTATGAAACAAAGGGTGGGCAGGGAAATGTCAGTAGGGGCTGAAGAAAGGCAGGGAGTGCAGTGGGAGGGATTGAGGCACCTCCTCAAAGTGCCAAGCTGACTTTTCAGCATTGATTTGTGGCACTTTCACCTGCTTCTAACACAGGAACATACCTGACCCTGTGGATCAGACCTGAGCTTCATCTAGTCTAGAGTCCTGTCTCCAGCTGTGGCCAGAGCCAGATGCTTTAGAGGAAGTTGTAAGAACCCTGTAGTAGGCAGATGTGGGATTACCTGCCCCCCACAATGTGTCTCATCCTGTTCTCTAATAATTAGAGATTGGCTGAAGATGAACCATGAAGTTTCATATCTCTTTCAAAAGTTTTGTTAGCATTAACTCTTCTCATTCTGGATATTGTTATCTTCACTTTCTCATGCAAAATAAATTAGTGAGTTATATTCTAATAGCAATAATGGATACAATAGTAGGCTATTGTTGCATTTTTAGAATGGTTGAAAGCATGGGACTGAATTATACTTGAGACATTTATCAAGGCCCTAATCCTGCTTCTACTGAAGCCTAATAGGAATTTCATCCTTGCCTTCCAGGTGATTGTGATGTTACACCCAGTATTCTTTATAGAAATATAGTTATGATATGAATATATTATAACTATATAAGATATACTTTATGCAACATGGGTCTTGTAAGATATCATTGGAAAGGTTATAATGTACTGAAAGCATTTATCCAATTTGTATGCATGTATCATTTTTGTATTTGAATATTGACCATGGGAATATTGATCATGTCTCTGTATTTCAAATGTGCTATGTTGGATGAGGCCAAACAATGTTAGTGGCTTATTGAAGAAATGCACAGAAGCACAAGGATTACCCCAGGAACTGTGTGCAATAGAAACTCTCAGAGATAGCGCTACACAATGGGAACTGTTTGACCCAGGTCACATCAAAAAAGCTTTCCATCAAGTGGGGGGAAGATATAAAAGAGGGACAATTACAACATGAGGGGTCCTCACTCTCCCTACAACAACACACCTGAAAACAACTGAGGAACAAAGACTGAACTATGAGAAGTGATGGTCCCAGGCTAAGATCTTTAGCCTGTGTATGAAAACCTGGGAAAGTTAAGGCAACTTGTGACTTAAGAATCTGCCAGCCTATTTATCACTCAGGGTGAGAATTTGCGAATTTGTATCCTACCTATCTAGTGTGTTAAGCTCAGTTTGCGGCTTTTGTTTATTTACTAAGGCAATCTGCTTTGTTCTGTTTGCTATCCCTTTAACCATTTAAAATCTACCTTTTGTAGTTAATAAACATATTTTGTTTGTTATTAAACCCAGTTTAAGTAATTTCTAACTGTGGGGGCAAGAAATCATGCACATCTCTCTTCACATTGAGGAAGAGGGTGAATTTTTATGAGCTTGTGCTGTGCAGATTTTTCTGTACAGTGCAAGACACCCTACTTTCACTTGTCTCTGATGTTATCAATCTACTATCCCTACTAATTCTCCGGGTCCCAAATCTTTCCAAAAAAAAAAAAAGATAGATGGCCCTATACTTGTAATGGAAAATACAAGGAGAAAGAAAAAACATTTTCTTAAAAAAAAGTCTTTCATACATGATTAAGGAACACCTGAGTAGGGGGTTGGACTAGATGACCTCCTGAGGTCCCTTCCAACCCTGATATTCTATGATTCTAAGACAGTATTATTTTGGGCTTATCTCCCAAAAGGGGTGTGCACGTGAGTGCTGGGGGAGTCCTCTCACACAGAGCTGACTTCAGTCTGTGTCTGCAGCTGGGTGTGGCCCTACATGTGTGTGTGTGCTGCAAGAGGTTGGTGAGCCTAATCCAGCAAAGCAGGGAGTGGGAACACAGGCTGGTCGAGCAGGAGAGGCTCAGTGAAATCCCAGTACATCAGGTGGCATCCCAGAAGCGGGGTCCAACCCGTCACAGTGAGTTTGATCAGTCCCCAATAACCTTCACATGCACATTCTGCCATGACTTATTGCTCTTTTAACTTTTCTTTCTGTTAATTTTAGCAATCACTTTCTGCTTTAGGCCATGCGTTCCTGTTTTTTTTTAATATTCATGTAATTTATTACTACTTTCTCTTATATCTGTTTTATTTGAGTCTTTATGTTTGCCCCCCTCCCACACACACACTCCTCACTTTCACACAGGGAGATTTTAAATATGTGTAAAAGACACAGCAAGTCATAGACTACTCTTTAAATATCTAAATCTTTCTTATTTCTGGCAAATTTACTTTGGTTAAGAATCTGATACTTTATTTGTAATTAATTTAGAATACATTTCTAGTCTAACATGGATGATCCTGTAGGGCTGGCTGATCCTAATCACATAAATATCTCTCCAAATTTTCTCCCTTTTTATAATTGAGTTCAAACCAAGCTTTGTTCAGCTTCTGAAATGCTTCTCTCTATATTCTTCATGTTTCTTTTTTCTGTTTCTGTCCAGTATTGGATGTGCTGAAATACAGTGAGGAAGGCTGAGATAACACAGGGGCTCTACAGAGGCTTAATCCCTCATACTTGTAAAATGCCTCGAGATCTGCTGATTTAATGTGCTCAATTAACGTTCTTATAAGCTATTGTTGTTCTGGCCATTTTGGAACACGGTATAGTGTTGGGAGATCAAAAATTCATTCCCTGGGCTGCTGTACTCCTGGCTCCCTTCAAACAGGGACAATTCCATTTTTATCGATAGGCTTGTATGTATCCGCAGGCTGACTCAAACCCAAATAATTCTGGTCTTTTGAGGTTTCTTTTACATTTCACTGGTCAGGTGAGAAAATCAGATGATTCATCTGTAAAAAGTGATAGCCTATTGCATGTAGTGTTGACTGAAAACAAATTCGAGACTTTCCAGAAGTGCAATTTTTCCCTTTTATAAACTTGCGACAAAATCATAGCACCATTTATTATTATTATTATTATTATTTTATTACTATGTATTTATTATATTTGTCTATGTTGCAGTTGGTGGTTAACTTACTGTGGGAAAATAGTAACCATTTTTGGTGACTTCCACTGAATCTCTCTCTTGTCAATAAATAAAGCGTAAATCACATTACATAATAATACTTTGTATTTTTAAGAACTTTTAAGAAGTTATCTTGAACACTTTACATTTGACAATCTCAAAGTATTTTTCAGAAGTTTTCTCAGACACTCCTAAGTCTATTGGAATATTGCTATGTACACGGCTAAAAAGCTAAAAAAGTGTAATAATCTGTGACATTCATTATTTGTGATTATTGTACAGCTTTTTATATGTTGCAAGCTATGAAAAGTTAAAAAAAAATCTTTGGAAAGCACCATCTGGAAACACATTGTTATGAAATGGTAATCATTTTTAAAGGATGATATTCTGACTCAAATATTTACTGAGCTCTATTTACGTGGTATATCATTGACAGCCAATCTGGAAGTTCTATTTCTATCAGCATTCTAAATATTATATATTTGATATTCTTAACCTTTGAAATTGAGATAATATTTATATGTGCCTAATTATCTAATATTCTTCATATATCCTAACTGAGATGTTCTCTTGCCCCCATATTGTAGATTTGGTTGATACAGTAGCCATGAAGTTTTAAAAAGGTATGATTTGTACTATCATAGTAAAAGATACAATTTTTAAACTATTCCCTCATGCCCAAATGTTAATAATCTTTGTGTATATAACTAAGTGCTCTATATGGATAGAATGAGAAAGATGCAGTGTAAATAAACAGCCCTAGAGCTCACCTGTAATAAGAAAATCCATTCATGTAATTAGGGTTATAATTTCTCTGCCCTGATCTCACGATTTAGAACAAGATCAAAGTCATTTGAGACATACTTTAAATTATTTTTAAAGTCTAATGAAACATTGAAAAGATTACTGTAAATTATTTATGATAAAGTTGAGTCATATGGGTTCATAGTATTTCCATGATAATCTTTAATTTATTCACTTTCTTTACAAGATGCTTGTGATCATCATCTCTCTTAATTTTAAGTTCAGATGAGAATAATATTCCTTTTATCTTTACATACAGTAGATTTTTATAAAATATTTGGCAGAATTTGTACCATTCCCCATTGAATTGCATTGAGGGATAGATTTGTCACAGTTCAGGGCAACTGAACCTGTATTTCCCCCTCCATGATCCCTTGCGGGCACCCACTCTAGGTTCCTGGCTCTTCAACCATCACCTCTCTCTCTCCTTTGTGACCAGGGTATTTCTAGGCTTCACAGTCCCCTGCCTACACTGTGTTATTCCCAGCAAGACAGGCTATCTAAACAAGCCAGTGTCTGTACTTTGCTCTCTCTTTGAAGGCTATGAACAGCAGTTATCACACAGCCCTTTATATGCAAGCACATTTATTCTCAAGCTGAAAGCACTACAGAAAAAACATTAAAACAGTAAAAGATCCTACATGCACACTAATAAGTTTACCACAGCTCCCCTCCTCCCCCCCCCAGCTCCAACCTAGGGCTTTGGTCAGAGTCAGTCTTTCGAGGCCCACAAAGGGTTTTTTCTGTGGTTACCCATTTTTAACAGCCTTAGCTCAAAACTCACACACCCATAAATAGTTCAGACTTTCCTTTGCACAGCCTGGACCTTTGATCTTTAGTTTCTGGGAACAGGTAATCAGCAGACAATGGTTCTCTCCTCAATGCAGAGCTTCCAAAGACTGGGGTTTTGTATAACTGGAGATGGGAAATTTGCATTTAGTCCCCTTGCAGATTCAAAGAAATCTACTTCACATGTATTATCCCCAAAGACTATTCTTGTCTGCCACATTGTTCTAACCCGTCCTTTGATCACGCAGCCCACAACAATACATCAACCATTCATTTAATACAATGGACCCCAAATATATTTAAACTTAATTCAATAAAGTCTCCCAAGGATATTGCAGGAAATTGCCACGTCAGTCACAAGAATGTTTGCAGGTGTAACTTTCATTTGCATTGAGACACTGTAAGGAGACAAAAACATGATCTTTACACAGGCAATGCACTAATATTCATTTGCACTTACTCATATTAGAAAAGAGATATTTAACTGAGAGTGAAACTTTCAAAAGAAAAAAAGAACAAAAAAGAGGCAACACCCACTATAGTTTGTATATAAAAATAGCTATTGTCATACTTTAAGTGGATTGTCACATCCTTTTGTGATGTTTTTGACCTGTTTAGATTTTAAACACACGCGCGTGCGCGCACACACACATACATTGAAACACTTTTCATGGGATATTGGCTAGGTATCCTTATAGATGTGAATCAATAAAATAAATGAAGAAATCAGTGTGCTGTTGTGAGCTGACTATAAGAATCCAAAGCAAACCTGAATTTGAATGGCAAAAGAATGTTCCTGCTAAACATAATGTATGACAAGGCACGTGCAAGGATTTTGAAATTTTTGTAAAAGTTACTTCATAATATATATTTATATTTAACAAATGTTTAACTGCCTCACATCAGCAGCAATACAATTATGTTTCATTGTAAAGCTCTTTCTGAAGAGAACTGTTAATATAACCAGCAGACTGAGCAAATGAACTGAGCAAATATCCACCATGATAAAATACGCATCTATGATGCTGTAAAATGAAAGTCACTGGAAAATGTAATCCCTGTGCATCAAGTGCAATATGGGACCAATTTTTAGTAGACGAGGAAATTTTTCCTCTCAGACCCATAGTAAAAGTACACAGTTGCACATTTAGTATAACTTCATTATAATTCCATTTCAGGAAGCTAGAGATATTGCCTCTCAACCCTGGTTTATGAATGATAACACCCGGATTATTGACACCTGTGAGTTCATAGTATTCTGTAAGTGGTAGAGGGACATGTATGATACTTTCTGTCTAAATAATTATACTGTATAGGAAACTGCCCTTTCTCCACACGTTGCCCCCAAAACTGAGATCACCTGAGATTCAAATGTCAGGGGTCAGTAGCCAGCATTCTCAGTAGACTTGGGAATTCACCTCCTCTGCTGGTCCAGTAGAGACTGAGATTGACCTTAAAAGCACTGAAAAAAGCTCAGCTCCTAAAGGCAGGCAATATGCTGAGGCCTGAGCACCTGCAACTCCCACTGAAGTTAATGAAGGAAATATTGTTGCATATACTGTATATGTTTTTTGTGTAACGCTACACTCGCCCATCAAGTAAGGGGTTACTTACACCTTTATACAGCTCCTCAGCGCCTAAGTTAGACCATGCGAGACTCATATAAGCAGAGCAAATGTGAGCAGATCTAAGAGGGCCTAGCTGAGCACAAGGGAGTTGGAGTAAAAGGACACCTATGTCACTGCAAAGATGGTCTGACATGCATCACCTCTGAATATGGCCCACCATATTAACTCTGATGTACTGGTATGTAACTCATAACTGCTTCAAAGGCTACCCTTTTCTGTGTATAATATGTATTCCGGCTGTGAAATGCAAATTATTTGGCTTTGATGGTGAGTCTTCTGGAGAATTGACCCTGCATCATGTACTGATTTAAACTTCATTTCAACAACTCAGTAAAGTTATTTTAGCCACCCAAAGCTTTATAGGAATCAGCTCAATTGGAGGTCAGCCCTCTGTCACATTCTATTGCTTCTTCACCAGAACATATGCATTTCAATCCTGTCAAAGGCAGGGTTTGTCAGAAACACCTCTTTCTTTTTGTGCTTTTTGAGCTGCCTAGCTAATTCAAATTTCTTTTTGGAATGGGGTCACTGCTGGGTTTTAAGCAGGATGTGAAAAGACTGGTTGATTGCTAACTCACTCAGAAATTTGGTGCAAGTGCATTATAAATGCATAAGAACATCAGAAGCAGCATTATGACCAGGGGTTGTCTCTCTTCTTAGAGCAGATGAATGGTAATTCTGTAATGAGGACAGCCTTCAGCAACAGATAAAACTCAAATACTTGTGTGCGTAATAGGATATACCAAAGAATTTAATTTCATCAATATAAACACCAGTAAAGAAAATCAACATCTCTGACTTCACTGTTCTTTGAGAGTGAGTAAAATAACTCTACAAAAACATTATCACTAGCTGACCTCATTTAAAAAAAATCATCTTGCATGATGGATTTTTCATCAGATTAAAGGTGGTTTATTTATTTAGGAACAATATTACTTGCATTTAAATAGAGGAGCAATTTTGTTTCATATTATCCCAATGTTTGTTTTATATAGCCAGCTGCGTCACTTCAACAGTGAACTACAGTCGCTTAAAAAATTATGACTTCTACCAAATTGCCCATAATCAGTGGTTCAGAATGATTAATTTTACAGAAATTAATTGGAGTCCTTGCTTTTTATTTGTGTTATAAAACTAGAATGTATTTTCTTCAGTTCAGCATAGGTTTTCATGTTTGTTTAGTCTCTGATTGTCTGACTGGGAACAAGTTCCAGTTATCCTGGCAAACATCATAACTTCCCTGTCCAGTTTAATTTTCCCTTGTTTCCCTGAAAGGCTGTGAATTTGTAAAACACATTTCTCCCATGGAAAACAATTACTGTAAAAATGGTTTCTAAATAGGGACACAGCTAGCTGATCTACCAAAATGCACTACTGAAATCAAAGTAAAATATGACTTGAAGTGAAGGGGATGACAATTTGCCTGACAGTTAGCTCAGTATCCACAGAAAGTGGACAGTTATAGCTGGATGCAACGTCTCTGGTGTGAACAGGGCTGCACTGAGGTTTTTGGGGGCCCAGGACAAAATCTAAGCTGAGGTCCCTCACCCTTCCAAACCATTAACAGCTAGGGGAGACCCAGTGAGGGAAAAGGGATTGGGAAAGCAAGTCCACCCCGCTTTCACCCTGCAGCGGCAGGTTCTGTCCAGCAGGGCTGGGCACAGCTCCCCGCTCCAGGCATGGCTTGGTGTACAGGATCTCAGCAACACTCAGGTTTCATCCAGTCACCCCTCCATCATAACAGAGGGGCAGCCAGGCCAAATTTGAGCGAGAGATGTTGCAAGCTGGTACATGGGGTGTCAGCCGCCACTAAGGTGTACACCGGGTCACAACACCACTCACTCACATTTTGCCCAGCCACCATTCTATTGTGATGGAGGGTAAGCTGGGCCAAACTTGAGTGGCACTACAACTCCAGGCACCAACTTGCAATACCACTCTGTTTGGGGGTCCTCTCAAATGGGGCCCCCAGGAAAACTGTCCCTTTTGCCCCCTCTCTTGGTGGCCCTGAATGTTAAATTAATTTTGTGACCATGAATTCAATGATACCTTAAATATGCTCTAAACTAGGTATGAAATATTTGTCTTTTAAATATGGAAAAAGTGCTACTGGCATATTTATATTATGGTAGGACCCTGAAGCTCTGGATTGGGATTCAAGCCCCACTGTGGTAGGAGCTGTTGAGGAGGTATAATTCCCACCCCAAAAAGCTTACAGTTTGACAGGGAGAGAGGGGAGTAGTACTCCTATCATGGAGGTGAGGTTTGCAGGGGAGATGTGGGGGGGTGAGCAAACTATACTAGATACTATACTAACAAGCAACATGACTGAGAGGCAGTATAGTCTAGTAGATAAGGTTTGAGGCTTGGAGTCAGGAGACCTGAATTCTCAGCTCTGCCACTGAACTGCGTCGAAGGGCAAGTCACTTCATATCATGGTGACTCTTTTTATCCTCCCACCCTGTCTTAGACTGTAAACTCCTCAAGGGAAGGACTGTCTTTCGCTATGTTCTTGTACATCACCTAGCACAATTGCACCCGCTAAGCACTCCTGTAATACAAATAATATTAGTCTAATCTTTGCCTAAAATCTGAGCTGAACTGAACCAAATACTCTGATGATCAAAAATAATTGGATGATTTCCCCTGACTTTTTTTTTTTTCATTTTCATATACGCCTAGGTTTCCTGGCTCAGTATGCGACCAGAAGCATAACTGCCAAAATATTACAGGAAAGGCTATCTCACTGATTTACAAAACAGTTTTGCATACCAAAGTAATTCAGATAATTATCTGAATTTTGGGGTATCTAATTGCTTATCTGAACTGAAGTGAACTTCTGAACCCCTGGAGATTTACCTATAATTAGCTGAGAGTGACATAGCAAATCTAAAATAACTTTCATGTACAGTATCCCTGGATTTAATAGCATTTTCAGGAATGGTTTTCAGGTATTAAATGCAGCTTCAAAAAGCTATTTTTTCAAAGACTTGTCTACTTCATAAAAGACGGCGGACATTTCTCATTTTAGAAATGTTCTCCTTCCAAATGCAAAATGTTACACTGTAAGCACCCCCACAAAGCTAAGGTTAAATAATGTTATTTAATAATAATAATAATATGTAATAAGGTTCAGCTTTCTTAAATGAACAAAAGACATAAAATTTAAGAGCTAAAATGAGGATAGAAAAGTAATGTATATCTCATGTGGCTTACCATGAGATATGCATAACTATATGCCACTGCTCTGGGACTTTCTGCTAAGGTTAATGTCCAGAGAAAAAAATATCATTCCAAAGCCTTTAGTTAAGGTGAAGTTAAGGTCAATCTCTTCAGGGTAAAAATTCTTACAAAACCATTGCAGGTAGCAAAACACAACCATTAAAAAGCCAGGAAATTCAAGGTTAAGAAACTCAAACATTTGAATCTGCAAATTGACAGGTTAGGTACCACTGCCTTGATTCTACTACTGATGTATATCTGGGGACAAATGTTCTTGAAATGCTCTTGAGGTCTGTAGGATGGGAAGAACCTCTACGATGAATCTTAAGATGTGCACAGGAGCAGGGCTTTGCCTGGATAGGTCCATCAACTCTCAGGCAAGCCTTATAAGATTCACTGGGGAAGGATGTCCTTCCACTCTTCACTCCCTGAAAACATCAAGGGGCTTATTGGGCTCCTTCCCGAAAAGATGTGTGCCTGAGGAGGCTGGTGTCCCACAACTCTCATGCAAGCCTTAAAAGGCTCCTCAGGGGTTTCCTAAACCCCATTCCCCCCGTGAGCTATAGGAGGGTTATTGAAGCCTCTTGTCTATCCTCTCAGCCCCAGCCCCAGCTCCACTCTTAAGTATCCGGTGGGTTCCCCCTCCTGAAAGCCTTAAGAAACTTGCCAGGACCTCTCTCCATCAAGCTGCTGAAGATGTTAAATATTCTTCAGAGAACCTTAGGATATTTTTAGAGGCCAATCAAAAGTCCCTCTTCTCATATGTCCCAGGAGGCTTGTTTGTTCCCATCAAGCCAAAACAGGTTTTTTTTTCAGCCCCAAAACACTTTTTTAAGCTTGCTGAGGAGAAGGGTGACCATATTTAGGTTTGTTAGTTTCTGAAGCGTAACAAAGCTACAGCTCACTTCATCGGATCAGCATAAGCTTTCGTGAGCTACAGCTCGCTTCATCAGATCATCGGATCAGATCCGATGAAGTGAGCTGTAGCTCATGAAAGCTTATGCTCAAATAAATTGGTTAGTCTCTAAGGTGCCACAAGTACTCCTTTTCTTTTTGTGAATACAGACTAACATGGCTGCTTCTCTGAAACTTGTATTTGCCTTTGTTTGGCTTTTGTCAAATGATGTCTTATACATTCTGTTGTGCTGAATTGTGTTGTACTCTTGTTTTGTATAATCTTTTTTTTCCCAGAGCACTTGGGTCAGAACACCTGAAGTTCTGTTTTATAGAGACCACATTCCTTCTGAGTTTTACTTTATGGCCAAATTCAATTGCTCTGCCCAGTACTCTCTGTAAGAGTGCAGAATTATACTAATAGGATCATTCTGTTACGTCTATTAAGAGATAGACAGATAAAAGCAGAAAAAATATCCATTACAACCTGAGTGGGCTAGTTTTGCAAGTCAGACCTCTGCAGGTAGAAAGTGAGAGTCATGCATCACCAGTGCATTAAGGCTACCAGCACAGGGATTGCGTTCTTGAAATAAGCCACCAAATGTAATTTAAGTTCTGTTAGCTGTGTACTTTGAAAACACTGTAGATAAGTTGATTCAGGCAGAACTGACACAGCTTAAACAGTATCTAGTGTCAGCTCAGTGGAGTGTGGCTGTCTTCCCAGGGTGCAGATGTCAACACAGCAAAGCAATTTATTGCACCCTGTTCATAAATGGCAATTATCTACACAAGACAGTAATTTTGTGTACCTGATTCTAGGAGGGAGATTAGCAACATATCCATGCTATAAGCAGTATATCTCTATAATGGAAGCTTGTTTCTTGGCTCCTGTTGTCTCCTGGATTTTCACACTCTACTCTTTATATCTGCAATTCCTTCCCCTTCCTGTGCACAAAGCATCATCATGCTCCTTTAAACCTCTTCTCAACAACCACTTCTTTCACTGTGGTTCCCATTAACTCCGGATCCTTCCAAGTTGCCCTAACTCAGTCTCATTTTTAAATATAATATTTACTTGAAATGTGAATTATGTTATTCCGTGTTTTCACCATAGCTCCTTCCATTGTTCCTTTCATTGTCCTTTCCTAGGTTTGTCTCATCTATTTGTAAGCTCTTCAGAACACAAACAGTGCTCTTTTTGCATCTCCTGGTGGAGATGGCCCTTCTCTTTTATTCCACCTTCTTAAGGATTATTTATTCCAAGTGGGGAAAGCACAGATTCTTTCACAAGCAAATATTGAAATATGACCTTGTTCCCAAGGACAAGCAGGACCTGTGATGCTTCCAAACATTGATACAACAATAGAATCCCTCACTAATAATATTGTCATCCCATATGAAGATGATAGACAAGCACTTAGAGAGCTCTCACTGAAAGAACTACAAGGCCTCCATTGTAGATTTGCAGGCATAAATCTCCATATCTTTAGCTGGTGCCATCCTCACATGGATCAACTTCCTAAATGAGCCTCTCAAAAGCAAACTATGTTGCCAATAGCTGAATGGGGGAGGCAATCTAGTGACAGATGATGTGGAAAAGGCTGAAGTACTCAATGCTTTTTTTGCCTCAGTCTTCACAGACAAGGTCAGCTTCCAGACTGCTGCACTGGGCAGCATAGTATGGGGAGGAGGTGAGGAGCCCTCAGTGGTGAAAGAACAGGTTAAGGACTATTTAGAAAAGCTGGACATGCACAAATCTATGGGTCTGTATCTAATGCATCTGAGGGTGCTGAGGGAGTTGGCTGATGTGATTGCAGAGCCATTGGCCATTATCTTTGAAAACTCATGGTGATCGGGAGAGGGCCCGGATTATTGGAAAAAGGAAAATATAGTGCCCATCTTTTAAAAAGGGAAGGAGAATGTGCGAAACTACAGACTGGTCAGCCTCACTTCAGTCCCTGGAAAAATCATGGAGCAGGTCCTCAAGGAATCCATTTTGAAGCACTTGGAGGAGAGGAAGGTGATCAGGAACAGTCAACATAGATTCACCAAGGGCAAGTCATGTCTGACCAACCTGATTGCATTCTATGATAAGATAACTGGCTCTGTGGATATGGGGAAAGCTGTGGACGTGATATATCTTGACTTTAGCAAAGCTTTTGATACAGTCTCCCACAGTATTCTTGCCAGCAAGTTAAAAAAGTATGGATTGGATGAATGGACTATAAGGTGGATAGAAAGCTGGCTAGATCATCAGAATCAACCGGTAGTGATCAACGGCTCGATGTCTAGTTGGCATCCAGTATCAAGCGGAGTGCCCCCGGGGTCAGTCCTAGGGCCGGTTTTGTTCAATATCTTTATTAATGTCCGGATGATGGTATGGATTGCACCCTCAGCAAGTTCACAGGTGACACTAAGCTTGGGGGGAGAGGTAGATATGCTAAAGGGTAGGGATAGGGTCTAGAGTGACGTAGACAAATTGGAGGATTGGGCCAAAAGAAATCTGATGAGGTTCAACAAAGACAAGTGCAGAGTCCTGCACTTAGCACAGAAGAATCCCATGCACTGCTACAGGCTGGGGACTGACTGGCTAAGCAGCAGTTCTGCAGAAAAGGACCTGGTGATTACAGTGGACAAGAAGCTGGATATGAGTCAACAGTGTGCCCTTGTTGCCAAGAAGGCTAACGGCATATTGGGTTGTATTAGTAGAAGCATTGCCAGCAGATCGAGGGAAGTGATTATTCCCCTCTATTCGGCACTGGTGAGGCCACATCTGGATTATTCGCAAAAAGAAAAGGAGTACTTGTGGCACCTTAGAGACTAACCAATTTATTTGAGCATGAGCTTTCGTGAGCTACAGCTCACTTCATCGGATGCATACTGTGGAAAGTACACAAGATCTTTTTATACACACAAACCATGAAAAAATGGGTGTTTACCACTACAAAAGGTTTTCTCTCTCCCCCCCCCACTCTCCTGCTGGTAATAGCTTATCTAAAGTGATCACTCTCCTTACAGTGTGTATGATAATCAAGGTGGGCCATTTCCAGCACAAATCCAGGGTTTAACAAGAATGTCTGAGGGGGTAGGGGGGAGGAAAAAACAAGGGGAAATAGGTTACCTTGCATAATGACTTAGCCTGCTGGTAACAGCTTATCTAAAGTGAATTGGAATTCATTTGCAAATTGGATACAATTAACTTAGGCTTGAATAGAGACTGGGAGTGGCTAAGTCCAACAGAAGTTGGTCCAATAAAAGATATTACCTCACCCACCTCACTTCTAGAACACTAGATGTGTGACTTATGTACAGCTATCACAATGCTAAGAAGAACTTGAAAGTGTTACTAGTTGCTAAATTCTATTCTCACTTTTTAAAAAAAAATCTTCATTTGCTTTCATTGAGATTTTGCTGCCTTTGTGATGTTGGCGAGAATTTGTTTTTAAATGAAGAATATTTCCTTAGTGAGTAGGCTTTTCTCAAGATCTTGTGGATCAGCAAACAAAGCAGGTATTTTCTCTTACTCTTTCTCTGTCTGCTGCAATTAAAGTAATTAAACTAGAGTAAAATAATATGGTTTCTATATTTGGGGAATAATTTATTATTACCTTGAAGCTATTTTACTCAATTTAAAAGGCTCCCTTGAGAGTTTATTGTTTTGAATCTTGCTGGTTGATTACCAACTTTTGCTATGATAATGGTCCATCATGCTGGCAGTGGGGGGTATCTCCCAAGATCATCTTTATTTCATATTTTATTGTTAAGTATTTTAAAATAGTTTTTAAAGGGATTCTTTTTAGCGTCTGGTTTTTCTTGTTTCTAAAGGCAAACATTTTATTGTACTAGATAGGAAGAAAGACAAGATACAAGGGATGTGATTTAATTAGATTATACCTTTATTAACTTAACTCATCTGGGAATTATCCTACAATACCTTATACAGTGATGCCCATGATTCTTTCCTCAACCATTTCCACGTAGGGTGCCATCAGCCCTTCACCATTCCACACTTGGTCCTCAGACTGCTGCTGGGACCCATCACCTTCCCCTTGTCTGAGGATTAAGGCTCTGGAGAAAGGGGGTTGTCTTCTCCTTGTGCCAGACATTGGGAACCCCAACCCCATTCCCCACCTTCTTTAGGTGATGCCTTCCCCAGAGTTCATGCCAATTCTTGGAATGAGGTAACTGGACCTCTGATGGAACAAATACCTGCACTAGACACTGGCCACTAGGAGGTGCCTGAGATTATCTTGGCTGCGCCCACACAACCCCCAGCCAGGTTCCCAGATACTTAACAAGTTGCTCCCTAACTTTGGCCAAAAACATATCTGCTTCCCATCAGACCAGTGTGCCCATCTTCCCCAAATAATGCAGGTGTCAAATATAATTGCAAACAAATTTAGCCACCTCACAAATCAATCTGCATACTGTCTTCCAGCCTGACATTATCCTGAACCTTCAGAAGCTAAGCACACTCATGACAATCTATGGGTTTGGCTTGTGAAAATAATTTGACTCACATAGTTAAAACCAGCAAACTAAAGACCAAGGGATATAGGGAGTAGCCAGGAAACTGTTTTATGGGATCCTACCTTATAATTTGCAAACCCTCTCATACTTATAGTAAGGCAAAGGAATAAGAGAGAGATCATTATTCTAGGCATTTCCCATCATTCTCTAAGGCTCAGATCCACAAAGGGATTTAGGTGCTCACTTTCACTTTATGCACCCAATTCCAAAATTTAGGCACTACTGAGATCCTCAACCCCCCGCTAAGCTACAGCCTAACTCTGAAGTAAAAGGCCCCTATGTACCCAAATTTCTGCTGCTTGGCAAATTCACAGTGCCTCAGGGTAGGTGTCTGGGCACGTATCTCAAGCCTAAGCCCCAGTGCAATCCTCAAACCAGGTCAAGATAGGCATTGCCCTATCTATCTCACCTGGGGGCCTGATCCAAAAGGCATGCTCACAACAGCCACACAAAATGGTTGGAGGAAGCCTCTTTTCTAACTTTTAGCCTGCTGGTGAGAGTACTTATCGAGGATGTGGGAGGCCCCAATTCAATTCGCCGGACTGCCTGATGTGGAGAAGGGATTTGAACATGGTTCCTCACATCTTGAGGGGAGTCCCCCAACTACTAGACTACAGAATCATTCTCACTCACTTTCTGGCTCAGTGCATGCTCACTTTAATTATTTATGCATAGTGGAATAATTTCAACAGCGGAGATTGAGAAAGCCCAACGTACCTCAGAATATCCCATAGTTCAGTAGTTAGGGCACTCCCCCAAGAGATAGAAAATGCCTGTTCGATCAGGCAGAAAGGGGAGTTGAACCATTGGGCTGATTGTTAAAAGGGGGGAATCATCCTTTGCCTCTTTGAGGACCATTTTCCTAAGATTGCCTTGAGACATAAGTACATCCTTATTGCTTGAAATATGGTAACTGTAGGAAAGAATTGATGACTGATGGTTATAAGTAAATCATACAGTACCTAGTTTGTATACAGCACTTTTCATCATTAGACCTCAAAGTGCTTTACAGAGGAGGTAAGTATTGTTATCTCCAAATGTAGTAAGAAATCTGAGTGAGTGATTGTTCTGTGGTATAACTGCTGAGCCCTAACTCTGTGAATACTTGCAAGTTTGTATTTGTGTGTTCTGTACATGCTTAGAATGGTTGGTCTATTTAAACTTGACCTACAAAACTGTAGATTATATACCTATATAGCTCGAAGTTAATTAATAAACTTATTGTTATTCTTAACCAAAGTGTCCTGATCTGAGAAATACTGTCTAAAGTAAAAGTAGATCTTAAAAGAACATAGCATTAAAATTAGTAAGCTAACACAATAAAAGGAGTTATCTTTATTAAATTCCATTCAAATACTGGTTATAATGCATATCAATTATTTTTGTTTTTATTTTTTTGTAAATTATTTTTATTATTTTTCTTTTTATTACAGAAGGTGGAGAAATCAACTAGGGGAGAGCTGTTCTAGATTTGATTCTGACAAATAGGGAGGAACTGGTTGAGAATTTGAAAGTGGAAGGTAGCTTGGGTGAAAATGAGCATGGAATGACAGAGTTGATGATTCCAAGGAATGATATAAGAGAAAATAGCAGAATAAAGATAATGGACTTCAAGAAAGCAGACTTTAGCAAACTCAGAGAACTGGAAGTTAAGATCCCATGGGAAGCAAGTCCAAAGGAAAAAAAGTTCAAGAGAGTTGGTAGTTTTTAAAGGAGTCATTATCAAGGGCACAAGAGCAAACTATCACAATGTGTAGGAAAGACAGGTAGTACGGTAAGAGACCACCCTGACTTAACCAGGAGAATTTCAATGATGTGAAACTCAAAAAAGGTCATGAATAATGTGGAAATTAGGTAAAATTACAAAGAAATAATGTAAAAAAACAAGCATGTAGGGATAAAATTAGAAAGGCCAAGACACAAATTGAGGTTAAGCTAGCTAGAGACACAAGTGATAACAAGAAAACACTTTACAAATACATTAGAAACAAGAGGAAGACCAAAGACAAGCTAGGCCCATTACTCAATTAGGAGGGAAAGAAAATAACAGAAAATGTAGCAATGGCTGAAGTGTTAAATTACTTATTGTTTCAGTGTTCACCTAAAAGGTTATCAGTGATCAGACAACAAACATAATGAACATCATTGTAAATGGGATAGAATCTGAGTCTAAAATAGGGAAAGAACAAGTTACAAATTACTTAGACAAGTTAGATATCTTCAAGTTGGGAGGGTCTGACAAAATACATCCTAGAATACTTAAGGAACTGGCTGAAGAGATCTCTGAGCCATTAGCAATTATCTTTGAGGACTGGAGCAAATATAACACCTATCTATAAAAAGAGGAATAAAGACAGTCGAGGGAATTATAGACCAGTCAGATTAACTTCAGTACCGAAAAGATAATGGAACAAATAATCAAGCAATCTGTTTGTAAGCACTTAGAAGATAATAAGGTGATAAGTAACAATCAACATGGATTTGTCAAAAACAAATCCTGTCAGACCAAGCTAATATCCTTCTTTGACAGGGTTACAAGTCTTATGGATAGGGGAAAGCAGCAGAAGTGATATATCTTGATTTTAGTAAGGCTTTTGATGTCTCACATGAATTTCACATAAGCAAACTAGGGAAATACAGCCTAGACAAATCTCCTATAAGTTGGGTGTACAACTGGTTGGAAAACTGTAGTCTGAGTGTAATTCTCAATGGTTCACATTCAAGCTGGAAGGGCATATCGACCGTGGACCCACAGGGATCTGTCCTGGGTCTGGTTCTATTCAATATCTTCATAAATGATTTGGATAATGGTATACAGAGTACACTTAGAAAGTTTATGGATTATACCAAGGTGGAATGGGTTGCAAGCACTTTGGAGGAGAGGATTAAAATTCAAAATTATCTTGATATACTGGAGAAATGATCTGAAATAAATATGATGAAATTCAACAAAGGCAAAGTACCACACTTAGGAAGGAATAATCAATTGCACAAATACAATATGGGAACTGACTGCCTAAGAAGGAATACTGAAGAAGAGGATCTTGGTGTTATGTTGGATTAAAAACTAAATATGAGTCAACAGTGTAATACTGTTGCAAAAAAAGCAAACATCATGCTGGGATAGATTAGCAGGAGCAAGACAAGAGAAGTAATTCTTCCACTCTACTCAGCACTGATAAGGCCTCGACAGGAGTACTGTATCCAATTCTGGGTACCACACTTTGGGAGAGCTGTGGATAAATTGGAGAAAGTCCAGGGGAGAGCAGCAAAAATGATTAAAGGTCTAGAAAATGTGACCTAAGGGGAAAGATGGAAAAAATGAGTTTGCTTAGTCTGGAGAAGAGAAGACTGAGGGGGGACATGAAAGCACTCTTCAAGTACATAAAAGTTTGTTATAAAGAAGAGGGTGATAAATAGTTCTCCTTAATCATTGAAGACAGGACAGCAAGGGAGATTTAGTTTAGACATTAGGAAAAACTTCCTAACTGTAAGGATAGTTAATCACTGCAACAAATTACCTAGGGATGTTGTAGAATCTCCATCACTGGAGGTTTTTAAGAACAGGTTTGACAGGGATGGTCTAGATAATATTTAATCCTGCCTCAGTGCAGGGGACTGGAACTAGAGGTCCCTGTCAGTCCTACATGTCTATTATTCTATATAACTGGCAACTCTAGTTTGTTAGATTTCAGCTTTAAACTCTATTTGGCACCTCAGCCAGAGACCCCGTGTCCTTGTGGTTGTGGGGAGTGGGAATGCATTCTTTATCTTCTCAATCTCTGAAGCAAGTGTTGCTTACAGCTCATTGAGGCATTCTGGCCATTACAACTGACACTAAATATGAATTACAGGGCTGATCTAAAAATATTTCTCTACTGTACTGTAGACTGTTACCCATGTGAAGCTGTGTTAATCAAATATTGTAGAGAATATTTGAAACCCAGTTTTTTTCCTCTCTAAAGTGCAATTAAGTTAAGTGAGCTGCTGTGCAAACACACCGTGCCACTTGAGGCTGATTTATTCTTTTACAAACTGCTTCATACTTGTGTTTCTAATATCTTTCCTTGGCATTGCCTATTGATTAAAGCCTAAAATAAGAAGGAGTGAAAGGATGATACCCTGGAGATAAAAGGGAAGATGGCCTCTACCTATTGGAAATAAAATGAACATAACCAGGCCAAAAAAGTGTGAAAGAGCAAAGAAGATGCCAGGGACTGAATCGTATAGCTTGTCTACACTGCCGCAGAGTTTGGACTAGTGTTATAGTGGAAGTACAACACTGATAGATCATGGTCATGATTGAACCTGGAGCCTCTGGAGCTTAGTACATGAGCCTCTACCGCATGAGCTAAAAGCCAGTTGGCTCTTAGCTAAGGCTGCAGAGCAGACTCATTGGTATCTCTCTCTCTTTAAGTGGTCTTGGTGCCACTAGATGGGACAGAACACTACAACCAGGAGGCGTGTGGGTTACATATTTCCCCTAGCTGAGCAAGTGCGGTCCCGAGTTTCAGAGACTTCCCAGTTGAAATCCCGGACAAGCCCCCACTTGTAACAAGCCCCCACTAAGCGGCGGGCGGGATTGAACCTGGTACCTCACTGCATGAGCCTCTACTGCATGAGCTAAAAGCCATATCTCTCGCTCACTCGTTCTGTCTCTCTCTGGGACAGGCAGAACACTACACCCAGGAGGTGTGTAGGTTACAGAAGTATGCACCAAAGTGCTGTGCTGTAACTCCCTTGTATAGATGCTGTGGCTGCAAACTACAAGATTCCTAGTTCACATTAATGTAGTACTCTTCAAACAGGACTACATACATGTGAACTAGGACCGTTTTAGTTCATGCTCACAGCGTCCACACAGGTGAGTTACAGCATGGAACTTTGATGCAACTATTATTCACACCCCAGTAGTCTGAACTGCAGTTTACAAATAGCTTTAGGTAGTCTAATTTTGCTTGAAATTTGTTGAACCCCACAACACGCTGGATTAGGTAAAACAAGTTTATTAACAACAAAGAGATAGAGTTTAAGGAGTACCAGCAATGAGTCATTAGAAATGGTTACAAGAAAAATAAAGATGAAATGCTTTGTAGTGCCTAATTTAGCAAACTCTATTAGATTTAAAGCACAGTTTCTCACCACATGCTTCCAACATAATGACTGACCAAAGTCTTCAGGTCAGGAACCCTCCCCCAGAGTCCAATAGCTGCTTCTTTTGTATTCTCAGATGCAAAGAGTGAGATGGACCGGGAAAGAGAGGTGTGGTTATGCTGAAGTATAGCTCAGGCTGGTGGGAGCCAGAATGTAACCCAAGTATGGCTGTCAGGCTGCAGTTACACACAGACACTCGAGGTGTGACTTGCATCCTGGAAGGCTGTTTATGAGTGGCCCAGGTAGGAGCTACTGCGGCAAGGTACTGAAAGGCACCCAAGGTTGTAGGACAGGGGTGACACAGCCCCTCACTTGTCTGGATTGCTCCCCGGTATGTCAAAGTGAGGCAGCAAAGCAGCGTTTCTACACAGGTTGCTATTTTAACTGAGATTTACACTTTAAGTACTGGCATAGCAGTTTTAAGTGACTCTCAAATGCGGTGGCTGGAAATAGTCAAAGAAAGGCAACAGTTTGTTCTTTTCTGTTTGCTTATTTTGGGTAAGGGAAATAGAAACAATAAAGCAAAAATATGAGTGCTGAAACAACTACAGAGTTAGAATTGGCCAGGTTTGAGAGAGAGAAAGACAAAGAACTTGAAAACCCAAGGTGCCAAGAAGAGATGAGAGCCAAGGAGAAAGAGGCAGAAAAGCAACAGCTGGAAGTTGCAGTCCAGCTAGCCCTGGAAGCTGAGAAGCAGAAAGAGAAGACAGAAGCAGCTGCCCACCAGTTAGCCATGGAGCTGAAAGAGAAAGAAGCTCTAGAACAGTATAATCTGGACATGATAGACTAACATGGACAGATCCCACCTTCACCAATCTCTCCCTCCATTCAAGGAACTCTCAGCTGGAACAAGTTGTGCATTGCATACAAGGAAACAGACTACTAAAAATTACCTTACTACTTTTCAGAGTAACAGCCGTGTTAGTCTGTATTCGCAAAAAGAAAAGGAGTACTTGTGGCACCTTAGAGACCAACCAATTTATTTGAGCATAAGCATTCGTGAGCTACAGCTCACTTCATCAGATGCATACTGTGGAAAATACAGAAGATGTTTTTATACACACAAACCATGAAAAAATGGGTGTTTATCGCTACAAAAGGTTTTCTCACCCCCCACCCCACTCTCCTGCTGGTAATAGCTTATCTAAAGTGATCACTCTCCTTACAATGTGTATGATAATCAAGATGGGCCATTTCCAGCACAAATCCAGGTTTTCTCCCCACCCTCCCCAACAAACCCACTCTCCTGTTGGTAATAGCTTATCTAAAGTGATCACTCTCCTTACAATGTGTATGATAATCAAGGAGGGCCATTTCCAGCACAAATCCAGGGTTTAACAAGAACATCTGAGGAACGGGGGATGGGAGGTAGGAAAAAACAAGGGGAAATAGGTTACCTTGCATAATGACTTAGTCACTCCCAGTCTCTATTCAAGCCTAAGTTAATTGTATCCAATTTGCAAATGAATTCCAATTCAACAGTCTCTCCCTGGAGTCTGGTTTTGAAGTTTTTCTGTTGTACTATCGCAACTTTCATGTCTGTAATCGCGTGACCAGAGAGATTGAAGTGTTCTCCAACTGGTTTATGAATGTTATAATTCTTGACATCTGATTTGTGTCCATTTATTCTTTTACGTAGAGACTGTCCAGTTTGACCAATGTACATGGCAGAGGGGCATTGCTGGCACATGATGGCATATATCACATTGGTAGATATGCAGGTGAAATGGCCCACCTTGATCATCATACACATTGTAAGGAGAGTGATCACTTTACATAAGCTATTACCAGCAGGAGAGTGGGGTGGGGGGAGAGAAAACCTTTTGTAGTTATAAACACCCATTTTTTCATGGTTTGTGTGTATAAAAACATCTTTTGTATTTTCCACAGTATGCATCTGATGAAGTGAGCTGTAGCTCACGAAAGCTTATGCTCAAATAAATTGGTTAGTCTCTAAGGTGCCACAAGTACTCCTTTTCTTCTTACTACTTTTGAAAGGCTATGTAAGGTTCATAAGATTCCCGAGAACAAGAAGTCACCATCCTGACTGCAAAACTCTGATAAAGCTTTAAATGGTACTAAGAACACAAGCAATACAAAAATATGAGCTAGACAGATGAGTTATTTAGGGAAGGGACTAACAGCAAGTTCATACTTCCCTTAGACATCCACTTTAAAAGTTTTGAATATTGAATAAGAGAAAGACAGCAATGAAACAATGGGGAAAGATTCTGCAATGCACACACTGGAATACTGAATATAATGCAAAAAGAAACAAATGCTAGCCCTGTTCCAAAAGGACTAACAAATACTGCAGTGTCCATGAGATGGCATTCGGGTTACTTTATTTTAGTAAAAAGGAAATTGAAGCAGAGAGAACCTGAATAATATAAGATCTTCAGGGATTCAGCTACTCTAATTGGTTGCAAAAACTATAGCAGTTACGTATTCCTTAGCAAAGACAAGATTTGGGGCCCAATCCTTAGCCTATTGAAGTCAATGGTAGTTTTTCTGTTGCTTTCAATGGGCTTTGGATCAGGCCCTAAGTAGGGATATCACTGAGGTATACAAAATTCTGAACGAGGTGTGTTAATGTAAACAGGCACCAACTTAAGCTAAAGAGGGCAGAGTGCTGACAGGGACATGTTGGCACTATGTATTGATATTTAGTTAAATATATGTAAGTATAAAGTAGTAACAGAAGCATTAATATAATAAATAGTAGTTAAAATAATTGTACATATTTGGAGGGAAAACTATGGAGGTTCAAGAGCTCATTCAAAACAGACATGCATAGTAGGGTCTTCCTGACCGGATCCCTGCTTTTCAGCTTAATCCTGTGAAGATTTAAACCTCATGCTTAACTTTAAACAGGTAAAGTTTTGACTTCAGTGCCACTACTCATCTGCTTTAAGTTATGCATGTGCCTCAGTACTTTGTGGACCGGAGCCATAATACTGAAATGCTTTACCATTCATCTGATATGACTATGTAGTGTTTATGTTATGTTAGCTCCCAGGATCACTGTGCTTCTGCACTGTACAAAAGGCATTGTAAGCAATTTGAGGCCCAGATGTTCTAAAAGCATCATATTTGAAAAAATACATTTCCAAAGGAAACTTCTCCCCAGAAAGCATGCGGCTCTTCAGGATTCCTTGTAATGCAGCACCACTTCCAAAATCTGCTTCTGAGGTAAAAGTTAACAATTCATCTCTTTTTTCCCCTGCTGAGCTCTGCAGTGTGACTCATTTTGTTGTGTTTTCCCACTCCCTTGCTAAAACCTTTTAAAGTATAGCGACAGGTGACTGTCCAAGGGTTCTGAGATTCATTTAGTTTGAATATTCCCCATATAGCCCAAATTCAGATACTATATAAAGCCTATCCAAACCTTTGAAGATCCTTCTTCTTTCTCTGCATCCTATCCTTCTCCCTGATTCCTCCTTTTCCCTTCTACCAACTTCATATTTCTCTTCCCCTAGATTTCACTTCATTCTCCCAATAATCAAGTGTTCCCTTTTCTGTTCCTTCACATTTCCATGTGTTTTACCCTTCTTCCACTGACCCTAATCTGAGATCTCTTCTGTTCTTGGTTCCTTTTTCTCCTAATAGGTTTACCCCAGTGTTTGAAAATAGTCTTAATGTATGCCTTTGGACTCTGAGCAGTTAGTGCTGTGTGTGTGGAAGGAGGGAAAATACAATACTATACAAGTCTGTGAAAAGTTGCCTGTGTGATTCTACTGCTTCCTATTTTAGAACAGCTGTAGTAGGGAATCTATTTTCCTCTGTTGTTTTGGCTGGACTAATCAGGAGTTCAAATCAGATCTTCCTGCAGTTTGGCACCTAGGGATTAGGGGTTACCCAAAGCATAATAAGCATCTGCTCGTAATAACATTTGTCAGAAATGTTCTGCTTTTTATTGTGAAAAACAATTTTCTGAACTACAATATAAATCTGAGGCAGTAATAAATGCAGCAAAAATATGCAGAAAAATCTTTTAAAAACATTGTTTTGTGTGTTATCTATTGTGCCATATTAATCATGGCTCTACAAAGCTTTAATGGGGAGGGCTCAAATAGGGGGACTAGGGTTTTTTGTGAGGGATGGGAGGGAACCAAACCTTGTGCTCCACAGCATCAGAGGCAAGGGGTCCCCTTCCCCCTCCCGTATTGCTGCCTCAGTGTGCTGGAGAGTCCAGGTAAAGTCTAGGTATACAGGCATTGGTCTCCCTGCCCCCCCCCCGCCATGTCTCCTGCACAGCTCTGGCACATCCTGCTCTTGGCCCTGAGACAACTGGAACATTGAATTTCTCATCAAGAGGTTGTGAGCACTTTATTGATAGAGACATAAGAGCAGAAAAAAAACCACATAGGAAATTTTCTCCCACTGTAAAATCTGTTTCAGTCCTCTTTTGCCCCCAGAAGAGCATTATATTTGTCCAAGAACCCCATATTAAAAATAGCTTCCTGAGAGGGAAGATATACACTAGATTTAATGGCTGTCTATCAGATTATATCTTCACTTTACTCTTGTCACATTCTCAGTACGTAACTGTACATGCAGAGTCATATTTGCAAAAGTTGCAGCTATAGCCTCATCTGACTCAGATAACTGTGAGTGTTGAGAAGTTCACTGTGCACTATCCCCTGATGTATGGAAAGAAGTCGGGATCCACTGGAAAAATACTATGTGATCATGTAATTAAAGATTGTGGACACGATTTGCCACTTTGCTGCTCAAGTTTTATGCAATAGCAATTCCACTGATTTTAGTAGAGGTACACTGATATCAAACTGGAGTAACACAGTAATGAATCAGGCCTTGTAACACTTATGCACGTGGGGGTCGAATAAAATTTACCTGGGGAACCTTAACTTTGGCATTTCCTCACACTTGAGTGTTTCATTTTACAGCCATGTTACTTTTTAATGATTATAAAACACTTTGTGACTTTCTTTGTTCCCTAACTTGTTGATTCCCCAGTACACAAAGCCAGTATATATGTGGGTGTGCTAACAGAAATAAAATCTTCTCCCCAAACAAAAAAACAATGGCTGTCTGATTTTGAGCAGAAAAGCCAGTAGTCAAAGATATCTACACAGTTGGATCAAATTGCAAGGATTAGTTAGTGGACATGTTTGTGAGTATTTTCCCACTGTTTAACTAGCTCTGTAATACTCACACATTCCTTAATCACTTTCTTACAGTACCTATTTTTAAATGTGCTTGGAGCATGGATTAATATTTTGCTATAGTTAATTATTCCTCAACCCCTGGGCATGACTTGGAAATGCCTGTCCTGAGTGGGTTGCAGCTAGATTTGGTCAGAAACATTTGAAATGTCAATGAAAAACTGTTTGCAGAAATTTTCAAAATTTCAACAAAAATGTAAAAGAATGATGCTATTCTTCACCCTACCATTTTCACCCAGTAAAACAGCCAGAACTCTTATCAACATAATTAACAAACTGTACTGAGTGACCTAAATACTTTATTGTATTTGAAACCATTTCCATAGTGGCTCTTGTGCCATCGTTTTTAAACCATTCAGGCCCTATCCAGTGTCTCTGGCAGCCATTCCTACTGACCTGTAAGACAGCAAATTGTGGACACTGCTCCATATTCCAAGGGGAGTGGTTTTTCCCTTCTCTTGTGCTGCAGACAACGAGTCAGTTTTGCTCTCAGTTTTACCAGTATAATTGGGAGCAGAATCTGGGCCTGTATCTGCACTGTTTAGAGTCTTGGGTGACTCAGAATGATTGCAGGCATTTTTGCTGCAGTGGCTCTTTTGTTAATGAACTTGTAATTATTTTCTCGGTGTTTCTTGTTCAAGAAGTAATTTTACTGATCCTAAGTAAGATCTTAGTATCAGTATGCTTTATTTTAATCTTATAGTGCCTGATTCTCTTCTCACTTACATTGGTGTAAATCAAGAGAACCTTCACTGGTCAATGATGTTATAGTGTTCTAAGTGAAAGGAGAATCAGGTTTTTAGTTCTGAGCTATCACTCTCTTTAGACATGTGTAAGAGAATATCTGTGAATCAATTGCAAAGTAATGTGCATTTTTCTGCTCTTGAAAACTAGTTTCAGAATAATTGCTTTGTGGTTTAATTTTCTAATGAATCTTGAATATGTTTATATAAATAGCTTCATGATATCTACTAAGGTTGTCAGTAGCAAAATTATTGCTCCTACAAATTTTAATTGGTCCAAGAGAGAGATATCATCCTAATTGGGGTCTGTTAGACAGTGCAAGAATGAAAGCCAAGGACTTTATCAGAGAATTCTAGAATAATGATGCCCCAAGGACGTGTGTATGCCACACTCTAAAACATAGCTTGAATTAATTATTCAGTGTGGTTCAACCCGGTTTGACATATAAACAGGCCAGAGGTAGAATTAATTGTTTCAAGAAATAACCAAGTAACTACATTGTTACACACAAAATAAAAGAAAGAATGAAATGAGATAACAAATGGTTGGGGAATATGGAGCGTTTCCGCATTAACTCAAATACAGCCCAAGTTATTAGTATGTGAAAGACTTTACCATCAAGTAAGCACTTGGTGACATATGCAAAATTACATTATACAGACTATCCTCATCATGAAATGGCTACTGTCACTGAGGAGAGAGAGAGAGGGACAGGAGCTAGGATATTGTGGGAAAAGGAGTGGGAAGAGGTAAATGGTGACCATGGGTAAGAGCCGTAATATCAGGAGGGACATGCCTGGTGACTGTCAAGACTGCTAACATCTGACATGCAAAGTCGAAAGTATGACATCCGGAAGTTCAGGTAGTGTGGGAAGGTTTCCAGCTAGTATTGGAGCTGCTAGTTACTGGCTGGAAGGATTTTTGGGGCAGGGCCCTTTATAGGCCAACCTGGAAATTCAACCTGGCCATGTAGGTTGGGGGAAAGTAATCTATTGCCCCAGAACAACTACTGAAGCCTGCAAAGGGGAAACATGGGAGAGACTGGAAGTTTCTCCACTTACCTCTGGCTCCTGCTAATATTTGTACTGTGAGTGTGTGGCTGGCTAGATTGGCTTCCAGGGGCACCCTCATTGCCCTCACAAAGTCTTGTTCTGCTGAACTCAGTGAGGACTCTGAGACAGTGAAGGTCTGTCAAATCTTTTCCCCAGAAAAAGCTTCTGAGATAGGCCTTGCTACATGACCTGAGGTTCAACAAACTGAGGAACCTGGGTGGGAACTGAAATACACAGTAGTTTTATCACATCCACCACAGTGAGAGAGAGGCAGCCTCCAAGTAACCTGGGTAAAATCAATACCTTACATTGCACCTGGAAGTGAAGCAAGTATGTTTCCTAGGAAATCTCTGAGACCAACTATAAGACTTCATAAGAAATACTTGGGATAGTAGGTATAGCAGTTGAGTAGCACATACCGTTTCCTGCCTCAGATCAGAAGTTAATTGATCAGCTAAGGCATACAATTGATCTTGAAAATGTAGTTAATTTGTAATCTGAAAAGGATTTTAATGTGTCTTGGAACTAAATATATCAGTCCTGATACTTAAATACCTGGTTTGGGTTAGCCACCCACATTTAGAGCAATAATTTCAGTTATTGTTACACATTTAATTACTTATTGTTTCATATTGATTATTTGCATTGGTTATTAGGGGCTAGTTCTGGGAAAAAAATAGTCATCTTGAATTTTGTCCCATCCCTGAAATCAAATTGAACTCGGGTTTCTTTCCATATATAGGTTGATTCAGAGCAGTGAAATTGCTCCTAGGGCATGCAAAGTAGCTCCTCCTTCCTGAAACTAGTGGAACGTCTGAGATGGAAGAAAGGCTTCCAAATGTTTTCAGTCTTACCCAGATCCAAAGAGGCTTCAGATTTAAAACTGAGAAGCATGAGAACACAGTAATTTAGGAACAGTTAAAAGATTAAGGGGCACAAATGTGGCTCATCTGTTCTCTACTTTTCAACTCTAGTCCCTGGACAGGCAAAAAGTATCACTGATTTCATTCCACTACACTCCTTCTTGTGAAATATTTGTAATGGTTTCTGTGAGTGACTGTGAAGATACTACTTCTAGTCTTATTTTTAGAAATGATTAGATTACCCCTGAAAAAACTTGTGAAAATATATAATTTGACTAGCATTATTCACCAAATGTTTTATTCAAAGGATAGTATTCAACTAACTGTACAGCTTGCTCACTATCACAGAAAATAAATTAGTAGAGAGGAAAGACACTCTTGTCATTGAGACTCAGAAGATTTGGGTTCAAGTCCCACTTTTGCCACTGAATCCCCATGCAACCTTGGGAAAGTCACTTAATCACTCTGCCCCCAGATCTTCAATAGTATTTAGGCACCTAACTCCCGTTGATTTCAATGACAGGTGCCTCAATATCCTTAAGGATCTGGGCTTTTGTGCCTTTTTCTCCACTCCTAGTCCTTGCTTTGAAGGGTTTATAGTCTGAATGAACACAATAGACAGTCTCTTACTATATGTATGTATGGCACCTAGAACAATGCAGTCTTGATATTAATTGGGACCTCTAAGTGCTACTGTAATAATAATAAATAATATTAAGCAAATAGTGTATTGAACACTGTTGACCAGCTGTAGAGAGATGCTTTTTTATCAGAATTGTTCGATATCACGCACACATGCACTGTGGTAACTAAGTCCAGAGGTTCAATTTCTCTCAAACTACTACTGTTGTGATAAATGTCATATCATACACACTTTTCACTTGGCAGCTGAATGGAACTCTTTTGCATATTATGGTATTTAAAAAAGCCAGACTTCAGTGGCATAGCTTGAATAATAAGGTTGTTTCCTAAATGATATACAGAAATTTGTTCAGACTTTTAAAAACTCTGCTACTGATATATATGTGAAGAGCATATAAACTCAGGAGGCACCTTGGGAACCAAACCTTTGTCTGCAGTATGAATATATACATTGTAAACTATTTTGTTTTCTGAAGTAAAGATTGGTCCAGTATATTTTTAGTTATGCACTCAACATAGCAACCCTGGTTCCTGGAATTAGACATGCAGATTTAGTTTCCAATTAAAACGACACCAACTTTTAAAACCAAGCTTATATTTCATCAAAAGCTGAAGGGGCAGAGGTTGCTCATCATTCGGTGAGTTTTTAAAATCAAATTAGTCTTTTTGGTTTGTCCAAAATTTACATCATTATACAAATGGCAGTAGAAAGGGCAATGGAATTTTGAATGCTGTAATTCGATTCTGAGCTCAGTATAAAAAGGTGTAAAAGTAATTTCCCATACACCTCTCAAGTTATTGTTGTCTATATTCAAAGGGACAAATGCTTATATTTTTTTTCACTGAACTTACTGCTCGAGGAAGTTATTGGATTAACAGCCCTGGAGATTCAAGTCCTTTATTATACACAGAGCAGGACTCCCCATACTGCCACAGGCTTGGTCTTGCAGAAACTCTTTTTAATGATCCTCAATTTTCTATGAGCTTGATTCTAATCTTGCTCAGACTGTCTCTACATTGACTTTAGGGGGGTTACTCCTGGTACCTCTTTCACAATTCTCATTTCTTGGCTTAGACCCTTTTCCTCCAATTACTGTACAAAAATGTCAGTGATTCAGTTTACAACTATAAGTGCCACATAAAGACTGAGGCTCTATGATAGTAAACAAGGAAATTAATTTCCTGACAATAAATTGTGAGGATTATTTCTACAGAATACCTCAGGGAAGGCTGTGGGCATCAACAACCCTCAAGAATTCACCATACCGTGCCTTTCAAAGCATTGTAGTGTGGATTTCTGGTAAGCCTGCTAGCACCATGTTCCCTTTAGGAAATAAAACACTGATGGCCACACTGTGCCAGCTGTCACTTGCAATTGGCTCCTGTGCAAGTATTTGGGATGTGGTGGGGTAAACCTCTCTGTACCATGCGTTTGCCTGGCACGTGATAGTTAGATCCAAAGAATGAAAAATTGCTTTATCACTAGCTTGACATCTGTATGAACTACTACACAGTGGCACATGTTGAAAGGTTAAGGAGGTTTCATTTTACAAGAAAACAATGCTGAGAAGTCGTGAATAAGAAGTCGAACTCTTTTGAGGTATTATAAATATTACTGTATGACATTCTGAAAGACAGGCAGACACAAAGCAGTTCTCAAGTCTCTAACTTCTCTGAAAGATCTTAGAGTCAAATATTTTGAAGTGTGTTGTTTCTGTCTGAAACCAGTGGAAATAAGTGTGCCACATATACTCTGTATGTTGTATTTTAATGGATACAATTATATTATTCTTAAACCAAATTTCTTCATACATATTTGAGACACTAGTTGTAATGATGCTGGTTCTGGCGGGACCCAACTGCGAGTGCCAGTTCAGGACAAATTGCTTCAAGCAGGGCACTTACAGCCCAAGGCTGGGGTTTCTATGCACACCAAGGGAAACAAAACCAAACCAGCCAGCCAGAGAAGACTTTGTTTTTACCCCACTGACTAACCACAAGTCACACAAGCAATTCCCTTAGACATTCCAGTTTCCCAGTAGCACCACCAGTGCCACTTGTTATGGGGACAAATGGTTATGAAAACCAATACCCCTGTAAAAGAAAAAAAGTTCTCTTGATCCCAAAGGACCAAGCCCCAGACCCAGGTCAATATACAAATCAGATCTTACCCACAAATCACGCTGTTGCCAATTCTTTAGAATCTAAAATCTGAAGGTTTATTCATAAAAGGAAAGAGATATAGATGAGGGCTAGAATTGATTAAATGGAATCCATTATATACAGTAATGGCAAAGTTCTTGGTTCAGGCTTGCAGCAGTGATGGAATAAACTGCAGGTTCAAATCAAGTCTCTGGAGTACATCCACAGCTGGGATGGGTCTTTAAGTCCTTGGTTCAAAGCTTCAGTGTAGCAAAGTTCCTCCAGAGGTCTGAAACAGGACTGAAGACAAGATGGAGGAGCTGCAGCAGCTTTTTATAGTCTCTCGCCATGTGGTCTTTCTTTCTTTGTTCCAAAGACAAGCTGTACTTGGCGTGAAAAAACCTCAGAGTTCTGTCCATAGGCATGTCCCTGCATACCTTGCTGATTCCCAAGGCATGTCTCAGAGTAGCAGCCGTGTTAGTCTGTATCCGTAAAAAGAAAAGGAGTACTTGTGGCACCTTAGAGGCCAACAAATTTATTTGAGCATAAGCTTTCATGAGCTACAGCTCACTTCATCGGATGCATACAGTGGAAAATATAGGGGGGAGATTTTATATACACAGAGTACATGAAACAATGGGCCTTACCATACAGACTGTAACAAGAGTGATCAGGAAAGGTGAGCTATTACCAGCAGCAGAGCGTCTCCCCACTATATTTTCCACTGTATGCATTTGATGAAGTGAGCTGTAGCTCACGAAAGCTTATGCTCTAATAAATTTGTTAGTCTCTAAGGTGCCACAAGTACTCCTTTTCTTTTTAAGGCATGTCTGCCTTCTCTCAATGGGTCAATTGTATAGCTGATGGTCCTTAATGGGACATCAAGCAGGCTAGGCAGAGCTGACACCGCCTTGTCTGGGGTGTCACCTAGAAGCATAGCATGAGTTTGAAATACAGACAGTATAGAGCCAATATTCATAACTTCAACTACAAAAATGACACACACATATAGACAGCATAATCATAATCAGCAAACCATAACTTTGTCTTAGATACCTCATTTGACCCCCTTTGTATAAGATTTGGTGGCACTACAGGACCTCGGTTGCAATGATGATCTATACGGTCCCAGATTATGTCAATAACATCACACTAGTCTTCTCTCAGGATTAGTTACAGTCCAAGTCTGTTACAGTCCAAGTCTGAAGCTTTAAAACCATGCCATGTGCCGATAAAGAGCCAAAAATTGTTCATAGAAAATGAAAATGCTTCCCCGCCCCCCACAGTAAGCAGAGCCGCGAGTTTCTCTGAAACTTGCAAGACAATTCTCTTCTGAGCTGAAATTATGCATGAGATATTTCAGTTCAAAAAGTATAAATGGCTGAAAATAGGAGGTGAGAATGGAAGTGTCATCCCAGCTGCAAAGCCATTATTATGCTACTTGTGTGTGTATGTGTATGTGTTTCTGTATCTGTACATAAATGTATATACTGAGTGCACCTACAGAAACAGATCTTTTCAGAATTAAAAAATGTTCCCAACTCTGTGTTTGTTCATGTAAAATATGTCTAAAGTTGCTTTATGACACATTTCAGTTCCAGAAAGGATCAAAACCAGGAACAGTTTTAGCACAGAAACTACTATTTCTCTTAATTTTTAAAAAACGGCAAAGCTCTCTGAATTAATTAGAACTGTTGCCATAGAAACAGACTGGTCAAAGTAATATTTATAGTTGCTGCAAGCAATCATTTTTCAGTTTAATTCCTTAAAATGTCAAGCCACACATAATCTCTAAGATGAAATAAAATGGTGGTGGGTTTTTCCCCCATCTGGTATATTCTTTAATTTTATGTTCGATTACATTTCACCCGTTTTGCCTCCAGAAGAAATAAAATAATTTTGTGTTTGGGCCAAATAAATTTGCCAAATATAAAGACAAATAATTTCTCTAAATTAGACATGCTGTCGGTAATGTGTGGTCATTATAGATCTGCTTTTGTGATTTTTTTCATAGCTAATTAAATTAAGCTGCTTCTTATAAGAGTCTAAACCACTGTATGACGCTACTTACAATATCTACCAAAAATTATAATTGGTACCTACAAGTGTAATGATATGAAAGATGATTTTATTCCTTAATTGGTCCTATTTCAGTAATAATAAATGCATAATATTTTCAGTTATTAAGGTGAAAGAACTAAATATAGACAAGCACTGGACAAACATCTCCTTATAAACCATCTAGTATAACTCTGTGCTGAATTCCAGAACCTCTGCTTTTCCAGTTTTGACCTGAGACTGGGAGTCATGCCAAATAGTTTATTTGGCACGTGAGCAAACATACACTGGGCATCAGCTTCAGACTGAGGACTGTACTCACTGAGGCCTTGACTATGCAGAGTGCTGTGGAGAGCCCAAGTTCTGGTGCTAAGCTCTGTAACAGACAGAATCCCATGTAGGCCAGAAAAATGTACATTGTTGGAAAGAGCAAATTGTTGTGTTCATACCAACTAGGAGTGTGTGGGTGTAGAACTTATTTCACCCCAATTTCCACTGAGTTTCTCAATTTCCCTGGGAAACTCAGGCACACACTCAGGAGCCTGTGAAAGAACATGGATGAGCCTGTTTGATGATGAGGACAAGTAGATGGTGTGAGGGGCAAGAAGCAGGCGCAGTCATAGACTTGCATGTCCTTAAGACTTCCCTTAGGAGCTATTGAGAGCAGAGTCATCCAGGAGGGCCAGCTACTGACAGAAATGCTTCCTGAAATTCTCTCTCACTGTCAGCTGAAGAAACCTCATGACATTCTGGGCACAGTGGTCTTACCGGCCCATGATCCTGCAGCATCCCCTTTTCTCATCTTATTTAAGCTTATTTGATTGTGTGTAGCAAAGCACCATGCTTGACAGCTGTGGCAATAGCCATTGTTGCCTTATCACACACCTCTGCACTCTTGCAGTATAGAGCCCTAAAACCACTAAGTGTGATTCAAGCCAATGCAAGAAGCTAATTTTCCTTTTTCCTTCCCCTTTAAATTTCAAAATAAGTATTACCATCATGCCTATAATAGATTGTATGTGATGAAGACAACAAGAGGAGATAGTCCGTGTAATACATTGGGGTAAATAAATACATGAGATTTTCCATTTTTCTGCTCTGAATAATCACAGTATATTGTAGTTAATGGGAATGGGCTATGAGGATTTTAAAGCTGACCAAAGTTTCCTCTTCGCTCATGGCTGAACTATGTCCAGAGGAATATCACTTAGAAGACAAGCCATTTCTTGATTTAATCATTTGCATATTTAGGATCCAGACTTGTGAAATCACCCATTTTCCATGGGAGACTCCTGATTTTGGATGTTCCTTCACAGGTTTCTGAGCCAGTGTTTGAATCTCCCTGGGAAACAGGGAAAGTCAGCCGAAAGTGGGGGTGAGATGTTCTATCCCCACACACTCCCAGTCTCTATGGTATCAGCTAGGTTGCTCTACTCTATGCTTGGGATAACTTACTTGAGCCTTAGAGACTTGGAGCATGAGTGGATAAAACCTTTCTCCCCATGTGTCATCTCAGATAGCATATGCAAATAGAGTGATGCATGCAGTCAATGTGCAAATTAGTGCATTGAACCCCCAGATTTCTAGACTTTAGCAGGTATTAGGATATGATCTGAGGTATGCCAAGCAGCTGCCATTCTCATTCACTTATATGTGCTCAGCACCTCTTAGAATTAGGCTAAGGCGGCTCAAGCCCATTCACATATATGCAATTTACACCTACTTTGAAGACCCTTTATAGTGGCCTTTAAAGTGGGCCTTGGTCTAAATAATCAGGCCTGAGGCATTTAAGAGATATATTTTTACTTTAGACACAGCTCCGAGCTACAGTTGGGGCATAAACTTGTGGGAAGTACAGATTTATTATAAAGAATTAGTCAGACTTTAGACTGACCAGCTGGTATCCTCCATCCCTAGCCAGCAAAGATTCTGGAACACATGTTGCTTATTGAAAGGAAAGATCAATACATAAATCAACTTTCCTTCAAAAACCATCAGTGTTTCTGTTCACACACCAGTTACAGGAGGATTATGAGGAGTTGCCTTTTCCGTCTACTGCAGGACTCCTTAGGTCCAAATCCCTGATGTCTTGTGAAGAAACATCCAGACTACACAGGTTTTCCAATTTTATATATTTTATTAACTAAACTAAATGACCAGGCAAAAGCATAAAATACCTATAACAAATCAAATTAGAATAAGTGGTTAATATCAAATCATGAAATTAATCTAATTGTTAGGGTTGATTAAACCATAACCAATAATCTAACAATTCCTTATAGGCTTTGTCTAATAATTTGGGAAGGCAGAAGTCTTATTTTGCTGTCAGTCTCAAAAGTAACAGGACATTATCAATCTCACTGCCAATCAACATATTTATGTTTCAGCCAAATAGCTGATACAGGGAGGGTCAAATCACTCCCAGGTTGAAGCTATGATTGAGACTAAAAAGAAAAGGAGTACTTGTGGCACCTTAGAGACTAACAAATTTATTAGAGCATAAGCTTTCGTGAGCTACAGCTCACTTCATCAGATGCATTCAGTGGAAAATATAGTGGGGAGATTTTATATACACAGAGAATATGAAACAATGGGTGTTACCATAGAGACTGTAACAAGAGTGATCAGGAAAGGTGAGCTATTACCAGCAGGAGAGCGGTAACCAGGGACCTTTTGTAGTGATAATCAAGGTGGGCCATTTCCAGCAGTTGACAAGAACAGTAGGAGGGGAAATAAACAAGGGGAAATAGTTTTACTTTGTGTAATGACACATCCACTCCCAGTCTTTATTCAAGCCTAAGTTAATTGTATCCAGTTTGCAAATTAATTCCAATTCAGCAGTCTCTCCTTGGAGTCTGTTTTTGAAGTTTTTTTGTTGAAGAATTGCCTCTTTTAGGTCTGTAATTGAGTGACCAGAGAGATTGAAATGTTGTCCGACTGGCTTTTGAATGTTATAATTCTTGACGTCTGATTTGTGTCCATTTATTCTTTTACATAGCGAGTGTCCGGTTTGGCCAATGTACATGGCAGAGGGGCATTGCTGGCACATAATGGCATATATCACATTGGTAGATGCACAGGTGAATGAGCCTCTGATAGTGTGGCTGATGTGATTAGGCCCTATGATGGCGTCCCCTGAATAGATATGTGGACACAGTTGGCAACGGGCTTTGTTGCAAGGATAGGTTCCTGGGTTAGTGTTTTTGTTGTGTGTTGTGTGGTTGCTGGTGAGTATTTGCTTCAGGTTGGGGGGCTGTCTGTAAGCAAGGACTCGCCTGTCTCCCAAGATCTGTGAGAGTGAGGGGTCATCCTTCAGGATTGGTTGTAGATCCTTGATATGCGTTGGAGAGGTTTTAGTTGGGGGCTGAAGGTGATGGCTAGTGGCGTTCTGTTATTTTCTTTGTTGGGCCTGTCCTGTGGTAGGTGACTTCTGGGTACTCTTCTGGCTCTGTCAATCTGTTTCTTCACTTCAGCAGGTGGGTATTGTAGTTGTAAGAATGCTTTATAGAGATCTTGTAGGTGTTTGTCTCTGTCTGAGGGGTTGGAGCAAATGCGGTTGTATCGTAGAGCTTGGCTGTAGACAATGGATCATGTGATGTGGTCTGGATGACAGCTGGAGGCATGTAGGTAAGTATAGCGGTCAGTAGGTTTCCTGTATAGGGTGGTGTTTATGTGACCATCGCTTATTAGCACCGTAGTGTCCAGGAAGTGGATCTCTTGTGTGGACTGGTCCAGGCTGAGGTTGATGGTGGGATGGAAATTGTTGAAATCATGGTGGAATTCCTCAAGGGCTTCTTTTCCATGGGTCCAGATGATGAAGATGTCATCGATGTAGTGCAAGTAGAGTAGGACGAGAGCTGAGGAAGCGTTGTTCTAAGTCAGCCATAAAAATGATGGCATACTGTGGTGCCATGCGGGTACCCATAGCAGTGCCGCTGATTTGAAGGTACATATTGTCCCCAAATGTGAAATAGTTATGGGTGAGGAGAAAGTCACAAAGTTCAGCCACCAGGTTTGCCATGACATTATCGGGGATACTGTTCCTGACGGTTTGCAGTCCATCTTTGTGTGGAATGTTCGTGTAGAGGGCTTCTACATCCATAGTGGCCAGGATGGTGAGAGTATAACTGATGCTAGTTAAGGCAGCCTGCTCAATTATTGGTGGTTAGGTAATAGCTAATGTCTTCCTGCCCCCCACAAGCATAATGTTACATAAAACATTGCAATACAATTCAAGATGACCCAGTTTGTTACATGTAAAATACAAATATCAAATTTAGGTGAAGCAACATGATTTCTAAATGTAGGACTCCTAATGCATGAAATATGTGTGGGTCTGATTTTTCAGACACCAAGGTTGTATAACAAAGGGGCTGTTTTAGGTAGTTGAGGCACCATTCCACAGTTTCTGTACTGAAGCAGATTCTGTGGATTCTATCCATGTACACTCCTGCACACTCTCTCACTCACCATGGATGCCTTTGACTCCCGGGTTCTCTGCTTGGGGTTCCATTCTGCTTCTTTGATTTTCAACCTTTAACCTCACTCCCTGTCCTGTTTTCTCCCTTGTTATCCCCCGTAATCAGCTGGAGCCTGGACTTAGTGGTTCCTCCCCCTCAGTTGAGGGAGAGAGCCTTTAGTTATGAGCAGGCTTCGATCCACCTGCACCAGTACTTCAAATAGTAGTACACTCACATGCTCACTGCCAGCACTTAGACTTCTCTAAGGAAATCCCAGGTTGATCAAGAGATGGATCCATAAAGGGTGGCTGGACTCCTGCTTCATCCCTTTTTACCTAAGCCAAACATCAAAACCCTGTAAAGGGAACACTGCGGAGTAAAGATGGAAGGGTTTTTGCTAGGTACCTGGGATGAGAGGAGAATCTCATAGAAGCAAACTCCTCCCTCCCATGAGGCTAGAAGAAAATCTACCTGTGTAGAAGTTCGTTTGCGCATGTAAAGGGGGCAGGAACAGTCTGGGCCACGGTAAATAACAAGCAAGTAAAAACAGTAGATTTAACTCTGTTTTATTTTCTTTAACAATCTGCATTTTTTCTTTGCAAACAGCAGTTATTCCTGTTGTCAGCTGGAATAAAATTTGCTGGCACAAGAACGCAAAAAGCTCAAATGAATAGTTGCATTACATAAATTTATCTGCATGTAAATAAAACCACACCTCAAAGCCCATCTCCTCCCATTTGGCAATGCAGATGCCTATGTTTGAAGCACATTACTCAGAAGTGGTTGCAAAATATGGAGCAGAACTGAGAAAAACATATACTTCCTTTAAACAGGGAAAACTTGCTATCCCTTTTGGAAGGCTGGGCCTGTAATTTTCCTGGCTATCATAGCAGCAAATTATAACATTTTCATTGTCTGTTGAATCAGAACTGGCTGTTTCATGCTTTAGTTTATGATTTTCAGCCTGAAAATGAAGTTGACATTTCAGTTTGCATGCTGAAAGGTGAAATTTCTGAATGATAAATGTGTAATAATAACGGAAAAGCTTGATGTTAAAATATGAATGTGTCTTTATGCTTATTATAGTTCTCTGTTAGGTTGTTTCAGAAGATGCTTTCTTATTTTCATCATCATTGTTCCTGCTGTCTTGCAAATTATTTGCCCTAATGTTCCTCTGTTAGAAAAATGCATATTGTACAATATTTCTGAAGAGATGTCCATTTCCTTTACTTTTTCCATTATGAAATAAAATAGATGATACACTTATAATTAAAGGGTTCCAGAAATAAATGAACTCTTCAACAAAATGTTAGAGTATCTCAGGTTCTGTGTTATAATTCATAATGATGAAACAGCTAGTGGTTTTAGTCACCATTAGTGTCAACGGAATAGTTTAAAATGTGTGTTGAGTATTTTTTTTAATAATGTGATTATTTTAATGTGCATATAATGCACAGCTCAATGTGCAATATGTCAACAATGTATTCAAGGTAACTATATAGCATTACTCATGTATGGCTGACGCAGAGAACTGTAACATTCTTTAATGCAGCAGCAAGCCCCACCAATAATAAGGTGTATTTAAGGAGCATCACAGAAGCCATTTCTGAAAAATAAATTGCATCTTAACTAATGTTCTGTGAAGCAAAGGGCAGAAGAGGAATTGTGCAGTTACCTCTGATCTTCAAAAAAATCTAGAGAAGGAAACACAGTATTACACTTATTTACATCTCAGCCTCCAGCAAGATGAAGCTTGACCTCAGGTTGGCTCTAAAGTCACAAGCTAAAAGGAACAGTTATGTAAGGGAGAATGGCTAAAATTAACCGTAACCAAACAGAAGGCTGTGATGAAGGTATCCAGGAAAAAACGCATATGAATTTATTAAATTATATCTCCCTTTTTAATTGCTCTCACTGCTAGACTGCTAGCAACAACAACAACAAAAGGCAGAAATTTTGTCCTGACAAAAGTGTTATTCTTTTTAACCACAGGAAGAACTGATTAAAGTTACTGTTGTTTTAATGTCCATCTTTATTGTGTTTACAGATTTAAAAAAAAATATTGATAATTTTTTTTTCTATTTTGCGTTAAATTTATTGCAAATTATAATTAACAACCCTTCAAATAAGAATTGTTTAGTGTAAGACCAAGTTTTTAATGGTTTTTCACCATTCTTCAGGTTAAAAAAATATGAGGCTGGCAACTGCTTTAATAATTTCCCCTTTTATATTATTACCTATAAAGAGGATGCTCATATTCTCTCCTCTGCTAATCCAAATGGAATAGAGCAGAGTACAATGGAAGATGGCGGTAAGACACAGAGGGTGAGAGCATCAGCTCCATAGCACTCCCCATTTCCCTGAAGCCCCAAAAGGGCTAGGGTGTACCAATCATGTGAGGGCATGGCTGAGTTTGGAGGGGGTGAGGCTCAGAGGGATTGCCACTCCCCACAGTATCATTCCTTCTTCAGAACTGTGGGAATCCCCATGGTAGATCATGCTGAGCCTGGTCAGTAATATCTTCTGCAGGGAACTATATATAGTTCTACTATAATCTGAGACCTTCCAGAGCAGCAAATGAAGGGAAATCATGGCATTATGGCCCCTGAGAAAGCTCCATGGGAAAGGGAAGCACAGGCAATAATGTTGAGGCACTGGGTCTTCATGCAAATATAGCTTCCTTCTGTAAATGCCCTGATCCATAGGATACCCAGCAGATCTCCAGACAGCCACAAATTTACTATGTCTTGACACTGCAGCCTGCTCTATGAAGAGAAAATATCATTTCCACAAAATGAAATTTCCCAAAGAAAATTCCTGCCCAAGGAGTAATTTTTTGTATATTTAAATGCTGACTGTGAGCTCAGTGCTTGACAGAACATAAACTATATCCCAGTCCCAAGGATTTTATAATCTAAATAGACAACAATTCAGTTATGTAATACACCATGTGGAGGTGCAGGTGCAGTTTAACTTACAGTAGCAATATAAAGAAAAGGAGTACTTGTGGCACCTTAGAGACTAACCAGTTTATTTGAGCATGAGCTTTCGTGAGCTACAGCTCACTTCTTTTTACGAATACAGACTAACACGGCTGTTACTCTGAAACCAGTAGCAATATAGGATTTGTGCAGATTTTTTTTCCTTTTAAATAAATAACATTTCTGTGGGTGCTGGGTTAAAAGTGGTGGGTGCTAAATTGAGAATAGAGAAAAGCTACAAATTATACTACTTAAAAAACTGTCAAGAGATTAGACAAATACAAAATTGAGCCCAGCTTTTATTTTGCAAGGACACAGGAAACGAGGCCTTCTCTTTATTGTGGACATCTTTGCTTGTTTGTTACTAATTACCTAGTGCAGACACAATTATACTGCATGTCTACCTCCAAAAACATCATTGCTAGGAAAGATGGCTGCAGAGGGAATGTTGCTGGAATAGCATTCTCAGAAATACCACCTATGAGTGATATCAGCATGCACAGATGACGTTAGTGTGCCGTACTTCCTTGAATGAAATCTTTGTGTTAATGTTTTGAAATAATAGTGTATGCATTCTCCCAGAAATTCAATAAATATTACAGCTATTCAAGACTCTTAGAGCTGCACCGTGGTGAAAAGTTTTTTGATTCACACAGTGTGGTCTCTTCCCGTCCTTGTCCCAGTTTGGAACAACAATATCATAAGAATAAACATGGTAATAGACTATAACTCTGCACTCAAATCAGGAATCATCTTATAGGGAGTTGAGGTAAGCAACTTCAGCATCAGGGGCGTAGGGCTGCAAGGTGCTGATCTAGCAAAGGCCTTAAACATGTGCTTAACTTTTATGTTAAGAATGTGAGTAGTGTCATTGACTTCATGGTGCTATAAAAGGGCCTGACCCCACCGGGTGCTGAGTTCCCTAAACTCCTAAGTTAGATTACTACTTTTAGGAACAGCTCTGAGCATGGAGTGATGTGTAGGCTGCCCACCCCTGGAACAAACCCCCAGGAGGCATGATGACTAAGAGATATGCTCCTGAGTTACAGTTCCTTCTCTGTTTCATCCTTGATCCAGGTGATGGTGCAGGGAATGGTAATGTACTGACAAACTATAAAAGCAGTAAACTACTAGCTTTTTCTCCCTCCGCAGAGATACACTGGCTCATCTATACTAGCCAGAAAATGTGGGACAGATAAACTTCAAGCTCTGCCATTCTACACCCATCCCTGCCCACTTGCAGCCCACCCGTGTGCCTGTAGCTTCACTTGCTCCTGCACTCGGTAGCCCATTTAGGAGCTTAAAGGAGGTGTCTTACTCCTCTTACTCTCTTGGGTGAACACATAGCACAAGTCACAATCTAGCCTGTAATGACTTTTCTTTGACATCAGTAGTGTTTCGCCTGAGTAAGGCTCGAAGACCAGACCCAAAGGAGAGCCCACGGTCCCTTATGCTTTTGAAAGCGCATGCAATAATTCATAGCATATTCCCCTTTTCCTGTTTAGGACAGGAAAATGGACTAAAGCTTAACTGTTACAAAAGAATATTAAATATGTTATTATTAGCCTTTTTTCATTCCTTTCCCATATGGAAAAACAATAAGAGGAATAAAGTCTGTGACATTAATAACCTCTAGAAAATCCACTAAGTATTTTGTTGAAGCCATTACCACAACATGGATGTACTATATCTGTGTCAGGTGGCATGTCTTAATCAGCCCTGCCAAACAGAACTGCCAGAATGAATTATTGCTAATAATTCACTGAAGACTCCAGAGAGATCTAAACTGTATTAATTATTTGGGGAACTGAATATGGAAATGACCCTCTACATTTACACAGTCAATGGGAGAAACACTTGGTGGCTCAATTCGTATGTGAACAGTAGACTGTCAGCACATACTTTTGTTTAAAATACTGTATTGCATAATGTGTCTGAGCTGTACTGTAATGTGCTGGACAGGTAATTAGGCAGGCTGGGATTTAATTCATATACTATAGCTACATAGAAATATTAAGTTAAGTTTTGTATGTACTTAATATTATCTGTACTGTAGCTGTGCCTTACTCCTCATGCCATAGATTGGGGTAGTCAATAGGCAGACCCCAGGCCAAATTCGGAGTGCCAGATGTTTTTGAATGAACTGCAAAACCTTTTTATTTACGTTATTATCATTATTGTTATTTGCGGTGTGAAAAATGTTTCTCTGGAGTCTGGACCTTAATTGATTATCCTTGCCATAGGTAATATTTCAATAGCTCTGCCCCCCCCAGAACAGGCCAGCCAACCCAGCAAATTCACACTTATTAGGCTAGGAAGATGATCAGAATAGTTCCTGAAGTCCATTAGGGACTTTATTATGCAGATCTAATTTACCTAGGAGGCACTTATATACTATGGTGATAGTCACTGTAGAAAAGTCTTAGATAGACAGACCAATAAATTAATGATCCTTATTCACAGCCAGCATAGTAAGATCTGCAATTGTCTATATCTTTACCCGACACTATTTATCCAGCTGATGTTCCTTCTTTTGAACTAATAACTTATAAAAGATAGAAAGGGTCAGATCTTCAGCTGGAGTAAATCAGCATAGTTCTACTGAAATTAATTGAGCTGTGACAATTTACCGCAGTTCAGAGTCTGGCCAAGACTTGAGCTTAATAGGACTTGTGGAACATTTCTTAGAGCACATCAAAGAAATGCTGATAAAATGAATATATCTGAAAATTCATAAGAGGCTCTCGCATGTACTTTTTCTGTCTGTACATTCCTTTAGAAATCAGATAGGAATATAATTAAGATAATAGTGTCTAATACTGTAGGCATTTATGACTTGAGGCAAAACTGGTATTATTTTGTGATTGGTTTGTTATGATATTATGATACATAGATACTGACATTGGATTGGGTTTTGTTTCCACTGAATTTACCTTCTATTTTTTATATTTGTATCTGTAAGGAATTGTGTCATGTAGAATTTGTTTCTTACTGACATTGTTCATTTAACACATTGAACACTTTGTCTTGCATTTTGTTAGTAACGTTACGGTTAAAATGTAGCTGTAGATGTTTTTGCAGGTGTATTGCATGTTGTGGTAAATTCAGTTGTTGGTATTTGTGTTACATGAATATACTGGTACTACTTTTGTTAATCCATGTTAGTGTTTTGTTAATGGTAAAGGGCCAAATGGTCCCCTCTCTTTCTGCAAGCAGATATGGGTGCAGGAAAGCTGATGTACAAAGGGATATCGCTTGCCCTGCAGCACTGTCCCCCTGCCTTCAACCCATGGAAGGCCCAATACAAGTGCTCCATGGAAACAAGCTGAGGTGGGCTGTCTAGTTATTTATATAACTTCAGGGATTTAAGAAGTAACTAACATCAGTTCCCCACCTCAGAGTGAAACCCAGTGTGCCCCAGAGTTAGTGGGTCTGCAGTAAGAAGTGAATGAATGTGCGTGTAACTCTGTAGGAGCCATATTGCCAGGGTTGGGAGCTTGGAGGCAGTAGAGCAGCTCAGGGCCACCACACAGATGGTCCTGGCTCTAGTGGGCCTCAGAAGATCTATAGGTTTTAAGGGCTGAACCCTGCTCTTGTTCTGGCAGGAGGGATTGGAGAAAAACAAATCATGATGGTTACAGACCATGGGCAAAATTCTGGTCAGCACTTCTTGCTGCGTGCACCCAACAAGAAAAACATGGACCTGTAGGAAGAGTGTGGGACAGAGAATTTCCATTGAGCACTGACTACCCTTCTTATCCATGGAGAAACTACACTAGAGGCTCTCTGTGACCAGAGCTAGGGAAGAGAAATCCAGTGCAGGGCCCAGGAATCAGCAGCGTGGTCCGCGTGTTTCAGCTCAGATTCTCCATCACCCACAAGTGGGCTGTACACACCTTCAACCCGGGGGACTGGTAGTGATTCTGCAGCAAGTCAGGCATTCACTGATGCTGCTTTTTCAGTGTTAATGTGTGCCCATTTGGGGGGAAGGAATATAGTTCTTTAAATGTACTATGTAGGTTGACTGAATGAGGATTCACACCAATATTTTGATTTTCCTTTATACTTGAGTTATCCATTAAATTCCTTTCAAATCTTGGATAAGCAGCTAGAAAGAGGGGATAGAAGAAGGATGGTTGCATCTAATCAGTAATTTCTGTCTGGTAATCACAGAAGTATATCAGTCTTAATCTGAGTGGTGGTACTGCAGAAATCCATTTCAAATCCAAAGAGAATAAATTCATATTCAGTATATACTTTTATATATGGATGAGTATGACATGAGCCAACCAGTTTGGATTACGTTTGGTTTTCCAAGCCAATTACTCACATACTAAACTCTTGCTTTATACCACATTTTTTAGGAAGTTTGAAAATTTGGATTAATAATTTCCCATCATTTTAATTTTTGTAAATCTTGGCTATGCCTGGTTTGTGGTGGAAAAAGTATTGAACCTACCATGAGAGATAGGATGCTTTTCGGGCATTTCCAGCTAATCAGAAGCAGGAGGTACTGGAATTATCGTAAGAAAATTACTCAGAGACTTCCAGCCCATTTCTGTAGACCCCAAGAGCTAGATCCTCGGCAGCTGCAAATTACATCACTCCTTAACTGCAGTGGAATTATGCTGATATACACCAGCTGAGGATCTGGCTCAAGATTTTCAGATAACATTTGGTGATGCATCTGAACTGTTGGGTGCTTATCCAAATGTACTTCCAAACTATTTGGGGTTTCACTCAACTATTAGCATTTCTTCACTTGAGGCTAAACTGCAGACAAACTAGATCAAAAACATTATGGCACCAGCAGACAGAATCCTCAGCCGCAGTGTACTTTAGCAGTCATACATTACAGTCCTGGGCACGACTCTTTGATATAGTGGGGTGCAGTAACCATGGCCTCTTCCTGCTCCCTATGTGGGTTGTTGAGCTATGGTCCACTCTTTTTCTCCCTCAATGAGGGAATAGTCCCCGCGTAGCATCCCTTCTTTCCTGACCATTCAGAAATCGTGACCATATTCCGTTTTCCCAGCAGCTGATACTGAGGCTTTTCCATATAACATAATAAGAAATAAATGAACATTGGTATGCTTCCAAGTCTGATGTCATCTCATAAAAACTCTATATGGTGATCATATAGTATTTGGAATTGCATTTTTACATCATGTAAATAAACTTGGTTACAGCATTAGGCTTTTATTAGTCAGTTTATGCCACATCATCTTTTGAAAATATTTATTTTTGTTCCCCATCCCTTTGCAACAAAGGACAATTTAAGTGGTGCTCATGATAGTAGAGAGATTTTATTCATTCCATTATAATTATTAACCTTGTTTTCTGGAGTTTTATGTCTCAGCCATTTTAGATGACCTCGATCTAATACAGTTGAAATGTCTTTTTTTTAAAACATGACTCATATTGGCTAAGCTGCATTTTAGACATAAAAATCCACATTCTCAGTGGTTTAAACTGGCAGATCTCTGTAGTAGAAAGAAAGCCTGAGACATGAGGTCTTGCATGAGGCCTGAACTAAAGTAATCTTTAAGCCTTACTAATATGAAGCAAGGTAATCAAAAGTCAAGCTGTGATTAGAAGTCAGGCCCTGTTATAAAGCATGCCTGCTCGCAAGCTCACTGAACCTGGCAAGAATACCCCCAGTGCACCACGTTGCAACAGCACTCACTCAAATTTCGCCCGGCCACCCCTCGTCATGACAGAGGGGCAGTCGGGACAAACCTGAGTGGTGCTCCCACTCCTGCACAGGTGATCACAATGTCATTCACATTTGGCCCTTTCATCTGATGGGGGGGGGGGCAAATTTGAGTGGGTGGCATTCTGACTCTGTGCACCAGGTGATGTGTCAGAGGACCACTTCATTGGGGTGGGCCCCCATAACCTTGTGGGTCCTGGCACAACTGCATCACTTGCACTATTGTAGCTATGCCACTGTTTGACAGGGTTAGTGGAGAAGAAGGGTGGGGAAGCAGTAGACATGATATATATTGATTTTAGTAAGACCTTGGATACTGCACCACATGACACTCTTATAAGCAAACTAGAGAAATGTGGTCTAGATGGAATTACTATAAGGTGGGTGTATAACTGTTGAAAGAGTAGTTAATCAGTGGCTCACTCTCAAACTGGGATGCTGTATCTAGTGGGGTTCCGCCTGGGTCAGCCCTGAGTCTGGAGCTTTTCAATATTTTCATTAATGGGTTGAAAAATGGGGTGGAAAGTAAGCTTATAAAATTTGCAGATGACACCAAGCTGGGAGGGGTCATATGCACATTCAAGGGCAGGATTAGAATTTGGAGTCATCAAGATGAAATTCAATAAAACAAGTGCAAAGTACTACACTTGGGAAGCAGGGCTGGCTCTACCTTTTTTGCTGCCCTGTCAAGGTTCCTCCCCCACTCTGAACTCTAGGGTAAAGATGTGGGGACCTGCATGAAAACCTCCTAAGCTTACTTTTACCAGCTTAGGTTAAAACTTCCCCAAGGTACAAATTAATTTTACCCTTTGCCCTTGGAATTTCCACTGCCACCACCAAACTTTAACTGGGTTTACTGGGAAACGTAGTTTGGACACGTCTTTCCCCCCAAAATCCTCCCAACCCTTGCACCCCACTTCCTGGGGAAGGTTTGGTAAAAATCCTCACCAATTTGCATAGGTGACCACAGACCCAAACTCTTGGATCTTAGAACAATGAAAAAGCATTCAGTTTTCTTACAAGAAGATTTTAATAGAAGTAAAGGAATCACCTCTGTAAAATCAGGATGGTAGATACCTTACAGGGTAATTAGATTCAAAACATAGAGAATCCCTTTAGGCAAAACCTTAAGTTACAAAAAAGATACACAGACAGGGATAGTCATTCTATTCAGCACAGTTCTTTTCTCAGCCATTTAAAGAAATCATAATCTAACACATACCTAGCTAGATTACTTACTAAAAGTTCTAAGACTCCATTCCTGTTCTGTCCCCGGCAAAAGCAGCATACAGACAGCCCCAAACCCTTTGTTTTTCTCCCTCCTCCCAGCTTTTGAAAGTATCTTGTCTCCTCATTGGTCATTTTGGTCAGGTGCCAACGAGGTTACCTTTAGCTTCTTAACCCTTTACAGGTGAGAGGATTTTTCCTCTGGCCAGGAGGGATTTTAAAGGGGTTTACCCTTCCCTTTATATTTATGACATGCCCCAAGCAGCAAAGCAAAGGAAGGAAAAAACCGCCGGAGTGCAGCCCCAAGAACGGCCGAAGTGCCACCCCTTCTGATTTGCCGCCCCAGGCACCAGCTTCCTTAGCTGGTGCCTAGAGCTGGCCCTGTTAGGAAGAAAAATCAAATGCACAACTACAAAATGGGGAATAACTGGCAAGGCAGTAGAACTGCAGAAAAGGCTATGGGGGTTATAATGGATCACAAATTAAATATGAACCAACAATCAGATGTAGCTTCAAAAGAGATAGATATAATTCTGGGGTGTATTAACAGGCATGTGCTAGGTTAAAGACATGCGAGGTAATTGTTCTGCCCCCTCCGAATTTACCTGGAGTCGATTTAGGCCACCACTAGGTGCTTTTGAAAATCCCACTCTGACTATGCAAGAACTGTCTCCCTCATCCTATAGAGTTCATATAGTAGGTGCTGTGATATACTGCAGAACAACATAAACCAAATCAAACCACCAAACAATGCCGGACAAAAAAGAAAAAAAATAGAAGAGGAAACTTGTCTTTGGACTCTGAGCACTAGCCTATCAGAAATACACAAGCCTCATAGTAAATATAGAATCGTAGAATCATAGAATATCAAGTCATATATGCATCCACAGTAGATTATCATGCAGGCCTAGGAGAAAAAAAACAAATATTAGGTAATAGGTGTATGTTGGGTCCTGATGTTAAATCAAGCCACCTCAGATTTTACAATGTCTAAGAAAGCATTAACCATGCTTTCACACAATTTAAGCTGTGGTCAGCTTAAATTTTTATTTGAACTAAATTCAAATTTGGGGTAACCACTTGGACATGTGACATTTTGGGGGAAAAAACTTATCTGAGATATTTCATTATGGAACAATCTTTTAGATTACCTATTGCAATCCTATCTGTCCATCAGATTATTAAGCAATTTTCAACTAACACTGGTTTCAGAGTAGCAGCCGTGTTAGTCTGTATTTGCAAAAAGAAAAGGAGTACTTGTGGCACCTTAGAGACTAACAAATTTATTTGAGCATAAGCTTTCGTGAGCTACAGCATCCGATGAAGTGAGCTGTAGCTCACGAAAGCTTATGCTCAAATAAATTTGTTAGTCTCTAAGGTGCCACAAGTACTCCTTTTCTTCTTTCAACTAACACTGTTCACAAATGATCATTATAAATAAATGCAATGAAAATACCAAGGAGCCAATTCCATGTCTGGAAACTAAACCAGAATCATAAGAATTACATGAGGCTACCAGGTCTGTAGGCTGGGTATATATATTTCTAACAAGAGGAGACTTGGTATATGTGGTGTAGCCCTGTTTATGCACAAAGACACACATCTGGACAAAATCTGTCTCACTGAGATCTGATGAAAATCAGGAGTTAAGAAAGAAGTCTCCCAGATGGTAGAATTTTCTTTAAGAATCCAGCAAAAGCAAGAACATTCAGAGCTAGACTCAAACTCAATATGAGGCATGTAGATGTTTTTTCCATGCCCCTTATCATTCTCAGACATCCCTTGGTGGGGAGAAAGGCTGTCAGCTGGATATCTTCCTTAGGGTGGGAGGGTCATCAGCCTGATAGTTAGTTTTGTTTATAAAATTAGTTGTTACATTTTCATTTGTTAATTGGAAAATATGCTGCACTTCAATGGCACTTCTTAAATTCTCTATTCACAAAGTAATTAGCTAAAAACTGAAATAACTCTCCCCAAAGTAAAGTTGGCAAAGCATACTTTTGGATTTTAAAAACATTTGCTTACCATTTGGGTCAATGCTTTGAACACTTCACAAAATAAGCAAGATGGCAAAATTTACTTGGCTCACTTATATGTATTTATATGTATTTCCTAAACATAGCTACATCACTAATCTGGTAAATTTGAAAACCAGAGGCTAAAGAGTCGGGTAGTTAAATCCTTTAAAGATTAAAAAGCTCTAAAATATTGAAATGGAAATGGAATTTATACAACTTTTAAAAACATTCAAATATCCCACTGAGAATCAATTATATGTGTCTAGTTTATACTAGATGAATGTATACTTCAGCTGGAATTACTGTCTGTTACTGAAATAAATTCATCCTTCACTCAAAAAATTACCCATCAAATCTGATATCAGACACTGAATCAGACACAGCCTCTATCAAATTATTTACGTCACCTATCAAATAAAATACTCCATATCTTGAAGCTATCACTAACTCCTTAACAGTATTTAATGCATCAAGTACTGAAACAAAATAATATATTTGGTGGAATTCTACAGCCAGTGTTATGCAGGAGGTGACACTAGATAATCATAACAGTCCTTCTGGCCTAAACATCTATGAATAAATGAAAAAAAAATAGTATTTGCAAACATTCAAATAAAAACCATGAATTCTCTTTATTTTATTTGCAAACACTTTTATTTCTTTCTGTAAACATCTGTATGAATTTTTGTTTAGAACAAAATAATACAGGAATGGTCATACTGGGTTAGACCAATGGTCCATCTAGCCCAGTATCCTGTCTTCTGACAGTGGCTGGTGCCAAATGCTTCAGAATGAATAAACAGAACAGGGCAATTAGTGAGTGAGCAACCCCCTGTTGTCCAGTCCCAGGTTCTGGCAGTCAGAGGTTTAAGGACACCTATAGCATACTGTTGCATCCCTGACCATCTTGGCTAATAGCCATTGATGGACCTATCCTTCATGAACTTATCCAATTCTTTTTTGAACCCCATCAGAATTTTGGCCTTCACAACATCCCTTGGCAATGAGTTCTACAGGTTGACTATGCATTATGTGAAGAAGTACTTCCTTTTGTTTGTATTAAACCTGCTGTCTATTAATTTCATTGGTATCTCCTGGCTTTTATGTTATGTGAAGGGGTAAATAACCCTTCCTTATTCACTTTCTCCACACCATTCATGATTTTATAGACCTCAGAGATTCATAGATTTATAGATATTTAGGTCAGAAGGGACCGTTATGATCATCTAGTCTGAGCTCCTGCACAACGCAGGCCACAGAATTTCACCCACCCACTCCTGCGAAAAACCTCTCACCTATGTCTGTGCTATTGAAGTCCTCAAATCGTGGTTTAAAGACTTCAAGGAACAGAGAATCCTCCAGCAAGTGACCCGTGCCCCATTCTACAGAGGAAGGCGAAAAACCTCCAGAGCCTCTTCCAATCTGCCCTGGAGGAAAATTCCTGCCCGACCCCAAATATGGCGATCAGCTAAACCCTGAGCATATGGGCAAGATTCACCGGCCAGATACTACAGCCAGATCCATCCACAAGCATCTCTTTTTCAAGCTGAATAGTCCCAGTTTTTTAAATCTCTCCTCATATGGAAGCTGTTCCATATCCCTAATATTTTTGTTGTCCTTCTCTGTACAATTTCCAGTTCTAATATTCTTTTTTGAGATTAGGTGACCAGAACTGCATGCAGTATTCAAGGTGTGGGAGTACCATGGATTTGGATAGTGGCATTTTGATATTTTCTGTCTTATTATCTATCCCTTTCCTAATAGTTAACATTCTGCTAGCTTTTTTGACTGCCACTGCACACTGAGTAGATGTTTTCAGAAAATTATCCACAATGACTCCAAGATCTCTTTCTTGAATGGGCTAATTTAGATCCCATCACTTTGCATGTATAATTGAAATTATGTTTTCCAATAGGTATTACTTATCAGCATTGAATTTCATCTGCCATTTTGTTGCCCAGTCACTCAGTTTTGTGAGGTCCCTTTGCAACTTGTCACAATCTACTTTGGACTTAACTATCTTGAGTAATTTTGTATCATCTGCAAATTTTGTCACCTTTTATTTAAACTTTATAAAAAGTTTATCCTTTTTCTAGATCATTTATGAATATTTTGAATAGTACAGGAGGCAGTGAAGATCCTAGGGACACCCCACTATTTACATTTTTCCATTGTGAAAACTGATCATTTATTCCTATCCCTGGTTTCTCATCTTTTAACCAGTTACTTTGATCCATGTGAGGACTTTCCCTCTTAACCCATGACTGCTGACTTTGCTTAAGAGCCTTTGGTGAGGGACTTGTCAAAGGCTTTCTGAATGCCCAAGTACACTACATCAACTGGCTCATCCTTGTGCACATGCTTATTAACTCCCTGAAAGAATTCTAATAGATTGTTTCCCTTACGAAAGCCATGTTGACTCTTCCCTAACATATCGTGTTTATCTATGTGGCTGATCATTCTATTCTTTACTATAGTTCCAACCAATTTACCTGGTACTGAAGTTAGTCTTATTGGCCTGTAATTGCCAGCACCACCTCTGGAGCCTATTTTAAAAATTGGCATTACATCAACTATCCTTTAGTCATCAGGAACAAAGGCTGATTTAAGTGACAGGTTACATACCACAGTTAGTAATTCTGTAATTTCATATACGAGTTCCTTCAGAACTCTTGGATGAATACCATCGGGTCTTGGTGACTTCTTATTGTTTAATGTATCTATTTGTTCTAAAAACTCTTCTCCTGGCACTTCAATCTGGGACAGTTCTTCAAATTTGTCACCTAAAAAGAAGGGCTCAGGTTTGGGAATCTCCCTCACATCCTCAGCAAGAAGACTGATGCAAAGAATTCATTTAGTTCCTCTGCAATGTTCTTGTCTTCCTTGAGTGCTCCTTTAGGACCTTGATCATACAGTGTCCCCATTATCGTTTGAAGTCTTATGTACTTAAAATTTTTGCTATTAGTTTTTCTGTCTTTTGCTAGTTGCTTTTCAAATGTGTACTTTTACATTTGACTTGCCAATGTTTATGCTCCTTTCTATTTTCTGCTCTAGGATTTGCCTTCCAATTTTTAAAGGATGTCTTTTTGCCTTTATACCACCTCTGTTACTCTGTTGTTTAGCCTTTGTTACTTTGTTGTTTGGCATTTTTGTCATCCTCTTACTGTTCTATTATTAATTATTTTATTTATTTATTTATTTATTTATTATTTGGGGGTATACATTTAGTTTGAGCCTCTATTATGTTTTTTTTTTAAATAATTTCCATGCAGCTTGCAGGCATTTCATTCTTGAGACTGTTCCTTTTAATTTCTGTTTAACTAGCTTCCCCATTTTTGTGTAGTCCCCCCTTTGAAATTAAATGCTACGGTGGTTGGCTTCTTTGGTATTCCCCCCACCACCACAAGGACGTTAAATTTAGTTACATTATGGTTGCTATTACCAGATGGGTTCAACTATATTCACCCCTGGGACCAGACCCCATGCTCAATTTTGAACTAAATCAAGAATTGTCTCTCCCCTTGTGGTTACAGAACAAGTGTTCCTAGAAGCAATCATTAATGGTGTCAAGAAATTTTATCTCTGCATCCCATCCTGAGAGGATATGTATCTAGTCAGCATTTCACAATGATCATCATCATCCTGGTCAGGTGGTTGGTAGTATATTCCTACTGCTATACTTTTATTGTTCACGCATGGATTTTCTATCCATAGAGATTCAATTGTACAGCTTGATTCATTTAAGAGTTTTACTATATTTGACTCTGTGCTGTCTTTCACATATTGTGCCAGCCCCCCTTCCCCACCAGTGTGACCTACCCAGTCATTTCTATATATTTTGCACCCTGGTATGACCATCTCCCATTGCTTATCATTGTTCCACCAAGTTTACGTGATGCCTATTATAGCAGTATCTCATTTAATATACCAGGCACTCAAATTCACACATCTTAGTATTTAGACTTTTAGCATTTGTATATAGGCAGTTATAAAATTTGTCAATATTTGGTTGTCTGCCTTCATGTGATGTAATTGAATGAGACTTTTTTCATTTGACTGTTTCTCTTCAGCTTCTTCTTGTACTTTATGAACTATTATCCTCTCCTCTTTCCTAGGATATAGAGTATCCCTTTAATAAATCCTCCCCACGGGATGCCTCTGTCCAAATCGTGTGCCTCTCCACACCTTTTGGCTTTCCCCCAGCCCTTAGTTTAGTGTATGCAAGAATGTGTGTGGAAAGACAAACTGTGAATACTTATGTGTATATGTATTTTGCACTGGAAGTGTTGCAAATATTCATGCAAAGCTGTGTTTGCATGAAAGGCCACACCGCTTTCAAGGCCTCCTCATACTCATAAATATTTAATTCAACCAATCGGGGAGCAGAAACAGTACCATATGATTTGGGTGATGACATGTAAAGCACTTAACAAATACCAAATACTCAAAGTAATGCCATGAATAATTGATATAAGCTGGAATTTGTTTGCATAAAACAATTGCAGAATATTTTCATATAAAAATGAATTAATAAAAATCTAAAACTGCCCTTGGATTAGCCACAAAGAGAAAAAGGAGATACATTTATAAAATTATTAGCAAGTAGTTTGTCCTGCTGTGCTGGTAGAATCAGGTAAGGAAGTGCTGCTATCCCCATTTTACAGATGGGGAATTTAGGCATAAAGAGACTAAATGACTTGCCCAATATCACACACAGGATGTCTATGGCAGTTCAGGGATTTGAAACGTGGCTCTTAGACCCTGGTTAGAGCTCTAAGCACTGGACCATCCTTCCTTTCTTTCTTTTTTGCCTACATATTGGGAACTGGAAGGTTCCACTGACAGCAGAATTTAGTCCAAGGTATCCACAAGTGCTTTCTATCGAAGTGCCTTAGATTCTGCTAATGAAATAACTGTAGCATAGCATCACTGCTCATAAATGATTCCTCTCTAAATACCTAGGCCTCAAGGAGGATTCGGCGGGAAAGGTGAAGGAACTGGGCCACACTCTGCTCTCAGTTGCACTGATGCAAATCTAAAGTAACTTCATTAAGGGCTTGATACACAGCCCATGGAAATATTCACGTTGATTTCAATGGGATTGAATCAGGCCCTGCATGGGGCAACTCTGGTTTAGCCTGCCCCACTTTATGAATATTTAGGGTGGGATTTTCTAAACCACTCAGAACTGGCTTAACTGTGCTCCCATTGAAGTTAATGGGAGTTTCAGTAGGACCAGAGTTAGGCCAACACTTCTGAAATGCATAAGGAAGGGTCTCTACACTAAAACAAAAAAGGAAAAGTCCCTCCCTCCATTCATGAAAGAAGAGGGACCTGGGATCTATAAATCCAGGTTGTTTCCTTCTCCACCCTTCTGTTGGCTGAGACTGGAATAGGGGCAGAGTTATTCAAATTACGTATTTGATATTAGAAGCTGTATTTTGGCTGCCATATGATAATGAATGACACTATGGGCAGCATGGTCTAGTGGACTGCACCTGGATCTGGAAATAAGGAATTTCTGAATTCTAATTGTGACTTTCATTCACGGCGTAGCTGTGAAAAGTCACTATGATCTCTGCCTAGTTTCCCACCTGGAAAATTGGACTAACAAAATAACCTGCCTCCAGGGTTGTTGTGGGATTTAGCTAGCTAATGTTTCTATAATGTTTTGAAAATATAAAATGTTATTTATGTGCTAAGTGCTATTTACACACATTTTTTTTCTCTTTTTGATTTGGGTATGTTTTACCTTTTTGTTATTTTACTAATTTTGGAGGGGAAGGTTGCTTATTTCTAAATACATACTACATTTTACATGTTGGAAATCTCCTCTGACTCATTATCTTGTCACATGTCTGTGAGGACACATTGAGTATGTCTACACTGCAATAGAGCTGACTCGGGCTTGTAGCACTTGGACTAAGGAGCTGTTTAATTGCAGTGTAGACATTTGGGCTCAGGCTGGAACCCAGACTCTAGGACCCTGCAAGAGAAGAGGGGCCCAGAGCTTGGGCTACAGCTTGAGCCCAAAAGTAAACACCACAATTAAACAGCCCCTTAGCCAAAGCCCCACAATCTTGAGTCAGCTGGCATGGGCCAGCCGTGAGTGTCTAACTGCAGTGTAGATATACCCATTATTTTATTCAAGACTGGGGTAGTTTTCACAATATTGAATCTGAATAATTCACATCATATTATTTTTCGTAAATATTTTTACCTCTTATTCTATATGCAAATTTTTCACAGGCAGCTTATGAAGTTTTCCCATTCCTTAAAATGATCAGTGAATAATTTTGCTATCTAATTATGGGTCTACAGATTTTACAAGAGCAGTTCATTTTAAATATTCAAAGTAATGCTTTTTTATTTTTGTTTGAACACGTGGGCCATGCGTGGAACTCTGTCTGGATGAGTAAGTCTTAGGATCAGATTTCTGGTGTGAATACTGGTGCTTACAAATTAAAATTTCTCTTTCTATAAATATTCTCCAATGTTCACTGAAAATTCACTGTTTTCACAGACATAGGTGCTGAGCACCCATGGAAAAAAATTAGTGGGTGCTTAGCATCCACCAACAGCCAACTCCCCTCCCCCCCAGGGCCTGCCGCCCATAGGTGGCCCTGCTGATCAACTCCTCCCCCTGCCTCCCAGCTCCTCCCATCCGCCACGGATCAGCTGTTCTGTGGCATGCAGGAGAAGCTGGGGGGAGGGGGAGGAGCGGGGATGGGGTGTGCTTGGGGGAGGGGATGGAACTGGGTGGAAGAGGCAGGGCAGAGTGGGGGTGGAAAGAGGAAGAACAGGGGTAGAGCAGGGCAGGAAGAGGCGAGGTAGGGATGGGACGGTGCAGGAAGGGGAGAAGTGGGGGTTGAGCACCACCAGGGAAAGGAAGAAACCAGCATCTGTGTACACAGACATTATTGCTACCAAACTTATTGATACTACAGAAAGTGAATACATTTGAAGGATGGCATCTTAAATAGTGTATCAGCCTCCTGCAGCTGCAATGCAGTGTTAGCATTGGGAATGTGTCTTCCCTTAGAGAAATTGAGAACAAAATGTTCTTGAGTTGAAGTTTTGAAACAAGTCTTTTTGTTTTCTGTAAGTTCTACAGGGATTCAGAAATGTAAAGGTCAGATGGTATTAATACTACTTTACACTTACATATGGTGGCTTCCAGCTGAGCACCCCATCATGCCTCAGAAATATTACTTAATTTAGCCTCACAACATCTGCGTGGTAGATATTAGTGTCCCAGTTATTTTGGATATTGAGGCATAAAGACATCAACAAGTAAATTATTAGAAGGGCAGCTTTCCTTTGCAGGTGCAAGTTAAATCCACAAAATTTGTTGTAACCGTTTTGCAACTGTAATTGGATTGTGGGAGCAAATCTGACTTTCTACCTCTGTCTACCTAACTCTGGGTACAAATAAGGTAGTTAAAGGCATAAATTCTCAAATATGCACCTGAAAAATCAATATGCAGTTCAGGCACACATTTTACAGATGTTACTTGAAGCTACAAAAAGGAAGACCAGAACTTTAGTTCCTCTTAAAAGATACCCCTTACTGATTTTCTGAAGGTGACAAAGAGTCTGTAAAGAGCAGTGAATAATCCCTAATATCCATTCTTAGGACTCCACCCTTTGTTATACGGAAATATTTTTCAATCTGCAGTATCCTTCCTTCCTTCTCTCCTCTATTTAATGTATTCTAAATTAAAATATATAGATAATTTTTATTTTGCCTCTCATCCCTCAATTTTTACTAAATTAGTCAATGCCCTAAGTTCAAGAAAGGTGGCTTTGTAATAGTAAATGATCATGCCCTAACTCTGTAGATTTGGATGACACAATCTGTGCCAGCACAAAAACCTATGGACAGCCCTTCCAGATTCTCTTATTTTTGACTTTAGGTCCATATGACACCCAAACTCCACTTGTTTTCCTTCTTCAAGAGTAGGACATTTTGCATCTCTTGAGATGTTCAGTCAGCACCCATTCACCAGAAAGGATCCTTTTGTAAAAATAAACCAGTCTTCACTTAAGAGATTAGAACTTCCGAAAATAAATTAAAAACCATGAACTGAATATCATCTAGATGTAGGCTAATGAAAAGCTTTGCTAAAATAAGTAATTAAAAAGGTTAAACTCTTACATGTTAGAAGCAATCCACAATGTAGCTCAAATTCTGTTGATGTCCTGTAGACTCTCAAACCAAACAGATCTTTCTCTCAGTTACATACTCATCCATTTTCCTAACAAGATATCTGTGAAAGCCTTTATTTTTCAGTGGAACCCCAACTTTTTTTATAGACCTTGCCTTGGGGGATCATAGGTATTATTTTCTCATTTCCATGTTTAGCTAGGACATCATTTTACTTGTTCATACTCAATACACAACTAAAGTGGTATTTCCCAATTTACAAAGTATTTGACTAGGTTGATATATAATCTTTTGGTTTCCTTCCATATTTCTTTATGTGTTTTAAATACTTTTTTTGGTCCTTTGTTATTTTAAATTAACATCAACACCACCCCTGGACCCCCCATGGCTAAAGCCTGGTTTATTAGCATTTTAATTATATTTTTTCTTCTCGGAAAAAATGATTCTCTTCTAATTGCTTTTTCTGAGTTATGAGTTATTAGGTTTTCTTAAGATCACAACAGTTTCTTTGTAATAGTGAGTAGATGAACAAGAACATTTAGGTTTCCTCAAAGAGCAACATTTAGGTGTCAGAGATATGTTTCTTTCATATTCCTTTTACAGTATATTTTCTATATGATCTTTGTGATTTGGTAAAAGCATGATTATAATAGCTTAGTGAAATTTCACTACACTGTTTGCTAATTATTTCTCAATTGTGGTATATTGGATTAGTCATCACAATTCCTCAAGGATCTATAGTTTCTCTTGTGGTAATAAACTAAGTTGCCGATTGCTGTGTTCATTTTTGAAATCATTTGTATGTTATTTATTGTTAGTGTTCTTTAATAGGGTGTGGTGCAGAAAGCTCTCTTGAAGCTGAAGCCTAATAAACAGTCTTCAGATGAACTAGCCTTTTCATTTTCTATCAGTGAAAAAGATGAATGAGTTTGGGGTTTTGTGGAGTTTTTGCATTTTCAAAGAGGTGCCTAATCTACACTCTAATTATTACCAAAAAATCAATCTTCTGAAAGATCTAAAATCCTCTGGGAAACCAGACAATATCAACACAGTTAAAGTATTGATTTCTTATAGGACCAGTGTGATTTTTTGAATGCCATCTATGGATGTTGGTTTCCTGCGGACTGAGTTATAATTTTATTTTTGACATCTTCTGAAGAATTAGAAATCAAATCATTTCATTTTAATTGTTCAATTGAAAATGCCTCCTGGTGGGTAATTGGGTTACAGTTTATGTAAGACTAGTAGAATGTGTCTTTGGTGTCCCAAATACCACCCCACTTCTCCCTTTCCACACATACTTGCATACACAGATTTACTAATAAGAGTATTAACTGTGCGCATGCACACACACACAAATATTAGCACACAAATGCTGGTACATTCAGAATGCTAACACATCCACAAACACACACATACTCAAGGCTCTAGGAAAAAGTAAAGGAAAACTAAGGAAAAACTGGAAAGTTGTGGAGGACTGGCTTGGATGAACCACTAAAGCTTTGAGGCTAAATTCTAACGCCTTCCATAGAAAGGAACTCTGCACTGCTGTGACTGTTGTAGGACAGACTAGAAGATGATGCAAATAATATGAGCTGCCCACTCCTTCTATGTGGCTTCTGTGAATCCTCAGCTCTTTTTCACCACCATCACAAGGGTAATGACATCTACTGCTGCCCATTTGATGACTTACCTTATGCTCCACTCATCACCCCTCCCTTCCTCCCTAGACACATCCCTGGCATACTGCCTAACTGAGGGCCTGGCAGGAGTGGTGTAAAGCCAGCTATTCTGAGGGAATAGCATGCTGAGGGAGCCCTCTGCCCTTTGAGGATAACTTCTTAGTCTCTGTGAGCTGCCAGATTGGTGAGGAGGAGTCATGGCCTGGGCCAAGGCCTAACCCAAGGTAACTAAGGCATTGGCCTTATAGTCAGAGATGTAAAAAATAGTCCCATAAAAATGTTTAAACTCTCTAAATAATTCCTAAAGTACTTGTCCTGTACCATATGGGCTGTATATGGAACACTGTACATGATCACTTGGTGTTGCATATAGCTTTATCAGCACTCACTTGGGATGACCTCTGGATATGAGATCTACTTGAGATCTGCTGGTGAAAAGTTGCTATATAAGAGCTACGTATTATGTATATTAAGCAGAGGACATGGAGATATTGCCTTACCGTAGAGCCCTGAGTGTTATTGGCACAGCTGGTGAGAAACATTCTAAAATTCAGAAGTAAGTCCACATATCCACAGATAAAAAACAGAATTGAATTATTCCAGCCCTTTCTACCAGGGTGGCCCAGGTAGGTTATCTATGTCATGGAAGGAAGATAGGAATATTTACTATATTATTGGATCATATGCCGCAGATTATATGACTTCACCTACCTGAGATGCTGTTGTAACTTTATTTCATTATACTATTTTATGATGGAGATAACTATCTAGGACAAACAGGGCCATGATGAGATTGCTTATTGTACAGCTAGGAAGCTCATATTTCCCAGAACTGATAATCACATCAATTCAAGCACAATTATTTCATCTGTGATTGGAATAGGCAAGGAGCTTTGATAGATCATTTGCTATGACTTAGCAAGAAATGATTCCTCAACAATCAGTTGTTATTTTGTGGAATGAAATCAATATTCTAACAGCAACAGCAGCACATCTCAAAGAGAGAATGACATGAAATCAGGCACACCAGTTGGTAGCAGAACTAGAACCAAAACACAAACTTCTGAATATTTATTATTTCACTGTCACTTGCTAGCATTATGCCATGAACATGTAGGTATCTGAGGAGAACAGTTTTCCTGGTCAGGCTTCATAGCATAGTCAGACTTCATAGCACCTCTACTTCCATTTACAGGCTCCACAATAATGCATTAATATACAGTAAAAGAGCTAAGGATTTTCAATAGGGTGTGGAACACATTTGCAGTGACAACAGTGGCAGACATTGTGGGGAATATGAAAGAGAACGTTTTAAGCTTTTTTGGAGGGTGATGTTTCTTCATTTAATAAGTCTAACCATAAAGGACCAAATTCACTTCTGAAACAATGACGTTGTTTACTTAGAGATGTTTCACCCTATTATTTTTAGCCTTATTAGGTAAATAAAAGAAATATATTGTAGTATATGTACATAACTAACGGAACAAATCTATGTCAACGTAGCTTCCTGGTTGCACAGTCAAAAATCAATAAGCATTCAGAAATGCAAGAGTTAAGCAATGTTGTGTTGCAAAAGTTAGTATTTTCTATTCCTGTTTTTCTTGTTGAAGATGTAGTTCAGTACTTTATAAAATACATACAGTGCAATGCAGGCAAGCTATTTTTTTTTTTTTGCATTTGCAGTTGAAGACCTTTTTATATTGAAGGACAGATTTCAAGAAATGGCATCTGCCTTTTAAATTAAATTAAATTAATTAAATTAATTAAATTAAAGCCCTCGGTACAATCCACAACACCCATGACATTGTCCCTCCCCTGTTATTGACCCCACCTCTCCTGTGTGTCTCAGCAGGCTTCAGAGTTAAGATGAACAGGGTAGTTCGTAGCTCTTGTAGCTATTGTGTCAGGCTCTTTGCAGGGTCAGACAGGCATCACTCAGGTCATGTCTTTAAGCTTTTCTCTCCATCAATGTAGGCTAGAAATATTATTTTAAAATAAAAAAAATAGATTCTGGTATAATCACATGATGTCAGGAGCTGGGACCCTAGGCTAGGTCCTATAATACCTGTGCCTTAATCCAGCTTTTCTTCTACCCGTGCAGGCATAATTTTGTACTCACAGTGACTTATAGGCACAAGTATTGCTAGATGACCAACTAACCAACTAGTAAAACGGCTGATGTTCGTGCAGCGCATAGCAGCACACCTCATAAGTACCAGAGGGCAATGTGAGCATAGGAGATAGGCATAGAATCATAGAAGATTAGGGTTGGAAGAACCCTTAGGAGGTCATCTAGTCCAACCCCCTGCTCAAAGCAGGACCAACCCCAACTAAATCAAGTTGAGTGGAGAGGATCAGTCTAACTCCTCCATCCTGGCCTGCTAGACTGGAGGAATGTGCGAAGAAGATTAGGCCATGTATTTGCTCCCTAGTCATTGTGGAAGGCTGTTCTTATACAGTTGCCATGTTTCACTCCAGAGGTGGTTGCATTTCAATGGTGGATAAAATGATTCATATATAGTGTGTGTAAAGTTCTTTCGGATAATTCAGGGAAAAATGTGATATAGTACAAAATCATTGTCATTATTATTAATACTGTTTGTAATGGTGAGTTCTATCACTTGGAACTGCATGCGGAGAGTTATCCATGGTCCCCTACAGTAAGTATTCATGATATGTATCCTCAGCTTGTGCTCTCTCTCTCTCTCTATTTCTAGTTCATCATTTCCCAAAAAGGCAAAAAGCTGCTTAAAAGTTCTGGTACTTCTCCCTAACAGCTAATGCAGTTAGAACAGTTTAAACATTGATCAGGACAAATGGCTGCTCCTTTTGAGTGATTCTTGCCCTGCAGATTCATTGTTTTATGTCTGTGTTTTTACATGAGGACTCTGACAGCGATCAGAGAAAGTTGCTGACTTGCCTTGGGCATATGACACAATCCAAAATTATCTGGGAGGAATATTTTCACAGAACAGCCTCCTTAGTGGCCAGAGCACTTGAAGGGCTGCATTTTCATTGTCATTCCATTAGCTATAACAGGAGTTTTACTTGTAACTCCCTCTGTAGTTCAAGGAAATGCAGCAAGAACTGTAAACAAGCTACTAGTTCTACCTTGCTTCTAACAAATCATGCATTCAGCTCAGCTTTATGAGGTTTTAATTGGGAATTTTAGCTTTTCATATTTCTTTGCTGGAAAAAAAATGGAGTTATTTCTCCACAGACAAATTTAAAAGACCAACTTCATACTAACTGAGCTTAACTAACATTTTGTCTTTACGCTGGTAAGAATGATTTTTATGTGTGGGCCAGTCTACAAAATAATATTAGTTTAAATAATCAGAAAGCCATAATATTAATCAAAGCTACAACAAATGTGACTCTCTCAACTTGCTAGCTGGAACTGCTGAGCTTCTTGCCATTCTCTGCTGAACAGCATATCAAGCATGCTGCATCCCATCGAATGTATAACTGTGCAATTATGCTCATTATAGTACTTCCTATGATACGATACATGCAGCAATGTGAAATAAACCCTCCAGCCATTTCCATACAGCATGCAGTCTCATCAGCTCTCACAAATTAAAATAGTTTAGATCTAGTTGGTAGTTGGATGGGAGTTGTCAAAGTTGGAAAAGTGCTGCTGGTGTAAGAGGTCATGTTGGTGAGTCAGTTGGAGGCTAGCTTCTCTGCAAGTCATTACCAAACTAGTGCCCTTAGCACGGCATTAACAGGCACTGTACACAGCTGGAGGTGCCGACTCTTTGGGGCAAGATCTAAAAGCAAAGCTTCTCCATGGTGGCTGTAAAGGTATCCTGCAGTGGCTCAAGAGCATGAGTATTAACCTCAGGGCAGACTATTGAGTACCAGGGCACAAATCCCAAATTGGCTGTGAATTCACCAACCAAGTGTCACCAAACAAGTGTAAACTTCTCAGGCACTATAACAGCCTAACCATGGAGTCCCAGACAGTCCCCTAGAGTCCAAGCAGCATAGAGATCCAGTTCCTCCTTGTTAGGGGTTTTTATTCTTCTCCTGCCTTATGTGCTGAGCTGCAAACTTAGCTGATGGGAGGAATCGGCTTGCATGACTCATCTTCACAGGGGGAGGAGGGAAACATCTTTTGTCTTCTTTCACGCCCCACAATCGTCCATTTGGTGTTGATGAACCTTTCCTGTTGGGCAGGCCGTTACACCTTCTGTTGGAGGTGGGGAGAACATCACACTAATAAATATCTCTCTCCTGTCTGGTGATTTACATAGTCCCAGAGACTTGCAGCAGAACCACTCAACTATTACCTTATATATATATTACCTTACCAGCAGGAGAGTGAGTTTGTGTGTGTGGTTTTTGGAGGGGGGTGAGGGGGTGAGAGAACCTGGATTTGTACTGGAAATGGCCCAACTTGATGATCACTTTAGATAAGCTATTACCAGCAGGAGAGTGGGGTGGGAGGAGGTATTGTTTCATGGTCTCTGTGTATTTAATGTCTTCTGCAGTTTCCACAGTATGCATCCGATGAAGTGAGCTGTAGCTCATGAAAGCTCATGCTCAAATAAATTGGTTAGTCTCTAAGGTGCCACAAGTCCTCCTTTTCTTTTTGCGAATAAAGACTAACACGGCTGTTACTCTGAAACTTATAATATGGGATATAGATGTTATACATGAGCTTAATGCATGCAGCAACTCACCAGCACTCAATACAATCTAAACACTAAACACATTCTTGTAATTCTAATATGTATTTTAACAATAGTCACACACAAGTGAGCCAGACTGATTCCAGCTATGTATTTGTCAGTGTTCAGTTGAGACATGGGGACCTTGGCATGAGCTGGCACCTGGTCTGCCAGTGTCACAGTGCTATTAAAAATCTTGCATTTTTTTGAGAGTAGCGCCACTACATGGAAAAAGGGAATAGAGCTAGCAACGAGAGAGCCTTCAGCTAGCTGTGTGTTGATTGCTGGCTAAGAGGGAGTTGCAGTTTTGCTGTGCAAATTAGTGAATACCTAGTTGACTAGTTTCAGAGTAACAGCCGTGTTAGTCTGTATTGGCAAAAAGAAAAGGAGTACTTGTGGCACCTTAGAGACTAAATAAATTGGTTAGTCTCTAAGGTGCCACAAGTACTCCTTTTCTTTTTCCAGTTGACTAGAGCTCTTAGCTAAGCGGAACCCCCAACTACTGTTAATTAGCCTGCACATTTAAGAACAGCTAAATGCCCTTTTGTTTTAAGCATTCAAATGTAGAAATCTAAGAGTAGATTCACAAATTGCTTAGGCACCTAAATCTGGGTTTAGGCATCTAAGTCCCAGTTTTAGGCTCCTCTGAGATCCAACTCCTGCCAAACAATGTAGGCATCTAAACTCACTTGCTGCCTACATTTTCAGGATAAAAGTTCCCTAGGTGCCTAAGTTTCTGCCTCTGGGTACACATATTGCTGCCTCATTATAGGTGTCCATACCCCTACCTCCCACCTTATGAGTGATTCATAAACCTGGGAACCATAGGTATTTGCCTGCCTATCTCACATGTGGGGCCTGATGTAGTACATGTGCGTAGAGAGTACCTAGTCGGTTAGGTCCCATTCAAAATCTGGCCAGAGAAGGGGGAGGTGTAGTTGTGCCCACCTTATAACTTTTAGACCAGGGGTTAGAGTACTCATCTGGGGAACCTGGGTTCAATTCCCCTTCTGCGTGAGGGGGAGAAAGAATTTGGACAGGAGTTTCCTACTCCTCTCAGGAGCGTGTCCTAACCACTTAGCTATGGGATAGTCTGATGTAGGGGTCCCTCCATCTTGCCTGTTGAAGCTGTTCTACTGTATGGTCTGCATGATCAGTTAATAGAGCTATGATCATTTACCCCAGTTGTGGATCTGGCTCTCCATTTCTTTATCATTACATTTAAAAGTGCTAATTACATTTTTTCATCAAAGGAATCATACATTATCAAATAAGTTTACCTGCATAAATGAATACAGAAATAGGCATGAATGTTTTGCATGTAGTAACATTATGGATGTGCAATATCCTGATATCCAGGAAAAATTATCAACATTCTATGAATCTGAAAAATGGGTATTCCCCCAGTAGTGTCAGGTGTGGATATTAGCAATCCTGAAGGGTCATTGCTTGCGGTTGTCCTTGCACTGACAGAAGGAAGTTGGTTCATTCCACCATATAAGGGGCATTTGAAACTCCACTATTTTGTGATGTCCTTATGTGAAGTGGAGTTGCTTCTTCTTTCTCTGCTGTGGTATGTTGCAGCAGATTGGTTTGCAGTCTAATCACCACTTCTGTTTTCCCCTCATTTACACTAGTGTAAATAATAAGTAATTCACCTATTCACGTTCTTAAAATTATGAGAGTGCTTAAATATTTTGCTGGATCATTACTTAGTGACTCTACCTGCTCTGATCCTTGTAAGTCCTAAATTCTACTCTATTTTTATTTCAGAGTAGCAGCCGTGTTAGTCTGTATCCGCAAAAAGAACAGGAGTACTTAATTTTTTCATGAAGTTGATGGATTTTCATTCCATACAGCTAAATTCAGTGCCTTGCATAATGACAGGTTTCAGAGTAGCAGCCGTGTTAGTATGTATCCGCAAAAAAACCAGGAGTACTCCTGTTCTATTTTTATTATGATCCTTCTTACCCAGGCACCTGATTGTACTCCTTCTGCATATGACAAGACCCTCAATGCCACTGAAGACCTAAGACCAAGCATTCATGAATGGGAAGAAATTACTTTGCACCTCTCTGAATTCTTTCTGAGTTCAATGTAACAGATCCTAAGAGAACAAAATTAAAATACCTCTGTTTTCTGGTGCTAAATTTGCTACCTGGCAAATAAAGATTGCATCCTATTGATACTTTTGTGGAATTTTATTACAGTGAAGTTTCTCAGTGCGAATACTTGTGCTTAAAGTTATATGGGCATTTAAGTGCTTTGCTATATCAGAGCCTAAAAGAAGCAAATATAAAAAATCCAGAAACTGCAACAGTAACCGATCAGGAAGGTAACAACCAGAAGAGCTCTAGAAAAATTTAGTTGTATTGCATTTTCTTTTCTTTTGTGTCCCAAAGCAGATTTTGTTTAAATTAATGGAGTTAACCTCAAAGTTCAGCTCTATCTCTCTGCTTGCCGTTGCAATTCACATATTTGTACACATAGGTAAGATCAAAGGAATAATTCTTATATTTTAATCACCTTGAGCTTCACTATTGCTTCAGAGATTTTTTTTTTTAACTTTGTTCCTTTGAACATAAAATTTATACTTGACTACAGGAAACATGGGTTTGCCATATAACAGGCACAGTGTCAAAAACGTTTGCTTATCTATGTTACTAATAACACCTTAGATTACGAAAATGAAATAATTTAAATTCTGATGGACAGTTCAATATGCTTTTTTCTCCTTACTGCTCTCTCATCTTGGAAATCAAGAAAATTAGTTTCACTTTTGTTGATAGATTCATTTTCAAGTTATGTAATATTTAGCTTGCATACACAGGAAGGGAATGTTTATTTGTTAAAAGACCATTTCCATTGGGATTATTTTTAATGGAGACTTTTTACATTGGTTTAGGAAAATTTTAAATAGTCCTATCCAAATTTGAATTGACAATGTCTCTCTAAAGTTTACACTATAGCAGTCATTTATGATAAGTTTGATTTATATATCTCCCTTTGAAGTGTCACCAAAGCCATGGCAATCTGTCTGGAAATTCACGAGTGATTTTATTGCAAGGCAGAAATATTCTGGAACAGGGCTTAAATTCTTAAAGATTATTTCCTAGAGGCCCTCCTGCCCCAATTCAGGGCTCTGAGCTTTAGCCCCATGGGGATGATGGGGCACTGGGGTTTGGGGCTTCTGCCCTTTAGGGGATGGAGGGGTGTGCTGGGCTCCTGTGGGATTGAAAATATTTACTGGTGCTCTGCTCTAGTGGGCTCCAGCTTATTTTAAGCCTTGTTCTAGAAAGTCTGAGGCAAACTGGACACAAAAAAGAATGAACACAGATCAAAATCATTTACAAACTTGAATGGATATTTGGAAAATATGATTTTCAATATTCACTCATGGTTTTTTCTTTACATACTATATTCATCCACTTCATCACTGAGTGGTAGCCATCTATGACTTGCATAACCTTTAATTTTGGCTGAAGGCTTCCACTTAGTGGAAAGGAACTGGAAATTTTCTGAGTCAACCGGGGATATTCAAAACCAGAAGTTTGTTGGTTGGATCTCTGCCTCGCAGCATGTAAGCTAAAAATATGCAATCGGGTCTGGACATGGAGAAAAGAAAAACTATTTCCAATATGAGATACTCCATTTTATATTCATGTGCCCAACTGGTATTTGAACAGTTCTCTGTTCATTTAAATTTTAATAGCATATTGAAAATACTATTATTAATATTAATCCTGGTATTAATATTAATCGCCTGCTGCTTTCAAAAAAATGCCACATCAAAAACACTCCAGCAGCAGCACTCAATACTTCCATCTCTTTGAGTGAAATAGGAGTTAATACTCAGGCTTCAAACACATAGCAATTCACTTCACAATAAAAGTTCACTGTGGATTTATGTATGTTAAGCAGTATGGGACTGCACATATGCTGGGCAAGTCAAAATTGTTTATGCTTTGCAAGATATTTTTTTAAGTGTTTATATTCACCCAGTATTTGAAATCACAAATACCAATACTTTATTTTGTAATGCAGTGTATTTTGGCTGCTGTAGAAGAATAGGCTCTAGGCTTTTAAAGTTAATTTTAAAAGAATCCTTAGAGCTTTGTGCCTCTTGAGTTGTGTTCTTCCAATGTATCTATCTGGATGTTTTGTTGTTGAAGTCTGGTGTGAGGTAGCCGTGCTCCATGCACATCTCTCATTGTATGCTGAGCTGTGTTAGTCCTTCTGTTCATTCCTGATCAACATACAATTGCTGTCATTAGAAGAGATATTGCAGAGTTATTTTTCTATTCGAAGAAAAGCCTGTCATATCTGATAAAACTGTACGGTATCAGTTGGGTAATACTGACATGTAATGGTACTAGATAATGCCAGATAAAGGATTGCATGCACTTTTTGATCAGGAGACACTATTCCCATTGACATCAGTGTGTCCCGCTCTTTAAGGTTGTAGTATATTTTTTTGTTAACAATGCTCATATCCTACCTGTATATATCACCTTCCATCCCTTTATATAGCACCAAACTATAGGCCTACACTAATCACTGATATACAGCCAGCTCTCTCTGGAATGCCTGCAGCCAGCCTACTACACAACAGTGTGGGGAGGGGAAATCACCAGGACATCAAAGCAAAGCTTAATCTTGCCAGGGGGTCTTTAAAGTTCACACAGGCTCAGTTTTTACAGCCTAATCTAAATACCTAAATCCAAACCTAAGGTTCTTTGTACTCTGATGATCTCCGGCTGCAGAATGGTCCCAAAGTATCAACGCTTTCATTTTAAAACTTGTTTCTAGCCTTCATGGTTGCATGGAAGACTTTGAATACGTGAACCAAACATATACCAATGCAGTGGCATCTTCACATGTTTGAAGAAAGCCTGAAAAAATTGCTCAGAGAGGTGTGAACTGCCCTGTCTTTCCCATAGGATTAACTCTGAAAGCTAAATATATAAATATAAATTCAACACCGTTAGTTATTGATGATTTTAGCAGACATCTAATTAATGTGCTTCTCCCATAATCTCAGACTTCTTCCCATGCCACTCCAGGCACCAATAGCCTCAACTATCCCTTATACAGATGCCAAAACCTCCAGTTGCCCTCTGATAACTTTTAAATGAAGTAACTGCCTAAAATGGTGGCATATCAGATTCTGAAATCTAGGTAATTCAAACCAAATTCAGCTTATTGATGAGGGAAACAATTTTGTTCTCAGCAGTGAGAAATGAACTATTGTATTAATTAAATTAGCATTGATTCTGCAGTCATGCAAGCTGAGCATTAGCTTCCCATGACGAACGGTTTGAGTAAATCTTGATAATTTGAATGTTCAGGGAGGGCAAGTACAAAATAGAGTTTGACCACAGCCAAGTGAACTCATTTGAAACTCAGTCAAAAGCTGGTGGAAAATTGGAACGGTAATTATTTACCTACCCTTTTGGTCATCAAATCAAGGGTTTCAAGAGGTCTCTCAGCTTTCTCAGGAAGTCTTGATTTATGAACAGTTTTTCTGCTGGCAACACTCAATTTACTGCCTGGACGGGGAATGGGTAAACTACGCTAGCATCTAAGAGAAGTAGACAGTACTGAAGCCACAAAAAGTTTAATATTTCTCCAGAACTAATCATACTGCCAGGTCCCTACATACTGTTCCTACAAAATTGGCAGTGATGTAGGATGTATGAATTATCAATCTGACTAACTTAAGATTTAATACTGCTGGCCATCAGTACTCAGGCCATCTAAGGGCCTTCCATTTAAAATCAATAGCAATTGTGAAGACCCTACTGGACTTCATGGAGTCTCTGGTTCTTCTCCCTTTTGGGTCAAAACTTTACTTGGGGTAGGGAATTTTTTATTTATAAAATAGATTTTATTAATTTCTTCTTCTTTGGTATGAATTTTGGCACAAGGGATGATTTAGGGGTAGCAGTTAGTTCTGCTTTAATGGTGACCCTAAAAGCCTCCCATTTACTTTAGTGTCCTTTAAACTCTTAGAGTTCAATCATTTAAACAGGAGTTAGTGATTGGCATGTGAACATGACACTGTCTAATGACATGGAGATAACCTGGTGGTCAGGGAAGAAAATACCTACTCTATGGTCTTAAATATTCTAAAAGCTGTTTACAAAAACTGTGGATTTTTTAAAAATACAATAATTTATTTATGAAACCAGAGTTTTAAGAAATTACATTGTCTTTCCAGTGCTTTGACCGAATTTGCCAGTTACCACATTGTCTGATGGTTCCACAAGTCATCTGGCATTATATCATATCGGACAAGACAGTATCCTGGGTGACTGACAAAAGCCCTCACATGCTGGGGGTGGGGTCACAAAATGACATTAAGTTAAAAAAAAAGGAGAAAGCAAAAGCACATCTTTAATTTATCAAGCTACCTTTATCATTTATTTAAAGAAAAATCCCCAAAAAGTTGTTTTAGGCCCCAGTCCTGCAAATACTTAAGCACACAGTGTAAATTGTTTGGAAGGAATATTTAGTGGGCCTCTTCAAAAAACAAACAAACAAGGTATTCATCAGCATAAGTTTCCAGTACATAATACAAATAATATGACTGATGGAACTGTACATCTTGTTCCAAATCTGTGGCTTTCATTTTTCTTTTAATCCACTTTCAAGACTCAAAGCCAAACAGCAACTATGTTTAAAACCTTCTACATCAGTAACTGAAGATGACTTGATCTAGTAGTAAGCATTGTCCAAGACAGACTGAGCGAAATTCTGTCCTCACTGAAGTCAATAGCAAAACTTCCATTGACTTAACTGGGACCAGAATTTCACCCTATATTTTTAAGAACACCAGAAGGTAGCGACATTGCAGTGCTGTTAACAGATAACAAAGAAGGTAACTGAAACTTTATTTTTCTGATGGAAGCCCACTCTGTGTTGATGAATGCTTGTTGATTTAAGAACTGCATCACCAGCTGTACTGCCATGCTAAAATCTGGTAATCTGATCAAGGGAAAATCCTGCTCTTACTGTTGAGAACTATGGGGGGCGGGGGGCGGGAGGAGGGAGTGGACCAGTGCTTGTTGTGAGTATAGTCTCAACGCCAGCTGCTGGTGCAGGGCAAAATGGTTAAGTGTAACTAAAAGGTAATGTGTGATGGGCGGCACCTTAGTACTCCTCAAAGAAGCAGGAGTGAGATTCATCTCTCATTCATACTATTGATCATATCATATTCTGTGGGTGGCTGAGGATATGCCACATCCATACAGCTTGCCAGAGATGAGACCTATTTACGCCATGGTGCATCAGCAGCCATGGTAGCAAAGCCCCTTCCTACCCTTCTTTTACTCTCCTGAACACTAGGTAATTCTTTTGCTGCATGCATGCATGCATGCATGAGGCATGGGGATGAAAGATCCTTGCATTCACTTCCCTTCATAGTCCATTGCCCAGCTGAGGGCAGGGTTTATCTCCATGACATACCTGGTAAAACCCTACTTATGTGTTTTACAAAATGTTTGCAATGTTGTGCTTTCATCTGTGATACCTTTCAAAATGTCATATTTTATTCTGAATGCACTGGCAACAAAAAGCAGTGCAGGTACAGAATACACTTGTTACCTGAAATGCACTAAAGCTAAGCCTTCCATTAGATGATATTCCTTTTGTTTGCTTTTCTACTGCCAGACTGATTTCTTAGTGTATGACAGTGTGATTCCATGAAAAACTGTTCTATGTACCTTGAATATAAGAATTTAAATACGATCCTCTAGAAAGTCCAGTTAGTGGAAATTATTCCTGTTTTCTATTGTTTATTCACTGCCATAAGAATATAAGAATTGCCATACTGGGTCAGACCCAAGATCCATCTAGCCCAGTATCCTGTCCTCTGACAGTGGCCAATGCCAGGTGCCCCAGAGGGGATGAACAGAACAGGTAATCAAATGATCCATCCCCTGTTGCCTATTTCCAGCTTCTGGCAAACAGAGACTAGGGACACCATCCCTGTCCATCCTCCATGAACTTATCCTCCTGATGGACCTATCCTCCATGAACTTATCTAGTTCTTTTTTGAACCCTGTTATAGTCTTGGCCTTCACAACATCCTCTGGCAAGGAGTTCCACAGGTTGACTGTGTTGTGTGAAAATATACTTCCTTTTGTTTGTTTTAAATCTGCTGCCTATTAATTTCATTTGATGACTTGTAGTTCTTGTGTTATGAGACAGACTAAATAACACTTCCTTATTTACTTTCTCCACACCAATCATGATTTTATAGACCTCAATCATACCCCCCCCTTAGTCATCTCTTCTCCAAGCTGAAAAGTCACAGTCTTATTAAACTCTCCTCATAGGGCAGCTGTTCCATACCCCTAATAATTTTTGTTGCCCTTTTCTGAACCTTTTCCAATTCCAATATATCTTTTTTGAGATGGGGCGACCGCATCTGCACGTAGTATTCAAGATGTGGCATACCATGGATTTATATAGAGGCAATATGATATATTCTGTCTTATTATCTATCCCTTTCTTAAAGATTCCCAACATTCTGTTCGCTTTTTTGTCTGCCGCTGCAGCATTGAGTGGATGTTTTCAGAGAACTATCCACAAAGACTCCAAGATCTCTTTCTTGAGTGGTAACAGCTAATTTAGACCCCATCATTTTATATGTATAGTTGGAATTATGTTTTCCAATGTGCGTTACAATTTATCAACACTGAATTTCATCTGCCATTTTGTTGTCCAGTTACGCAGTTTTGTGAGGTCCCTGTATAGCTCTTCACAGTCTGCTTGGGACTTAGCCATTTTGAGGAGTTTTGTATCATCTGCAAATTTTGCCACCTCACTGTTTACCCCTTTTTCCAGATCATTTATGAATATATTGAATAGACTAGTGCCAGTACAAACCCCAGGGAGACACCACTATTTATCTCTCTCCATTCTGAAAACTGATAATTTATTCCTACCCTTTCTTTCTTATCTTTTAACCAGTTACAATCCATGAGATCACCTTCCCTCTTATCCCATGACAGCTTACTTTGCTTAAGAGCCTTTGGTGAGGGACCTTGTCAAAGGCTTTCTGAAAATCTAAGTAAACTGTTCCCTGGGTAGCCTTGTATGATGATGTCAGAAATCATATGCATTTTAATTAATAGTGGTAATAATATTAAGCATTAACCCCCAATACAGTGAACTCCTTACATGTCAAATGGCATCAGACAATTTCTGGTTTTTTACAGAGTAAATTAATGTTAGATTTGATAATAGTAACAGCTGGCTTAGATAAAATAATCAAACTGCTGTTGAGTTATAATAACGTAATTTCTTCTTTTGACATAATATGCTGAGGAGGTCATAATATATATTAATCCAGCCAATCTAAATGTATTATACTTTGTATAGTACGATAGAAAGAAATAAATGTTAATCAGCAGGGATAAATGAAAAATGTTGATTAAGCTTAAGAAACTAGGTTGAAGATTAAAGCTATATAAAGTATTCTATAACATGCTGCTTCAATGTGAGGAAATTCTATTGCTAATGCACCTTGAATACAGATTGCCTGAATTGAATTTTCTACCTATATAATAAGATTCAGTCAGAGAACTTTGATCAATTAATTGGTTTATCTGTTGATAAATTTCAGCATCAATGCTAAATTAATTTGCTTGAACTTTCCAGCACTATCACATAACTATTTTTGTTTTGATTTCTATTGTTACTTATTTATTTTTTTAATTCTACTCTGGCTGATAAAATTCTTGTTTACAATAATTCCCAAATGTGCACTTACTAGTTAAGGGAGAGAGAAAAAGGTCAGAAATAGGTTGTGGGTGATTGGTTCATTAAAATAATTAAACAACTTCTGTTTTATAATCTATCATTCTCACAGCATAATCATCTGACCTCAACTTGGAATGATCAAATATCCATATTATTTCATGTGGATCAATAGCTTCTTTTCCTAATAAAGGTCAAGATCATATTGCTTTTCACAAATTATGTAAGCTATGTAAGACAAAGAATAATTTTCAGTTGAAACAAGCTTAGCATGTTTTGTACTGACAGGCTAGGGAGATTCCCTTTCAGATTACTTCAGAGAAAAGGAGCTGATGGGTCTGAAGAGATCTGGGGGTCTGAAGAGAGCCCTCTAACAAAGACTTCTTTGATTTACTTCACTGTAATCCCTGAGGGAATTAACATCCAGGATTACTCTCAACAGCATGAGTAAAGCAAACATTTAGGGTAAATTACAAAAAAATGCCAGGCCATTTTTGTCTTAAAGAAGTGACCTGGACGATCCAGAATGTAATGTAATTAATCCTCCTCCTTTTAAAGTCAATACCAAACTTCCCATTGATTTCAAAAGTGGGTTGGTTAAGGCACATAATAAGGAACATCATGTTAACTTCCATAAAAATGGGACAAAATCCCGCATAAACTATTTCACTCATTGTGATCCTGTATGATTGAAATATGACCATGTATAGCACTGATACTGCCATTGCTGGACAATTGCAACACATTTTGTACAAAGTATGTCATGTAAGGTGTCAATGGAAAAGTTATGATTTGCTAAATAAAATTACCGTGTTTAAATCCATGTATCACCATTGTATCTGAAGTTATAAATATTGGCTATATACATGTATCACAAATGTATTTGTCTCTGGGTAACACCCACAAAGTAGTTTATATCCAGTCTAACTAGAAAAATTGTGAATGGACTATTCAAACATGATGGTCCATCAAAGACACCAGTGCTCACAATGGGACATAGAAGAAACTTCTTCCCTCCAGATGGCTCTTTCTGCAGATGCTTCCTCTTCCAAGGGGCCAATGGTTACCCACTGTGAGTCATCAAGCCATGTAAGGACATGCAATATGCTCATGTGACCGTGAACTCCATCTTTTACCAGTAACTTTAAAAAAAAAGGTTTTTTGGGCTTTGAGCTTTGTTTGAAAAAGAATATTTCTAGGCAAAGGATATAAAAGACCCCTGGAATGACTCCGTTTTGCTTCTTTGCTGCCCTGATTGTCTGGACTGTGGATTTACAACTAAAAGGAGCACATTGAACTATGGACCAAGGACCTTCCAATCTTTTGGAAATTACCAGAGACTTTACAAGCCAGCAGTCTCTAACGTCACTGCTACAAACCTGATAGAAGGACATTGCAATTATTGTATGTATATGACTTATCAAACATTTCCTCTTCTTTTCTTTTATTAATAAACCTTTAAATTTTAGTTACTAAAGGATTTGCCACTGCATGATTACTGGGTAAGATCTGAGTTATATATTGACCTGGCTAAGTGGCTGATCTCTTGAGATTGGAAGGACCCTACATTTTATGAAACTGGTTTTCAGTAACCACTCATCATAGAGTCCAGTGTCTGGACGGTGAGATAAGGGCTGAGATGCCTAAGGAGCCTGCATTTTTGACTTCTTGTTAATCAGTGTAATGAGACAGATATTTACTTTTATTCCTGGCTGAGTATAATCTAATGAAAGAATAATCACTAGTTATAATCTAATGAAAGAATAACCACTAGTTATTCTGCCCTTTTTCTCAGTAAATCTGCCCTATTTCTTACCAGTTTGTCCTAAATCCAGCATTCTCGGCTGTGCCCCAGTGAGGCACGGTGACACTAAGGCTTGCAATTACTTTAGATATTCTGAGCCAAATAATGCTCTGAGTTACATACATTTAAAGCAGGAGTAACTCCATTACAGTCAATGGAGCTATAGCAGTGTTCAGCTATTATATCAGATTCAGACTTTGTGTATCTAGAAAGGGAATTCCCAATGTGGAAACCTCTCCACTGGGAACGTAGACTTAGAAGCATAGAATCCAGGAAATATAGGTTTGGAAGGGACTTCAAGAAGTCATCTAGTCCAGTTGCCTGTGCTGAGGCAGGACCAATTTATACCTAGAGCATCCCAGACAGATATTTTTCTAACCTGTTCTTAAAAACCTCAAGTGATGGAGATTCCACAACTTCCCTTGAAGTCTTTCCATTACTTAACTACCCTTATAGTTAGAAAGGTTTTCCTAATATATAATCTAATTTCCTTTATTGCAGATTAAGCCCATTACTACCTATCCTACCTTCAGTGCACATGGTGAACAACTGATCACCGTCCTCCTTATAACAGCCCTTAACATATTTGATGACTTATAAGGTCTCCACTCAGTCTTCTTTCCTCAAGACTAAACATGCCCAGTTATTTTAACCTTTCCTCATAGGTCAGGTTTTCTAAACCTTATATCATTTATGTTGCTCTTCTCTGCATTCTCTCCAATTTGTCCACATATTTCTTCATAGATTATGTAAATATGAAGTAAAACTGGTCAAAGAATACATCAGATTTAAGATTAATAGATTTGTAGATATTAAGGCCACAAGGGACCATTGTGATCATCTAATCTGACTACCTGAATAACACAGACCATAGGACTTCCCTGAATTAATTTCTTCTTCACGTCCATGATTTAACCAAATTATATCTGTCAGAAAACCGTCCAATCTTGATTTAAAAATTTCTGTGATAGAAAATCCACCACAACCCTTGCTAAGTTTTTCCAATTGTTAATTACCTTCACTATTAAAAATCAGTGCCTTATTCCTACTCTTAATTTGTGTAGCTTCAACTTCCAGCCATTGGACCTCATTATACTTTTATCTGTTAGAAGAGTAGCAATTTCTGTTCCCCATGAAGGTACTTATAGACAATGATCCAACCCATCTCTTAATCTTCTTTTGATAAGCTAAATATATTGTGCTTCTTGAGTCTCTCACTATAAGGCATGTTTTCCAATCTTTTAATAGTTCTTATGACTCTTCTTTGAATGCTCTCCAATTTGTCAACGTCCTTCCTCAAGTGTTGACACCAAAACTTGACACAGTATTCCAGTAGTGATTTCACCAGTGCAAAATGCAGAGGTAATATCACATCCCTACTCCTACTCATATTCCCCAGTTTATACATCCAAAGATCTTATTAGAACTTTTGGCTATAGCCTCACATATAGTGTTGTCCACTGTGACCCCTAAATCAATTACAGAGTCACTGCTTCACAGAATACAGCCTCCAATCCCCTTATTCCTAGGTGTATGATCTTACATTTGACCATACTGAAATGCATATTGTTTGATTGTACCCATTCTACCAAGCAGTCCATATTGTTCAATATCTGTGATCAGTCCTCTTCATTATTTACCACTCCAGCAATCTTTGTATTATCTGCAAACTTTATCAATTTACATTGTTTTCTTGCAGATCATTGATAAACGTATTACATAGCATAGGGCCATGAACCAATCCTTTGGGACCCCACTAGAAATATACCTGCTTGATGATTATTCCCCGTTTACACTTATCTTTTGAGAGCTATTATTTAGCCAGTTTTAATCCGTCTAATATGTGCCATGTTGATTCTGAATCAATATGTAGGGCAATACCAAGTCAATTGCCTACAGAAATGTAAGTATAATACATCCCTACTATTGCCTTTAGCAACTAAATGTGTAATCTCATAACAATGATATCAAGTTAGTTTGGCAAGATCTATTTTCCATAAATCCCATATATTATATAACTGTCTTTTAGTTATGTATTAATCAAATCCCGTTGCATTTTTTGCCAAGGATCAGTGTCAGGCTCACAGACCTATAATTACCTGGGTCATCCCATTTACCTTTTTCAGATATTGGAGAAAAGTAAGCTTCTGTGGAGGATCCCTTAGATAAGGCTTACAAGGAGCAGGGAGATTCTCAGAGGTAAACTGCAGGAGTCATTGCTGAAGGAAAACAGTGGATCAAGAAAATCTCTGCAAGGGGCAGGAAGCAGTGGGTTTCTGTCAAGCTTAAGAGTGATAGAAAAACTACCAGTTTGGATTTTTTTTTTAACTTTAAGTTGGACCTTTACTTGCCCTGGAAAGGGTGTGAACTGTAATGTGACTTGGCCAGAAGGCCCAGCCAGGGAACACCCAGAGAGGAGTTGAGAGATGTTAGCTGGGATGGGCCAAGGAAGTGGCTACCAGGGGTGTATGTGGGATGTAGTCCTCTGCAATGCCATGTCTGGAAATGAGAGGGAACTCTAGAGTTGAGGGTGCCCTTACAACACGTTATCCAGACCTGTTGATTTAAACATATCTAACTTTAGTTGCTGTGATTTAATGTCCCCCTTAATTACTACTGGAAAGGCATTATAATATGACATGGATACATCATATGGCTTTTTTCCAAATAAAGAACAGAGATATTTATTGAACACTTCTGCCTTATCTTCATTATTATTGACAATGCTACTGTGTCCATGTAGTAATGGACCAATACCCATTGTTAAGGGTTTTTTCTTTATTTTGTTCCTGATCTACTCAGACTCCTTATTTTCCTTAACCCTGCTATCCATAGATTTTACTGTTCTTTTTCTTCCCTTATCAACTTTCTAAAATTTCTAGCTTCTAATTTATATTCATTGCTATCAACTTTAAATTTCCATTTGTTTTATATAAAAGCTGCTTTCAGTTTTCCTCTAGGCCTGATTCAGTGTTTTTAGCTGGTTTTGGGTGAAAACTACCATACATTCAGAGCCAAGACACTGATATTTTAATTTAGACCTTTATTAGAATCAGATGCATGGCCTTATATTTATAATGACTATAAAAGCACTGAATGACACATAGGAGGGTTATGATGGATTTTTCCTATGAATCTGACTCTATTCTTCTACTCTACCATAATGATACTTTCCCATATAATCTAGTAACTTGTACAATATGCATGCACAGGCTTCAGTTTACATAAATATTGTTGTCCATACTATTTTTATGTCACCATGTCTCTATTTCCACTGTGTCTCCGGTCATACCACTGAATGTAAGAACTTTCCTTTTTTTTCCCAGTAAAGGGCCTGTTGTCAGTACCTTTTGTGTTTTTTACTGACTAACTTCCTTTTTATATAAGCCCTTCCACACAGTACAAAACACCATCTGTATCCAACATAGCTGTAAGCATTATTTAAGTAAGTCATGTGAGGTTGAATTCAGCAAGCAACACTCATGTCAAGCAATGGCTAGGTCAAAGTCAGTTATACTAAGCTAAGTATTTCCTTGCCCTCTCCAAACTCATACAGTATACATGACCCATGCTTATAACAGTTTTTCCCCCTACACATTATAAATAGGCACCTAAGGCGCCAGTGACCCTGTTCTCTAGTGTGGTTTGGCTGCCTGTAGCAGACACAAACTAGCATAGGCGTCGACTTCTAATGGCGCTGGTGGGTGCTTCACCCCCCTGCCTTGACTCCACCCTTGCCCCGCCCCTCCCACCCTGGTTCCAACCCTTTCCCCAAAGTCCCTGCCCCTATTCGACTCCTTCCCCAAATCCCCAGCCCCGCCTCCTCCCCTCCTCCCCCCTCCCTCCCGGAGCTTGCTATAGCTGTTTGGCAGCAGCAAGCGCTGGGAAGTAGGTGGAGGAGCTGGGACACGGCGCGTTCAGGGGAGGAGGCGGCGGTGAGGTGGGGCAGGGAGCTTGGCTGCCAGTGGGTGCAGAGCACCCACTAATTTTTCCCTGGGGGTGCTCCAGCCCAGAGCACCCATGGAGTCGGTGCCTATGCAAACTAGTACCCTATTTTGTGCTTTATCTCTTAGGACATGGTTCCATAAGCAATCAGGATCATTTGTTTCTGAGCTGTCAAACAGGTAGCACTATTTTTGATACAGCGTCTGTAACAGAGGTTCTCTCTCCACTCTTGTCTTCCTCTGTGCAAACAGACTGCTTGGAGACTCGCAGCTTGTAAACACCATGTGTGGTTTATTTATAGCATTCCCCCATCACCTTTCCAGCACTATGCAGTACCTTATCTATAACAGCATAATTCCTCAGCCCCTTAGACCAACAGTAGGGAGAAGAGCTCTCCCTCCAAGATCTTTCTTGGTTCTGGCTCTCAAAGCCTGCCTCACTCTGTCTTGGTCTCCCCGTTCCACTTCCTTCCCGTCTTCTAATCCCTGAGCTAATGATCTCATTAGTGCTTTAACTCTCCCCAGCACATTCTAATCTGTCAATTAAGCACAACTTTGCCCCTCAGATTTACTCCCCCTCCCCTTTTGCCTCCTCAATCCCTCATAAATAGATTATAACCATTGATTTTAACATTCCAATCATGCAAATCTTCCCATCAGGCTAGTTCAACTAGGTCAACTTATGTTCATAAATGAACAATTCCTGTTCTTCTTGCTGATTACCTAGCATGGGTGTGTAGGCAATTTAAATAATTTTCTTCTCTTCATGTTCCTTTGTTCCTTGAATAATTTTGTTCTGAACATCTTGATTTTTTTCACTAAATGAGTGTTCATTTGTATCCTCATTTCACCCTACCATCTTGTTTTTAGTTTAAACCCTCCTGAGTTGCCTAGCTTGCCCCTCCCCGGGAGATTTATTTCTTTTGTACAAAGATGAAGCTCATGCAAACTATGCAGCCCTCTCTCTCCTGAGGAGGTGGTAACCCTCTACCTCATGTCAGTGACCTAGCCAGTGGTTCTCTTCCAGAATATTTTCTTCCCATGCTTTCAGGACAGAAAGTATCTCTGAGAAGATCACTTGGACATTCCTTCCCTTCAGCACACTTACATATTCCTTAAATTGTTTATAAACTATGAGGCATTGTGTGAAAGTGTTGTTAGTGTGGTTATGTACCCTCAGCAGTGGATCCTTTCCTGGTGACTTCAGAAGCCTATCCAGTCTTAGAGTGACTACTTGTGTATTGGTTCAGGGAAGACTACATACAATCCTGTTGCCCACCTGTTTCTTGCAAGACATTCTTGTGACGGATTCAGTCACAGAGATCCCCTTAGGACTGTCACCTGATATGCTGGTATTACCTCTGAGCCCATTTTCCCTGCCAGCTTGGGACTCCAGAACCCTGCCTTGTTGAGCCAGACACGCTAGCCTGCTGCAACACACACCCAGTTCTGGTCCATGCCCGCAAAGCGGCAGACTTTAACTAAAAACTTCTCAGCAGGTTTCCTATCTCCAGCACCCAGACACCCATCTCCTGATGGGATCCAAACCCCAAATAAATCCGTTTTACTCTGTATAAACTTATACAGTGTAAACTCATACATTGTCTGCCCTCTATAACACTGAGAGAGAGAGAGAGAGATGCACAGTTGTTTGCTCCCCCAGCTATTAATCACTTACTCTGAGTTCATTAATAAACAAAAGTGATTTTATTAAGTATAAAAAGTAGGATTTAAGTGGTTTCAAGCAATAACAGACAGAACAAAGTAAGTCACAAAGCTAAATAAAGCAAAAACATGCCAGTCTAAGCCTAATATATTAAGAAACTGTTTACAGGTAAAATCTCACCCTCAGAGATGTTCCAATAAGCTTCTTTCACAGACTAGACTCCTTCCTAGTCTGGGCCCAATAGTTTCCCTTGGTACAGTCCTTTTTAGTTCCAGCAGACATCTTAGGTGGAAAGCAGGGGTATTCTCACGACTGGAAGCCCCCGCTACTCTGTTCCACCCCCTTTATAGCTTTGGCAGAAGGCGGGAATCTTTTGTCTCTCTGGCTCCCCAGCCCTCCTTCTAAATGGAAAAGTACCAGATTTAAGATGGATTCCAGTATTATGTGACATGGTCACATGTCACTGTAAGACCTCATTCTTCATTACGCATGGGCTGGCCCACACATTCACAGGAAGGCTTGCAGGTAAATAAACCATCTACAACCAAATGCCCTAGTCAAAGGAAGCCATCAAGATTCTAAACCACCATTAATGGCCCACACTTTGCATAGTTACAATAGGATCTCAGAGTTATACTTTATATTTCTAGCTTCAGATATAAGAATGATACATGCATACAAATAGGACAAACACACTCAGTAGATTATAAGCTTTGTAATGATACCTTACAAGAGACCTCTTGCATAAAGCATATACCAGTTACATCATATTCACACTCATAAGCATATTTCCATAACACATATGGAGAGCAACGTCACAATTTTTTTCCTTTCTTCTTGGCACAGAATTCTTGGCAAGGAAGGTCTGTCTTTGGATGGTAGGAAATCTTTGTGGGCACACTTCCTAGTCTTATGGATTGGGCTGAGTAGCCATCCAGAGGTGTGTCCTGTTCAGCTCTCCATTTCATTCAACTAGCTGGATCTTTAGATATATTTTCTGCAGTTTCCATAACAAACTGATAATTCTAGCTTTGTAAATTCCTCCTAGTCCTCTCCTCTCTGATAGTCACAGCCTGTCTATCATCATTTTCTTCCAGCTGTGTTGAATGCTGCTTGCTCCCCTTGCCTCTGATAACAAACTGCAAGTCCTCCTCTCTCGTTTCCACTTTGTCTGGTTCCTTGCATCTGGAGTAGTGGTGCTCGCTGAACCTGGTTGTTCAAGTAATCCTCACCCTCTCTGATGCACCACAGTATCAGTTCTTGTCCTTCACAAACCACAAATCTTTTCTTCCACTAAACCTACCAAGTTAAATTTAATACAGAAATCCCTCGTGGCTTCAGGCAAAAAAGAAAACATGGCAGATCTGTTTCAGGTGTACCTAGAAAATAAAGCTGCTTCTACTCTCTTACGCCTCTGTTTGTGGTTACTCCTGTCTGCTGTAAGAGGAAGATATTCATAATGGATTGTGAACTATTCATAAATAGCCAATTTCCTATTCCTATAAATTGTATGTCAGTGTGAATAAAATGAAAGGAATAGTCAGCTGCTAAATAAATCAATTGATATACAAAGCCATGAACCCATACATTTCATTCTTTTCCATTCTAGAAAAGAATTGAAGAAATTGTATTACCAGCATGCATGATTTTAGCCATAGAATTGTAGGACTTGAGAGGTCATCTAGACCAGTCCCCTATACTCATGGCAGGACTAAGTAATATCTAGACCATTCCTGACAGGTGTTTGTCTAACCTGTCATTAAAAACCTCCAATGAGAGAGATTCCAGAACCTCCCTAGGCAATTTATTCCAGTGCTTAACTACTCTGACAGGAAGTTTTTCCTACTGTCCAACCTAAACCTCCCTTGCTGCAATTTAAGCCCATTGTTTCTTGTCTTATCCTCAGAAGTTAAAGAGAACAGTTTTTCTCCCTCCTCCTTGTACCTTTTATGTACTTGAAAACTGTTGTCATGTCCCCTCTGTCTTCTCTTCTCTAGACTAAACAAACCCAATTTTTTCAATCTTTCCTTATAGGTCATGTTTTCTAGACCTTTGATCGTTTTTGTTGCTCTTCTCTGGACTTTCTCCAATTTGTCCACATCTTTCCTGAAATGTGGCGCCCAGAACTGGACACAATACTCCAGTTGAGGCCTAATCAGCGCTGAGTAGAGCGGAAGAATTACTTCTTGTGTCTTGCTTACAACACTCCTGCTAATACATCCCAGAATGATGTTGGCTTTTTTTGCAACAGTGTTACATTGTTGACTCATATTTAGCTTGTGATCACGATGACCCCCAGATACCTTTCCGCAGTACTCCTTCCTAGGCAGTCATTTCCCATTTTGTATGTGTGCAACTGATTGTTCCTTCCTAAGTGGAGTACTTTGCATTTGTCCTTATTGAATTTCTTACTATTTACTTCATTTTTCCAGTTTGTCCAGATTTTGAATTTTATTTCTATCCTCCAAAGCACTTGCAACCTCTCCCAGCTTGCTTTCATCCACAAACTTTATAAGTGTACTGTCTATTCCATTATTTAAATCCTTGATGAAGATATTGAACAGAATATTTATCAGTCCAATTCAGAAATGCTCCTAAGAAACTGTCCTAGTACAGTGGTTCTCGAAATATGCACTATTAGCTGCCAGTGTTATGAAATCCATTCCTGATAGTTTGCAGTATACAGAACTGGGGTCGTGGAAAGGGGGATGGTATAAGTGAGGTATTCCTCCTCCGTCCGTCCCCCCTCCCCCATATTGATATGCACAATGAAAAAGCTGAAATACCATCGTTCTACGTACAACCACACTGGGCCAGACTGTGTACCCCTCACTCCCAATGAGCACCGTCTTACTCAGTGAGAAGTCTTACTGAAGTCAGTGGAACTCCTCCTGGAGTAAGGTGCTTTTCAACAAGAGGAAAGGGATCAGAATCTGGCCTACTGAGAATAAGTGCTTGTCTGTTACATCGACTCAAGCGGTAGCACATACATCGCTCAGGGATGTGAAAAAGCCACCTCCTGAGTGACCTAAGTTACATCGAATTAAAGCGGTGTCTACACCGCATTATGTTGGCGGGAGAGTACTCTCCCATCGACATAGCGCGTCTTCACCAGATGCACTACATTGGTGCAGCTGCACCGATGTAGCATGGTAGTGAAGACAAGCCCTGAGGCAGCAATTGCTATGTTCACTAGCCATGAATTATATAATATTCCTTCTCTTCAAATAGCTTCAATGGAATACATAGCTACAAAAACTGTTGGACTATGATAACTTCTCTTAAAGGTCAATCTAATGCACATTTCAGGGTGTCAAAAACAAATATATTCCTTTCAGCAATTTCCTACTTTTTACATCCCAGTCTGCAAAAATGAATTGCCTTTGAAACAAGAATCAATTTGTATCAGACTCAAAGATATTGCCTAAAACTACAAATCAATATGCTAATGTGGCATAATTTTAACACTTTTTTTGAGAGGTGTACTGTTAGAGGTACCAAAGCTTTAATTAGTCTTCATGAACCAACCGATTTTAACACGTGTAATCTTGGCATACCATTCAGTGTGTTGAAAATTAAGTAAGGCATTCATGTATGAAATGTATACAACTAAGAGTCAAGAGCTTCAGGCACCTCTGTCTCTTAATATCAACATGGAGAAGAGTGTGTGTCTAAAATAAAAGCCAGATACTCAGCTAACGTAAATTGGTGTAGCTACCTCAAAGTCAACAGAACTATACCAATGTACAGCAGTTCAGAATTTGGCTCTAATTTTTTAATACTATAATTCAGTCATTTAGCATAGGAGTATTCATTCCTAGGGTTTCTCCAATGCACAATATAATACATTGGTTTGCACAGTGCAGCAATATTTGTACACATTGATAGAACAATTACAATTTAGTTTTATTGCTGAAGATGGAATATCTTTGTTTGACAGATGCAATTGTGTTTGCGTTTCGAAAGACATTTATTTTTCAATTTTAACTTCAAGACTGACAAGGGAATTGCTAATGAAAACAAAAAATTTTAGCAAGGACAGAATGTGGTTCAGTATAAGCAAGGGAAAGACGTGCACCTCTGCTTTATTTTCCTGCAGTACATTGAACATTGCTCATGATGCTATTTTAAAAGGAATAATGTGCATAGGGTGTTGCTAGAAAGAAATTGGTTTATTTCTATATTTTAGAGGCTATGTCAGCGTTTGTCTTAATTTTCTGGGTAAGACCAGATTACAGAACTGATCAGATAATTTACCGTCAAAAATCTTATAAATACAACAGGGCAATTAAAGGTACTGTGACTCTTAGAAGTTATTAAAGCAAATCACTAAAATCAAATTATGAATACACGAGTGTATTTAAAAACAACTATCTATAATGTTGCTGCAAAGATAACTGTTTTTGTATCTTCAGAAAATAGAGATTTGATCATTTTATTAATGCTGCAACGCAGTCTCTTTTTACACTAGTGTAATAAATACAGTAGAACCTGAGTTATGAACACCTAGAAAATGGAGGTTATTCGTAACTCTGAAATGTTTGTAACACTGAACAAAGCATTATAGTTGTTCTTTTCAAAAGTTTACAACTGATCACTGACTTAATACAGCTTTGAAACTTTAAAATGCAGAAGAAAAATGCTGCTTTCCCTTCATTTTTAGTAGTTTATGTTTAGCACAGTACTATAGTGCATTTGCTTTTTATTAATTAATATTTGTCTCTGCTGCTGCCTGATTGCGTGCTTCCAGTTCCAAATGAGCTGTGTGGTTGACTAGTCAGTTTGTAACTCTTGTGTTCGTAGCTCTGAGCTTCTACACTAGAATTTTTCCTTCTGTTAATAATGGGATTAATTCTAATCTCACTTGTGTGCTGATCCTGTAGCATTCAAGTCTGTTGGAACTTTGTTATTGCCTTTACTGGGAATACAATCACGATCCCATGCTGGTGTTAATCAAGAGTAACTCGTCTAAATTGAATGGAGTTATACTAGTGTAAAGCCAGTATATGTAAGAATCAGAATCAAGCACAATGTCACAGACAGGGACCTCATTTCTACTTTGCTTACTCTTGATTTACCCAATTCATTCTGAGGCAAATGGTGTATACTAGAATGGTGTATACTGGAATCCTACTCCAGGAGTAAGGATCCTTGGTGTTTTGATAATATAAATAATAATAGTGTCACATTGTACTCTCAGACATGCCACTGTAAATCCAGAGTAACTCCTCTGAAGAAATGGTATTTTATTAACAAGTGGTAGAACTTGCTTCTAGGACTGTCGATTAATCACAGTTAACTCACCAGATTAACTCAAAAAAATAAATCACAATTAATTGCGGTTTTAATCACACTGTTGAACAATAAATATCAATTGACATTTATTAAATATTTTGGATATTTTTCTTTTTCATATATATATATTGTATTGTGTTGTAATCAAAAAGTATGTTTTTGATTATAAATATTTTCACTGTAAAAATGATAAAATAATATTTTTCAATTCACCTCATAAGTACTGTAGTGCAATCTCTTTGTCGTGAAAGTGCAGTTTACAAATGTAGATTTTTTTTTGTTATATAACTGCACTCAAAAACAAAACAATGTAACATTTCAGTGCCTACTCAGTCCTACTTTTTGTTCTGCCATTCGCTAAGACAAACAAATTTGTTTACATTTACAGGAGATAATGCTGCTCTCTTCTTATTTACAATGTCACCAGAAAGCGAGAACAGGCATTTGCATGACACTTTGGTAGCCAGCATTGCAAGGTATTTACATGCCAAATATGCTAAACATTCGTATGTCCCTGCATGCTTCAGCCACCATTCCAGAGGACATGCTTCCATACTGATGATGCGCATTAAAAAAGTGTAAATTAAATTTGTGACTGAACTCCTTGGGGGAGAATTGTTTGTCCTGTGGTCTGTTTCACCCACATTCTGCCATATATTTCATGTTGTAGCAGTCTCAGACGATGACCTAGCACATGTTCATTTTAAGAACACTTTCACTGCAGATCTGACAAAATGCAAAGAAGGTACAAAAGTGAGATTTCTAAAGATAGCTACAGCATTCAAACCAAGGTTTAAGAATCTGAAATGCCTTCCAAAATCTGAGAGGGACGAGGTGTGGAACATGCTTTCAGAAATATTAAAAGAGCAACACTCTGATGTGGAAACTACAGAACCCAAACCACCAAAAAAGAAAATCAATCTTCTGCTGGTGGCACCTGACTCAGATAATGAAAATGAACATGTGTCAGTCCGCACTGCTTTGGATTGTTACTGAGCAGAACCCGTCATCAGTGTGGACACATATCTTCTGGAATAGTGGTTGAAGCACAAAGGGACATATGAATTTTTAGCGCATCTGGCATGCAAATGTAAACAAACTTGTTTGTCTGAGCCAATTGGCTGAACAAGAAGTAGGACTGAGTGGACTTGCAGGCTCTAAAATTTTACATTGTTTTTTTGAATGCAGTTTTTTTATATACATAATTCTACATTTGTAAGTTCAACTTCATAGTAGAGATTGAACTACAGTACTTGTATTAGGTCAGTGGTCACCAACCGGTAGATCACGATAGATCGGTCGATCGTGGAGCCTCTAACAGTCAATCTCAGTCTCAGTCTAGGGTTGCCAAACCTCCTGCAGCCAAATTGGAAGATCAGCCACTGACAGGCAATGCAGCAGGGTTAAGGCATGCTCTTTGCCTGCCCTGGCCCTGTGCTGCTCCTGGAAGCAGCCGGCATGTCCGACTGCAGCTCCTGGGGAGAGAAGGGATGGGGGCAGATGGTCTCTGTACGCTGTCCTTGCCTGGAGGCACCACCCCCGCAGCTCCCATTGGCTGGGAATGGGGTACCGCGGCCAATGAGAACTGCCCCTCCCTGCCCCGGGAGCTGCTACTGGACATGCTGACTGCTTCCGGGAGCAGTGTGGGGCCAGGCCAGACAGGAATCCTGCCTTTGCCCTGCTGCACTGCCACCCAGGAGCCGCCTGAGATAAGCAGCGCCTGGCCGGAGTCTGTACCCCAAACCGCTCCCGCACCCCTGACCCAGCCCTGAACCCTCTCCTGAACCCCAAACCCCTACCCCAGCTCTGAGCCCCGTGCACCCAAACTCCCTCCCAGAGCCCACACCCTGAACCCCCTCCTGCACCCCAGACCCAGCCCTGAGTCCCCTCCCACATCCTGCACCACAACTCCCTCCCAGAGCCCACACCCCCCTCCTGCACCCCAAACCTTTGCCCCAGCCCCCTCCAAGAGCCCACACCCTGCACCCTAACCCACTACTTGAGTCCTCAGCCCCCACCTGGAGCAAGCACCCTGCACCCCCTCATACACCCCAAACTCCTGCCCTGGCCCTGAGCCCCCTCCTGCACCCAAACTCCCTTCTGCACCCCAACCCTCTGCCCCAGGCTCAGCCCGGAGCCCCTCCCACACTCTGAAACCCCTCGGCCTCAGTCCAGAGCCTGCACCTCCTCTTGCACCCCAACCCCCTGTCCCAACCTGGTGAAAGTGAGTGAGGGTGGGGGAGAGCGAGTGACCAAGGGAGGGGGGATGGAGTGAGCAGGGTGTGGCCTCAGAGAAGGGGCGGGGCAAGACTGTTTGGGTTTGTCTGATTACTATTATTTCTACATTTTCTTTGAGATAGATCCTGGCTTGCACTTAAATTCAAAAAGTGATCTTGTGCTTAAAAAGGTTTGAGACCACTGTATTAGGTGAATTGAAAAATACTGTTTCTTTTGATTTTTTACAATGCAAATACTTGTAATCAAAAATATAAAGTGAGCACTGTACACTTATAATGTTGTAATTGAAATCAATATATCTGAAAATGTAGAAAACATCCAAAAATATTTAAAGGTATTCTATTATAATTTAAGCGCGCAATTAGTTTAAGTGCGCAACAACCCTACTTGCTTCACATTTCAATGAGTTCTTTTCATCAATGTACACAAGGATTGTCAAAGAGTGAAAATGTACCAACAAAAACATAGTACATGTTTCTAGTGAATAAGAAATATATACATGTTATATAAGTGGGCTGGGGAGGCTACGAATATTGAGACTGCCACTGAGTAGAAGATATGATAGGTAAGCCCCACTCCAGAAAATGTAGAGAGATTAAATAATCTGCTCCCTCTGTTGGGGAGAGGGAATAGTCAGTGCTGGTCATGCTTCAGTTACAAAAGTATAATATTGCTTACCCATAATTCTACCCACTGAGTTTGTTCCTTCAGTTGGAACTTCTTTTGATTGTGTAAGTGAGAACAGATTGTTTACTGTACTCATGAAAGGCAATAGGAATTGTGCAGGGTATTCCCTGGTATGAGTGGGTCACACTGACATTATGAGTGCTGTGCCTTAAAGCCTAGAAGCTCTATTCCAAGGAGCAGGGACTCTGTCCATAGGTTATATTTTGCTTTGGGTTCCCTCTTCTGGAAATTCTCTACCACATGTGGAGTGAATCTGAGGGATTCAGCCAGACATTATCCAGTGGCAGTGCAGAGGTAATTAGGCATGGGCAGAGGGCAGAAGTTTTGTTAAATGAAGGATTTTGAGATTTCAAAATTTGGCCGTGTTTCAAATCAGAGCAAAAACTGGGCATTTTTAAATTCTCAGTGAATAAAAATTTTAAAAATAAATAAACTGTGTTGTTCAAAACACTTGTTAGATTTTGACCCTTTAAATATATATTACAATGTGATTATATTTAAATTACACACACACAAATGTATTATAATATAGTAAAATAAAAAAAACCAAGCTTTTTCAAAACAAAAAATTAAAATATTTTGTTCCAAAATTGTTGAAACATCCCACTTGGATATTGCTGGAACTCTTTCCCCCAAACAAATCTAGCAAACTCTCTGCATTCACAAAGAAATTATATCTTGACAGAAAGAATATGGTTCTGTCAAAGTTTCTCCAACAACCTCTAGAGGTGAGTCTGCAGTTTCCTAAATGGCCACATTATCTTCTCCCACCCCACCTCAATTTCTATAAACTCATTTTAGATATTCTGCAAATACACTATTTTTGTTCAAAACAAAGGGCATAGCTCTTCAGACATCAATGAAAGTGCTTCAGTTTACACCAGCAGAGAATTTAGCCCAAAGGCTTATGGACAATAGTTTTCTTTGCATAGGAAGTTTCTGATCGTAGTTACATCAGTCTAAATCTATTAACTTCAATGAAGATAACCTCAGTGATACCAGTATAAATCCAGAGTAAAATCAGACCCATAATCATCACTGAAGAATCCAAAAGAACACAGAGTAAGAGAAAACTACATGAAATCTTGCTATGACTCAGAATAGGAGAATTTTTAAGTAGTAACTTGCAAACATGAAAACAACCTATTTGATAATATATTGAATTCCATGTCATGTTATGTTATTTCCCTCAGACATGATTCAGATACTTTGATATGACATGATCGTGATCACCACAATGAGATGAGTCACATAGGATATTAGAAATACATTCAGATGGTTCTGAAATATATTTTAGCCCTTTATTTTTACATTTATAATATTTTCCTGTCACTGAGTAATGGAGAACTTTAAAAAAAATTACATTTATACACTGCTTGATATTAATATAAATATATTGTGGTAAACTCAGGACAAACAGCTACGGGAGGGGGGGGTAAGTAATTAGTCCCAAGGGGTTAAAAGGCCCCTCCCTATCCACTGAGGAAAGATAACCATGGGGCAATAAGGTTCAGCTGGAAAAGGGGTTGCTAGGGAACCAATTAGGTTCAGCTCACTTCAACTACTTGAGACCTTTTTAAACCCTCCCCTGAGGGGAAGGAGTGGGGGAGTGAGAGGAGCAGGGAAGTTGTCAGTAGGCTGTTTGCAGCAAGTCACCAAACCTTCCCAGTAGGGAGGCTGCACTCCCTCCCCAGAAGGGAAGAACAACAAGCACAAGGGACCGACTGAGGAGAGGAGTAGCGGGACCCTGTGCACCTGTAAGGATTTGCCTTGCCCCAAACCTGCCCCAAGGCTAAAAAGGATTGAGCCTGCTGAGGCAAACAAGGTATTTTGCCACAATATTCCTTAAACTATGTACAATACCCACTCCTTCCATTCAAAAGCTTGGAATGAAGGAACAAACAAATCAAAATGGATACTATATTATGGCCTAAGCAGATATTAGGTAACATTTTCAAAAGTGCCTGGGTGACCTAGGAGCCTAAGGGTATGTCTACACTATGAAATTAGGTTGAATTTATAGAAGTTGGTTTTTTAGAAATCGGTTTTATATATTCAAGTGTGTGTGTCCCCACAGAAAATGCTCTAAGTGCATTAACTCGGCGGAGTGCTTCCACAGTACCGAGGCAAGCGTTGACTTCCAGAGTGTTGCACTGTGGGTAGCTATCCCACAGTTCCCGCAGTCTCCGCTGCCCATTGGAATTCTGTGTTGAGATCCCAATGCCTGATGGGGCTAAAACATTGTCGCGGGTGGTTCTGGGTACATATCATCAGGCCCCCGTTCCCTCCCTCCCTCCGTGAAAGCAGCAGCAGGCAATCATTTTGCGCCTTTTTTCTTGAGTTACCTGTGCAGATGCCATACCACGGCAAGCATGGAGCCCGCTCAGGTAACCGTCACCATATGTTTCCTGGGTGCTGGCAGATGTGGTACTGCATTGCTACACAGCAGCAGCAACCCATTGCCTTGTGGCAGCAGACGGTACAATAGGACTGGCAGCCATCATCGTCATGTCCGAGGTGCTCCTGGCCACGTTGGCCAGGAGCGCCTGGGCAGACATGGGTGCAGGGACTACATTAGAAGTGACTTGACCAGGTCATTCTCTTTAGTCCTGCAATCAGTCCTATTGAACCATCTTATGATGAGCAGGCAGGTGATACGGATTGCTAGCAGTCCTATTGTACCATCTTCTGCTGGGCAGGCAAGAGATGAGGATGGCTAGCAGTCCTATTGTACCATCTTCTGCCGAGCAGCCATGAGATGTGGATGGCATGCAGTCCTTCTGCACCGTCTGCTGCCAGCCAAAGATGTAAAAGATAGATGGAGTGGATCAAAACAAGAAATAGACCAGATTTGTTTTGTACTCATTTGCTTTCCCCTCCTCCCCCGTCTAGGGGACTCATTCCTCTAGGTCACACTGCAGTCACTCACAGAGAAGGTGCAGCGAGGTAAATCTAGCCATGTATCAATCAGAGGCCAGACCAACCTGCTTGTTCCAATAAGAACAATAACTTAGGTGCACCATTTCTTATTGGAACCCTCCGTGAAGTCCTGCCTGAAATACTCCTTGATGTAAAGCCACCCACTTTGTTGATTTTAATTCCCTGTAAGCCAACCCTGTAAGCCATGTCGTCAGTCGCCCCTCCCTCCGTCAGAGCAACGGCAGACAATCGTTCCGCGCCTTTTTTCTGTGCGGACGCCATACCAAGGCAAGCATGGAGGCCGCTCAGCTCACTTTGGCAATTAGGAGCACATTAAACACCACACGCATTATCCAGCAGTATATGCAGCACCAGAACCTGGCAGAGCGATACCGGGCGAGTAGGCGACGTCAGCACGGTCTCGTGAGTGATCAGGACATGGACACAGATTTCTCTGAAAGCATGGGCCCTGCCAATGCATGCATCATGGTGCTAATGGGGCAGGTTCATGCTGTGGAACGCCGATTCTGGGCTCGGGAAACAAGCACAGACTGGTGGGATCGCATAGTGTTGCAGGTCTGGGACGATTCCCAGTAGTTGCGAAACTTTCACATGCATAAGGGCACTTTCATGGAACTTTGTGACTTGCTTTCCCCTGCCCTGAAGCGCATGAATACCAAGATGAGAGCAGCCCTCACAGTTGAGAAGCGAGTGGCGATAGCCCTATGGAAGCTTGCAATGCCAGACAGCTACCGGTCAGTTGGAAATCAATTTGGAGTGGGCAAATCTACTGTGGGGGCTGCTGTGATGCAAGTAGCCTACGCAATCAAAGATCTGCTGATATCAAGGGTAGTGACCCTGGGAAATGTGCAGGTCATAGTGGATGGCTTTGCTGCAATGGGATTCCCTAACTGTGGTGGGGCCATAGATGGAACCCATATCCCTATCTTGGCACCGGAGCACCAAGCCGGTGAGTACATAAACCGCAAGGGGTACTTTTCAATAGTGCTGCAAGCTCTGGTGGATCACAAGGGACGTTTCACCAACATCAACGTGGGATGGCCGGGAAAGGTACATGACGCTCGCATCTTCAGGAACTCTGGTCTGTTTCAAAAGCTGCAGGAAGGGACTTTATTCCCAGACCAGAAAATAACTGCTGGGGATGTTGAAATGCCTATATTTATCCTTGGGGACCCAGCCTACCCCTTAATGCCATGGCTCATGAAGCCGTACACAGGCAGCCTGGACAGTAGTCAGGAGCTGTTCAACTACAGGCTGAGCAAGTGGAGAATGGTGGTAGAATGTGCATTTGGACGTTTAAAGGCGCGCTGGTGCAGTTTACTGACTCGCTTAGACCTCAGCAAAACCAATATTCCCACTGTTATTACTGCTTGCTGTGCGCTCCACAATATCTGTGAGAGTAAGGGGGAGACGTTTATGGCGGGGTGGGAGGTTGAAGCAAATCGCCCGGCTGCTGGTTACGCGCAGCCAGACACCAGGGTGGTTAGAAGAGCACAGGAGGGCACGGTATGCATCAGAGAAGCTTTGAAAACCAGTTTCATGACTGGACAGGCTATGGTGTGAAAGTTCTGTTTGTTTCTCCTTGATGAACCCCCCCACCCCTTGGTTCACGCTACTTCCCTGTAAGCTAACCACCCTCCCCTCCTCCCTTGGATCACCGCTTGCAGAGGCAATAAAGTCATTGTTGCTTCACATTCATGCATTCTTTATTCATTCATCACACAAATAGGGGGATGACTACCAAGGTAGCCCAGGAGGGTGGTGGAGGAGGGAAGGAAAATGCCACACAGCACTTTAAAAGTTTACAACTTTAAAATTTATTGAATGCCAGCCTTCTGTTTTTTGGGCAATCCTCTGTGGTGGAGTGGCTGGTTGGCCGGAGGCTCCCCCACCGCGTTCTTGGGCGTCTGGGTGTGGAGGCTATAGAACTTGGGGAGGAGGGTGGATGGTTACACAGGGGCTGCAGTGGCAGTCTGTGGTCCAGCTGCCTTTGCTGCAGCTCAACCATACACTGGAGCATACTGGTTTGATCCTCCAGCAGCCTCAGCATTGAATCCTGCCTCCTCTCATCACGCTGCCGCCACATTTGAGCTTCAGCCCTGTCTTCAGCCCGCCACTTACTCTCTTCAGCCCGCCACCTCTCCTCCCCGTCATTTTGTGCTTTCCTGCACTCTGACATTATTTGCCTCCATGCATTCGTCTGTGCTCTGTCAGTATGGGAGGACAGCATGAGCTCAGAGAACATTTCATCACGAGTGCGTTTTTTTTTCTTTCTAATCTTCACTAGCCTCTGGGAAGGAGAAGATCCTGTGATCATTGAAACACATGCAGCTGGTGGAGGAAAAAAAAAGGGACAACGGTATTTAAAAAGACACATTTTATAAAACAGTGGCTACACTCTTTCAGGGTAAATCTTGCTGTTAACATTACATACATAGCACATGTGCTTTCGTTACAAGGTCACATTTTGCCTCCCCCCACCGCGTGGCTACCCCCTCAACCCTCCCCGTGGCTAACAGCGGGGAACATTTCTGTTCAGCCACAGGCAAACAGCCCAGCAGGAACGGGCACCTCTGAGTGTCCCCTGAAGAAAAGCACCCTATTTCAACCAGGTGACCATGAATGATATCTCACTCTCCTGAGGATAACACAGAGAGCTAAAGAACGGATGTTGTTTGAAAGCCAGCAAACATACACTGCAATGCTTTGTTGTACAATGATTCCCGAGTACGTGTTACTGGCCTGGAGTGGTAAAGTGTCCTACCATGGAGGACGCAATAAGGCTGCCCTCCCCAGAAACCTTTTGCAAAGGCTTTGGGAGTACATCCAGGAGAGCTGCGAATGCCAGGGCAAATTAATCCTTTCACATGCTTGCTTTTAAACCATGTATAGTATTTTAAAAGGTACACTCACCGGAGGTCCCCTCTCCGCCTGCCGGGTCTAGGAGGCAGCCTTGGGTGGGTTTGGGGGGGTACTGGCTCCAGGTCCAGGGTGAGAAACAGTTCCTGGCTGTCAGGAAAGCCGGTTTCTCCGCTTGCTTGCTGTGAACTATCTACAACCTCATCATCATCATCTTCTTCGTCCCCAAAACCTGCTTCCGTGTTGCCTCCATCTCCATTGAAGGAGTCAAACAACACGGCTGGGGTAATGGTGGCTGAACCCCCTAAAATGGCATGCAGCTCATCATAGATGCGGCATGTTTGGCGCTCTGACCTGGAGCGGCCGTCCGCCTCTCTGGTTTTCTGGTAGGCTTGCCTCAGCTCCTTAAGTTTCATGCGGCACTGCTTCGGGTCCCTGTTATGGCCTCTGTCCTTCATGCCCTGGGAGATTTTGACAAAGGTTTTGGCATTTCGAAAACTGGAACGGAGTTCTGATAGCACGGATTCCTCTCCCCATACAGCGATCAGATCCCGTACCTTCCGTTCAGTCCATGCTGGAGCTCTTTTGCGATTCTGGGACTCCATCATGGTCACCTCTGCTGATGAGCTCTGCATGGTCACCTGCAGCTTGCCATGCTGGCCAAACAGGAAATGAGATTCAAAAGTTCGCGGTTCTTTTCCTGTCTACCTGGCCAGTGCATCTGAGTTGAGAGTGCTGTCCAGAGCGGTTACAATAGAGCACTCTGGGATAGCTCCCGGAGGCCAATACCATTGAATTGTGTCCACAGTACCCCAAATTCGACCCGGCAAGGCCGATTTAAGCGCTAATCCACTTGTCAGGGGTAGAGTAAGGAAATTGATTTTAAGAGCCCTTTAAGTCGAAATAAAGGGCTTCATCGTGTGGACGGGTGCAGGTTTACATCGATTTAACGCTGCTAAATTCGACCTAAAGTCCTAGTGTAGACCAGGGCTAAGTGTGACTGAAAGTAAATGGGATTTAGACTCCTAATTCACTTAGGCAGTTATGAAATTTTTATTCATTGACTTCAACTGAAGATACCAAAATTTGTTTTGGGTCAGTATTTACCTCAAAAGAACAATGATCTGGACATAAAGATAAAATGACTGCTGATAAATCTGACCACCACAAAGATTGGTAGAATGGTTAAAAAATGCTCTGACAGTGCACTGATACAGAGTAATCTGGATCACATGGTAAACTGGATCAATCTACTAGGAACAAGGAATGCAGGTGACACCTACAGAATGAGACTGTATCCTGGAAGGCGATTATCAGGGGGTAGCCATGTTTGTCTGTATCCACAAAAACAACAAGGAGTCCGGTGGCATTTTAAAGACTAACAGATTTATTTGAGCATAAGCTTTTGTGAGTAAAAAACCCACTTCTTCGGATGCATGGAGTGAAAATTACAGATGCAGACATAAATATACTGACACATGAAGAGAAGGGAGTTACCTCACAAGTGGAGAACCAGTGCTGACAGGGCCAATTCAATCAGGGTGGATGTAGTCCACTCCCAAGAATAGATGAGGAGGTGTCAATTCCAGGAGAGGCAAAACTGCTTCTCTAATGAGCCAGCCACTCCCTGTCCTTATTCAAGCCCAAATTAATGGTGTTAAATTTGCAAATGAATTTTAGTTCTGCGGTTTCTCTTTGAAGTCTGTTTCTGAAGTTTTTTGTTCAAGTATAGCTACTTTTAAATTCACTATAGAATGTCCAGGAAGATTGAAGTGTTCTCCCACTGGCTTTTGTATATTACCATTCCTGATGTCCAATTATTCTTTACATAGGGACTGCCCGGTTTGGCCAATGTACATGGCAGAGGGGCATTGCTGGCACATGATAGCATATATAACATTAGTAGACATGCAGGTGAATGAGCCTCTGATGGTGTTGCTAGAGTAGATATGGGGACAGAGTAGGCAACGAGGTTTGCTACAGGGATTGGTTCCTGGATTAGTGTTTCTGTGGTGTGGTGTGCAGTTGTTGATAAGTATTTGCTTCATATTGGGGGGGGCTATCTGTAAGCGAGGACTGGCCTGTCTCCCAAGGTCTGGGAGAGTGAGGGATCGTTTTCCAGGATAGGTTGTAGATCACTGATAATGTGCTGGAGAGGTTTTAGCTGGGGGCTGTAGGTGATGGCCAGTGGTAGTCTTGCTTTGTTGTTCCTTCATCATTCAGTGGCATCTAAGTATATTAAATGCCTATAAGATGTGTGAATAGTGAGATAGTACTCCGTTAAGTCTGTTAATTTATAAATTAACAATTATCTATATATTCTTTACCTATTTCCAAACTATTTAAAATATGTACAGAGTGGTCTTTCAGAGATGGTGTTAATTTAAAGTCAACATTTTCCCTTAGCTTTTCTGGGTGGACACAGCCCCTGGTTCTAACAAAGGCTTCACATATTTCTATGCGGTAAAACAAACAGAGGTTAGATTAAAACATAACTCTTGCTAGAAGGTTGCAGAGAAACATGACTTAGAATTCAGAATGGTGACACACAAGAACCCAAAACCAGAAAGAGACAAAACGGGCTCCTTCTTAAAATGGTCATAACTCAACCCACCTTACTCTAGGTAGGCTCTTTCCAGATTGAGTTTGATTGCACACTTCTCTACAGAATCCCTTCCCTAAAAAGCAGAACCAGGAAAATCCTAGATAACTTAATGATTACAATTTTAACAGTTTTCAGTATACTACGACATACAAAACTATTAAAACTCAGAACACAGTCACAGCATTTACATTTTCCCAGATAATATAATAGTTATGATTTCCTTAACTGTAATAGCAGTATTACATGAGCTTTGGACCTGGTCAAGGTTCCTCCCCCACTCTGAACTCTAGGGTACAGATGTGGGGACCTGCATGAAAAACCTCCTAAGCTTATCTTTACCAGCTTAGGTCAAAACTTCCCCAAGGTACAAAATATTCCACCCTTTGTCCTTGGATTGGCCGCTACCACCACCAAACAAATACTGGTTACTGGGGAAGAGCTGTTTGGACACGTCTTTCCCCCCAAAATACTTCCCAAAACCTTGCACCCCACTTCCTGGACAAGGTTTGGTAAAAAGCCTCACCAATTTGCCTAGGTGACTACAGACCCAGACCCTTGGATCTTAAGAACAATGAACAATCCTCCCAACACTTGCACCCCCCCTTTCCTGGGAAATGTTGGATAAAAAGCCTCACCAATTTGCATAGGTGACCACAGACCCAAACCCTTGGATCTGAGAACAATGAAAAAGCATTCAGTTTTCTTACAAGAAGACTTTTAATAAAAATAGAAGTAAATAGAAATAAAGAAATCCCCCCTGTAAAATCAGGATGGTAGATACCTTACAGGGTAATTAGATTCAAAACATAGAGAACTCCTTTAGGCAAAACCTTAAGTTACAAAAAAGATATACAGACAGAAATAGTTATTCTATTCAGCACAGTTCTTTTCTCAGCCATTTAAAGAAATCATAATCTAACATGTACCTAGCTAGATTACTTACTAAAAGTTCTAAGACTCCATTCCTGGTCTATCCCCGGCAAAGACAGAATATAGACAGACTGAGACCCTTTGTTTCTCTCCCTCCTCCCAGCTTTTGAAAGTATCTTGTCTCCTCATTGGTCATTTTGGTCAGGTGCCAGCGAGGTTACCTTTAGCTTCTTAACCCTTTACAGGTGAGAGGAGCTTTCCCCTGGCCAGGAGGGATTTCAAAGGGGTTTACCCTTCCCTTTATATTTATAACAGACCTACTTTAATTCCAGTAATTATTGTAAAAAAGCAAATTTGGAATCAAGTCATCCATAAGTTTAATATGAAGAAGGTCCTAACCTCTTTTCACTCTTGGCACCATCCTGGGTCACTGTTTTTGAGGGAGTTGTTCTCATCAGATCGGAGGTTCTAATATCTGATCTCCCAGGTTTGATAGACTGGTGTACAGCTGGTTGGCATATACGTTTGATATGTGTTCTTTAACAGCCTTAATTTATTATGTGATTTCTCCCCCCACCCCTCCCCAATAAAATAAAATAAAAACATACCTCTTTTCTAGTTTATTATTCACTTAAGACCTGATCTGAAATCCATGGTAGTTAAAGGAAAAAGACTCCAACTTCAATGGATCAGGCCCAGTGACAACAATCCTGCACTGAATTCCAGTCTGTGTACCCCTGTGTGGAGCTGCACTGAATTGTGCATCATGAATTGTGTTGTGAAGGCTAAGACTATAATGGTGTTCAAAAAAGAACTAGATAAGTTAATGGAGGACAGGTCCATCAATGGCTATTAGCCGGATGGGCAGAAGCTGGGAATGGGCGACAGGGGATGGATCACACAATAACTGCATGTTCTGTTCATTCCATCTGAAGCACCTAGCACTGGCCTCTGTTGGAAGACAGGATACTGGGCTAGATGCACCATTGGTCTGACCCAGTATTGCCGTTCTTAGAGATCCACTCACACAGAGCCACACTGAATTTCTATCTGTGCAAAGCTCCGTGCAGGATCTGGTCTGGACGTCAAATAGTCATAAAAAACTTATAGCTGAATTGAATATCAAATAAATAGTGTGAATAGCAACATAATGAATGAGCATTGCCATAAATAATTCAACTTTTTTTCTGAAAGAGCCAATACTGATTGAATAATTCATTCATCCAATACTGAAGTTGTTTGAATAAAAATATTAATTGGATAAACTATTTGGCAAAATATCTCAAAATTTAGCAATCGGTAAATAATTTTTGAGCAGCTCTACCAACCAAATGAGCTCATTAATAGAGCCAAGGAAATATCAAAAATGAATGTGCAAATACTCATTCATTTATATAAATTATTCACTCCAATCTACTTATATACACACACACTCTGTATTTGCTTGCATTTGAGCAGGTGCAGCACTGTACTTTGAGAGATGGCACCTAATAGTTATTTTTAATATTCCAGTGCTGCATTTCAGGTTCCAACTAAGATTCAAAGTCCAGTTGTGCTAGGAAATGTACAAACACATAGGAAGAGCCAGCCCCTGCACCAAAAAGCTTACAGTCTGTGTAGACAAGACAGACAAAAGCTTGGGAGGGGATAAGAGGCGGAAGAACTGGGACTATAATTCTCATTTCTCCTGAGCACCACAATCATTCCCTATCTGTTGAACGATACTGGTTTTCCTTCTCCCTACTCTCTCTGGAGTGCTTTGTACTTCATGTATCAGGAGGAAACAGTTCTTGTGCTTCTGAGTGCGGAGGTGCTGAAGATGCCTGAACCTTGCACAAGGTGGTGGCATGCAAGGGGAATTCTTCTTGAATCCTTCCTTCAAGATTCTCTACCACACCATCAAGGATGAGGTATGTTAAAGTATCCCTCTATCCCTTGCTGCTTAGTATTTCAGCACTGGTTTATCCTTTGAGTGACATTTCTGAAGGCATCGTTAGAGATAAATTACCCTCCACAGTAAATTAACATCTTTTAAAACCATTAATTTAAAACTTTTAACTCACCTTTGAAATTTTTACAATCTCACATGAAAGTGTGCCTCCATGTGTACTCGGTCATGCTTTATCTACATTTGCCTCTGCCTTTTTCATTGGTTTATTTGACTTTAAAAACTGAATAAGGACTTTAAGATAAAGCTACTCAAGCAAAACTAAAGCTTTGCCCAGGGAATGAGTAAGAACCCCTTGTTACATTCTTGGGGGGAGCATCCTGTAACTCCCATATTCCTCATCTGTATATAACTGTGATATTGCATATAAAGTGTGCCAGGTGAGGTATCAGGGAAAAGGTTATTATCAGCTGAAAGTTGGTGTTCTATCTAAAATATGTATATATCTTTAGTGAAGTTATGAGATTGTGTTTGGTTGTCACTAAAACATACTGTAAGCTGGGGAATCAGCCAGATATTAGCTCCCTGGAGACAACAGCAAGGAAAGTAATCCACGCCCAGGGCAGATGTCAAACAACCCATCAACAGCCACTGTCCACTAAGGGAGCTACAATTCAGTGACTCGCCTGAATGAGGCCACACCAAGGGAATTGCTCAACCTTGCCTGGGGACTCAGCAATGCCCACCAGACATGCTTGGACTTGTTTTCTTCAGGCACATGGGACTGAAGGTATAAAACTGAACACAGCGGCCCCATGTTTGGCCTTTCTCCTTCCCCAATCTATGCTGCAAGCAACAAAGACACTCAGAAGAAGACTGAAGACTCCAACAGGAGGCTGGCCCAGGTTTAAGGGACAAACGTGTATATTAAGTAAGGACTGCAATATCCAGTGGGGTGAGGAAAAACTGCTTAATCTAGATGTTACCCAGTCTAATAGAGTTGAAAGTTTAGACTACGTACTTATTTTATTTAATTTTGGTAAGCACTCTGACTTTTTGCCTCTTTTGTAGCCAATAATTTTTTTTACTGTTTATCTTTACCAGTGAGTTTGCCTGAATGTGGTAAATTTACTCAGGTTTTACGAAGGCTGGTGCATAGGCACCGACTCTGTGGATGCTCTGGGGCTGGAGCACCCATGGGGAAAAATTAGCAGGTGCTCTGCACTCACCGGCAGCCAAGATCCCCCCTCCTCACCTCCTTCTCCCCCCCACAGCGTGTCATGTCCCCGCTTCTCCCTCTCCCTCCCAGTGCTTCCCCCCCACCACCGCTGCCTAACAGCTGTTTGGCAGCACTTAGGACTTTCCGGGAGGGAGGGAGAGGTGGTGGAGAAGAGGCAAGGAAGGGGGTGGAATGGGGGCAGGAAGCGCTGGGGTGGGAAAAGGTAGGGTGGGGACGGGACTTTGGGGAAGGGGTGGAATGGGGGTGGGGCAAGGGCAGTGCAGGGTTGGAAAGAAGCGGGAGTGGAGTGGGGTTTGAGCACCTACCGTGCAGAGAGGAAGTCACTGCCTATGGGCTGGTGTATATCCGCTTTCAATTGATGAATTGGTGAAGTAATTGATAGTAGATTTGCACTAATCATATTGAGCAGTCCAAGTATATTCCTGAGGTACAGGGCTGGGCTGGGCTGGGGGGGGGGAGTAGGTGGAATTGGCTGGTGCTTGTTTCTGTGTGATTCGTGAGTGGCTCTGGGAGCATTCATGCCATCTCGCTGGGTATGGGGCTCCACATGCGGGTGTGCTGAGTGATACTCCTGGAGAGGTTTGATGCTTGTCACTAGCAAAGCATTGTGAGAGACAGCCCGGGCTGGAGAGTTGAGGGGGCACAATGGTCCCACAATCTCAGGCTGCAACCTGAGGTTCCCGTCACACCCCTAACCTAAGCTTCTTTGGCCTGGTCATACTAAAAATTACTGCTGACAGTCATGTTGGTTAGGAGCAACATAGGTGTGCCAGCAAAAATCCTAGTGTAGACAGTTGTACTGGCAAAAAAGTCATTTGGCTGGTACACCTTGTTTTGTTTGGACTGTTAGATAAATCACATCAGCAAACAGTTCTTTTGTCAGCATGTCCATTCGGAAGGCTATAGTTTTATTGGCAGACTTCTCGTGGCTTCTATTTCAATTTTTATACTATACACATCAATGACATCTGAGCTCCTAAGTGTGAATAGCAGTACACTGTTTCAGGCAACATTCGCTAAAGGGAACATGTTGCACCAATTCTGTAGGGAATGCATTGCTTTCTTATTTCCTAATTGGTAAAATTTAACATGTCCAACCTCTTCTTTGCTTCTATTTTTCAGGCCAAGTTACAGGTTTGTAAAAGGCTACTGATACTTGGTTGAGAATTTTTCAACAAGATGTTTTTCATAGAAAAATGTTGATTAGTTAAAAAAAGTCGAATCATTTTGAGGGAAAGGGTCAGTTCTGACAAATTTCTCAACTTGAATTTTCTTCCCAAAATGGTCAGTGTCCTGTTTTTACATTTTCAAAATAAAAAAAAAAATCTAAGTTTGAAATGAAAAGTTGCTTCAAAATGTAAGTTAATTAGAATAAAAAAAAAGTGGTCAAAATTTAAATGAGACATTTCAAATGAGTTCATGTAAAAATTTTCAGACTGTTAGTGTGAAATTGTTCAAGATTTCAACTTTTTGTTCCATTCAGGACAAACCTGAATCAAAATTGAAATGTCAAATTTTGCTGGGGCGGGAAAACCATTTCTCACCCCCACTCTAGCTACTGAACCTAACACCCATGTACCCTGAGTTCAACTATATATCCCAGAAGACTGCCTGATTATCTGAATCTGTTTCTGCAGCAGGGGAAGACCATCCAATCTGAGAATTAAGGAGAACTGGGCTTTGTCTTCTTATCCAGCCCCATCTATCCCCATAAGAACCAAGGACTGCACAAGAATTGAACCATTTCTTAGGTTTGAAATGGACAAAATTACCCACCTATTAGCAGTCTATAAAATAACTTTTCTATTCTCCTGTCTTCTTGTCTCCATTTATCTGCCTGAGTTTTGTCAAACCAATATCTCCAAAGTTTAATACCTTGTACACAACTAAAGGATTTTTGTGTTATAATGTAGTTAACTTTGTTTCATAAGAGTTTTAAATCTGGTTCTGTAATCTGAAGTTTTCCTATCATGTCTAAAGTAAATAAAGAGAGGGTCAGGTTGTCAACCTCTGTTGCTATTACACCAATTCACAAAACAGAGTCAGGAAGCTACAGTTTAAATATACAACTGGAGATTTCCCCTTGCATCGAGGAATCCCAATGTAGTGCAAAGCCACTGTATCTTATTCTATGCAACCTACTCTTAGAGCCCTGACAAGGGGGATATCTGAGATGGGGAACAGATGCCCCCTGGATCATAGCAGTATAACACCATTTCTGTTGTCCAGACTTATGTCCTGCACCAAAATAGTCAAGCCTGATGATCTGACCTTGAAGGTTTAATATCTTGTGTGTAATTAAGGAGTTAAACTGGAAACCATGAGGAAGAACCCCAAAACTCTCAGCAATGGATATAGGCTGCACTAAATTTCATCCAATAGATTCATAAGCCACAACAGCATCTTTGCCTTAAGTAAATAGTAATGGGTACTATACTATTTAGCAAAAGGGTGGGTGGGGGGGCATTTTTCTCCTTTTATTTCCATTGTAACAGTGTTTGACTCTCATTTTCCTGTGAAACAGAAGACATTGTTGGCTGTGTTTCTGACTTTCACACTAAAGAGGAATAAAAGGAGTTTTTTTCTTGTTTGGTATTTGAGCACAAACAGCTTGCTCTCCTGAGGGAGATCATCACTGGCCCCAAACACATTAATAGCTTTGACAGTTACTATAGAACAACTATCTGCAGTTGACAGGTTGCTCACTCTCACTAATGGTTGCACTGGTGACCAGTTTTAGCAGAGTATTAAACTGAATGAGGAGTCTGGGGACCCCAGTGGCTTCTCCTTTTATGCTTCAAGTATTTGTAGTCAGGGTGGTGATAGTACAGCTAGGAAAACTAAATCTGGCAAATGGAAAATATGGCTTCCCTAGTGATACTGACAAGATTAGCCACAGGTTCTTTTCAGAGTTACTTATTACTGTATTTTGTTTCGTTTTTATTTCCATCACTCAACATTCAGGCCGTTCACCTTGCATGCAGTGAGTGCGTGTATTCCTATCATAGTGTAGTTAGGCTGCAGCCAGCACCCTTTACCAGCTGCATTATTTTTGGGCTGCAGGCTCACTTCCAGAAGTATACATCAGTTACTGTCACAGTCCTGAGCATATGTTTCTAGAGAAAAGAGGGGGTATAATGGGGTTCACTCACCACAAGGAGCACTTTCTTATGGCAGTGTTTGAGGATTAGCTCTACTCAGGCCTGATGCCCCCTTCGTCACACCATGGGGACTATAGATTTTAAGGTCAGAAGGGACCATCATGATGATCTAGTCTGACCTCCTACACGTTGCATATAACAGAATTTCACTCACCCACTCCAGTACTTCATGGGTCAGTTCCTTTAATATTCTTTGATGGAGATTATCTGGGCCCCTTGATTCAGTCCCATTAAGATGTTTGAGTTTGTCTTCCACCTTAGATGTGGTAATTTCTACCTTCATATCCTCATTCCCATTAGCTACCCTCTCACAACTTCTAAAATCTTCATTAGCCTTATTAAAAACTGAGGCAAAGTATTTTTTTAGCTGTTGGGCCATACCAAGATTATCTTTAATCTCTACCCCATCCTCAGTGTTAAGAGGTCCCACTTCTTTCCTTGCTTTATTTTTACTTATATGGCTGTAGAACCTTTTACTATTTATTTTAATTCCTTTTGCAAGGTCCAACTCTGCTTGTTTTTTGGCATCTCACTTTATCCCTATACTTTCTGACCTCCAAGTGGTAGCTTTCCTTGCTGATCCATACCACCATACCATAACTTGTAGGCTTTTTGCTTTCTCTTAATAATCTGTTTGACATGCTTGCTCATCCAGCTTGATCTGCAACCCTTCCCTACAAATTTCCCCCTCTTTCTTGGGATGCAGGTTTCTGATACTTTAAGTCAAAGTTGCAGAAACTAATTACAAACCTCCTTCACATTCAGATCCTTGAGTTCTTCAGTCCAGTCCACTTCCCTAACTAATTCCCTTATTTTTTTTTAGTTAGCCCTTTTGAAAAAAGGACCCTAGTTGTAGATTTATTTTTGTTTATCTTCCATTTAAATGGAATTGGCTCAAGATCTCTTGAGCCAAGGTTGTCCCCTATAACTAGTTCTTCTATGAGGTCCTCACCGCTCACCAATACCAAAACTAAAATGGCATTACCTCTTGTTGGTTCAGTGACTATTTGGTAAAGAAATTTGTCATTCATCACAGCCAGGAAAATCTGGACCTTACTATTATTGTCCTCTGATCTACATCTGGGAAGTTAAAGTCTCCAATAATCACACATTCCCAATAGTATTTATTTCATTAAAATCAGTAAGGAGGTCTCCATCTATATCCAAATCAGATCCTATGGAATCTATAGCATACCTCAAGCACTAGCCCAAGGGAACCTCTACTAGCTTTCTTCTGTAGGACCCATGGTGCTCCTTCTTCATGACTCACTTTCCAGCTAAGTCACTGTAATTCTCACCTTTGGGTAACAAAGTCCCTCCAGAGCAGCTGTCCATTTGGCATCTCTAACACTCTTGTACTACTTCTCACTAGCTGTCAGGGAAACCAGGCCCACTCTCAACACTGGATTACAGACCAGGAACCCTATAACAAGCAGTCAAGGTCTGCACTATCCTACCCCTTGCTGCTGTTTCCCCAGACTTATTCCTAAATAGTCCTGATAGGTTTTCTTTTCCCACAACTTCTCTAGGGTTGACCCTTTTTCTAGGTCTAGAAACTCAGGGCTCATTCTGCCCTATGAGGTCTCACATCCTAGTCTCTCACCTCCCAGAAAATGACTGCAGAATTTCTCCCTGCAGCCCTTTCTGCTACAAACTACCTGTCTTTATAAGCCAGCCTACTCTGGCCCAGCTGAGCCTCTTGTTCAGTTAAACTTTGGTTTAACTCCAGGTGCATTTGGATACTCTAATTAGCCCCTTAGGCCCATATTAACCCCTTAAGGGCCTGTATGGAGTACATACCCCATCACAGGAGAATAAAAAGAAAGACTTCAGATAGCTGAGATAAGTCATTGATTGTGGCATCAATAATTAGCTATTTCTGGGCTTATTCAGGTGAATCTTCTGAACCATATGAGGTCCACCAGCGTCTGCTGAACCTTGCAAGATGATTCATGCTATTCGCTAGGTACTATGTTTTGATTTATTCCTGACACTCTGGTATTGAATGTTAATAACTGCTAAATCATATGTTATACTTGGATTAAAAATACAAACAATACTTTCTTATACATTTTCCTTCCACTATGATTATTTTATTATTTGTAGAGTTTTGCATGCTGCAGAATTTAATAGATTTTTTTTTACCTTCCTGCATTTCTTCTACTGTTTCACTCCCTTTCTGCAGCATTGTGCTGTTCCAGATTTTAATAGCACTCCACCTACTCTGTGCCATTTTTAATGTCAGCTTTTTATTTGATAAGTATTATTAGAAGATTTGTTATGCCCTGATTTTAGCTTATTATGAAAAAAGAAAACTGGCTTTACTACAGGGTATCTTTTAAATATATTGTCACTTTTCATTTACTCTTCAATATGAGGCTACATCTAAACCAGGGTAGAACAATACTTGTTGCACTCAATTGTTTAAATAAATAGTCACTAGCTCCATTTAAAGGCCATGTTCTAAAACCAGACAAATTGTGATTAAACACTATTTTACCATATTTATGTCTAGTCTGTACTGCCCAGGAAGCTGTATAAGGAACAGCATTAGTAGGAACCTGCCACTAGGTGAGCTGGCCCTTTAAGGGGGCGAAAGCTCAGCCTTACCTGTGCCTGGTTTAGCTCACCTCTCCAGGTGAAAGAAATGAGTACAAGAGGCATGTGATAGTGGGAACATGTGACAGAGCCAGGCCTGCTGGGAGATATAGGGGCAACCTGCCCTCACTCAGATAAGAGGGTTACAAGAGTGCAAGCTGTTCCACACAGTGATTATCTTTTTACCTCTAGGTACAGGGGCTGGGGAGTAGAAGATAGCTAGGAAGGCTGGGGTGGTATCAAGCGTGCTGAGAGGAAAGCCTCAATAGGGACAAGATTCAGAACACTGTCCCAAAGTCTGTTAGCTAGTTAAGATTTGTGTTGTTTTGAACTTTATATTAATAAACTAGTCTCTGAAACAAGAATGGTTATTGAGAACATGTCCTTAATTAACTGGGACAAGAAGGGGAAATTGAGTCTGTAGCAGAGTCTGAAGCTAAACCAGCTAAGCCCTGCTACAGAGCTATTTGCAAACTGGGTTTAACAATAAGTATGTAAATATGGCTTTACCCCAAAGAAGATGATGCCTCTAACATAAAGTAAAAGAGAAGAAAGGGGGGAAAAATAGGGTGACTTCATCACCAAGTAGTCTGCAAAAGGAACAAAACACTTATCCTAAATACTGGCATAATTTAAAACCCAACACCATAATGCCAACTTTAGGTTTACTATTCAAAGGGAAATTTATTATCCTTTTTCCTTTACTGGCCATTCCTGAGAAAGGTCTGAATCAAGAAGATCAACATATTGCAATACTGAGCAATAGTGTAACATGCAGAATACCATACCTTCTACCTATCCAGTACGTTTAAATTCTTTGCAGGTACAATTTCAACAAAGTATGATAATGAGTAGCCTAGAATAGCTAGTAAATACATCGGACTTCTATATCCCTATTTCTCCAAACTGTTTGCTAAGGGAAATGGAGAATCATTATTCCCATTTTACAGATGGTGCTGAGAAATACAAGCAAACATTTCCAAACTGGAGTGCTGAAAGTTAGCATATACATTTAAGTGGCCTGCTTGTCACAGTTGCTGAACACCCACAGCTACCTTTAGAAACACAGGGTTGGACTCTTTTTAAGGTTTATTTTTACATAAGTAGTTTGTGGCAAGCAGGGTGTGAATCTACCCCACACTAATCCCATTTCAAAGAGGAATAGTTCAAATGCACGAACAAACTATAAATGCACAATTAGTTTGTGGCAAGCTAGCATGGGTAGATTAAAACCCTAGCTTGCAGCAAATGAAATGTTTGTGTAGACAACTCCTTAGTTTATAATTTCATGCTGGTGAGCTCTATTGACTTCATTGTCTTACTCCTGGTGTGCTTCAAAGCACTAGAGCGCTTGGTCATACAGCACGTTACTCGATGTGGAGAGAATTTTGAGTCCTGACTCAGCCAGCTTTTGCCGAGGCTGGAGCACATGCGACCAAGTACTTGCGCTGACCACATTGTTGAAAATGGCTTCCAGAGAAACTTGAAAACAGGCGCTGTTTTCATTGATCTAACAGCAGCATATGATACAGTATGGCACACTGACTTGCTCATGAAGGTATCATGGGTCTTGCTACCTTGGGTCAAAGGTGTCATTGAACTGATAGGCAGTTCAGAGTCCATATGGGGGAGAAGACGAGTGCTTGGAGATGACACAGCAGTGGGTTACCCCAGGGCTCTGTGCTTTCTCCAACTGCATCCAGCCTTTACATCAATGCCCTGCCAACAACGGAGTCACGAAAGTTCATTTATGCAGATGACCTCTGTAGCAGTACCCAGGCCCATGACATTTCACGAACTTGATGCCACCTTAAACCGGGACATGACAAAGTTAGTTCGCTAATGTAAGACTTGGCGCCTCCAGCCAAGTGTCATAAAAACAGTCTCCAGTTTGTTCCATCTTCATCACACCAGCACAACCTGAGAACTGAATGTTTATCTGAATGGTCAGAAGGTGAAGCATGAAATAGAACTGATCTATCTAGGTGTGACCTTAGACCACACACTGAGTTACCATCTGCACATGAAGAAGACAACAGCTAAAGTTAAGATGTGCAACAATCTTCTTAGCAAACTGGCAGGTTCATCACGAAGTGCTCGTGCTCCGACTCTGCGGATGTCAGCTCTTGCTGCCTTGTATTCGGTGGCAAAGTCTTGCGCACCAGTTTGGAGTTGAATGTCACACACCAAACTGGTGGATACGCAGTTACATGCTGCCATGCATGTCATCTGTGGCACCCTGCATCTGACTTCACTCCCATGGCTTCCAGTTCTGAGCAATATTGCTCTTCCTCATATCAGACGAGAGGTTGCTACTGGCAAATTACTGGAGAAAGTATGTGCTAACCCAAGCCTGCTGCTGCACAATTACCGTTTTAAACCATCAGCTGCACATTTGCCGTCACGTCGCCCATTATGGTCTCATCTGCCACACCAGAATGTTAGCGCAGAAATACTCTGGCGAGAAGAATGGATATCTGTTATAATCCACAACCAGTCCCTTGTCGTTGACCCTGCAATTTTCCCACCTGATTTTGACCTTCCCCGTCTCCAGTGGTCCCTGTTGAACAGGTTCCGGACTGGGCAAGGTCTCTGTGCAGTCAACCAGAATTGCTGGGGCCTTCGTGACAGCCTTTGTGCAGCTGTGGTGCAACACATGATGACGCACATTGTCGATGAATGCCTGCTAACTAGGTTCAGCGGTGGCCTAGAAGAACTGCATCATGCCACTTAAAATGCCATCGCTTGGCTAGACGACTATGCACACACTAAATAAATAACTCCTGGTTTACAGAGGGGCAAATAAGAGCAGACTCAAGCCTCAAAGTTAGTTTTATTAAATGGAAAACAATGTTGCTTGTAAAGTTATGTCAGCTATGTATTGAATGAATATTCAGTTACATCTGCATATGTATTCTTTAGCACAATATGCTGTATAAACTGTTGCTTTATTTTTCTATACTTGTCTTCAACCCAGTTCCTGAGTGCCAAAACCCAGTTTTTCCTCCTTTATATTTATCTCCTGCTTGTCCTAGAGGACAGTGTTGAATTAGAAACAGAATTATGCTATTTACTTGTATCCTCTGGGGACTGAACTATCAACCACTCACTGCATTCAGAAATCTTTACAGCTGTGAGTCAGTGATGACCTTTTCTAAGATGGACTAAGGGCTCCAGCAGGGAATGAATTTGTCCTTGAATTGTGAACCAAACTTTTTTCACTTTGATCCTTTGTGACATTTCTCATGAGGATTATAGTTTTATTTGTGACATGCTGTGGCAATGAAATTTTATGAAGCTTTAATAAAATACAATACTTGCATCTACTAATTATTATTTTCATCTCGTAATATACCTCCTGTGAAGACTATACAAATGGAGTTAATTGTTTCCTATTGCATTGAGCCCAACCCTTTTGCTTCCTCTGGGAGTTTCACCTAAGCAAGGATTGAGTAACAGCTGCATAAGGAACTGAGAAAATAGTCCATAATCTACTGGAGAAAAAAATGCTAACAATTATAAAGATCATCATTGCAATCTGGCTTGTTTGGATCTGTCTTTCTAGACATGATTACAGTCTCACCGGTGTGAAAGCTCAACTCAAGGAGAAGTGGGTGTGGGTGGCAACAAGGAGCTGATTTCAGTGCCCTGATCCTCAGGGCTAGATCTAGCCTTGCTGGTAGGCATCTCGGAATTGTGCCTTCACTTATGTAGGGTGCTTAATGGATCCTTCACCAATGGAGGATTGGTGTAGTAGAACATTGCCCCAGTGTGACCCCTCTCTTCCCAGCATACTCTGTACACCAGCTGCAGTACTACTACACACTTAGGGGAATTCTGATGCCGGGGGAATTCATTGCTGAGGATTTGCGGACAGATTATGGCCCCTTTTAAAATGACCGATAGGCCTGATGCATAGTTGTTTCCATTGATAATTAATTCCTTCCTCAGGGCAAGATTGTGCCATCCTCACTCACTTTGTGAGTATCCCCACTGAAATATACAGGCCTATTTATGGATCACAGAATCGCAGGACTGGAAGGGACCTCAGTAGGTCATCTCGTCCAGTGCCCTGCACTCAAGGCAGGACTATGTAATAACTAGAACCTGTCCTTAAAAACCTCCAATGATGGAGATTCCACAACTTCCCTAAGCAATTTGTTCCGGTGAAGTATGTTAAGGCTCCATGTAAAAAGTTGCACAAAGGAAGCAATTTGTAACGCACAACATGTTTTGTTGGTCCTGCAAAACCCAGGAACTATGCTGTGTGTTCTTCCGAGTAATTTACTGGCTCTTTATCTATTAATTCTTTATTATATGTAAACACAAAGTTCTCTGTTAAATGAGTAAAATGGTACTCAATATGAATGAAAGTATTAGAATCTGACCCACTGAAATCAATGGAACTGCTTACAGAATCAGATATTTGTTCAACATGGTTTTACTGACAGATGGTAAAATCTGAACCTGCAGTAAATTAATGAGCTCATTCACCAACACCTTAAAAAGATATTGTCATTTTAAGAATCATAGAATATTAGGGTTGGAAGGGACCTCAGGAGGCCATCTAGTCCAACCCCCTGCTCAAAGCAGGACCAATCCCCAACTAAATCATCCCAGCCAGGGCTTTGTCAAGCCTGACCTTAAAAACTTCAAAGGAAGCAGATTCCACCACCTCCCTAGGTAGCGCATTCCAGTGCTTCACCACCCTCCTAGTGAAAAAGTTTTTCCTAATATCCAACCTAAACTTCCCCCACTGCAACTTGAGACCATTACTCCTTGTTCTGTCATCTGGTACTACTGAGAACAGTCTAGATCCATCCTCTTTGGAACCCCCTTTCAGGTAGTTGAAAGCAGCTATCAAATCCCCCCTCATTCTTCTCTTCTGCAGACTAAATGACATAGGAAGTGAAGTGAGAAATCTGGGAGCTAGGCACTGCAGGTATGCATTACCATAGCAGTTGAATAAAACAGCTGTGATTTAAAAAGCCTTTATCACACCATCTGTGGACAAGACCACTAGGAGTAATTTGCCCATGAAACTACTTAATGCATAAAGCTTGCATTTATTCATGTTAATAGGTAACTGTGCATGCAAAATGGATAATTCTATAAATCAGTAGATCTACTATTAATAGCTTGGCACATGTAAATGAAAGGTTGGTACACTTAAGACCTGGGTGTGAAAGCTTTGCAAATACAATTCTATGCACACATTTCCAAATGTGACCCACATAGTCTATAGAATATAATTTGTATTGACTTACTCTAGAAATGTCCAAACTTTGTCCAATTTCAGGTCATGCACCCATAATAAAGAAAAGCTGCAAGCTTTTGTAAAGTTTACCCAGCTCAAGATTGTATTGGCAATTGGCCAGTTGCCTGAGCGCTGGACCTAATTTGCATAAATGAGTAAATCATACACATCTTTATCTGTAAAATAGAGGCATGGAGTGTGGAGATTATACTTTTCAGCATGCAATTATCTCTCTTGATCTTAATGCCCAGGCCTCTATTCCTTTCCTGCAGGCTTACTGAAACTGAAAAGTGTTCTTATTTTTTTTTTTAGCAACAAATAACATTCTTCAGACCAGTCCCCTTTTGCTGAAATTAACTGATCTTTTTTTGGAAGAGGGGTTCTTAATGTGAATTAGAATGACTTATTGTCAGAGTATTTCTACACGAGTTATTCTGCTGGAGCCTGTTGGTAAGAAATGAGATATAAGAGACAGTGGATTTCTAGTCAATTACAGATCAGGAAGTAGACTTTAGCACTTGAAGTATCTTCTTAATAACATGACATTGAATTTATACATGGAAATAAAGAGGAAAAAATCCCCATACGCTAAATGGTCATTTATAGCATGGGTATTAAAGCATTGATAGCCAGTCTGTAAACTGCATCAAGTGTTGTCAACAAATCTTTACAAAATTTCTTCATATAGATTGATGTAATAAGCCTGAGTTTAAAATGCAATAATGTATTCAAATGTTGTAAAATGGGCTGTTCATATTCAGCCGGTATAGAGTGCTACTTTATTGACATTATATCCAGAGTGAGATGAAAGACACACTACTATTAAAGAAGAAAATTCACATTTTTAGAGGCTGTTTCTGCAAGAACATATAGCTTCCAGGCATTCAACTTCTTAGGATTATTATACTCACCTTCTTATTGTATCTGACCCCTTCTGTACTGAGCTGTCATTAGTGATCATCAGAAGGCAACACAGAATATTAATGAGAACTTTCCATACCATTCTGAATGTGTCAGTGTTTTTCCAGTGACAGCATAATAGTCTAAGAACAATTTGCAAATGTATTCCTAAAACAGAACAGCACATTTTCTTATCTGTCTCCACACAGGACAATATAAAGAATCAAAAGTGTTTGATTTCATTGACTTTTCAAAGTAAAAGATAGAACCTTGGATAACGGAATGCAAATTACCGAAAGTTGATGAATTATTGGTGAGACAAGAGTTGAAGAAAGGTGTCTACTTTTAGTCTGTCAAGCTTGGAACAACAAATGCTATAATTCATATATATACTTCATATGCTTATTCTAATGATTTAGCATAAATTACCTGTTATGATTTGTGATACTGTTGTTCCTGAAGATTTTTTTCCTGAATGCATGCATACAAAATATCATTAGTTGCTAGTAAAACAAATTTTCTACCTGAAAGAATGAGATATACTATGTTAAACCTAAGAGGTGTGAAATATAGTTGTTTTCCTTGCTGTTTTCCTGCTTGGTAGACGATTCCTTCATTCTCCAGAGAAACTGGTCACCCAAATTGACATGGCAATTTTTTGACTGGGAACTGAGGACAACTTATTTGAGCCCAGCATGACATTTCAATGCTCATTAGTTTAAAAAAAAAAAAGATAATCTGAAATGAAATCACCTAATGTTCGGCATTAGCAAAACTTTGATGGTTATTGGCAATATGTCTTTATTCATTTTATTCTCTTCTTAGTTCTAGATAAATTAAGACACCTATTGAAAATAACTTGAATATAAAGCAGGTTCACACACATTTATACCACAGACAGCAAACTAGGAACATCATTATCCTCATGTGAATTGTCTAGCAAAAACCCTGCAGTCTGGAAAACCCCCTAACGAGCTCTCTTGATAGTTCTTAGGACAGCATGGAGCCACCTACTATGTCTGGGAGTAAAGGACACATAACCTTGTATTACTGCATTTTTGAGGTCAGCATTGGGCCCAATGAAATATTTTAAATTTTCACAGTTGCAAGAAACTATTGGAGCATGATCAGACATAGCAGAGGTCAGACAATAATTATTTAATTACATTAGATGTTGAGATTCAGCAAGTTTAAGCTTTATAACCATTAAAACACAAACAGTCAACATCACATGCAGAATACATAAAATAAATACCGTTAAATCAAACTGAGTTCTCAAGCAGCATTTATTTTTACTTTGCCTGTGTTTACATTTTGATTATTATTGGTGGAAATATGTTTTTGCTGGTTTGTGTGTGTGGTGAAATCGACATTTACTAATAAAAATCTAATCCTTGAAAACCCAATCATAACCTATCCAGCTTTCATATTAAAATGACTACAGATTATTATGAAGGATGAACTTGTCATAATAGCAGTCAATTGGGCTCTAAGGGCCAAATTTAATAAAAACATAAGTGGTATGATCTATTACTTATTTTAAATACAGATTGTCCCACCTACCGGCAAAAAGGAATCCAGCTAATCTGCATATGCAGGGATCTCTTGATCCTGCTAGTTTTGGTGGTGTTAGTGTAGGTTTTGAAGCTCAAACACTTGTAAAAAGTGTTTATATAGGGTGATTGTCTTAATTTGTGGAGGACTCAATGACAATGAAATCCTTTGGAAAGCAGCAAGTGAAGACTCTCTGTTAAAGTGGACTATAGCTGGTTAACATTACTTAATGCAAATTGCAGGTGGTGGTCTCCTAGAAGATTCCAGACTAGAGTAAACCTGCATGGAATTCTGGACCCAACCTGCCCAGAAAAGAATACCCTGATCAGACTTACCTGGAGCACTGTAACTTTGTACCAAACCAATGTAGGCAGAAAAATCTGGGAGTCTTAGGTTGTAGGTTTTTCACTGCTGCTCCTTTTCACTGAGTGTTGGTTTAAGCCTGGTTTAAGTAGATAAAATCTAGTATGTAACAATTCCACTGGAGTCTTCTGAGTTGTAGACTGTGGGATATGCCTATATTCAAACAATTCTGCAATGCAATGTGGCAGGAGTCTTCCATCCTTTTTGTCTAATGCTCATTTCAGTGTTTGCACAAAATGCTCTGCCAATTCATATGATGCTCAGTGATAGGAAGCCAACCTAATATGTTTTACACAATTTTGCCATAGAAATGTCTAAATCCTCAGAAATAAATTGTGGATGAATATCTGAAATTAGCTTCTCAGGTAACCATAGACGGCAAACATATTTTGAAGCAAATTAATTGTTTTTACAGAAGAGGTTAAGTGCACTCTGGACACTGAGATTACGCATCAACCACTACTAAGTACATTCTCTTTTTCTTCCTGCAAAGTCAATGTGAAGCCACTGCCACGTTTTCAAATTATAGACTACAGCCATGCATGATATGGTGCTGTTTCTGGCACATTTCAATGGCTGTTACAGGATTCACGGTAGCTACTTTCCATTTGTATATCTTTCTCTAAATCTGGCCACCAAAAATAACTTCTGGCCACCCCTTTCCTTTTTTACTTCTCTTTGGTGCCTCTCATGTAATTCCACTAGCATCCTTTTTGTGTAAACACTTTGGTTTGTTACTTACAGTCCCCATAGTAAACAACCTTTCTCCATGGATGGCCATATTTCAGAAAATTGAAGTTAGGTTGATCTTTGTTTATGTGATTTGGCCACCCTGGAAGAATATAGGGCATCACCGTAACCAAAATGAGGTTTTTCCTTGTTTTAAGGCTAATTTCTTAACTGTAATACGGAGGTCATTTAGGAAAGTGACTCTGTACACAGACTTTTCCTCTGTATGTTCCCTTTGTAAAGGGGCAAATGGGACAGTGCACCTGCATTAGTTTTTCTGGTGGTCTATAATCAAAGTAATACTGGCAGGCAGCTAAGTTCAAAGCCCATTTCTGTAGCCTAGCTGCTGCTAGCCGTGGAACACCCAGCTGTGGGCCCTGTATTTTTACAAGTGGTTTATGATCATTGGTGTGAATAAGCTTTTTTCCCCACACAAGCACTCACAGAATTCAACAACCTCCAAAATGACGTCTAAAGCCTCTTTTTCTATTTGTGAAGTGTTTCTTTCAGCATTTTCTTCCAGAACATTATCAAAGGCTTTCATTTTTTATCCATAGCCCCAGCTCCTACAGGAGAGAACTCACAGGCTAGTGTTATGAGAGGCTCTGGATTAAAATGTATCAATAGGCTGGAACTGCTCAGTTTCTTTTGCTTCCTAATGACACTTATTATCCTTTTCTGTTCAAACCCACTTCATATTTTTTCCATAACACAGCAGACATCAGACTGACTAATTTGGAATGAATATTCCATAATTAACATTGCCAGAAATGATCTAAACTCTGAGACTTCTGTGGTATGGGGGCATTCTCTGTGGCATTGTGTCTTCTCTTGTAGTGGTTGTGCCTCTGATGCATCTATACAATGTCACAAGTAAGAGACCTGATTTTGAAAAAAAGCACATTTGTTTTTGTGAACCTGAAAACCTTATTTTTTTGCAATCTCTTTAGAACATCTTCTAGGTCTTTTTTAAGTTTCTCTAAATTCTCCCCATTTACTAATACATTATCCAAATAACAGACAACCCCATTTACCCCCTGCAGTACCTGATCCATTATTTTTGGAAACACAGCACTGCACTGGCTACCTCCTCGATTTTTCATACCTAATTACACTCTTGTGTTTGTTCACTGCCATAAATTGTTTTGAATCTAGCTCCAAACAGCACCTGCTGCTAGACTTGGGACAGTTCTAGTTTGTTAAACTTCACTCCCCTGGCCAGTTTTCCAAATAAAGCTTGCAATTTAAGAATTGGATGTTTGTCCACTTCCAGCAGGGGTTTATGATGACTGTAGCATTTCTCCCCTACCCCACCCCCAATACTTACCTTTTGGCATACACACAATTGGTACAGCTCATCCACTGAACTCCACGGGTAAAATTATGCCCTGCTTTTGCAGTTTATCCAATTGCTCTGCCACAGGCTTTTGCAGAGCATATTGCACAACTCTACCCTTCTGGAATTTAGGAATGGCCTTGACAGAGACAGCCAGAGACTGCCTTTTACCAAACCTATGTCTGTACTAAATACAGCTTTGTACTGTTTCAATTCCCTCACAATTTAAGCTTTTATAGCAAGTGACTGCCTATCGGAGGGGGCCCATTTTTTTCAGTTACAATTAACTCTAATGGTAAAAAGATACATTTATACGTTACACTGATGGAGCCTGACACTTGTATGTGCCACTTATTGTAATTCTGTAAAAGAGCATTACTTCTCTTACTCGTGGCTCAAACTGTTTTTTTGTAAAGTCCCTCAGAAATCATGGATACTGCCACCCCTATATCTATTTTCATTTGCAATATCACATCATTTACCTTTCCATTAACAAAGTAAGGGATTATATATCTGATAATTTTCTACCACATACATTTCTGTGAAATGGTATATCTCAAACAGCCTTTCATCCAGGAGACAACTTGCTTCCAAGCCTGACTCCACAGTCACAGAACTGGATTTGTGCTGGAAATGGCCCACCTTGATTATCATACACATTGTAAGGAGAGTGATCACGTTAGATAAGCTATTACCAGCAGGAGAGTGGGGTGGGGGGAGAGAAAACCTTTTGTAGTGGTAAACACCCATTTTTTCATGCTTTGTCTGTATAAAAAGATCTTCTATACTTTCCACAGCTATGCATCCGATGAAGTGAGCTGTAGCTCACGAAAGCTTATGCTCAAACAAATTGGTTAGTCTCTAAGGTGCCACAAGTACTCCTTTTCTTTTTGCGAATACAGACTAACACGGCTGTTACTCTGAGAACTAGTTCTGTGGCTCCAACTTGTAGGCACTGACAGCTTCTTCTCAGCGTAACCTTTGATGTGCCCTGATGTGCTGCAGCAAGCCCAGGTGGCATCTTCCTCTCTGATCAGATTTCTTCAGCAGCATCTTATTAAAGACATACTGCTCCTGGCAGTGTGATGTCCTTAAACAGTAGAAACATGGCTCCCTCCATTTTGTTTGGATCCTGTCAGAGATGAAACCTGCTTCATCATCCTTTTCATCTCTGTTGAGAGCCTTCTTCCCAGGCCTGGCACAATGCATCCAGTTTATTTTCAAATGTTGGTGCATTTTCTCTTTGCGCTGTTGTTTGAATCCACAATCTCTGCCACTCCCTCTGGTGTCAGTTCCTTGTTATATTCTAAATTCAACAGCCTCTCTCTTAATTCAGGGTGTTTTACTCCAAAACCAAATTGATCTCTGAGAGCATCTTTCAGAGAATTACCAAAACGCAAGTAGCAGACAGTTGTTTTCAGGCCAGAAATTCAGAGATACTTTCTCCTTCTGTACGGTTTCTTACATTAAACTTACATTGTTCTGTTAAAAAATTAGTGGTAGGCACATAATGCTTCTTTAGAATCTGTTATGTCCTTCTATTCCAGCTCACCAGGTTCTTATGGAAAATATAAATTTTTTTTTTAAACATTGTTAGGAAAACAGCCCTTTCTTATCAGTATCTTCAATAGTGTGTGCATAAAAATAGTGCTTAAGTCTGAGTATATGTTGCAAAATCTTCCTCTTTTTTAATTGAATTGGAAACTGCTCATATTACTATATGCAGCCATTTTTCTTTACTCTCTTTATATTCTTTTTTTAATCCCACCTTTGTTACCAGATTTTCTCTGTTATGTTTCATAGCATACAAACAGAGAAATTAGATAAAAACATAAAATACTCTTTCTGGAAGGTTGCAACATAGCACTACTTTATTTCTTGGAATTCAGAGCACATTAAACCCCCAAAACAGAGAGAAATAAAACAGGCCGCTCCCTAAAACAGAGGAACAATTCACCCCACCTTTCTTTAAAATGGCTTCTTTCAGGCAGTCTCTGATCATTGCACACTTTGCTACAGTCTCCCTAGCCTGCAAGCAGGTCAAAACACCCACACTCTCCTCAGCTCTTAAAATGACAGCTTGCAATTCCAACACAGCTCTCAATACACCTCACTTTCCATCCTTTTTCTATTTAGTCTCTTTAGATTGTAAACTCTTCAGGACAAGGATTGGCTTATACTACTAGGATTGCCACCTGTCCAGGTTTTCCCAGGATTGGCCCTCTTTTGAGGTAGCTGTCCTGGGAAATCTGTAAGGGTGCCCCATACACAGTACTAGTTCTCCAGTTTTTTGTTCTCAGGATCATCCTGTGAGTTCCTTTTTTAATATCTCAGATGCGTCAGCCCTATGTACTATGTGTTTGTATAGTTCTTGGTAAAATACAGCCTTGATGTCAGTTGAGGCATGCAGGTGCTACTGTAATATACAAACAATGTATATGTAGGTAATATGCAAATATTTATGCAATTGACAAATGTGTATGCTAAGCAAGGCAAATTTTAGCAATTTGGTACTTACGTTTCAATGTTTTAACAAACTGGAGTAATTTTGGATTTATATCTATAAACACACACAGCTTTGCCAGTGTAATTCAGTGGGTGCTGACACTATGCTTTCAACCTTTTAAAAATGTGTATTTTAAAGAATGACACTTTGTTCAATCCCACAGATACCCGGGAGTCACTTGGTGCACTGTATTGGTCCACTGCACATACTCAGCACTGTGTTAACAGAGAACTGCTGGATCTAGGGTTCTACCAGGAATTTTAGAGGAAGGTTTTGTTTAATCAGCTGTCACAATAAACTTTATACTGGTGATGTGCCTACATAGCCCCATATGGGTGCCTGCCAAAGTAGAGGAATAAAGACAGATATTGAATGAAGAAAATTATTTTTTAAAACATTTCATAGATAAACTTCAAACTTGCAAATGACCTTTTCCTCTAATTCGAGACATGGCAAATTATCACAAGTAATTCAGCTTGTCCCTGAAGCCAAAACATGATCAGTTTTGTCTGATACTTTATAGAGCAGTTCCTATGCTTAGTTTATTGATGCAATACTCCTTAAAATCCATGAAAAAATGAGAAGGCCCAAAACACTATTATTGTGAAATTAAATCTTTAGGTCCAATACTTGGGTCTGGCCAAGCTCTTCTCAGCATAAAGCTCAAGGGCTGGATGCCTCATTGCCTCAGGGTTGTTCTAAGTTATATGTGTGTGCTATGTAGTGTTGTTGTAGCCTGTCAGTCCCAGGATATTAGAGAGAAAAAGTGGGTGAGGTAATATCTTTCATTGGACCAACTTCTGTTGGTGAGAGAGACAAGCTTTCAAGCTTACACAGAGCTTGAAAATGACCTGAAAAAGAACTCTGTGTAAGTTCAAAAGCTTGTCTCTCTCACCAACAGAAGCTAATCCCACCATGTCTCTCTAATGTGCATGCTATGGCATCTAAAAGGAACACACTTCCAGGGAAAGTGAAACTGGTCCAGAGTCTGTCCACTGTCAAGTCTCACTGCAGGACTCTCCTCTTTTACAAAACTTTCCCACTATATCCAAATTAAAGGGATAGGTCTGGTTATTTGGGGATTCTATGTATAAGTTATGAATTCTGGTTGATATTATGAAGTTGTTACTATGAAAACGGTTCCTGAGATAAGCTATAACACATTTCTCCCAGATCAGATAGAGTGGAGAGTCATTAACCTTAATTACTGTGTTCTGGACCAAACAACTGGTATGTTAAGGTTGCTGGCTAGATCAGGGAGAAACTGTTTCCTCCAGCTTGTCTGCAGGGAGCTGGGGAAGCAGAGAGTGGAAAAAAAAAAAGCAGCAGCTAAGTAAAGGAACCAGGTGACAGTAGAGACACACAAAAACTTGACAGGTTTCAGAGTAACAGCCGTGTTAGTCTGTATTCGCAAAAAGAAAAGGAGTACTTGTGGCACCTTAAAGTCTAACCAATTTATTTGAGCATAAGCTTTCGTGAGCTACAGCTCACTTCATCGGTATGCATCCGATGAAGTGAGCTGTAGCTCACGAAAGCTTATGCTCAAATAAATTGGTTAGTCTCTAAGGTGCCACAAGTACTCCTTTTCTTTTTACAAAAACTTGAGGGACTCACTGAGATAGGAACAAATTTTGGGCAGGAAAGCGGAAGCATTAGACAAGCTTTCATAGAAGTGGGAGACCGGTTTGGCTGGGCTGCAGTTAATGTCAGAGAAAGCTAGTTGAGCTGCAAAGACTCAGTGGTTCAGAAGACCATGCTGGAGAAAGACCCTGGACACCCTAGAGAACTCTGTCCAAGCCCAAACTTCTTCAGAGGAGTGTGGAACCTTAGGCTGGGGAAATGCATACAGATGTCTTTTATTTTGTCCAGATCGGTGTATCTCTCATGCTGCTAAACAAATAGTAACGGTGTTTTAGAATCCTTTGGAAAAATGTATCTGTGTGTCTGTTTGCTTTCACTATCACATGCCCCTGAGGAGGCACTGCAAACCAGAAGCTCATACCTAGGGTGGGATACTGGGGAACACACAAGAGCTTTTGGAGAGGCTTAGGGGAGATGGCATTAGTTTCAGGACCTAGGCAACTGTATCAGGTGTCCCCACTGCCAAAGGGAATGTCCAACAGGAGAACTCAGCCACCTCTGTAACAAGAGAAGAACAATTAGAAGGAATATATATGTTTGTGTGGATGTGTGTTACATCCACAAAGCCTAAGTTAAAAGAATGCTAACTTTGCAAAGTTAAGCACTCGAATTAGGAAATTCCAGAAAATTAAGTTTGCCCATGCAGTCTAAGTTTGGCATCTTTATGAGTTTGTATTATGATACAGTCTGTAATTACTTGACCACATACCATTTTACCATTTCAATTTTTCATTTTGTCTTCATTGGTCTATGGGTGGCCCAAGGTCGTCTTCGTTGCACGCTATTCAAACCTTGCTCTGAATACAGAATTATTAATTTCCTCATGATTTTTCTATAGTGCTCATCACTATAGTATCTGAGAGCTTCACAAAGATTAGTGAATTTATCTTTCTGACACCTTTGTGAGATGAGACTTATCCCCATTTTACAGCGGGGGAACTTGGGTACACATTTATTTCTTTGGAACATTGACATCAGTTGCAGCTGTGAGTACTCAGCACTTAAGACATCAATTCAGACATCCAGAAAATGAGGAACACACATTAGTGACTAGCTGCAAAAACTTTGGTTTAAGTGACTTGCACAGCATCACATAGGAACTCTTTTGCAGAAGTGGGGATAGAATCCAGTTCTCCAGGGCAGCATTCAATTATCTTAACCATGAGGCCATCTTCTCTATTCCTGCAGTCCCTGGCCTCATTTGTTACACACTTTCCAACTTCTGCAGCAAATGAGGCAGAAGTCCTACAGACAACATCGTTCAACTACACAACCCTGATTTATTCCCACTTTTGGGAATTCACACTTTTACACCAATCAGACTTGGGGTGGGAGTGTTTTAGGTGGAATAAACACTTTAGTATTTTGTACCACCATCTCTCAACTCCATTTTTCTTTGCCACTCCAGTGGGGAGTGGGAGCCTTCTCAGATACCAGATGGCTAGATACCATAATGCTGTGCTCATTTAGTATTTTTCCTCTTAAAAAAATAAAACCTCAATGCACATGTACATCTCATCAATAGCAGTGGGAGTTACACATATTTCATGTGTGTAGACTAATTCCCTTATTTTAGATTTAAGGTAAAAATATGAATACTTTAACAAAATAAAATACAACCTACAAAATATAACAAAATACATTCTCTTTGTATTTATTATGCAAGTTGCATATTACTAATGCATCAGTCTCACTGCAGCTAGATGACTATTTAGAGGCCATTTGCAAATGTTGCTCTTTCAGCAGTTCAGTGACATAAGTGTGGGATTCGTTATGATGGTGTATAAGAAGCAGCAGTGACAGACTATTCTGATGAGATGATTCATTATCTCACATCCAGTACTTGCATCCAAGTGGAGTCCTATGGTGATAGTGTTAAATGGCATTGCTACTGTTTTGATGTACTAATCTGCTGTCCAAGCTGCTGAAAGTTGTTTTCTTTAAGCAAGGTAATAATCATAAGTCCATGCAAAAAGAAAAATCCACAATTATGATTATTGGAAGCTGCACAGCAATTACATGCAGATATTTTACAGTGAATGAATTATGGGAGTGACTCTTGATATAGAAGTAAGTTTCAAGGTTAGCTCACAAATCAGTTGGACTTTAAAAAGTGATTTAACAGAGATCTCTTAATGAACTGATTCTGAATCTTAAACATTAATTTCTTGGGATTTGTAAAATGTTAGAGGGTAAAGTTTAAGGGTGGAATTTTCAAAGGGGATTTACATGCTCAGCTCCCTTTAACTTTAATGGAGATTGGTCGTCTAGCTCCATTAGGCAGATTAGAAAATCATTCTTATATTTTAAATATTCTAGAGGCAGCTGGGGATAAGGTAAGCACACCTGACTTTAAAATTAATTTAAGAAAAAAGTACATATAAATAGGACATATTGAACTGTGCCCATCTCTCCCCACCTTCCTTATGTCCCTCTTTTTCTTAGGCCTAGATTGTGCCTTTAGTCACAACCTATAGATGAGTCACCCCAGAAGGAGCCCAGGGAAGGAGTTATGACATACAGTCACAATTCTTTCCCTTGCTTCCCAGAGGTAAATGATCTGCTCGTGCCCCTGGAACAGCAGCTGATTACTTTCCCCCTTCATGAATCTGGTGCACAGATCAGCATGGTGGGGACCAGAACTCCAATGGTTTCCTGATTCTTTCTGTTCACCTATGGGGAAGGATGGAGATACTGGGCATGCAGCTCATGCTCTCCCTTCATGGCTGCAGCTGAGAGGTTATTAGGCCTCACAGGAGTGTCCCTTTTTAGCCCTACAGCATGTCTTCATAAAACTCCCAGCACAATGGTGCTTCAGTCCTGGCTGGGGATTCAGAGCTCTCCCAGAATCGATGTGATAAATAATGGTAAAAAGAAATAATAACACAAATGAGAGAAAGAGGACATTGCTATTCTCTCACCACACCATATCTGAAAATCAATATTACTTGCACCATACAATGGGAGACTCAGGCCCAGAAAGAATGAGAGAGACATAGCTAGGACGGTCCCAAGCATGGTGCAGGGCCCAGGACAACCTGCCCAGGCCCCCCCCCCCACTCATTCCCCCAAGTCCCCACCTCTTTTCGCCCCCACCCTGCCCCCTCTGCCTCCCTTCCCCCAAGCCCCCGCCACACCTCTTTCTGGCTTCCGCTGCCTCCTGCAAGCGACGCTAGGGCTGGGTCGCTCGTTGCAGCTGGTGCCAGGCTGCCCTGGATCCCACGTCCCGAAGCATGGGGTCTCCCAAAGTGCGGGGCCTGGGGCAGTTGCCTCTGTCCATCCTATGGACAGGACAGCTCTAGACATAAATAAAGATATTCAAAGATATTCAGAAAGATACTCAGATATCACTGAGCCCGTGGGTAAAAAAAAAAAAAGTATCTATGAATATTTGTATGTAGAACTCTCTAGTAAACACTGCAAGTAGAACCATCAGAAACACACACACAGAGAAAAAAATATGGAGGTACATACTGAGGCAGACTAAAGGCCATTAAAAGGGAAAAGTGATACCTTGATAAAGACAGCAAAATAAAATGTGTGCTGTTGTGAAACAAAGCCAACTCAAAGATACAGTTTCATGTATGAAGAAAAACATACAGTACATGAGCGAAGCTGTGTTTGACAGGAAAGGGGCCTACGTGAAGTTCTCTTTCAGATTTTATCTGGAAACGTTTTCAGAGACAAATACGACTACACAAGTTCCTCAGAATCATAAATGAGTCAAATTAAAATGACATCCAGGTCAGCAAGGCAAAACGCACATCAGCAGTTTTACCATGTGAAGTCTCAAGAGCCACTCTATTGCTGCCAGCATAGCTGCCTAAAGACTCTGCCAAGGAGCCAGATGCTGCTAGAAGATGTGGACCTTCCATAGTTGGCATGTAGCTGTTGAAAGAGCAGTAATGGACCTTATGGTCCATTCATCCAATCCATACTTTTTTAACTTGCTGGCAAGAATACTGTGGGAGACGGTATCAAAGGCTTTGCTAAAGTCAAGATATCATGTCCACTGTTTTCCCCATATCCACAGAACCAGTTATCTCATCATAGAAGGCAATCAGGTTGGTCAGGCATGACTTGCCTTTGGTGAATCCATGTTGACTGTTCCTGATCACCTTCCTCTCCTCCAAGTGCTTCAGAATGGATTCCTCGAGGACCTGCTCTGTGATTTTTCCAGGGACACTTCAGTATTTTAGAGGGGAGATTTTCAAAGGCACAAAGGGGAGTTAGGTTCCCGACAAGTTAATGAGACTTATTCAAAATCTCCTCCAAAGGGTGTGAACTTTGGCTTTTTTGTGCCACAAACCTATGCACTCAAAAGTGCTATTATGACTGCCCAAGAATTTTGTAGGCCCATGTTTAAAAATTAATTTCCAATCTTGGAACTGACTAAAGCGCCATCAATATTTGCTGTTCTCCAGATAGGAAGGAACTACCATATTTACAGAACATAATTATAGGAAGCCACCGCAATTACTACAAGTACCTGAATACTAAATGTTGAGTTTTTAATTTTGTGAATCTTTGGAAATTGGGAACAGCCCCAATTACCAGGTGTTTTTAAAAGGCACATTAACTAACTGCTTGAATGGTACCAAAGGTCTTGTATGTGGTACATGGGCAACATATATACAACATTGTTCTCACATACAAGCCTGAGAAGCTGGCACTTCAGAGGATGCTGCCAAGACCAAATGCAGTTCCACTACAATTACATTTGAGAGACAGACACCAATTTTTCATGTTTGATTTTTTTGCTCGTGAAAACGACGGTATTTACCCCCTGGCCTATTTAAATATATTCTTACACTAATAGTTAAGATCTAAAGGGGAAAGATAATCAGTCAGCTGGCCTCTCTGGGGTGCTAGGCTCACCAGGTGTTTGTGGCCTGGGGGACAGTGTTGCTTCTCTCTGCCTTCCCTGACATGTGCAAGACTTAGGCCTTTATGGCTGATAGGGCCAAGGTTACCCCTTCCTCAAAACCCATATGTGGGCTGAACCCATATAGAGCTGGCTGGAACATTTCAAGCACTGAACATTTTTGAAGAAAAACAGGGATAATTTTTTGGAAAAATGTTCATTTCTTACCTTCTCTGGGTCTCTAGTGCCATGATGGCACCTATGCTGCCTGTCGCTATCTGCCTCCTTCATCATTTGTATACACTAGGGGACAACTGATTGCTGCAGAACATACTAGAGCCCTCATCAGGAGGCCAAAGAAGATATGGACCCCCAGAGATGGGTAAATAGTCACCACTGCCCAGGGGATAAGTTGTATGCAGGCAGAAGATGGCTAGACGTTTTGCTTATCCATCCATCCACCTACCCATCCATTCCTATTACTAAGTCATCTGTAAGCCTATATTGAGATGCAAAAAGGATACAGACCAAAAAAACAGACAAAGCTGGAAGGAAGAACAAAGACCTGCTTGCACTGAGGAATGATTCTTTTTCTTCTGTGTCTTTTGTTAAAGTGTCATGAAACAGCACTGAAAATATATTTAAATATATATAAATTATTTTGTTCGGTTATGTTATATTTGATCATGTATGAACAATTAAATTGGTCTAATGAGGGCTAAATGTATTCACTGGTTGCATGCAACTTCACGGGCAACTCTATATTCCATCAAGGAATTTGTACAAGGTCTAAAATAGGATGAAATTTTGCACCCTGTATTTGTTTGGCAAGTTTCAAAAGGCTTTGCAAAAAGGTACCATTTAATAGGAGCAATTTCTGTCAGCCAGACTGCAGATTGCTGACATTTTGCCCAGCTATAAGAGCAGAAATGTTACCATATCAATGACTGCAGAATTATGCAAAACCTTCTACTGCAGTGCTGTTCACCTGAAAACTTTTAAAAAAGTAATTAGATTTTCTGATCTTAATCACTAAAAGAATCTTTCAGGCATCAATATCAAACAACCAAGAAATCTAAAGTCATTTTAGTCAGTATTGGTTTATAGTCCCACAGGATACTGCTATGACAGTATCCAAGCAATGATTCCTCCGACTCAGTCTAATCACAGGGAAAGAAACTGAGACATTAGCAAGAAAGCAGATTGAAGCTAGTGCTTGCCCTGCAACTTTGATATTTTTTTTTACAAACTTGCATTTTAAAGTAATGCAGCTTTGATCTCATGCCTTACAGAGCCACGGCTAGTAAATATATATCTGACTTTTTATAATATGTACCACTTTTTTCCCCCTTAGGATTTCAGCATGACCACTGGAGATAAGTATGTGTGTGCAGAAAGGGCTCCAAGATTCTGCCATCATAAATCATATTTAGGCATAGTTTTTGTACAGGACTATAATTTGAGGCATGCCTTGTGTGGCTGAAATGTATATCTTCCAAATAAAGGGAAATCCATTCAGCTCTGCTCTAAAAACTAATCTGACTTTATGGCAACAGCAGAGTCCATTACGTAATTCATTTTACGTAATCACAGTGGAAGTAGTGACAGAGTTTGAAATTTGGCTGGCAGACCTTTAAACAGTTCAAAAAAGAGAACAGTAGAACTGAATGAAACACTGAAAATTTCTACTAAAAAGTATTACAACCATACTTTCAGCATGGAGGGATTTACTTTTACCGGGAGGGCTATTTTATTTATTCTTGATGGATTGATAGAGTGCCTTTTTCATAAGCCTTGATGCACCACAGAATTAATTACTCTTTGCCAGAATCTGTTTCTATCTCGCTGTTTTGTGGGGGCAGCACAATGCAGCTGGTGAAGATGGCAGCTCTGGCTTCCTAATGAATGTCTTGGCAAGGAGACATTCATGTTGGGTGGGTGGAATAGAGCCATTGTAGCAGCTCCCTGTGCCATCTTCCTCCCAGCTGCAGCCACTAGCTGTGCGGCTGGGGAAAAGGAGGTGTGACCAGGGCAAACAATCTCCAGAGGATCACAACGGCCATAAAGGCACTGGGATGTCTAGGAGCTGGGTGTAAACTGGAGCAACCTGAGGCTCCTTTTGAGCATGTGAGTGCGTGTGTGAGAATAAGGCATAATGGTGCTTTAAAATCCCCCTTTCTCCCTAGCATCACATTTCCAAGTGCAGCCTGGATGCAGCCCAGGATTTAAGCATGTATTATAGGTATCGACCATGAAGAAACCTAAGTAGGCACATTAGAAAATGACCTAGCGCTTAATACGTGGGAGACGTGTTCCCCAATGGAAGCATGCAGCCAGGAGTAAAGGGCTGAGGATAGGGATGGGAATGGGAAGAGCTCTGGGGAGTTAACTCACCTTCCACTTTAGAAGAGTTAAACAGTAACGGAGATAGTTACAATGGAACAAAATGCTGCTGTAAAATGCACTAAATTGCATCAGTCCTAATACTTTTTGTCTTAAATAAAAGACCCCTAAAGGCATGGAACTTTCACGAGAGGTTACCACTGTGCTTTGCCAACCTGGCTTGTCTTCCTAAATAAGTCCTTGAAACACCAATGTTTTTAAATTGGAGCAAAATAAAAGAAAACCAGCGTGGGGCCAATTTGTAGTGAAGCAACATAGCTCCTTTGACTTCAGTGAAGGCGCACTGATTTACACCAGCTAGGAATCTGGTCCACTGTATATTAGGAAAACCTCCTGTAGTCTATTCTCCACAAATATGCTGTTGGAAGAGAATGGAAAAGAAACTAAACTTTTTAAAAACCATTTCAAATGTGACATTTTCAGGTAACTTGGTAATCTCTTGTAAAAAGCCCTTTTCTAATACTTCTTAAGGGAATTTCAAATTAGCTAGACATTCTGTACTACCTGTGGAATATAAGCAGCTCACAGAAATAAGGAAAATGAACTCAAATAACCCTGAGAAGACTAGAGGAAAAAGTGCAGGGCACATAATGTACTGAGCTAGTTTATAAATCTTCAGAAGTTACTCAAGTATAAGAAAAAAAGATTGTTGATCATTTTGACAGCCATCTACCAGCTTTGAATAAATACACTAGTTGAGGTTATATAATTATATATTCTATAGTACATTTGGGGACGGGTGGAGGGCGGCGGGGCTTGTTTCTCTCAGAGAATGAAAGGCACCAAGATACCCTGGGTAAAATCCCAGCTCTAAGTCATTGGCAAACTCACATTGATTTCAGTGGAGACTGAATTTACCCTGTGGTCACATTACCAATATTTCTTCAGAAATCACACCTACATTTGGACCATTTTACTCTTTGAGCAGCAGAAAATATGAGCACTGTACCCCTTTTCAAAATATGAGAATCTCACTTCTAACTACCATTATCTCCTGCAAACCAATAAGGCAGATTTATCATAAGCTAATATACGTGCCTCATCATAGATGATAAATGCTCAGTGTAAAACAATTCCATGCATCGTTTTCCCCTTAATGTTAATTCTGTTCCATTGGAATTGTTGGATGGATGTTTCATAAATGAAAGCTTTCTGATAAACTTTGCTAACATACACACTGTGATGACAAGGCAGTCTATAGCAACTTTTTAATATATCAGGACTGTAAGTACTTGATAGAAAAATGCAATTATTTTTTTCAAAGAAAAAATACAAGACTCATCTTTCGCCTCTGTTCTCTTGAGACGGGGTCTGAGTGGATGCTAGCTATATTCTGCTAGCTTACTGTTAGTGGTGGCTCAAGTAGTTTTTTTTTCCAAAATAAATACTAAAATTAAAGGAAATCAAATCCACAATTTTAGGCAGTAATAACACACAAGCTAACCATACATCACATGCTTTACTACACAAACACTACCATGCCCAATGCGTTCATTTATATTCTCAAAGTCGCACTCAAATGCGCAGTTAGAACTTCAGTCAGACTAATACACTGTCTATAGTGTAGTGGTAAAGTCTATGATGTATTTGTACATGAAAGAAAATGAGACTGAGGTTGTGCATTTCAGTGGATAGGGAAAACATTTTTTAAAACGTCAGATTTTTTTTGTGGGAATGGATTTCCATTTTCTGGCCAGCTCTGTTCGCTGAACTCCTAGCAGACTTTGTGTTTGGCAGTTTGGGCTTGAGGTCTCCTTGTCATGGCATCTTTTTAGTAATACAGATACAAGAAAGAATTGGTGGGGACAAGGAGAGGGGAGATCTAAATCTCAAGGCGTCAGAAAGTAGAAACTTGCAGTACAGAAGAAGTAGCTGATGGATCTGAGCAGTTCCATTAGCTTCCTTTGGCAAAGATCAGTTAGGTTTTGTTTAGCATTTTTTCCTTAAATGTAACATTTTAATTGTGCCCTTATCCCTGAAATGTTCAGAAAGTGTGTGTGTGTGTGTGTATATATGTTTAACTAGGGGGAGGCAAACATTTTAAAAGGAAGCATTTCTAAAGGTTTCTCCTGATAAAGTCAGTAAGTATTTTTCTAAAAAAAACTTATGTTAAAAATTATTTGGTCTTCTGGGGAGTTGTTGTGGCAAAGTTGGAGACTAAACTAAATCATTAAAGCACGAAATGCAGGCATTTCAATCCTTTTCTAAATAGCAACACAAACTTACCTATGGAGTTGGTACAGATACATCCATTATCTGGGTGGTGATACTCCTATTATTCAAAGGTAGAGCGTGTAGTAAAATGAGTCCCTGAAATATAAACCCTTGGTATCAGAGGCCCGGTAGGAGGCCTGAACTAAAGTAATGGTCAAGACCTTGCTAACATAAAGCAAAGTTACGCTGTGAGCCAAAGCCAGGCCCTGCTCACAGAAGTTGGCAAGAAGGCGGCTACTAAAAGCACGTATACACATATAAGAACTAATAAAATGAACGTGTGCCAGGATGGCACCAGAACACCCCGATACGAACACATCCCACAGAGATAACAAGGAACATGCAGACCCATCCTAAAGACAGGGTTAAAAGGACAATATGATGGATAGACTTGTTTGTTCGAACCAACCTGTACCAGGGGAGAGGCAGCATCCTAATGCATAGAGGGGCTGTACCTCAATACGTCAGGAGTGATGTGTAACCTGTTTGTACCTGGGTATTAGAATGCACCTCTGAGTCATTGTCTTTGTCTGGCCTAGGGGGCAGTGGAGAGTCCTGCCACTGACTGAGCTGGTCCATTGTCAGGGGGCACATATTCGTAGTATGTCCTGCAGAGTCTGTGGGAAACTATTACTGTGCTTCGTTTGACAATAAACCTGGCCAGGTGCCTTTGTATCTTGTCAGAGTCTGTGGTCATTAGGAGTTCTCTCGGGGTTTGCTGTGTCAGCTATCTGTGTAGAGCTGGGGCAGCACACAGAGGGAACACGCGCACGCAGCCGACTGTTATTTTAACCCATATTCTCTGGCACAAATGTTCTATATGTACCTCAGCGGTGAACAGAGCAAGCCTAAGTAAATAAATAAATAAAACCGACGCTGAGCATCTGTCCCCAGAAAAGTAACCCAGAATGCGACTCTGTTCTCCCATTACTGCACCAATGAAAATGAGAGGTGAATGTGACCTTATGCCTCCAAGAAGTGTCTCACCACACAACGTAGAAAAGTTTTCTAGAAGCAAGTGTTGCATGAGTGTTTTGGTTGGTTTTTCTTTTCCTCTCTTTTGGGACTAATTGTCAGGTAGTAGGAAAAAAAGCAATAGCAGGAAAACCAATTTTTATTTGCTTGTAGTAGGCTACTGTAAGTAGCTCAACTGAGTTAATTGGAGGTTGTACTGATGTTAGAAGACAATCAGAATTTGGACCCTAATATTTACTGACCGTCCAGTCATCCGCCTTCTGAATTCCCCTTTTTTTTTATTTCAGTTGTTAATTTTTCCTTATTTCTAGAGAGAGGCCAAAACTAGAATGATTTTTCAACCACCTTGAACTTTGAAAGATTTGTTCAGATCCAAGTACTACTTATCCAATCTCTGGTTTTGCTTTTCCAAAGACACAGTCAGTAACCACTCCCAGTTTGTCCATTTGTATTCATTCCATTTTTCTTCTGTTTAGCTTTCAAAAAGTCTCCATTTACTGCAGCTCTGAGGTTTTAATATATTTGTGAACAATTTCATTATAGTAAAAATTGATTACAAGTTCCAGCAAGATATAAAACCTGAAAAAAAGAAATATGGAGCTGTAAATATATATGGTGTTTGCAAACAAAGCAGAAGCTACAATAAGGGTTTTAAACAATACACTATATATTAAACAGTTAATGATCAAGACATAACCCCCTGAAACCTGGATTCCCTCCTCCAATACTGCCTCAACAGCTGCTGTCTTTCATAGGGAGCCTCTTCACCCAAATTATCCTTCTGCCATTTCTACGCTCTACCCCTTGACTCTTTCCCCATCACCTTCTTTGACTTTGACATGTGGTTCTCCCTTTCCTCACAATACCCCACCCCCATCGTTGGTGACTTCAACTTCTATGCTGGTGTACGATATGACCCATTAGAGTCCCATCTACCTCTCATTTCATCTTCAATCATGGATCAACTCTCCCACTCGCTTGACTTCATCTTCACTGAACAGTGCTACTTCTCCCAACATCTGAATGCCTTTGCTCTGACCACCACCTCATCTGTCAGCATCACCCACTGCCCCAGGCCACTTGCTCCTTTGTACATCTTTTCCATGACCTCCAATCCATCGATATCCAGGACTTTTCTATCACTCTCAGTGACCCCATCCATCCTCTCTCCCATAACCATCTCCATGCTTTCTTTCATGCAGCCTTTTACAGAAGAAATGTCCTCTATCAACTTAACTATAAGGTCACCACCCTCTCCTTTCAAATCTCTCCTCACCTCAAAACCTACTTCTACCTACAAGGCACTGCCAAAGAATAACTAGGCTGAGAGACAAAGAAATAGGTTGTTCATTTGAAAAAGTAATTGTATGTTTTATTCTCTCTCCCCACCCTTTGTCTACTTCGTTTGTTCTAAGGGCATGTCTACACTTGGAGCAAGGGGTGTGATTCCCAGTTGGTATAGACATACTCATGCTAGCTCCCACCTATCTAGTGGGCTAAAGGTAGTAATGTAGCCATGGTAGCACAGGCTGCCTTGACTACAAACCACCTGGACCCCCTGGGTACATACTCAGGGTGGCGAGCCTGTGCCACTGCTGGCTGCTGCCTATGCTCCTGCAGCTACACTATTATTTTTAGCGCATTCCCTCAATGAGAGAGAGCGAGAGAGCAAGTATGTTTGCACAAATTGGCAATCATAACCCTAGCTCCAAGGGTAGGAATAGCGTTAGATTGTGAGCTCTTCAGGCCAGGGACTGTTTTCCTGTACATCTAGCACACTGTGGGTGCTACCAGAATGCAAATATAATATAATCCATTGATAATATTTATTGCGATGCAGAACAATTATACACTTACTTTGAAGGGTTATTTTTAGAATGCTGGACGCACAGTTAATTTTCCGAATAGCTGTTGATGCTGTAGCAGGAAAGCCTCACTAAATACATGCACCTGAGTCTTGTCTTTCTTTCAATTTATAAGTGGCTATTCATAATACAAATAAGACATATTTGGCCCCATATATCACTATATATTTCTTGGTTGTTTCAATCACTAGGGCTTCTTTGTGTGTGCTGTGATAAACCCAGGGCAGTTGGGTACAGCAGAGTATTGGGATCCAGAAAGTGCTAAAGGATCCCCCACAGCCTAAGAGGGGGGTCTACAGGCCCTGGACACCAAATAATTACGGGGGACAACTAATGAAATAACAAGGACAGGAGTGCGGTCAAACGAAGGGAACCAGACAGGGACACCAAGCAGAGAACCCCGGACAGTGCCCACTGCTCCTCGAAGGCATCAAGGGAGTCAGTGGACGCTGCCCAGAAGAACTCTGCCTGGAGATGTGAACGGACGGAGGATCGGAAATAGGCCCCACAGTCACAGAAGACTCCATCTGCCAACTTCCTCACCCTGGTTTTATAGATGGCCACTTTAGCCAGGGCCAGGAAGATGTTGACTAGGAGGTCCCATGACTTATTGGGGCCACGGATAAGGAGTGCATAGATAAGGAGGTGAGGGGAAAAGTGCAACCAAAATCTTAACAAAATATTTATGAGGAGCAGGAATAGGGGCTGCAGCCTGGCACACTCCAGATATGTGTGCCAGGGTTTCCCTCACGCCGCAAAAGGGACAGGTGTCTGGGATAGGGGTGAACTGCGCCAAGTACATGCCCGTGCGCACGGCCCCATGAAGGAGCTGCCAACTGATATCCCCGGCAGGCCTCGGGACCAGAGTGGAATATAGGCTGGCCCACTGGGGCTCCTCACCCTCCAGAGGTGGCAGGAGGTCCCACCATTTTGTATCGGGGCGGGACACGAGGGTGAGGACATGAAGGATGTGGAGCAGGAGCATGTATAGATGTTTCCTTGGCGCAGTCTGGAAGCAGACTGGCTGCAGCTCATGCAGCTGGCTCACGGTGAAGGGGCAGGGGAGTCGGTTGGGTCCACGGGACAGGGGCCCAATGAAAAGGTCCAGCGGGCCTGGGGTGGAGGGTGGGTGGGGCGAGCCCTCATGCAGGACCCGTTCGAGGTAAACCCGAGCAGCGGGCGGCAAGGTGCCCTCACCTCCTGAAGTTCGCACTGGGGAGTACGAGGTCTGGAGAGCCCCATGCACTGAACAAGCTTCAAGGGATCCAGCCAGTCTCCCCGGTTGTAGTCCAGGTCTCTGACTCTTGTGACTTCTGACACGACCAACCTTTGGCTCTCCGAGAGGGAAGACCTCGTGGATGGAGATAAAGGAGCTGCCGGTCTTATCGGAGCCCTCAGAAGCGGAGCAGGAAGGCGTGCGCCAGTATGATCCACGCCAGACTACCTGCACCATAAGGGAGCCTCTGCAGGGCCTGGAGGCAGAAGATATGGACCTGAGTGTGCAGACACTTCAGGCCCTGCCCTCCCTCCTCCAGGGGCAGATGGAGAACCCCTGCAGGGACTCAGTGCAATCCTGACCAAAAGAACTCCAGAATCGATGTCCTGAGGTTGGCTAGGAAACCAGGGGCTGGGACCAGGGTGTTGAGCCAGTACCAGAGCATGGACAGGACTAGTTGATTAAGCACCAGTGCTCTCCGTCGAAGGGAGAGGCACCGGAGCAGTCCTGTCCATTTCCAGAGCCACTCTATCACCCTGCCCCCTAAATCTTGCCAGTTCTCCGGCAGAGAGGAATGCGTGGCAGAAAGGTAAATGCCGAGATAGAGCAGCGGACCCGCGCTCCACCGGGTGGCCTGAAGCGTGGGTGGGAGGGAGCTCGGTTGCCAGCTGTCCCCGACCACCAGGCCAGAGCTCTTGACCTAGTTGACCCGGGCGGAGGAAGCTGCCGAATAGATGGCCTGACAAGCCTCCAGCCGCGCCAAGTCACCCGGGTCCTGGACCACGAGGAGCACGTCGTCGGCATACGCTGACAGGACCAGCCGCAGATCCGGCTCCCGCAGCACCAACCCCATCAACCTCCAACAGAGGAGACAGAGGAAGGGCTCAGTTGCCAGAGCATACAGCTGGCCTGAAAGGGGGCACCCCTGCCATACTCCTCGCCCGAAGCTGACCGATACGGTCAGGGTCCAGTTGAGCCTGACCAGACACTCTGCGGAGGCATAAGGCACCCAGAGAAAACCCACAAACTGGGGTCCAAAGCCAAATGCTCACAGAGTGCTCAGGACATACCCGTGGTCCACCCTGTTGAACACCTTCTCCTGATCAAAGGACAGGAGGGTGAATGACAGACCATCCCTATACCCGAGTTCCAAGAGGTCCTGGACCAGATACAGGTTGTGAAGGATGCTGCGGCCCGGGACGGTGTACGTCTGGTCTGGACGGACCATGTCCGCCAGCACAGACCCTAGCCACAGTGAGATGGCTTTTGCTATGACTTTGTAGTCCGTGCTGAGGAGCGAGACGGGACGCCAATTTTGTAAATCGCTGAGGTCCTCCTTTTTCAGCAATAAGGCGAGCACGGCTCACCTGCACGAAAGAGGGAGGACCACGCTCTGCAAAGACTCAGCCCAGATGGTGACTAAGTCTGGACTGAGGACATCCCAGAACACGCGGTGGAACTCCACGGTCAGCCCGTCCATGCCCGGAGATTTATTGGTGGGCATGCGGCAAAGGGCTTCCGAGAACTCGGCCAGAGTGAGAGGCAGTTCTAGCCGGTCTCGGTCGCCCGCGCTGACCGTCGGGAGTTCGTCCCAGAGCACTCTGCAAGCGTTAGGATCGGTCGGATCCGGGGAGAAAAGGCCTGCGTAGAAGGCCCTGGCCCTCCCGCACATCTCCGCCAGATCCGTGAGGCGGGTGCCGTCCTCAGCGAGGAGACAGGTGACGTGCGTAGGAGTAGCGGGAGCCACGATCCAGGCGTAGAAGTAGCGGGAGCCACGATCCATCTCCCGAAGGAGGCGGATGCGGGATCGAACAAAAGCACCCCGGGCCCGATGGTCCTCGAGGGCCGGAGCTCCTCCCGCTTCTCCCGGAACACCCCGCAGAGGGATGGATCTTCGGGGCTAGCGGGCAGATGCCTCTCCAGCTCTAAGACCTCCCATTCCAACTGCCCTATCGCCGCATCCCTCCGTCGGCTGGCGCCCCGGGTGTAGTCACGGCAGAAGAGCCGGGCGTGCACCTTCCCTAGGTTCCACCACCGCCGTGCCGAGGGAAAGGCACGCCGCTGCCCTCGCCAGGCCAACCAGAACTCCCAGAAGGACGCCACGAAGCCCATGTCCTCCAACAGGCTGTTATTAAAATGCCAATAGGCCGGCCCCGGCCTCTCTGCACAGAGAGAGACCGTCACGGTGGCCAGGTGATGATCGGAGAATGGGGCCGGCCGCATGCTGGAGGAGTGAGCCTGTGAAAGATGGAAACGTAATAAATAGATGCAATCCAACCGGGAGTAGCGCAACCGACGGGCCTCCACCCAGACAAAAGTGAACGTCGAGATGTCGGCCGGGTGGTGGTCACGCCAGACGACCATCACTCCCTGGTGGACGACTATCTCCCGGAGGACGTCCGCGGTGGTCGGGCACTGCTCGGTCCCCGAGCGGTCCCGCTCCTCGAGGGTCGTATTAAAGTTCCTGCCCAGGACCAGGCACTCGTGAGGATCCAAAGTGCTGAGGAAGGCGGACGCCTGCTGAAAGAAACGCAGCCGCTCTGGGCCCGATGTCGGGGCATAGACGTTGACAAGATTCACCACGAGCCCCTCCAAACGGACCCGGAGGTGCAGCAGGCAGCCCGGCACAGCCTCGGCGACCCCCAGCACCTCGGGCCGTAGGTCAGGGGAGAACAGGGTCGCCACTCCAGCCGTACGAACTGTGAGATGGCTAAAGTAGACCCTGTCCCCCCATTCCAGCCACCAGCTAGCTTCAGCGGCCTGATCCGTATGGGTCTCCTGCAGGAAAATCACAGAGTACCCCCCCTCCCGAAGGAAGGGGAGCACCTGGCACCTGCGGAGACCCATCCTACAGCCCCGGGTGTTTAACGTGATGATGGTAAGAGGTTCCATGAGGAGGGCTGGGGGGGGATCCTCGCCGGCAGGGATGCTCGCGGTTCCCAACGGGCCACGCAACGATCCGTGACCTACCCCGTAGGTAATTAGGGAGTCACGGAAGAGGTGGACCCGCTGATAAGTCACAGCGGCCTGCTTCCCGGTCCTTTTACCCTCCCCCATAAGGGCCCTCGCGGCCCGGAGGATGAGATGGAAATCCCCCCATCGCTGCAGGGCGAGCTACACCTTATTACGGGAGCCCCGGACGTCCTCAAGGAACTCCCGCAGCTCCTCTCGCAGCATATGGGAGGCCGAGGTCACCAGCCCCTGGCTGTCCTCCGGAGGGACTACTGACACAGCCCCATGGCCCACCGAAACAGGCAGGCAAGGGGCAGACCCCCGACGTGGCGCCCGATGGGCTGGCGCCACGCAGCCCCCCTCAAACCCTGGCTCGATTGGGGGCGGCAGAGGGAAGGTAGCAGCCCCTAGTGAGTCGGGACTGGGGAATACAGAAGCCACTCCCTGGGGCCATCCTCTAGGAGCGAGGAGATGACGGCCCCAGGGGCGGCAATGATAGCACGGGAGGTGGGGGGGACAGGGGCGGGGTTGACAACAGGGGCAGGGCAGGGATCCAGAGTAGGGGCAAGGCAGGGCTTGGGTGCAGAGCCAAGGAGAGGGGCAAAGGCAGGATCCTGGGCCCCAGGAGCCAAGCCGTTGGAAAATGGCCCCTCTCGATCAGGCTCTGGGAGGTGGGGGTGGGGCAGGGGGCCCTCCATGATGCTGGGCTCTGGCACCACGGCCGGCATAGTAGCCACAGCACCGTCAGTGAGGTCCCCGTCTGGGAAGGAGGTCAGTTGCCCCACGCCCTCGAGGGGCAACCCGTAGGGCTCGGGTCCCAGCCGCAGTGCACCAGCGGTCGCCTCGGTGGGCTTGGGGGCTAACCGCAGGGTGCCACCCACAGCTGGGCAGATGGAGGAGCCCTGGGAACCCTCGGAGGCGGGAGCAAAGGTAGCGGTTAGGGGAAGGGGACATGGGGAAGGCGGGGCCGGGGTGAGGTAGCTCAGATCGAGGCCCGCTAGCAGTGGGTCATCCTCCCCCTGGGTGACTGGGGTCAGACCCAGGGCCTCGATCTCCTCATAAATGGAGGGGAGCTTTCCTTCCGCCACCCTGGAGGTCTCCCAACTAGTGCCCGAAGCGACACTCGCCCCGAGGCTCACAGGGTTCCGGATGGTAACGGGGCAGGTGGGGCTCCATCGGGGTCCTTCGAGGGAAGGGACTCTGAGGGAGGGACGGCACTGCCCTCCCGTGCTGCCACGTTTTCCCCAGCCGGCACCAGGGGATGGTGTGCACCCACGGGCAAGGCAGAGGGCTCGGCATCGGCGCCCCCCCTTCTGGTCTTCCGTGGAGCTTCTGCATGGGTAGAAAGGGGCGGAGCTCGAGCCTTCCGTTTGCACCGCTTCCCCTGGACTAGGACCCAGCCCTCCATGGCATCATCGGGGGTCTGGCTAACAAGGGTCGGGTCAGGGGGCAAGAACGATGGCTCAGGGACCGTGGGAGGCAGCGGTGGGGCGGAATAAGGGAGGGAAGAGTCCCCCTGGGGCGGGCCCTCTCCCACGCTTGGCGGTATCCCTGCCACACCCTCCTCTAGGGGCCCCGTTGAGTTGCAGGCAGCAGAGGCGGGGCTCTCCAGCTCGTCTGGGCATGCTGGGGGGAGCGCCCCTTGGGCCCGAGCGGGAGCAGTGACGGACTGAGTGGGAGGAGGGGCGGCTTCGGGCGCCGGGCAGCCAGGGGCGCCGGCGATGACGGGGCCAGCGCCCTGCTGGGGCTCAGGGGTCCCGGATGCCTCTCCTTGCCGGGCCAAGGGGCAGTCCCTCCGGACGTGCCCCATCGCCCGGCAGAGGTAGCACCGGGCCTCCCCCGTGGAATAATGCACCCGGTAGTGGGCCCCCTGGTAGGGGATCAAAAAGGACCCCTCAAGCGCCTCTCCGTCACGCGCCGGCGGCGGCAGTTGCAGCTGCACTTGCCGGCGGAACGAGAGGACGTGACTGAGGGCGGGGTCCTTGCAGCCTTGTTTTGAAGGCTCAAAACAGAGATGGGCTTCCCCAGGGTAGAGAGGGCAGGTAACAGGGCAGCATTGGGAAGGAAGGGAGGGACGGAAGTCAGGACCAGGAGGATGCCCAGGTCGTCCAGCGGCTCGAGGGGGACGAACACGCCCCCCACCGGCAGGCCCTTCTCCACCGCCTCCTGGGCGGTGGCCTCCGATGCCAGGAAGAAGACCACCTTCCCGTACATTTTGGAGGCCGCCACAATGGCCGTGGGTGCCACCGCCCTCGCCAACGCCCACACGTAGGTCTCCACGTGGGGCGAGGTGGGCACCAGGAGGCAACGGACGCCGTGCTTCCTGGTCATGGTGGGAAAGGGGCCCCGGCCGCTATAGCTGGTAGCGGAGGCGGCGGGCGGGAGAGATGATGTAACGGTAGGTGGGGAGGCTGCCGCCACCTGGGCGTACACCCTGGGGGCTGGGGGAGGGACACCCGCAGAGCTGGTGGAAGGAGCAGCGGGGTGGGAGGCCGCGGCCGGTGGTGGGGCCGCGGCAGTGAGGGCCGTCCCTGCCATGGAGGGCCTGGACTTTTTAGCAGGGCCCTTCCCCTTCTTCCTACCCTGGCCCTTCCCGCCGGCTGGGGGGGCTCCCCCAGAATCTAAGGGGAGGAGGGACGTGGCAGCAACGGAGGTCACCCCGATGCGCGCCGCTTCCGGCACCCCGGCGGGGGCGGTGACAGGTGGTTTGGCAGCGGCAGCTGAGGTAGAGGCTTGGGGGGGTGACGGAGGGGCAGGCGGGGGAGGGGTAACTGGGGCTGCTGGAGGGGCCCCAGCCGTTGTATCCCCCGCCAAATGAGCGGGGAGGGAGGGAAGGACACCAGAAAGAGGAGGGGAAAGGGGAGGCAGGTCAACCACTCCTCCCCACTAGGCTGCAGGCAGGGGAGGAGGGCACCAAAGGGGATGGGCTGGACAGGGGGGCTTTCAAGGGCTTGTGGGGAACAGTCACCGACTCAGAGTAGAAAACTGGCTCCTCTAGCTGCACTAGGGGAAGGGGGTCACAACAACATTCGGGGAGTGCAGTGAGATCGGGGCAAACTCAAACAGGGGAAGGGCACAAGCGCATGGGAGGGGGCATGGGCGCACTGAATAAGGAGCCAATCAGGGCAGGGGTATCACAGGGGGAGGGGGGAGAACCAGGCTGGAGGCAGGACAGGGAACCTAGGGGCTGACTTCAGAGGCAAGGGTGGGGCAAACAAGCAAAGGCTGCAGAGGGAGAAGGGCAGGGCAGGCAAACAAACTGAAGGGGAAGGGCAAAAAGGCTGCAAGGGGAAAAATGGGCCAGGGAGCCAGGGACAAAGCTAGGGGGTACTGAAGGGGGTCAGTCCAGGATGGGGCGGGGGGCACGTGCGCTTGCAAAAAAGGTCAGTGCGGGCTGGCTGCTGCTGCAGGCCCAAAAGGTGGTGAAAGGGGGCAGCAGGCTGAGCAAGCAGCAGAGTCCCAGAAGCAGGAGCTTGAGGCAGCTGGTAAATGTCCACTGGGGGTGGTGGAGGGGGCAGCGCCGACGGTGGGGGTGGGGGGGGCACACTGATGGACTAGGGGGCAGGCTCCACGCCACACCCCCTGTGTCCCCACAAACACAGTCAGGACCCCACCACAAGAGCACAGTCCGAAAGTTACTCAGCTTTCAAGCCCCCTCCACAGTGGTCTACAGAGTCCTTGTGCGCTCCCCCAGCAGCAGATGGCCTCGTCCCCTCCTCCTTCGGGGTCCGGTAGCTCTCAGGCAGCAGCAGCTCCAGGCAGCAGCCCGGTGGCCAGGCTGGCAGAGAGGACCCCTCACAGGTGGTGTTGATGGTGGTGGTTGTGTCCACAGCAGCGGTAGCAGCAACGGCTGGGGTAGGGGTCCCTCACTCCCCCCCCCCCCCAAGGGGCTGTAGTTGGAACAGTAGCAACAGCACCCACGGGTGGGTGGGTGGGGGAGTCCAGCAGCTAGCCAGCAACCAGGTAGTGGAGAAGGGGGGTGGGTGGATGGCGTCCGGCCCGGCCAGGGGAGCAGCTGGAGCAGGGCCCAAGGCCGAGCAGCAGCCTTCCTCCTTCCTCCAGGCCAGTCGGGTTCAGGAGAGGGCAGATCTACTGGCCACTGGATGAACAGTTTTCTGTTCCCTAACTGACCAGAGTAGGGGCTGCTCCAAGCTAATGAGAACACCTGACTCCAATTAACCTGCAAAGAGTCAGGTGAGGCCATTAAGCTAATGTGAGCACCTGACTCTAATTAAGGCCTCTCTGATAATATAAAAGGGCTCACTCCAGCCAGGCACAGGAGTGGAAATGCTGCTGAAGGGCTGGTTAATGAAGATACCCTATAGTCATTGGTAAGGGAGCCCTAAGGTAAGGGTGAAGAAGGGAGAAGCAGGAGAGCTGTGGGGAAGTGGCCCAGGAAGATGTAGCAACTCGGTAGTAAAAGGTTGGTTGCCAACAGCTGCTACCATTAGAGTCCCTAGGCTGGAATCTGGAGTAGAGGGTGGGCCCAGCTTCCCCCCCACCACCCCCAACCCACCACTACAGAAACATCTCCTGGGAGAGGAAAACAGGCCGCTGTCAGCACAGGAGGCTAAACTGTTTTGGCATTAGCCTGTAGGAGCAATAGAGACTGTGGGAACTCTCTCACCAACCTCTATTGTTGGCTTATGATGAAAAGTGCTCAGTAGACTGTATCCCTGGCCCTAGAGACAGAAGGGCTACATGGAGGGTTGTAGTGAGCCTCTGAAGCTAGCATAAACTGCGTGGAAGAGGGGGACCCATGGAGACAAGGTCAGAGCTCTGCCACAATGCCTTTCAAAACTCTGTGAATTGCCCATAATGCAATTCTGATCCTGCATTGTTTAATGACATTTTCTATTAGTAAATCTAACCAATCATATAGATAAAAATAATTATTGCCTGTTAAATGCAAATCTCATGGTTATGAATGAGTATTTAATGTAACATCATAATATATTCACATCTGTTTATAACAATTTCTTTTTGTGCAATTTCCTATATATTTTTCCAGGCATTTTGAGCATAGTGCCACTTTTTAACTTTTAACCACTATTAATTTCTTGTCATTATAATCCAATTCTTGGGCAACTTAGCATTCCTTTGACAAACTCTGAAACACAATAAACTGAAATGTAGGCCACTTAAAAGCTGTCCAGTACTGAACATGGCTTTTCTTTCCCTTTATCTCTACTGTGTACAGCTAAATTTTATTTTATTAGCACCAAAGCATCACACATCCTACGTCTGTTTATTATCACGTACTTGACAACTTTAAAATGACATTTATTGTTATTCTTTAGAAGCCATCCAGAAAATTTGTTCGCAAGCTGCCAGACACCACTAGTTGATGCCAGTGCTTATGTGGTCTTTGATAATGCCAGTATTATGCACTCTATAGATTCAGTGTGTTCTTTTAATATTCACATGACATAACCAGGCTGCCTAAGAATAAGAACTGACGAAGATGCTGATTTATTAGGCATTAAGATGCTTCATCCTGTCTGCTTATATTTTATTAATTATTTTCCCATCATTTTGTTTTATGTGCAATACCTTATTCTGTTGATAGAACATAATGTGGCAATAACTCAACAGTTGCTATATTTGTAAGATTACATTGTATACTGGAAATGGTAAATGCTTGTCTTAGTGGATAGGGGATTGAAGTTCTTAATCTTTCCCACTAAGCAAGGCTTAGCAAACCTAGGAAATCAAGGCCTTTCAGTTCAAATCTTAGACTTGTGTGGATTCCCCTTTTTCCTTGGTCAGTTCTCAAGCTATGTAGGCAGTCAGCGGATCCATTTATATGCACTGTTTAACAATAGTAGTTTTATTCTCCGTTCAAGCCCTTTATGGAACTGCTAAACTATCTATTTGACCTCGTATTTAGCTGTGACTCTGAGTACCTTTTCCAGACCTGAAGAATAGCTCTTTGTAGCTCGTCTCCCTCACCAACAGAAGTTGGTCCAATAAAGGATATTGCCTCACCGACATAGGCTTGATTGCAGAATTAGTCAACTGAGTAGCTGATAAATGGAGATACAGGTTACAACCTAGTAAAATATCTAATAGAGAAATGTTCAGTATCTTCCTTATGGGCAAGCTTGGGCCCTTAATAGCAGAAATAATGATAAATTGTCATTTTGGGAGAGACAAGCTGTAGAAGAAAACAGCAACAAACACTTACAGAAAAAAAAGTAAGCTGCCCAGTAACTATTTTGCTCAATTTGTCCCACTCTTTTAAAATGCAATTAAAAAATAAACAAACAAACCCCCTATATGTGTTGACGACAGAATAGACGGCTAAAACACTTTACATACCATTACACAGTTATGTCTGTGTGAGCTGTAGGAAGGATTTTTAGCCTTCTTATTTCTATTTAGCATTCTTAGCCTTGTTTTTTTTAGGAAGAAATTTTCCTCCCTGGGATTCTTAAAATGAAATTCAGTAACTGTCAAAGATCTCCATCTCTCCTTTAAAACAAACCTCATTAGAGATGTAAATAAGCATGACACACAATAGTCTTAAAATCTATTAGACAACACAACCAATTTTCCTTGCCAGGACATTTAGTTGTGCCGATCTGAGATTAATCATTTGTCTGTTGTAGACACTAATTCAAAATAAGAGAAAATATCCTTCAGAATGTCTTAGAAATATAAAATATGAATAAAAGGCTTGACTCATAGAGTGGATTCTGTATAATCACTGCAGATTACCCACGCTGACAAATATCTTTGCTTTTGTTGAGTAAGGGAGTAAATTCTAACATATACATTTATAGTTTCTGTAATTTATCACATAATAAATGCCAGCAACAAGCCATGTTTATCCACAAAGCTGGACTGACAAGTCCCCTTCCATTTGCATGTGTTATACAAACATTTTTATAAAAAACGAGGAGTCCTTGTGGCACCTTAGAGACTAACACATTTATTTGGGCATAAAGACTCCTCTTTGTTTTTGCTGATACAGACTAACATGGCTACTACTCTGAAACCTGTAAACGTTTTTATGGTTGTAATAGATTTCCACTCTTTGCTTGAGCCTGAGTTACTGTATACTCTCACTAAAGGCCCAGATTGTGTCACTTAGTCTTTGCCTGAGTTGGGAATTTTTATGTTACTTAGGAGGATGCAAAGTTCTCCCTGCAGCTCACCTGGCTATCTCCTCAGGCTGGTGCATGGTGCGAGCGGGGAGACTGGCCCCTTTGGAGTGACTTGAACCCTGAGGGTAGCAGGAGGAAGCAACTTCTATCCTCCCTTTAGCACGACTGCTGCTATGTCTGGCCCCGTAATTGGTGTATACAAGTGAAGACATTTACTTTCTTCCTACTACTACACACCCACACTAGGGCCAGTCTGTGCAGGCTTTTGCTTCCAGCACATCTGTGCCAATCTATTTTTGACTATTAAGACTCAATATCATAAAATATAACTGGTAGCATTTAGTGAACTTTCGCTTTAGCAGTTCTGCCTTTTGGGGGATAGAAGCTGATTTTCCTTATCTTCACATGTGCACATTCTGAGTATATTCCTTTTCCTCTGACTGGGTGGTATGCAGTGAAACCAGGATAAGAAGGCTGCTGCCTTCAGGGCACAAGAAGGAGCAGATTTGTATTAAGGTAGTTCTCCCACCCTATGTGATGGAAGCTGCTGCGTCTATCGTGAAAAGAGTGATAATGAATGGTACATTTCAAATGAAGATTTATAAATAAATACCTGATATAGCTGAAATTGTAGCTTTCCTTCTACAAATGTCTCAGAAAGATATATGTACGAACTCAACCCACTGTGATCATGGCCAAAGTATTCATTTTTCATTTCTTATATATAAATACCATGAAACCTGAACTTTCATCCATAGAGGTTGAAATTCTCCCTTGCACAGAGAGCCAGGGAAGAGCTTATGTACTACATAAATTCCATTTTGAGTAATTTAGTGGTACATAGGCCTTGTTCTGGCCTTATGCACAGAGATGAATTCCACCTACATTGCTTGCCAATTCTTGTGTCAAACCTGCCCCTTTCTGAGACTTCCTGACTTCTCAGTGGGTTAGGGAAATTATAAGTATCCTTTGCTGTGGCAATTGCTGTTAATTTGCAAAGGAAATCATCTAAAGCTATGAGGTGAAATCCTAGCCCAATTAAGTGGAATACTTATACTCCCACTGAGTTCATTAGGGCCAGGATTTCACTGATGGTGTAATTTTCCCTCATCAGAACTAATGATTATTACATATGGAAGAGCAAATGTGTTAATGGGAGCAGGAAATCTTTAGATGTGATGTAAGTTGCACCACAATAATTAGTGTAGGAAAGGTTCAAACAGTTCTGTCAGGTGAAGGCAAAATAGCAAGGTAAAGAAATAGATCAAGCCATACATGGGACACAACTTCAGGGAAGAGTATGAGCTACAGGTGATGCTAACAGAACTCAGTATATAGTAAACAACAATGCAGCAAAATGCTCACAATGGAAATAAACTGTAATAATCACCAAAGCAGAAAAGACTCAAACAGATGTTAACAGGAAGTAAAATTCACACTCTGTAGTGAATAACTGCAAATAAAATGACTCACCCACCAAATAATGGAAATAACAATTGCAGTTTATAGTGCACAACAGTGTGGGAGTGAGTCACAAACCTCTTGAACCAGAGGAGAGAAGCATAACATACAGTCAGGGGGCAGAGAAAGCAATGGATGAGATACTTAAAAGATTCTAGAAACAGAATTAATAAAAATATCACCATTTATAGAATAGAAAGGCAAAAATATAAATTCTAGTATATTTCTTACTGCTTCAAGTGTTGTCTCAACCAGACTGTGTGAAAAGACCTTATTTTGACAAATTCATATATATTTGCATGACTCTCCTATTGCTCATGATGGGTAAATCAGGAGCAACAGCATTTTATTCCCCAGAGTTACACTGAATAAGGCCTGAAGTCAGACTTACACTGAATAAGACCCAATAGCTAAGTGGCATGTACCATCCTGGATGCCCTTGAAAACTCACAAACATTTGCTGAACCTTCTTGTGGTTGATGTAAATAGCAGACACATTGGAAAGAGCAGATATAGAGTAGAAGGTCCCTGAAAAGCACCTGTTGAAGAAGTTACAAAGAAGCCAGTGAAAGCCTCAATAACCATATATCCATGGAGTTGACTGCTGATGGGCTGTTTTTGTCTTTTTTTTTAGTCCATTCCATTTTTCTGTCTTCCTGATTAGCTTATGTGTTTTTGTAAGGATTCCTCTATTTTCTCTCTGACATTCTGCACTTGGGTAGAAAGTATGGTCCTGTGATTACAGTGTTAGCCTGGGACTCTGGAGACCCGATTTCAATTTTCTGCTCTAAGACAGTCGTCTTATGTGACTTCAAGCAAGTCAGTCTCCGTGCCTCAGTTCCTCATCTGTAAAATGGGAGTTCCTTACCTCGCAGAGGTGTGACAATAAATAAATTAAAAATTGAGAAAGGCTCAGATACTGCAGTAATGAGGGCCATGTAAGTATCTAAGATAGATGGCTATTCTTACTACCGGGGATCACTGGTGCACTCAACAACAGCTATAATATTCTTCATCCTGGCCTGTATTCCCTCATCACAATAATAAATCAATATAGAGGTGCATTATACTGACGCACAGTCTACACTTGCTGAATCAGAAGCTTTGTTTCTGTATATTTAGTGGTAATTTATAGGAAAGATTGACTGGCTGTGATGGAAAGGATGATGTCATGCTGCGTACTTCTGGAATGATTTTGAGGGCTGTGTTTCTACTGTCTAATAGCTGATAAAATTTCATTTGGAATTCAGCAAGTCATATACCTTACACAAGCATACATTCCACAGTGTAGAACAGAAACAGGTGTGGTCACGGTTAATTAGGGGCTCACTCACACTTATTTTCTAAACTATCTCTTGTATGTAATTAAGGCTAAGGATCTGTCTAAATGGGAAGGTTTTACTTTGTCACCTAAGGTGTGAATTAAAACCAATAGAGTTATGCTGGTAAAAACCAACCACCTCTCCCCCTTAGACACTCACATACCGATATAATGGTGTGTTGTTTTGTTGTTTGGGGGGTTGGTTTGATTGCTTTTTTTGGTATAGCTTATATCCCTTTGTCAAGGTTCCTTCCCCACTCTGAACTCTAGGGTACAGATGTGGGGACCTGCATGAAAGACCCCCTAAGCTTATTCTTACCAGCTTAGGTTAAAAACTTCCCCCAGGTACAAACTTTGCCTTGTCCTTGAACAGTGTGCTGCCACCACCAAGCCCTTTAAACAAAGAACAGAGTGTGGTAAACCCAGGACAAACAGCTACGGGGGGGGGGGGGGGAATAATTAGTCCCAGGGGGCTAAAAGGCCCCTCCCTATCCACTGAGGAGAGAGAACCTGGGCCAATAAGGTTCAGCTGGAAAAGGGGTTGCTAGGGAACCAATTAGGTTCAGCTGACTCCAACCACTTGAGACCTTTTTAAAACCCTCCCCTGCATGGAAGGAGGGGGGGGAGTAAGGGGAACATGGAAGCTTCCAGTAGGCTGTTTGCAGCAAGACACCAAACTTTCCCAGCAGGGAGGCTGCACTCCCTCCCCAGAAGGGAAGGACAACAAGCACAAGGGACTGACTGAGGAGAGGAGTAGCAGGACCCTGTGCCACCTATAAGGATTTGCCTTGCCCCAAACCTGAGTCTCCAAGGCTAAAAAGGACTGAGCCTGCTGAGGCGAACAAGGTATTTTGCCACACTTGGTGTCAGCAGGGGATGCGGAGAGTGAGTAAAGCTCTGTGGCAAGCCATCTCACGACAGGGTAAATCACTCCTCGCCCCCCCAAAAAAATGGAGGACGTAGTGAAGGCATTGATACAGGCCACTGTGGCCCAACACGAGGCTACCAGGGTACAGATGGCTGCCCAGCAAGAGTCAGTACATCTCCAAAGGAGATGAACCAATTACTGATGAACCAGTTGGCCCAAGATCGAGCCACTCTGAATGAAGTAGTGAACTAGTTAAAAGCCCTGACCACGCTGATGCATGGGCTCCAGGGGGGCCAGCTGCTGTGGGAAAGCAACTATTTACAGAAGATGACCACGGACAACGATATAGAGGCATATCTCCTTGCCTTCGAGAGGATGGCACTGTGGGAGGCCTGGCCCCAAGACCAGTGGGCAGGTATCCTGGCTCCATTCCTGGGGAGCCCCAGAAGGCCTATTTCAACATGACCACTGTCATAAATATAAAGGGGAAGGGTAAACCCCTTTAAAATCCCTCCTGGCCAGAGGAAAACTCCTCTCACCTGTAAAGGGTTAAGAAGCTAAAGGTAACCTCACTGGCACCTGACCAAAATGACCAATAAGGAGACAAGATACTTTCAAAAGCTGGGAGGAGGGAGAGAAACAAAGGGTCTGTGTGTCTGTCGGTATGCTGCTTTGCCGGGGATAGAACAGGAATGGAGTCTTAGAACTTTTAGTAAGTAATCTAGCTAGGTATGCATTAGATTATGATTTCTTTAAATGGCTGAGAAAAGAATTGTGCTGAATAGAATGACTATTTCTGTCTGTGTGTCTTTTTTGTAACTTAAGTTTTTGCCTAGAGGGATTCTCTATGTTTTGAATCTAATTACCCTGTAAGGTATCTACCATCCTGATTTTACAGGGGTGATTCCTTTACTCCTATTTACTTCTATTTCTATTAAAAGTCTTCTTGTAAGAAAACTGAATGCTTTTTCATTGTTCTCAGATCCAAGGGTTAGGGTTTGGGTCTGTGGTCACCTATGCAAATTGGTGAGGATTTTTACCAAACCTTTCCCAGGAAGTGGGGTGCAAGGGTTGGGAGGATTTTTGGGGGAAAGACGTGTCCAAACTACATTTCCCAGTAAACCCAGTTAGAGTTTGGTGGTGGCAGTGGTTATTCCAAGGACAAAAGATAAAATTAATTTGTACTTTGGGGAAGTTTTAACCTAAGCTGGTAAAAGTAAGCTTAGGAGGTTTTCATGCAGGTCCCCACATCTGTACCCTAGAGTTCAGAGTGGGGGAGGAACCTTGACAACCACAGAGACAGCTATGGATTACCCCCACTGAAGGCAGAAATCCTGAAAAGGTCAGGTGTGATGCCAGCCATACGAGCCCAGCGCTTCCACGAGTGGAAATAATGGGACAGCAAACCGCCGAGGTCCCAACTATTTGATTTAATCCACCTCGCCCAGAAGTGGCTCCGGCCCGAGACCTGTGGGCCAGAGAAGGTAGTGGAAATCCTCGTGTTGGACAGGTACATGAGGGGGTTGCCCCCTGACATACGAGGGTGGGTCCACCAAAATGATCATTCCTCCTATGATGAACTAGTTGCCCTTGTAGAGAGACACCTAGCAGCCCAAGAACTTTCTCAGACCACCGGGAAAGGAAGGCGCCAGAATTGGAGACAAGTCTCTGCGTCAAGGCCCCGGTTTGCCCTAGCGCTAGGCTGGACTATGGAGGGGAGGAAGGAGGGAGAAGAGCAGCCAGAGGTCCTGGAGAGACTTGAGGACTGGGGGAGAAAGGCTCAGGGGATAAAGCCCTGTAGCCCGAAAAATCAGGGGCTGCCCCGAGCAGGATACCAATGTTATGCATGATTGGGGCAAATCGCTGCCCAATGCCCAAATTTAGAAGAGCCCATGCAATGTGAACTGGGAGATATAGGGGGACCATGTGATCTAATAAGTCTATTAGGGGTTGCGATGGTCCCTCATAGACACACTAGACCAATTAAGATGAATGGTATAGAGACCACTGCGTTAGTAGACTCGGGAAGTGCAATCACTCTGGTCTTGGGAAAGCTGGTTGGGCAGGACCAACTATCCCAGGCCAAACACTCAGGAATATCCTGTGTGCACGGGGATGTCAGTTACTACCTGACCATCCCCGTAAAAATAGAAATTCTCAGAAACCCCACTAAGGTGACGGTGGGAGTAGTTCTGAAACTCCCCTATCCAGTCCTTATCGGACGAGACTTCCTGGGATTTGATAGCCTACTATCTGGGGAGAAGGTGGAAGAAAATAATGAACTCTGGACCCAGGGGGTGGCCCAGATAGATAACCCACCCCCCGGCCTTCCATGAATTTGACCAGGATTTGTTCTCCCCGCCAGGAAAGCCCTGGAAGACTCGGAGGGAATGGAGGGTGGATAAAAGAAGGGGAACAAGGATCTTGACCCAGTACCAGAAATCTATGCTTGTAGAGGAAAGAGGTGGCTCAACAGACAGCAGGCGATCAATGACCCAATTGCCAGACCTAGTTCCCCGGGGGTTTTCTCCAAGGGGGAGACAGAGGTAGATCCCCCTGAGTTTGGACAAATGGGGACCTCACTCAGGAATTTTGGTCAGGATCAGGCCAATGATCCAATATACAGCAATATTTGTAAAGAAGTAGTCTAGGTAAATGGAGTCCCTGTGGACGGGAGAATTAAGGGCCCAGGGCCATATTATGTGATTAAGGGTGATCTGCTATACAGAGTAGTCTGGGTCCAAGAGCAAGTCTTAGAACAACTCTTGGTCCCACAGAAGCATCAGAGGGGCGTGATGGATCTGGCCTACAGCCATCTGTTTGGTGGCCATCTAAGGGTAGATAAGACCCTTGATTGGATTCTGCAGAGGTTTTTTTGGCCTGGCATTTATGCGGCGGTCTGGCAATATTGTACCTCCAGTCCAGAATGTCAGATACATGGGCCCTGACCACACCTAAGGGCCCATGTACCTCTACCAATTATTGAAATCCCATTCGAGCGAATAGCTATGGACCTAGTAGGGCCATTGGAGAAGTCAGCCTGGGGTCATCAGTGCATTCTGGTAGTACTAGATTATGCCACCCGATATTCCGAGGCTGTACCCCTACGGAACACTATGTCCAAGACCATAGCCAAAGAATTAGTCTGGATTTTTTCCAGAGTAGGGATACCTAAAGAGATCCTGACTGACGAAGGGACCCCCTTTGTGTCTAAGTTAATGAAGGACCTACGTACAGTGCTCCATATATGGACCCTCAGGACGTCAGTCTATCATCCCCAGACCGATGGTCTTGTCGAATGCTTCAATAGAACATTGAAGAACATGCTATGGAAAGTGGTTAGCTGCGATGGGAAAGACTGGGATGCCCTACTGCCTTACTCGCTGTTTGCTGTACAGGAGGTTCCCCACGCTTCCACTGGATTCTCCCCATTTGAGCTGTTATATGGTCGCCACCCCAGGGGCATATTGGACATGGCCAAAGAGGGCTGGGAAGAACAGCCGAACCCTGGGAGAAACGTCGCTGAACATGCGTTGCAAATGAAAGACAGGATAGCCCAAGTCTCCCCCCCCCCTTGTGCACGAACACCTGGAAAAGGCCCAAGAGGCCCAACAAACATACTACAATCACTAAGCAATGACCTGGAAGTTCCAGGTGGGAGACCGGGTAATGGTGCTCACACCCACGGCAGAGAGCAAGCTCCTGGCCAGGTGGCAGGGGCCACTGAGATAATAGAAGCCGTAGGAGAAGTCGACTATAAGGTCCGACAGCCGGGTCGCCAGAAGCTAGAGCAGATCTACCATATAAATCTGCTGAAACCATTGCAGGATAGAGAAGCGTATGTGGTTGCGCTAGGGGCACCATCCCCTAAAAGCAACCAGCCCGACCAAGTGGGAATATCCCCGGAGTTGACTCCAGAGCAATGATCTGAAGTAATCAGCCTGATTAAATGCAACCAGGATGTGTTCTTGGAAAAGCCAGGCAGGACTACTGAGGTTCACCATCACATCCTCACAGAGCCTGGAGTGAAGGTGAACGTCAAGCCATACTGGATCCCAGAGGCCAAAAGAGAGGAGATCAGGACAGAGGTCAAGAAAATGCTGGCCTTAGGAGGCATTGAAGAATCGCATAGCCTATGGTCAAGTCCAGTGGTTTTAGTGCCTAAGCCGGATGGCAGTGTGAGGTTCTGCAATGACTTCCGAAAGCTGAATGAGGTGTCCCAGTTTGATGCATACCCTATACCCCAGCTAGATGAGCTAATTGACAGATTGGGAAAAGCACGGTTTGTGTCTACCCTTGACCTGACCAAGGGCTATTGGCAGATCGGCCAAGGCTGACAAAGAGAAGATGGCCTTTGCAACTCCAGAGGGACTATTTCAGTACACCATCCTTCCCTTTGGGTTGCATGGGGCTCCTGCTACTTTCCAAAGGCTCATGGACAAACTGTTGTGACCACATGGCAAGTAAGCGGAAACCTACCTCAATGATATCCTCATATATAGCCCCAACTGGGGGACACACTAGGAGAAGGTGGAGGCAGTTCTGGATACCCTGAGGAAGGTGGGGCTGACGGCAAACCCCTCCAAATGTTAACTCAGGCTAGCTGAAGCCAAATACCTCGGGTATACAGTGGGGAGGGGCGTGGTGAGGCCCTATACTGAAGTGGTTCCGACCACTCTGAAAAAAACAGGTCAGAGCATTCCTGGGACTAGCGGGGTACTATAGACAGTTCATTCCCCACTTTGCCATCAGGGCATGTCCATTAACAGACCTAATGAAAGCTCGGGGCCCAGACATAGTAAGATGGACGACTGCAGTTGAAGACGCTTTTTCAGATCTCTGGACGGCCCTCTGCACAGACCCCATACTCGTGGCCCCAGACTGGGGGAAGGCGTTTATCCTACAAACCAACGCCTCTGATGTAGGGTTGGGGAGCAGTACTTTCACAAATGGTCGGGGATGGCGAACACCCTGTCCTCTTCCTCAATAGGAAGCTCCTGCCTAGGGAACGGAAATATGCCGTTGTCGAAAAAGAATGCCTGGCAGTAAAATGGGCAGTAGAAAGCCTCTGCTACTATCTACTGGGATGGAGGTTTACCCTTGTTACAGACCATGCCCCTCTGCAGTGGATGCACCAAAACAAAGACAAAAATGCAAGAGTAAGGAGATGGTTCCTGTCACTTCAACCCTTCCACTTCAGAGTACAACATAGGTCTGGAATCCAACATGGCAATGTGGATGGCCTGTCGAGATTGCACTGTTTGCCGACCCAAGTAGCCGAACCCCATAGTGTTGGGGGGGGGAAGGCAATATGTGGTAAACCGAGGGCAAACAGCTACAAAGGTTCAGCTGACTCCAACCACTTGAGACCTTTTTAAACCCTCCCCTTCATGGAAGGCGGGGGGGAGTGAGAGAAGCAGGGAAGCTGCCAGTAGGCTGTTTGCACCAAGACACCAAACCTTCCCAGTAGGGAGGCTGCGCTCCCTCCCCAGAAGGGAAGGAAAACAAGCACAAGGGACTGACTGAGGAGAGGAGTAGCAGGACCCTGTGCCACCTATAAGGAAAGACCACTTGGAGACATCTTCCCCCAAAATATCCCCCCAAGCCCTACACCCCCTTTCCTGGGGAAGGCTTGATGATAATCCTCACCAATTGGTACAGGTAAACACAGACCCAAACCCTTGGATCTTAAGAACAATGAAAAATCAGTCAGGTTCTTAAAAGAAGAATTTTAATTAAAGAAAAGGTAAAAGAATCACCTCTGTAAAATCAGGATGGTAAATACCTTACAGGGTAATCCGATTCAAAACATAGAGAAACCCTCTAGGCAAAACCTTAAGTTACAAAAAAGACACAAACAGGAGTATACATTCCCTCCAGCACAGCTTATTTTACAAGCCATTAAACAAAAGAAAATCTAACACATTTTCTAGCTAGATTACTTACTAACTTTACAGGAGTGGTAAGGCTTGCATCCCTGATCTGTTCCTGGCAAAAGCATCACACAGACAGACAACCCTTTGTTTCCGCCCCCCTGCTCCGGATTTGAAAGTACCTTGTCCCCTCATTGCTCATTTTGGGTTAGGTGCCAGCGAGGTTACCTTAGCTTCTTAACCCTTTACAGATGAAAGGGTTTTGCCTCTGACCAGGAGGGATTTTATAGCACTGTATACAGAAAGGTGGTTAACCTTCCCTTTATATTTTGACAGTCTTATACTGGAATAAGAGTGTCCCAATGGGGGTTATACCAGTCTCACATCAATACAGTTATACAGATATAATAACAGGCAAAACTTTCCCATATAGACAAATTTAAGTCCACAGTTACCTTCTCCTGTGTGCTCCAGAATGAGTGTTCCAAGAATCAATATTCAGGATATTTAGTATATTTTTTCTGCATATAAATATGTGCCTATTTGCTTGTGTGACCATCCTCTAACAAATAGGTTCTGCATCTAAAACGTTAAAGAGACTCAGGCAATGACAAAAGTTTTCTGCTGTAGGCAAGAGCATCCAAAAGACCCCGCCAAACTAACACCACAACATTTCTTGCAATATTTTCCCAATATTCAATTAAACTGAATTTTTAAGACAATGTTTACAGGTATCAGATAGTGACTTGGAATAACATTACATCCAAAACATACTGGAATGATTATGGAGAGAGGTTTTGTTACTGGAGTAATCTGAACTGCTTGATCTTTCAGAACCCTAAAATGGAGATTCTGACTGTTTAGCTATCTCAGAACGCTTTGGTTTTCACTGTAGGCTTCACTTTGATATATTTTCCTACAGTAAAAACAAAGCGTTCTGAGATAGTTTAACTGTCATTTTAGGGTTCTGATTTGGATTAGTAGATCTTACAGATCTCTTCTGAAATTGGTGTTTCATTGTGCTAGGCCCTATACAAAAACATAGTAAAAAAAAAAATAGACCTGGAAGAGTAAAGAGTTTACAGTCCAAACATAAGTAAGAGAGTATGAAAGGAATGTGGCATTTTATCCCCATTTTACAGAAAAGAAACCGAGTCGGAGATTAAGCTCAAATTCATGAAGGGACTTAGGCGTTATGATGCCCAGGTTTGTAGTGCCTAATTTTTAGATGCTTAGAAAATCACAGGAACAACACTGCAACACACAAAGCCTGAGTTAGGTACCTCGGATCCTGTATGTTGAGCGGGGAGAGATAGATGCCTTAGAATGCAACCCCCAAAGCCAGCACACTAGGTGGCTCTATGCTAGCCAATGGGAGACACTCACCAGAAGGGTACGTGCTAAGACCCACTCCTCTCATGGAGATAGGCACCTATGTCCAGGCTGCAAGGAGGTGCCTATCTCTGCTTGTGATCCATGAACCAGAGACTATAGGTGTTCAGCCACCTACGTTACATGTGGGGACCTGATCCGGTAGGTGTGTTCTGAGACCACCTACCAGATCAGCCTCCTTTGGTGAGTTCACACATAACAGTGGTGCAGGGAGGAGAGAAGCTCCCTTAGAACCTTTAGCCTAATGGGCAAGGTATTCACCCAGTATGTGGGAGATCTCCTGTTCGTGTCACCCCTCTGTCCGAGGGGAGAAGGGATTTGAACATGTCTCAGCCATCTCTGAGGTGAGTGCCCTATTCGCTGGGTATAGAATATTCTGATGTGGGTCTCCCTCTGCTTCGTCTATTGAAGTTGTTCTGCTTTAATTAAATAATTGAATAATTAAATATTAATTGGGCCATTGAAAAAGTTAGAATGACTCTACAGCCAAGTGGTTAGGACACACACTTGAGAAGTGGCAGATCCTTATTCAAATCCCTGCTCTCCCTAGGAGGAGGGGGACTTGCACTGGTTGAACTCACTGAGTACCCTATCCACCAGGCTAAAGATTGTAAGGGAGATCCTTCTCCCTCAACTGCTGTTTTGTGGGAACTTGCCTGAGCAATTTACGCAGCCAAACACCTATCTTTTCTGGTTTGCAGATCGCTCTCCAGTTAGGCATCTGGGTGCCTAGAGTGAGGCTGCAGAGTGCATACCCATAGGCAAAATCTTAGGCATCAAGTCAGTTTAGGTGCCTAAGGGGCTAGGCAGCAGTTTAGCAGGAGTTTTGTGGATCACAGTGGTGCCTAGAAAAGGAATTTAGGCCCCTAAGTATCACTGAGGAACCCCCTCCCCCCCCCCCCCCCCCCCCCCGAGGACAAACAAGAACTCTGTAGGCAGAGCCAGGAACTTAAGCATGAACCACACTTTCTCTTATCTTCTGAAATTGCCTTAAAATATGTTTTCACAAAGACCAATACTTTGCATACTGAAATAATCTAACGTTTGTGCAGTGACTTTTTTCACCCATTATTTGTCTGACTCTGTTCCTTTAATTTAAATATGCAGTAAAACTTTTCTAAATGCTGTGTGTGTTTTTGTTTGTTTTGGCAATATTGTTGATAGGTACAGTTTCTTATATTGTTGAGGCTTTCAAAGAGCCATTAAAATTTCCCATGCAATATAAACAATGTGTAATAACAATAATGGTGAGTGGTTCCAAGATGGGCTAGTCCCCACTTGTAACGTTCCTGAGCTGACTATCCTCTTGTCTTGAAGGAATGATATCTCTTGATACAGGCTGCTTTATGAACAGGAATAGCATTTCTTGAATTTGACTGCATTTTGGAAATTGGTTTGCATCAACGTCTAACCCGCATTAGATCAAACACATTGGATTTCTCCTACTTCATTTTTTTAAAAATGCCTAGTCATACTGAAACTGAGAGTAATGCTGCTGATGCATTTTATCTCTTCCTTTTTTGTACTGTCATTATGTATACATTGTGGGACAAATAACTAATATTTCATTTATCAGCAAAATCATTGACTAAATGCTAGTCCCCTCAAATTCCACTGCTAGAAATGTGGCAGTCAATACAAATATTTTTTTCACATTTAAAAGCTTGATTGAATTTTAGATACTAGTATTTTATTTTTGTATCTTTATGCTATACACGATGTGAGACAAGATTCAAAATGAGTCAAAAACCACCTCAGTTCCTTCACTATCACAATGGAGTATATGGGCAAAAAAAAACCAGCTGATCAAATCTGTACAGCCAGTTCTTTTTTGTTCCTCCCCCATGCATGTCTTCCTCCTTCCTCCACTCTCTGCCTTCTCCCACTTTTTCCTCCCCCTGACTCTTCCCTTTCTGTAGTAGTGTGGGCTGGGCTTCAGAGAATAGACAGATGCTGCTGGTCAAAGTTGACCTGAGTGGAGCTTCAAAAGCGAAACTCTTGTTATCAGTCCACTCCCCTCCACTCTGTGACTGGCTTCCTCTTTGAAGATAAAACAATAGGACTGGCAGTTCCCTTTATGAAGTCCCAGTGTCACCAGTCAGATGATTGAATTGACACAGGTGACTTTTTTTCTTTTAAGACCTCCTGAACCTCCTTGATCAGCTGGAAAGAGATGGGAGTGATAAGTGTGAGGAAAGGAGGAGAAAATAAAAGGTCTGAAAGGGAACGTATAAATGTCTATATATTCCTCACCTAGAGCTGACTGAAAAATAAAAACCTGAATTTTATAGGTAATTTTGAAGGTTTTTTCCTTTTTAAAATTTGGAATAGAACCCTCCCCTCTTTTTTTTTTTTTTTTCAAATATTTGCACTGAATTTGTCAATTATTTTTGGAAAATTTTACAAAAAAACTTTTTCAAAATATTTATCATACTATATATTGATTGAAAATGGTTTTCAATAGCTGTAAAATTTTGTTGACCATTTTGTTAATAGTCTGATAAAAAATTAGAAAAAATGAAAAAAAGTAATGAAACTTAATGAAAAATGAAACAGTTCAGCAATTTTTACTTTTTTTGCACAAAAAATATTTGGTTAAAATTCATTTTTTTTAATGGCAAAGCTGTGTGTTTAAAATTTTGAGCAGTTCTACCTTCACCAATCAGGTGGCTAAAATGGCTTTGAGGCAACCTTGATTTTTTTGTGATGATTTTATTTAAAAGCCCTAGCCACATAGACTAGCAAATTGATACATTTTAAATGCTTTTTTTATATATCATAGGTTTTGTATTTGATGCATAATTAAGTATAAATGTTATAATAAAAATTGTTTGACTACAACAGAGTAACATTACAACGGCAGTTGTTGTAGACCCAACTTGAGTATTCATTGGGTAATAAATAGTTGGGTTAAGACACTACTTTAGTCAATCAGAACACAGCTTTCAACCAAGCCATTTTAAAAATATGGAGATAATACAGAATAACATTTACTGTCATGAATGATCTAGTTAAGGTTGAGATGAAGGGTCTATTCTAACCTCCCATTTTCAGTTGCTCATAACTTTTTGAGGCTTCCCATGTTTGCTTTCAGGTCTATGCAACCAACAGAGCAGCATGTCTCGAAAGCGTGTGTTGGGAAGATAAGCAAGCTATAATGCTGCTGTAGGTACTGTTCTTAAAGAGGGCATGGTCTGTTTATTAAAGATTATGTTTAGTCCCCCAGCTGGCTAGCATATATTGAATGGAATTGTCCTAAGCAGAAGGCCTACACAACTCCTATGCGTAACTTACACCCTATTTTGAAGAGGGCAAAATTTCACCCATGTTGTAGTCAGTAGAGCAGATTAGCTTGGCATTCAACTTCTTCTTCTTAGGCTCAGAAAACTATCTCACTCAAGGAATCTGTTCCCTGTCCTATCCCAGGTCATATAAGTGTACTTAAGTGACATAAACATGTTTTTATTACTGTTAACCTCTATAAGCACTGTACAACCATTAAAGCTAAGGGAGAAAGAGATGGAGTCTCAGTCCAGCTTGACTTTCAGATCCTAGCCTGAATTTTCAGCATTTAAAGCTAGAAAATAAAATCTTTTTTTTTACCTTTAAATTGAGCAAATTGGATAAAGAAACCATTATACCATGTTTTGGGCCCATGTTTAAGATACGAGAACCTTGCTTTAACACCCCTTAGTGTTACAAGCAAAGCTGTGGGACTCATCCATGATTAATCATGGACAACATTAACTTTATCAGCCAATAATCTTGCAATGAACAGCAAAAGAAACAGAACTGAGATCCTGTCATCTTGTGCCCTGCACCCTAAACAAAGCCACTGGGTTTGATAATGTAGATGTCTGTTTCCTTCAAGTTGAATAACTTATTGTACAATAAAAATGAGGAGTACTTGTGGCACATTAGAGACCAACACAATTATTTGGGCATAAGCTTTCATGGGCTAAAACCCACTTCATCAGATGCATGCAATGGAAAATACAGTAGGAAAATGTATATACACAGAGTACTTGAAAAAATGGGTGTTGCCATACCAACTCTAACGAGACTAATCAATTAAGGTGGGCTGTTATCAGCAGGAGGAAAAAAAACTTTTGTAGTGATAATCAGGATGGCCCATTTCAAACATTTGACAAGAAGGTGTGAGTAACAGTAGGGGAAAAATTAGCATGGGGAAATAGTTTTTAGTTTGTGTAATGACTCATCCACTCCCAGTCTTTATTCAAGCCTAATTTAGTGGTGTCCAGTTTGCAAATTAATTCCAGTTCTGGAGTCCGTTTTTGAAGTTTTTTTGTTGAAGAATTGTGACTTTTAGGTCTGTAATTGAGTGTCCAGGGACGTTGAAGTGTTCTCCGACTGGTTTTTAAATGTTAATTCTTGAGTCTGATTTGTGTCATTTATTCTTTTGCATAGAGACTGTCCGGTTTGGCTAATGTACATGGCAGAGGGGAATTGCTGGCACATGATGGCATATATCACACTGGTAGATGTGCAGGTGAATGAGCCCTTGATGTGGCTAATGTGATTAGGTCCTATGATGATGTCCCTTGAATAGATATGTGGACAGAGTTGGCAATGGGCTTTGTTGCAAGGATAGATTCTTGGGTTAGTGTTTTTGTTGTGTGGCGAGTGGTTGCTGGTGAGTATTTGCTTCAGGTTGGGGGGCTGTCTGTGAGCGAGGACTGGCCTGTCTCCCAAAATCTGTGAGAGAGGGATCATCCTTCAGGATAGGTTGTAGATCCTTGATGATGCGCTGGAGAGGTTTTAGTTGGGGGCTGAAGGTGATGGCTATACATGTACAATATATACAATTATGTACAATATATCAATTATGTATGCAAAATAAACATTACTGGTGAAAATGAAAGCAAAGTCAGATTTGTTTATCCTATATGAAAATATTAGCTTAAATGGACCCTAAGAAACTGGATGGACTACTTTCTAATAACCTGTACTATATTTTGGAACTTCTTTATTTCTTTTGACAGCAATTCCTTTTTGAAAAGGTTTGTGGTTTTGAAGATGATTGCATTTACGTTATACCTGTTTCTCTTTTATAAACTATTAGCTTCACCTTGGGACTTGACTATAATCAAGAAGGGGGGAAAAGGGCATTAGAGCAAAATGGTAAATGATAAATAGTAAATCTCACTCTCTTTTCAGGCTGAGCCACACTGTGAAGGTGCTATTTTATGGGGGTGGGAAGAAACAGATGAAGTCAACACATCTGTTTTTCATTTGAGCAAGATATGAAAAAATGTATGAAACAAAGAAAAAATAATGCATTATTTTCTCCCTTGCAAAGTGTAATGCACAGAAACACAGTTCCAACCATCAGCTCCAAAATAGAATGTAATGGAATCTCATTAATGTTAGTCCAGGCAAAAAGACAGAGAGGAGAAATTTGTTTCAAACTTGAAATACAAAACAGCATTGTACTTTGCTATATTCAATCACATGAAATCACATAAAAGGATATAGGGAAGGCCAGTAATAACGTGGGAAGGAGGAGAAGTTGCATGTGGAGAAGGATATGGTTGCATGTAAGGCAAACATAATAGATCTGAATTCTGTTTTAAGCCTCAAGTATTTTTGCCTTTGGTGTTCTTTTCCATTCTACATTGTGGTCTGCAGATAGCACTGAGCTATCTGAAAAGGATAAGAAAGCATGCAAGCCAGCCTGAAGGAAATTTATTGGACTGAATCCTCAGGTGTGCTGGAACCACTGTTTAGAGCAGCCTAAAATTCACCTTGTTCAGGATCAGATAACAAAGGCTTAAAATTGTGATAACTGAGAACGCTAATCCTGGTAAGAGCTAAAGAGAGGTCAGCAGTGATGTGTATTTTTTTAAAGTTTTGAAAATTTTCCCCACTGTAGACAGGAGGTTCATTTATTGCTACTTGTTATGACACCTGAAGGAAAACCACAAAATTCTCCATGGGTCTGGCTGTTATGGTTCTACAAGCACACAGGGGATTAAAGAGGAGAAATCTCCTCCAATACTCTACTTGTTCTGTTGTGTAAGACATGCCAGGATCACAGCTGCAGCATGGCTAGGAGTGCAGGGGCTGCACACCTGATACTCCTCCCATACACAAGGCTCCCTCTTATCACTCATAGGACAGCAGAGAAAGCTAGGAACATGAGGGAATAGGCTACAGACCAAAAATGTGGAGTAAATTAGTCTCTTCACTCCTTCACCACAAGAGGGGAGTCCAATAAGGAATGCTCTCTCATGCAAAAATTCCTTTCCAGCGACCCTCTTAGAATGCTTAGGTAGTATGTAGCTAAACCACTCCATCTAGCCCTAGAAATATGGGCCAGATTCTCAGCTGACATAAACTGGCAAAGTTCTACTGAAGTCCATAGAGCAATGCTGATTTACACCAGTCTAGGAGCTGGTCCATATAATTAGCTCTCATTTCTGACCAAGTTCAATAGAATACCTTTTTGTAAAACTTGCTTATTTTGCTAAAAGATCTGATAGATATGTAGTCAAGTGCACCCAGAATTTATGGATCACAAGCTGGATTTAGCAAGCATCACTGGTTGCTGCGTTTAGGCTGGGATTCTCAAAGGAGTCTAAGGGCTTGTTTATATGGAAAAACGTAGGAAAGTTAAGACAAACCAACTAAATGTGTGAAGTTAATGTGCAGAAATTAAAGCAAACTAAGGCCACTTTACCTGTGACTGGGAGCATCCACAAAGGGGTTTAATGCACTAATGCACTTTATCTTTATATCTTTAATTCATTTTCACTTTCCTGGGTGTCCCGTGTATAAACAGCTCTTTTGTTTCCTTTCAAAACCCAGCCTTAAATTTGGGTGTTCAGGTTTGTTTTCTGAAAACATCTTGCAGACTCCAGCTTTATATGGGATTAGATATTTTTAAAGAAACATTTTTTAAAAAAAGACATTTGGTTTCTGGCATATATCTTATATTTATTCACTCAGTTTGGTGAGAAAACCCTGCATTCTTCCTTTCAGGGTCTTAGAGTGAAGAACTTTCAAAGAGCTGGGCTGAAGGAATCCTAGAATTACAGAAATGTAGGGACCTCAAGAAGCCATCAAGTCCACCCACCCTTTGCTGAGGCAGGACCAAATAAATCTATACCATCCCTGGCAGGTGTTTGTCCAATCAGTACTTTAAAACCCTTCAATGGTGGAGATTCCACAACCTCCCATGGAAGCCTATTCCAGAGCCTAACCACTATTTTATAGTTAGAAAGTTTTTCCTAATATCTAACATAAATCTTCCTTGCTGCAGGTTAAACCCATTACCTCTTGTCCTACCTTCAGTGGACAATTGATCATAGTCCTATTAATAACAGCCTTTAACATAACATAAGATCGGCCACGCTGGTGCAGGCCAATGGTCAGTCTAGATCAGTATCCTGTCCACCGACAGTGGCCAGTGCCAGATGCCTTAAAGAGAATGAACAGAACAGGGAAATTATCAAGTGATAGATCCTGTCATCTAGTCCCAGCATCTGGCAGTCAGAGGCTTAGGGACACTCAGAGTATGGGGTTGCATTCCTGACCATCTTGGCTAGTAGACATTGATGGACCTATCCTACATGAAATTGTCTAACTCTTTTTTTGAACCAAGTTATCATTTTGGCCTTTACAACATCCCCTGGTAACAAGTCCCACAGGTTGCCTCTATGTTGCGTAAAGGAAGTACTTCCTTTTTTTTGTTTTTAAATGTGCTGCCTATTCATTTCTTTGGATGACCCCTGGTTCTTTTGTTATGTGAAGGGGTAAATAACACTTCCCTGCTCACTTTCTCCACACCCATCATGATTTTATAGACCTCGATCATATCCCTCCTTAGTCGTCTCTCTTCCAAGCTGAACAGCCCCAATCTTTTTAATCCCTCATATGGAACCTGTTCCATACCTTAATCATTTTTGTTGCCCTTCTCTGTACCTTTTCCAATTCTAATATATCTTTTTTAAATGGGGCAACCAGAACTGCACACAGTATTCAAGGTACAGGGTGAACTATGGATTTATATTGTGGCATTATGATATTCTCTGTCTTATCTCTCCCTTTCCTAATGGTTCCTAACATTCTAGCTTTTTTAACTGCCACTGCATGTTGAGAGGATATTTTCAGAGAACTGTCCACAATGACTCCAAGATCTTTCTTGAGTGGTAAAAGCTAATTTAGACCTCCATAATTTTTTATGTAGAGTTGGGAATATGTTTTCCAATGTGCATTGTTTTGTATTTATCAACATTGAACTTCATCTGCCATTTTGTTGCACAGTCAGTTTAGTAAAATCTCATTGTAACTCTTCATAGTCTGCTTTGGACTTACCTGTTTTAAGTAATTTGACATCATCTGCAAATTTTGCCACCTCGCTGTTTACCCCTTTTTTCCAGATCATTTATGATTGTTGAACAGAACTGATCCCCGTAAAGATCACTGGGGCACACTGCTATTTATCTGTCTTCATTCTGAAAACTGACCAATTATTTCTTTGTTTCCTGTTTTTAGCCATCCATGAGAGGACCCTTCCTATTATCCCACAATTGCAGACTTTGCTTATGAGTCTTTGAGGGATCTTGTAAAAGGCTTTCTGAAATTCAAGGTATGCTACATCCACTGGATCACCCTTGTCCACGTGTTTGTTTGACCCTCTCAAATAATTCTAATAGATTTTTGAGGCATGATTTCCCTTTACAAAAGCTTCCATTACACATTGTGTTCATCTATGTGTCTGATAATTCTGTTCTTCACTACTGTTTCAACCAATTTACCAGGTACTGAAGTTTTGGCTTACTGGCCTGAAATTGCCAGGATCATCTCTGGAGCCTTTTAAAGAAATTGCTGTGACATTAATTAAAAAAGTTCAACTTGAAACACATTTTTTCTGAATTACTCAGTGTTTCAACTGACCCAAACAAAGCATTTGGGGTTTTCAATACGTGATTTTTTTGAGATGATGATGTTTCATCCCAATTCAAATCAGGAGAAAACGTTGAACTCTCAAATATTTGAGGGAAGGAAATCCATTTCCCACTCAGCTCTACTTCCAGTCATGAGGATCAGAGTTTATGTATGAAGTATGCTATTGTACAGCAGGGACTATGAAACCAGATTATTCTCTGTACACCAGTGTAAGGATAGTGATGTATTTACATTGGTGAAAATGCATTTGGTCAACAGAACAGTCTCTGGATTGTAGATTTCTAAAATAAGTTATATTTGTTCAGTATCTGGTGACCATTAAGCAGACACAATCCAGTCACCATTCAACACGTGTAGATGATATTTAGAAATGTATAAGTCAGGTTCATTTTAGTCACCAATATTCAATTCAGTTACTATCAAATAAGATGGGAAGAAAACAACTATTTAAAGTCCTCATCCAGTTTGTCATGGGAAAATAAAAAGAAAACTGATCCCTTGATCTTGGATTAGTGTGGTGGGAATGGGCCAGAGGAACTGAAAGTGATGAGAGAAGAAATATTGTTGGCTATATTTTTAACAGCATATGTTTATGGTAAACCTGTTAGAACCAGAAATGGTTCAGACAGATGCTATGAACATTTCCCTAGATGGCTGCTGCCTGCTTGCTGAATCCTGACCTCTAGCACCCTCCCTATTCTAGTGCTGGATCCCCCCTAGCACATAGAAAACCCAGTTGTATTGAATGGGTGTGATGGTTTTGTGACAAGTGCCCCCTGGGGGCTAGGCTGAGATTTGTAAAATCTTTTATTTGTGGTATCAGATGGGTCGTAAGGGGGATGCCTCTAGAAGATGGTTTTTTTTTTAAATTGTTTTTCTGGAAGTCTGAAGGAAATATATTCGTGATTCACAAATAAAGATATACTAGTATGTGGTTTACTAATTTTAACTCACGCAGCGAATATATCTAAGTTGCTTTGTATACTGTACCTAAAGTAGATAACATTCAAGACAGAACACAATTTGGTATTGCGTAACAAAATAAGTTCATCTGGTGGAAAACATGCCAAAGATCATTAGCAAGGGCTATGTTATGACAATCCAAGTGACTGGATATTGGAATGCATAGTATATATTATAAATCTATCTAAAGCAGTGACTCTCAATCTTTCCAGACTACTGTGCCCCTTTCAGGAGTCTGAGTTGTCTTGCATACCCCCAAGCTTCACCTCACTAAAAAACTACATGCTTACAGGTTTCAGAGTAGCAGCCGTGTTAGTCTGTATTCACAAAAAGAAAAGGAGTACTTGTGGCACCTTAGAGACTAACAAATTTATTTGAGCATAAGCTTTTGTGAGCTACAGTTCACTTCATTGAATGCATTCAGTGGAAAATACAGTGGGGAGATTTATATACATAGAGAACATGAAACAATGGGTGTTACCATACACACTGTAATGAGAGTGATCACTTAAGGTGAGCTATTACCAGCAGGAGAGTAGGGGTGCGGGGGGGAGCCTTTTGTAGTGATGATCAAGGTGGGCCATTTGCAGCAGTTGACAAGAACATCTGAGGAACAGTGGGTTACAAAATCAGACAGAAGAATACAAAAGTGACGCAGCACACTATTACTGAAAAAATGCTTACTTTCTCATATTTACCACATAATTATAAAATAAATCATTTGGAATATAAATATTGTACTTACATTTCAGTGTATAGTATATAGAGAAGTATAAACAAGTCATTGTCTGTATGAAATTTTACTTTGTACTCACTTTGCTAGTGCTTTTTATGTAGCTGTTGTAAAACTAGACAAATATCTAAATGAGTTGATGTACATCCTGGAAGACCTTGGCGTACTCCCGTGTACCCTTGGTTGAGAACCACTGATCTAAAGCACAGAAAGAAAAACAAGTATTTTAATCTTACACGTAATCTAGTTCATAATTAATATTAAGCTGGTCACAATGTTTTGTCAATTTCTTGACCAAAATTCATTTTCCGCAAAACTGAAACTTTACACCAGGAAAACAAAAATGAAATATTTTGGGGGGGCTTGGTTTGACCTGAAATCAAAATATTTCAATTTGCTGAACAGACCGAAAACTTTGTTTTCATAAAGCAATACCATTTCCTCTCTGATTCTGCCTTGTGTCATCCTGGGAGTCACATGATTGAGCATATCATGGGAGACATAGACTAGCCAGGAGTCCCAGCCCATAAGGAAGAATGCGGGTATGAGATACCAAAACGACAACTCTTTTAAGCAATGCAGACCCACAGGGAAATGCAGTTTAATGCTGAACTGCCTCAAATCAAAAGATTTCAGGTGAGTACAACAAACCAAAATGAACCATTTTGATGTGGGAATATTGAATTTTTTTGTTTTGATAGAAAATGCTGAAACCGTGTTTTGCCAATTCCAAGTAGAATTTTTTTCCCCAGAACATTTCAGAACTGATTTGGGATGAAAAATAAAAAGATGATGGAATTTCCTGAGGGATGGAAACTCTGGTTTTTGCTCAGCTCTAATGAAATGTAAACTAATAGTCATCTCACCCCAGCCTCCAGAAAGCTACAGTGGCAGGTTTAATCTAAATACACAGTGATTGGGCTTGGAGGCCATCCAAATCAATGAGAGTTTGTCATCACTTGTCCTGCAGTCCTGGGTGCCTTACAATGTTTTGCTACTGTAGCTCCCAGCCTGGAATGCTCATAGTCAGCAACCAGCATGCAGGTCATACCTTAAATGTCTGTGTGCTATACAGCCAGCCCTGGTTCAGCAACTCTGACCCCAGCAGCCTGTCTACTGCTCACACTGCCACACTCGGACTTCCAGCAGTCTTGGTTACAGCCAGCAAGGTGACCCCAAAACGTTCCCAGTCCAGAATTTTCCCAAAACCATATATTCTGCAATGTCCAGTCCTCTCCTGGACAGTTCAGAGAAATAATAAAGTTTCTTTGTTGCTCTAAAGACTCAAAAGCACACCACAGCGCATAAACTTAACTGGGGCAAATACACCCTTTTAGACACTGCACAACCAATTTAAACTGAGTTGGTTTATAGTAAAAATAAAACAAATTTATTAACAATAGGGCACAGGTTAAGTGATCCCAAGTAAAAGGAATAAAATCAGAAATGGTTACAAGCAAATAAAAGTAAAAACATGAATCTCAAAGTCTAAAACTTAATCTACCAAGATACAGGCTTTGTTCAAGATGATCTTTTTATACACACAAAGCATGAAAAAAATGGGTGTTTACCACTACAAAAGGTTTTCTCTCCCCCCCCCCCCACCCCACTCTCCTGCTGGTAATAGCTTATCTAAAGTGATCACTCTCCTTACAATGTGTATGATAATCAAGGTGGGCCATTTCCAGCACAAATCCAGGGTTTAACAAGAACGTCGGGGGGGGGGGGGGTAGGAAAAAACAAGGGGAAATAGGTTACCTTGCATAATGACTTAGCCACTCCCAGTCTCTATTCAAGCCTAAGTCATTATGCAAGGTAACCTATTTCCCCTTGTTTTTTCCTACCCCCCCCCCCAACCTCCTCAGACGTTCTTGTTAAACCCTGGATTTGTGCTGGAAATGGCCCACCTTGATTATCATAAGCTATTACCAACAGGAGAGTGGGTCTGTCAGGGGGGGGTGGGGGGGAGGGAGGAAAACCTGGATTTGTGCTGGAAATGGCCCAACTTGATCATCATACACATTGTAAGGAGAGTGATCACTTTAGATAAGCTAATACCAGCAGGAGAGTGGGGTGGGAGAGAGAAAACCTTTTGTAGTGGTAAATGCCCATTTTTTCATGCTTTGTGTGTATAAAAAGATCTTCTATACTTTCCACAGTATGCATCCGATGAAGTGAGCTGTAGCTCACGAAAGCTTATGCTCAAATAAATTGGTTAGTCTCTAAGGTGCCACAAGAACTCCTTTTCTTTTTGCGAATACAGACTAACACGGCTGTTACTCTGAAACCTGTTCAAGATGGTTTCTCTCACCAGTCATTCTTCTTTCCAGCCTCCTCTTTCCCTCTGTCAGGACCTTCCACAGACACACAAGAAGCTGGCTTCCCTTGTCTTCCTAGATGAAAGATCTTTGTCTAAGCAGGTTTCTCACCTACATCCATTTCCTAGAGACTTCAAATCCTCTCCTGCCCCCCAGATTGAAAGACCGATCTTTCTCAGCTTGCAAGAGCACTATTCCCATGTGTCAGTCTAGTGATGGATGCCAAAAATTGCTTCTGTCCTTGGTTATATTCTAAAGTTCAATGACCTTGCATGAAGAAGCAGGATGACCTCCTGCTGTTCTTCCCTTCCTGTGGGCTTCCCAATCCCCTGCTGATTTCTTTGTAAATGGGGTTTCGATCATTTTTGGTCACACCTTGCATAATTTCATTGGAGACAGACAGACAGCTGCCTTCTCTCCTGTCTGGGAGGCAACCTGTTTTTCCCTGTTTGGTTAGAGACTTTAAAGCATAATATCATTAAGTAGCCACATTTCCTCATATTGTATTAAGCCATACATTTCACAATGATATTCATCACAAGTGTGCTATTAGTTTTCAGAAAATACCTCACTCTATATACTTTTATAATATAGTAATATTGTATACAAACAATTGTTTCAATTGTTTATCAGCTGAGGTTCAAACACCCTGTCTTTATAGGCCAGTAAACCTGCACAATGTATTCTTTGAAAAGTAAAACCCAGGCCTAGCTTTTCTCTCCTGCTGAGTGTAGATGCCATGCTGTCTCCTCCCCTACTTGTTTGCTTGAAAGCTTTGCTTACCTGATATGTAAAAATGGACCTTCATTGTCTCTGCCTGATGACCAGAAGCAAGTACACTTTCCTTCATCTAGGGCAGACCGGTTTACCAACTCCCCCTTACATGCCTGGTTTAAACACACTTTAGTAATAATTGCAGCATATATCCATAACTCTTAACACATACATAAATCATGCAAGAATCACTGATCAGTGCGTTATTCATTTTCATATGATACCTCAAGGCAGATTTTGCACAAAGATTATTACAATGCAGTGTAGGGTGTGAATACCAAGATGCTTAGGATCACAGTGTATTAGGAGGTAGAGAATCATAGCAACTCTCTGTGGCTATAGAGGCAGGGGCAGGTTGCTTCCATGTATGCTTTGTAGAAACAAGTGATTGAAATATAGTTAAATAATGTAGACTCTGAAGCCATTAGGAGCGTTCCCAAAAGTCCATGTCACAACACTGTGTCTAAAATAATTAACAGGAAACAGGCAAAGACATGCATGCATACAACTGCTGATTTATTTGCTTGATTAGCCATGATTGTGGTCAGAAAGGGGTCTGAGCGTCCTAGCAGTCAAGGCAATTAGTAGACGGAGATGGACAAGTGTGTATGTGTTCACCCTTTACAAATAGCACTGCTTTTAGATGGAATTGTGGCCTGATCCAAAGCCAATTAAATTCAATGGGGCCATTTCCATTGCAGTTATTTGGTTTTGGATCAGGTCCTCAATGACTGTGATGATGATTTGCCTGCTAAAAGATAATGTGACATGAAACAGAGATCAGTAAATTCGGTTCATTTAATAAGAACATAACTGCCATCATGGGTCAGACCATTGTCCATCTTGCACAGTATCCTGTCTCTGACACTGACTCCTACCAGAGCTTCAACGGGAATGTACAGAGCAGGACAAGTATGGAGTGTTGCACCCCTGTCTTCCACGCCCAGCTTCTGGTAGTCTGAGGTTTAGGGACAATGCATGGGGTTGCATTCCTAATCATCTTGGCGAATAGCCACTGATGGACCTATCCTCCATGAATTTATCCAGTTCTTTATTGAACCTTGTTATATTTTTGGCTATCACAACTGTTATATTGGGACCCATTAGAGAAGGAGACAGAGATAGGGGAGGTGACTGAATCACAGCTGTTTGCTGTGGTGATTGTATTGTTCTGGCAGCAAAACAAACTGAAAAGAAAGTGAGGCTTTGCAACTGAGTGCAGAGTGACCAAACCATTTCAAGGCACAGGACATCCCATGGCAAAAACAAGTTAGTTCTGTATTGTGTAGAAAAGTACTTCTTGTTTGTGTTAAACTTGCTGCCTATTAATTTCATTGGCTGACCCCTGATTTTTGTATTGTGGGAAAGGTGAAATAAAACTTGTCAATTCAACTTTTTCCACACCATTCAAGAATTTATATCCTTCTGTAATGTCCCCCATTAGCTGTCTCTTTTTTTTTAAGCTGAGTGGCTCTAATATTTTTAGTCTCTCCTCATATAGAAGTTTTTCCATACCTGTGATTATCTTTGTGCCCTTCCGTGCACCTTTACGAATCTATTATATCCTTTTTGAGCTGGGGTGACCAGAACTGGACACGCTATTCAAGGTGTGGCACACCATGATTGTATACAGTGGTGTTATGATATTTTTGTCTTATATTTGTATCCCTTCCCTAATTGTTTCTAACATATTAGCTTTTTTGACTGCTGCTGCACACTGAGAGGATGTATTCAGAGAACTATCCATGGTGACTCCAAGATTTTTCTTGGGTGGCAATAGCTAATTTAGAACTCATCACTTTATATGAATAGTTGGGGTTATGTTTTCCAATGTGCACTACTTTGCACTTATCAACACTGACTGGGCAGCAAAAAGGCAGGTAAAATTCACTCAGTTTTGTGGGATTCCTTTGTAACTCTTCACATTCTACTTTACTATCTTAAATAATTTTGTATCATCTGTGAACTTTGCCACTTCACTTTTCCCTCCCTTTACCAGATAATTAATGAATATGTTGAACAGCATGGGTCCCAACAGATATACTTTGGGGGAACTGCTGTTCAGCTCTCTCTCCATTTTGAAAACTGACCATTTATTCCTACCCTTTCAACCATGAGTTACCAAGCCATGAGAGGATCTTTCCTCTGATCCCATGACTGCTTAGTCTGCTTCAGAGACTTTGTGAGGGACACTGTCAAAGGCTTTCTGAAAATCCAAGTCCACTATACTGACTGGATCACATTTATCCACAGGTTGTTAACTCCCTTGTAAGAACATAAGAATGGCCATACTCAGTCAGACCAGTTGTCCGTCTAGCCCAGTATCCCATCTTCTGACAGTGGCCAACATCAGATGCTTCAAAGGGAATGAACCAAACAGAGCAATTATTGTGTGATCCATATCCAGTCCCAACCTCTAGCAATCAGAGCCTAAGGGACACCCAGAAAGCATTCTGATAAATTGGTGAAGCATGGCTTACCTTTACAAAAGCTATGCTGATTCTTCCCCGACATATTGTGTTTATCTATGTGTCTGATAATTCTGTTCCTTATTATAGTTTCTACCAATTTGCCCGGTACTGAAGTAGGCTCAGCAGCCTGTAATTGCCAGGATCTCCTCTGGAACCCTTTTAAAAATCAGCATTACATTAGCTACCTTCCAGCTATAGAGGCTGATTTAAGCAATGGATTACATATTACAGTTAGTACCTCTACAATTTGATATGTGAGTTCCTTCTGAACTCTTGGGTGAATACCATCTGGTCCTGGTGACTTATTCTGTTTAGTTTATCAATTTGTTTTAAAATCTCTCCTATGGACACATCAGTTTGGGATTGCACTTCCGATTTGTCATCCAAAAAGAATAGCTCTGATATAGGTATCTCCCCCACATCTTCTACAGTGAAGACTGATGCACTGAAGAATTCATTTAGCTTCTTTGAAATGGCCTGGTCTTCCCTGAGTGTTCCTTTCAGTGTTCCTTGGTCATCACACAGCGTTTTTTGACTGACTTCCTGCTTCTGATATACTTAAGATTTACTGTTAGTTTTTGCATCTTAAGCAAGTTGCTTCTCAAATTCTGTCTTGGCTTGCCTTATTATATTTTTACATTTTACTTGCCAGAGTTTGTGCTCCTTCCTATTTTCCTCATTAGGATTTTACTTCCAAATGTTAAAGGACTCCTTTTCACCTCTAATGACCTCCATTATTCTGCTGTTTGCTATGGTGGCATTTTTTGGTCCTTTTATTGTCTTTTCTGATTTGGGGTATTCATTTATTCTGGAGCTTCTATTATGGTGTTTCTAAGTAGTGTCCATGCTGAAAACATTTCACTCTTAACTGCTCTTTTTTAATTTCCATCTAACTAGCATCCTCATGATAGTATGTTTTCCCTCTTTACACATAAGTGCCACTGTGGTGGTCTTTTTCATATTTTCCCTCCTACAAGGATGCTAAATTTAATTACATTATGGTTACTATTATTGAGCAGTTCAACTATAGTTACCTCTTGGAACAGATCCTGTGCTCCACTTAGGACTAATTTAAGCATTGCCTCTCCCCTGGTGGGTTCCAGGAATAGCTGCTCCAAGAAGCAGTAATTTATGGTCTCTAGAAATTTTATCTCTGCATTACATCCTGAGGTGACATTTACCCACTCAACAGGAGGATAATTGAAATCCCCCATTATTATTGCATTTTCTGACTTTGTAGCCTCTCATACCTCCCTTAGCATTTCATAATCACTGTCACCATTGTGGCCAGGTGTTCTGCAGAATATTCCTACTGCTATACTCTTACTGTTCAAGCACAGGGACTAATCATAGGAACTCTGTGGTACAGTTTGATTCATTTAAGATTTTCACCTTACTTGGCTGTGCTTTTTAAATATATAATGCCACTGCCCCACCAGCATGACCTACTCTGTCATTCCTATATATTTTGTAACCTGGTGTTATGGTTTCCCATTGATTTTCATCATTCCACCAAGTTTCTGTGGTACCTATACCAATAGCCTCATTTAATGCCAGGCACTCTAGTTTACCCATCTTAGTATTTTGACTTCTAGCACTTGTATATAACACTTGTACATTTTGTCAATATTCAGTTGCTTGCCTTTGTGTGATGTTTAAATGGGACTCTTTTACATTTGACTGTTCTTCACCAGCTCCTACCTTTACCAACTTTTTCCTATCCTCTATATCAGTGATTCTCAAAGCCGGTCCGCTGCTTGTTCAGGGAAAGCCCCTGGCGGGCCGGACTGGTTTGTTTACCTGCCGCATCCGCAGGTTCGGCCGATCACGGCTCCCACTGGCCGCGGTTTACTGCTCCAGGCCAATGGGGGCTCCAGGAAGGGTAGCCAGCATGTCCCTTGGCCTGTGCCACTTCCCGCAGCCCCCATTGGCCTGGAGCGGCAAACTGCAGCCAGTGGGAGCCATGATCGGCTGAATCTGTGGATGTGGCAGGTAAACAAACCGGTCCGGCCCACAAGGGGCTTTCCCTGAACAAGCGGTGGACCAGCTTTGAGAACCACTGCTCTATATTATATTCCAGGATATAGATTTCCCCTTTTAATAAATTCATCCCAAAGGGATGTCAACCTGAACCATGTGCTTGTTGGCTGTCCCCCAGCCCTTAGGTTAAAAAATCCTTTACAACTTTTTTAATTTTATGTGCCAGCAGTCTGGTTCCATTTTGGTTAAAGTACAGCCAATCCTTCTGGTGTAGCCTACTCCTTTTCCAAAATGTTCTCCAGTTCCTAATAAACCTACAAATGTCCTTTCTACACCATTATCTCATGCATGCATTGGAAACCCTGCAGTTCTGCCTGTCTAACTGACCCTGCTCATGGATCTGGAAGCATTTCAGAGAATGCTACCATGATGGTCCTGGACTTTAATCTGTTACCTAGCAGCCTGTATTTGGCCTCTAGCCCTCTCCCCTACCTTTCCCTATGTCCATGGTACCTACTTTTACCACTGGCTACTCCCCAGCACTACCTATAAGACTATCAAAATGTCTTGAGAGATCTGCTTCCTTCACACCCAGCAGAAAAATCACCATGAGGTTCTCCCAGACATCACAGACCCAACTATCTATGTTTCTAATAATCAAATCCCCCAACTACTATTACCTGTGTCTTCCTAATAACTGGGGTCCCAGAGGGATATTCTCCATGTGAGAGCATATCATGACATCAGTAATGCTGCAATATCACTGATACATCACACTGCTATAAAACTAGAGTCCTTACCAGCTTACTAGCTGAAGCACCATAAACACTAACTTTTTATGACGTTTCACTCTTTCATTTGATGATAAATGTCATCTTTATAGGATATGGGTTTTTTGAGGGAAGATCAACCCTTTCTTATCTAGACTGTAAGCTCTTCATGGGAGGGAACGTCTCTTGCTATGCATTTGTACAGGACCTAGCACAACTTGGTTTTGATCTTGGTGGAGCTGTCTAAACACTATAATATAGATACTCCTACTAATAAAGTATATGTAGTATGGAATTTGGACAAGAAACTTACTTTTAGCAGTCTATCCTTCACACATCTTTGCAACAAAATCAGACTATGTACGAAGCATTCCACCTGATTAAAAACTGAAGTGCCAACAAATAGCATGGGATGGTTCAAGCTATGTTCCATACCTGTGATTTACAAATTAGGATCACATATTCCAGATTGCTTTCAAAATAACTAATAAACTCTCTACAGCTTTGAACTAACATTTATCTGACTTCAAATTTTGTATTCGTCAAAATGTTATGTTTTTAATGTCTGTTAAGAGAAAAATGATTGTAGTCTTCAGTCTTCATAGAGCACAATTTGAGATTAACATTTTTCAAAACACAGCTGTGATATTTTTGAACATACTTAAATCAAATCCAATTCTTCCTGATAAACTACATTAACAGAAACCATCCATTATTTATTGTTTTGTTTATCTAACAATTAGGTGTTGATATGGAATATCATTTACGGTGCTTTTCCCTTTGTGCACTCATCTTTTAAGTTTTTTATATCATCTGAATTCTCAGTATGAAGTCCAGTTTGTTTATTTTTTTATAGTTTTTTATAGTTTCTAATAGTCCCTTTAGTTTTCTCCAAACATTCATTGAATAAGCATTAGAGATTCAGCTCTCCACTCTGTTCTGTGAGAAAGGTTTAGTAGTGACATAAATGACTTACTGCCTCCCATGCACAGTGTTTCTAGTGGGCTTGTGGACATCAAAGATATGGTACAGAACATATCATAAATATTTTTGATAGCATTACATGCAATTTTCATGGGTGGTATCAACTGCAGACTGACCTCAAGAAAGTAATTCAGATGTCTTTAAATGGTAAACAAGGTATTTCATTTCTGATCATGCTGCAAAAGGAGTTCTGATTCAGTCTCATCCTTTGGCTGAATTATATCATTGTTCTTGCTGTTCTGGTTTTCATTCCAGTTGTCTAAGGCCAGGCACATCTTATGACGTGAAAAATTATTTTGAAGTTTTGACCTACATATGTTTAATGATTATTGTGCAGCACCTTAAGTACTATTTATATGGTGTGTTATATAAAATCACATCTGGCACTAACTGGCACCTGTTGGCAGTCTCAAGTCTGAATGGTTCAAGAGACTGAAGAGCATTCTCCTCCCATAAGGAGGCGTATAGAGTGAATAGCTCTGCTGGGGAAAATTGTTGAAAGTAATGTTTAAGTGAAAAAATAAGAGATTTTCATCACACATTTCTGGGTGTTTTTTGCTATTTTCCAACGAGCCCTTTTGGAAAAGGCAGTGTGGGTACTTTTGCACTGATGCTACCCGAGCTGAATCACTTCAGTGACTCAACAAAAGACTTCCATCTTAACGGATTTCTATTAGAATACTTTTCATCAGTGCCTTATTGACTTAGGTCCAGAGTCTGTAATGCTAAGAAGCACTTTCGCATTTGAGCAGCATCACTGTACAGTCAACATGAATAAGGATTGCAGGTTCTGACCCAACATTTAAAATATTTTAAAAATTTTCTTTGCGGCAGAATATTTTACTTGGAGCGGCTAAAATCCTATTTTCTTAGATTCAACAAATGCATAATTAGATTTGACTCCAAGATAAACTGAACTGCAAGTAGATTTGTCTTTCATTTTGAGAGCCCAGTTTCATTTAACCCTTTCACCATGTTGTGTATATTAAATAAAATTCTAAATCTCATGTATACTTTGTACTTTAGTACCTAGCTTAAGACTAGCATCCTGCAAGTTCTACTCAAGTGAAAACTGAGCTTCTCGAAGTGTTTTATAAACATTAATGAATTAATTTTCACAGCACTCCACTGAGAGAGGTCGTATTTAAAGATGGAGAAACTGAGGCACACAAGTGCCTATGCTCACACAGGAAATCTGTCCAGAGAGCTGGGAATAAAACTTTGGGAGCAAATCCTGGCTTCACTGAAGTCAATAGGCATTTTGCAATTGACTTCAATGAGGCCAGGATTTCACCCTGATCTCTTGTCTTAACCAATGCCCTGTCCTTCCTTGCTATCCTCCTTTGAAATACATTCAATTAGTCATCAAGAAGTAGTCAAGATATTTGTTACAAATTGTAACAAACTATTTGTTACAAATGTGCATTATTAATGTGTAGCCCTCTTGGGGTAAGTTAATTGTTTGTGAACTAATCCTAGCTTTCTTCTGCATTGACAGGAGTTTTGCTATTGAATAAAATGGAGACAAGATTTCATCCATTATTTATAAGTATTACCAGTTAGGGCATTTGGAGCTACTATGTGGTGGCCCAGTGCCTTGTCACTGCTCATCAACCTTCTCTTCCATACTGCTAAGATGGCTCTCCCAAGAGCCATGTTGACAATTTCCTTGCCACCTGCTGCATCAAAATCCCCTCATTCTGGAGGAAAAATCAGGATAGGATAATGCTGACAAGCTCATCATTATCAGATCCTGCAAAATCCCTGAGCCCATCACCATCTTTACTGGCTACACTCTCCCCTGCCGATGGCATGTCTCCTTCCACATCCACAGAAATCAGACCCCACAGACTTTGAGTGAAAGGGTTTCTTCCTCGATCAAAAGGGAAGGCAGGAGCAGGCTGCCTAACGGGTTCTCGCTCCCTTTTGCACATTCTGCTCAGTTTGCTCACCAGATTTTACTCCTCTCAGCTAATTTTTAGTGGAGGGGAGAATATGGACCTCAGTCCTGGAATCTATTGCCGTAGCAAGCATGTCTAGTAGTGACAGCAAATAAACAGATTCACCCATACAATTAGGGGTTTCCTTTTTCACTAATTTGCTTTTGGGTTTTTTCCAACACTTGTTTCCTAAAGATCATGACTGTGCAGTGAATACACATTATGGCTTTCTTCCATAATTGTTCACTTGGTTAGACCACTGATTCCACATCTACTCTATTTTCTTCAGTTGCTTTTCTATCAAAATGACAATGTTCCTGCATAATGAACTGAACCCCCTTTAGGGCTATTTAAAGCAGCATTTGCTATTTATTAAATAGGTTGATTCCTCCTAAACCCACTGAATTTTGATAGAAATGTCACTTTTTGTCAAGTTCTCTTTTCCTATAAAATCGTAGATGTAATGCTGCCAAGTATTTTGGTGAAGGGAATTAATCACAGTCCATACCAATTCTTTCAGTTGCAGGCTCCCTGTTCTCATATGTATGGACGCAGTTTAGAAAGACTCTTATCTTTTGCAATAAGATATTTTCAGACATGTTCAGCATGGCTATTTCTTCTGGCAGGGGATCAACAAACATACTCAAAAGAATCAAATCAAAAGGCAGTGCTGAGGCCTTTGAATTTCTGCTCTGATGCAGTGCAGGCAAAGATGAGCATTCAGCATTCAATTCTGCTTCAGAATTCAATATGCCAACTGTCACACTTGCTACAAAGTACAATGTCAATGCTCCTTTAATTGATATGCATGAGAAAAAAACAACCTCTTTCAATGTTCTCTGAGGTGAATTAAGAAATATTGTGAAAATCAATTTGAGCAATTTCTTCCATGTGGCTGTATTTCCCTTTATATATAATGTTGTGGTGTAAGGTACAATTATCTTTCCTACCACTAGAAGAGATTGAGTGAGCAGGTTTGTTTTGTTTTAAATATTTTCATACATATAAGGCTACTTGTAGGGTTACCTGCCAGCTCTTTACAAATGATCCATGCATCAAATTAAAATATAACATGGTGCACTTTTTTTCTTTCATGAGATTATTGGGATGGAAAGAGGCACCAAAATATCAGAGCAACATGGGCTCAAGTAGAATGAGGGCCCCTTGCATAAACTTGAAAAAAGCCACTGCAATGTGTGCTCAGTACCCCTGAAAACAAGGCTCCTGAGGGGGAGATTATCCAAGAGTTTTAGGTACCTAGACATGCAGATAAGTGCCTAATCTGTGTGTTGGGGGGAGGGAATCCTGGGTGCAGAGTGAATTGAGCTGCTAGTTGTTTTGCTGGAAGGGAGAGAAAGCTAAGGCAAGGAGCAAACTGAAGTACTAGTGCTTTTCCCGAATAGAATCCCGTACACCCCTCTCACATGGCCACCCTCCCCCTCGCTCCCTCAACCCACTGAAGTCTCCCTGTGACCCTTCAATGCTTGTCCCCTACTAGAGTCCAGAGTTCTAATTGCTTCAGAAATCTATCCAAGAAACTTTGTTTGAAATGTTAGTAATTATGGGATAATAATACTCCTTTCCTCATGGAGGTGTGAAGGGAGTGAATCATTAATATTTGTGAGGCATTCTGATACTATGGCAACAAACTCGAAAGAAAAACTTATCAATACAGACCTAAATAACTGGCTCAAAATGAGTGTAGAGAGAGAAGTGTATGTCTGGGGTAACTGTCTACAGCATTCAGGAAGGGGTAAAGATTCATGTTTTTCTGCAAATTACTGTTAGAAATTCTGGTACTTTGCTTATTAATAAACACAATCAAACCTTGTTTAAATATTTTCCACTGTCTAGAGGGATTACACCCTGTTTTATTATGCTTAGAATTACAAAAACAAGTCCTTCAAACCTGTGTTACCATGGCGTCACTATTTTTTTGTGGCTGGCTTGATGAGAGCGAGCATGACTAGCCTACTCAAGCAGCAAATCATACCCCCAGTGCCAAGTGTAGACATAGCATTAATGTGCACGTCTTTATTAATCCACCATTGTCTTAGGAGTCTTTTCTTTTTTCCAACACTTAAATATTGATATCTTGACCAGCTCTAATATTAGTTGAGTTTTAATGCCCATATGAATCAACTCTAGGATACTGCACATAATAGTTCAGTTTCCATGTTCATCTGTTTTCATGGAACTGGATGGAGAACAACATCATGTGCATTGATAGGGTAGGATTTTCAAAACAACAAGACTAAGGGTATATCTACACTACACATGCAACAGCACCGCAGGTCCTGTGCTGCAGCTGTGCCACCATAGCCTTTTAGGTAATCCACCCCCAAGAGGCAGTAGCTAGATCGACAGAAGAATTATTTCATTTAACCTAGTGGTGTCTATACCAGGGCTTAGGCTGGCTCAATTACAGTGCTCATGGGTGTGAATTTTCACACCTCTGAACAATGTAGCTAGATACACCTAAAATTTAGGTGTAGGCCAGGCCTAAATAATTTAGCAGCACAAGTCAATGGGACTAAGGCACTTAGAATGGGCTTTCCAAAGACACCTATCTGACCAGAACAGGGGTGGAGGGGTGGGAATCAATGTTTTTTAAAAAAAATCTTTGTCAGATTTTCAAAATCCAGTATAGTAGCTTCCAGCTCCATAACTGTTGAAGAATAATGGAGGAGAAATTTCATGAAAGTGGTGTTGGTTTATTCCCCATGTTTTCATCGAATTCAAAATTGTAATAAATGTTTGGTCAAACTTTTGAAATTCAAAAAAAATATATATATGCAGTATAGTCTACTGAATAGCCTTCACCTGGGAAAAACATTTGATCACTTTTCATCTGGGATGGCTTTTTTATTTTTAAGCAAGTTTATTGTCTGAAAATGGATAAGGGAGGATCTTTCTGCCCTTTATTTCTCGAGGGGGGTTTTGAAGGAAGTTGTGAAGCTGGAGTAAGCATTGCAAAGAATGTTAGCAAAATCTATTGCAGCAGATTGTTGAGAAATTCACAAACCTTTTTAAAAATCTGAAAAGATACTTCATGTGCATAAAAACATAAGAAAAATATGAGGAGCTAGCCCAACATGTCAATATTGTTGTGTTAAGTCATGATGGATACGATTTAAAGGTTAAGAGCCACCAGAAAAAATTAAAAATAAATTAATTGCTTGGACAAATTTGTTTGTTTTGCTCATTCATGCTCTCTGGGTTTGCAAAAGTGGGATATTTCTTAAAATGTACATGGAGGATACTAAATAGATGACCAGTACATGTATTGTAGGACCTGAGCATCCATCCCTGGAGACATGTATGTGCAATTCTCATTGGGTATACCTATACTTCATTGCAAACCTGGGCTTAGATTCAGGTTTAAGCTCAACCTCTGTTTATACAAACAAATATTTCTGACCTGGGTCAATAAAGCCTCAGAATCTTAGCCCATGGTCCCATTCAGGGGTCCAAGCCAGATTCCCACTGTGACTTGGGTCCAAACCCTGTCAATTTGCAGTGTAAATACAGTTCAAGCCAGTTTGCTCAGTGCAGTGTGGATGCTTTAGATCAATGGTGGGCAACCTGCAGGCTGCATGTTGCCCATCAGGGTAATCTGAGTGTGAGCTGCAAGATATTTTGCTGATGTTAAAGGACCGCAGGTACGGCCCGCAGCTCCCAGTGCCCGCAGTTCGCTGTTCCCAGCCAATGGGAGCTGCAGGAAATGGCAGCCAGCACGTCTCTGTGGCCTGGCAATGGCTAGCTGTGGCCACTGGGAGCTGCAGAGGGCCGTGCCTGCAGACGGTCAATGTCAGCAAAATGTCCCGCGGCCTGCAATCAGATTACTCTGATGGGCCACGTGTGGCCCGGGGGCTGCAGGTTGCCCACCACTGCTTTAGAAGGTTGTGGGACCTCGGTCACCAACTGTAAATAGTTTTACTATGCAATATGGATGTGCAAGCATGCTTGGAAACACTGAGTTCACAAGCACAGGTCAGTGTAGACATACCCATCGAGGCCAGTGGTAAATTTGCTTATAGACTTCAAGCAGATGAGTGGAAAACTCGTTTAACAGTATTCCAGCTAATTTCAAGTATTGAGCCCAATATATTCTGTATGTAGGAGACATCAAGTGTATGTTCTGAAAACAGCTGGATACTTTTTCAAAACTGCGGAGCTCATTTATAAAGTTTGACATACTGGAATGTACCCCCAGCATGCAGGATGAAGGATTGTAAATAATAAAAATAAGCATACATGGCGACTTCTAGTGGGAACTGTCATCTTGAAAAGGAGGTCACAGCAGGGAGATCAGGATATTGCAATTTAATAAACATGCCTTCTCTTTCTGCAGCTTTGACTTTCATCCCCATTCCTGAAATCTAATTCAAACCATGGCCAGAAGTTCTCCCCAAATGACTGTAGAACAAGAGCCTGTGTGTGAGGTGCTGTTCAGGACACCCAGAATTGTGAGCCAGTGTGTTGTCCCTCTGCCTTAGCAAGAGTGCGAGCAGTTCTGCCACTAAGCTGTATATCAAGCTGAAATGCCAGTCTCTGCCTTGCCAGCAAACTCTTCAAGACTCTGGCAGTCTAAACCTTGTCCTGCAGGTAACAAAACCTAGTTTCCAAGTTCCCCAGCAGTGTCCAGTCCCTCTCACTGGACACTCACCAAAATTATTAGGTTTTCTGCTCTCAAAGAGACATAACACACATCAATCTGTTAAGTTAGCGGAAGCCTCTGCCTGTAATCAGGCCAGTCAGACAGGGGATTATACATTCCCTTGTTGCAGGCACACTGGGTTGATGCACTGCCCCTCAAAACACATTTTTAAGAATGCATTTCCAGCACCCATATAAAACTCTTTATACATAACCTGTACATAAATCAGACAATGATCTGTGGGACCAGTGTGTCACATAAGATTCCTTACAAGATGCCTTTTAGATACATATTATGATAGCTTGTTGGGGGTAGTGAGTGTAGCAGGCCCCCTGCCAGTTGGAATTAAGGGGCTTTTTAGGTCACATGCTCCTTACAGAAAGTAACTAGTGTAGGGGGTATAAGCCACCACACGGCATGGATACCACACAGCATGGTGTGGCACAGATGTGAATAATAATGATGTACAAGGCAGCTTTCACGCCACTAGTCAGGTATTTTGAAGAAGCTTTTCTAGCCTACAAACATTAGATACATCTTCTGGACTTGCCAAGGTACACAGGCAGTTATAGTCAGCAATGGGATTGTTAACAGGATATTGTGTGTGTGGGGGGGTCCATATTCACGCTCAGTCACTTTCCTGTAAAGTCTGCCTAGTTTACAAACCAAAAGAAAGAAAAGACTTTTCTAACTGCCAGCCCTGCAAATTTCCCCTATGATCTGAGAATCAGGCCATATTCCCTCTATCTTTGACAACAGCAGCAACAAAAATAATATTGATAATTAAGGATACGATTCAGTCATGGAGGTCAAGGAAGTCATGGATTCTGTTACTTTAGCAGACCTCCATGACTTCACTTCACCTGTGAGCGGCAGGGGCAGAGCCAGGGTGATACACCCCCTCACAGCTGCAGCTGGGGATGGGTCCTCCTCCCCCCACTGCTGCAGCCAGGGCTGGAATCAGGGCTGTACGCCCTGGACCCATGGTTTCAGCTGTGGCTACGGGCCTCCCCCCACTCCTTGCAGCTGCGGCAAGAACCAGAGCTGTGCCCTCCCTCACCGCACAGCTGCTGCCAGGGCCGGAGCCAGGGCTGTCTGCCCCCGTCTTGTGGCTTCAGCCAGGGCCAGAGCTAGGACTATGCACACACACACACCCCCACAGCTTTGGCTGGAGCTTGGGCTGTGTCCCTCTCCCTCATTCCCCACAGCTTCAGTCAATGCAGGAGCTGGGGCTGTGCCGTACCCCCCCCCCACCACGAGGCGTCACCTGGGCCCAGAGTCACTGCTGTATGCCCCCACCTGTGGCAGGACTTTGGCAGGGCAGAAGCCAGGGCTGTGTGCCCCTTCCTATGGCAGTGGGGCTGGAGCTGTCAGTCCACCCCCATGGGGTTCCAGCTGTCATTCCTTCCTCCTTCTCCCCGCAGCACTCTTCCTCCATTATTTTTAGTAAAAGTCTCAGACAGCACCTCCCATGAATTTTTACTAAAATAACTGACAAAATCTTAACCTTACTGATAATCTATTTGTAGATTCTGCAGTCAAAGTTTGCCTGACAGTCTAGTTGATGATGCATGATGATCTGGCTCATTCCTGCACTGATGAATGGGGTGTACAGTGCTAGGAGTAGTAAAATATTTTTTGTTTAATAAAGTGAGCACTACTGGTGATGCCATAAGGAGCAAATCAAGTATACTGGCAATTATTTACATAATCACTTTTCTGTATGCAACCTCATTTTAGGGAGCAGAGTAAAATCATACAGCTGCTCTTACCAAGTTGTCAGCTTAGAAAGGAGTTCATAACAGGATAGATAAGGAGAAGCCCATTAAAAAGTGGGATTTTGTTGTTCTTTTCATCCCTGTCATGTTTGGTTTGATGTTGTTCAGTTCTAAACATCAGAGCTTTACCAAGTGTACAAATAAGACGCAACATTGATATTTTTTTCATCAAACTAGCCCAGCTATACTCACTCTTTACATAGTGTGAGGGAGAGACAGAGCAGGTTGACTTAAAGATTAATTAGTTAATTGATCTCTACTACCTCAATCTTCTCCATTCCCTATCACTCTTGCCCTTCACCTGCACAAGTATATCTCTGTAAGAAATATATTTTCCTGCAGCCAAAACTGTGATCTCATCAGATCTCACAATCTAATTGAGGTTGCACTGGGTCAGAAGTTGATTGGGAAGCCCAAAGACACTGCAGTAAATGCTGTTGCTGATACAGTAGGTGGCACTGTACCCTCTGTGGCATGTCTGAAAAGCTCTTCAGTGGCTTCCTGACACATTAATACCTATTTTCTTTCAAAAAGACCAGCCACCTAAACTCTCTCTGTTCTCAGGATGAGGGAAACTGCACTACTATTTCAAGCTCAAATATTTAACATGTGACATCCCCATAAATAAAACACACTCCGGTATTCTGCAATAGTGATCTAAAAATGTCTAACACTATGATAAGATATAGGCCAAATTCTCTCAGTTAGGAACATAACTGACAAGGGGAAACAGTTTACACCAATTCTGGGGCTGGCTGGACTGGTCTGATAGCAGTGTACATTAGAGCAGTGCCAAGGGGTTGTTCCAGTGCTGGGGGACCATGTCTCTTTTCCCCTGGGTCTGCCCCTGCATTCAGAGACAGATGTGTGTATGGTGAATTTCAAAGGGATCTCGGGTGGCCAATGAAGCTGGATTTCCAAGTACTTTGCACATCTAGAGCAGAGAAAAACACTTGGAGTATGGCCCTGTGATACTATGGATCCTTATAGAACACTGTAGCATTTATTTAAAATGGCAGCTGCAGAGTTAGTTTACCTTGTGAAGATTAAAATAATTGGCAGTTCGGAGTGATGTTTTGTAGAGGTGGACAACAGCTGTAAGTTCACATTTTTCTGTTTGACCAGCATCTATGATATTCTCAAACTTGTGAATTGTTCAGTAGTCACACTCTTCATGATTTGATTAGCAGGCTTTGTGCTGAGAGTTGCCATTCTTTCTACCTGGTGCCTCAGGCTAGGATTTGTCCAAGGCTTCATGTATAAGTTATATAATCAGCAGCACAGTCTTGAGCAATTTTTTAAAGGAATACACCACTAAACAGCAAAAATCCCACTGTGGGAGTCACCCAGCAGTTAGTTACACCAATAGAGTATCTACTGTATGTGTATTAGTTTTCATTTTAAAATGTTCATGTTGATGAGTAATAAGACAATTTAGGGTTATGTAACAATGAAATATACTGCAACTTTTCTGTGCAAGTGCTAAGCCCATGCGATTTATGGGTTGTTTTTCTCTATTTACTGAACTAGGAAAGCTCTGCTGCAATGCAGCAGCTGGATTTCAGGGTGAGGGCTTGCTTTTTACCTTATCATCTAGTTTGCATTGCCTGAGGCATAAGGAAGTCACACAGTGAATTTATCTCAGATACCATTAGCATCTGGGACCTACCTGATTTCCAATGTATTCTACTTCAGTAGTTTGCTGAAGAAATCAAAGTGTTTAGTACCATTCCTGTAAAAGTATGTGTAGGTAAACATCATATGATTTAGGAGTAGTATGGTAGCATCTAGAAATCTATTTTGCTAGTCACTGCCCAGACAAAGAAGATAGTTTCCCCCCTTCCCCGCCCCCACAACACTTTACAGTCTGAACATGTGGTTCTCAACATTTTCAATGCCAGGAAACGCTTTTCCATTTCTGGACACCTCTTTCCATTTACAAATATAGGAAGGGCAGGTTGGACAACATGAACTCCTGATTCTTGTTCAAAACCCCAGAGTTAAGACAAGACAAGACAAAACAGAGTGGGGTGATTTATTGTGGAATTATGATTATGTAAATTCAGCCTAACAGTCGGACAGTTAATTGCTTTCTTGCTGAAGACACTATGGAGAATATATAAATCAGGCTATCCAAGTTGATTCCTCTGTTTGCTTGTCCATTGAGAAAGAAATAGCTCCGTTCGTATCTTTTTCTTTAATTTAATTAAAACAGGAGCCATCACAAACACAAGCTGGACCAGAGATAGAATACAAAGAGACGATCAATAGAAATATGGGCAGGAAACAATAAAATATTGTTAGGCCACCAAAATCCAGGCTAAATACTTCTAAGGACAAATAACTGAAACACAGACCCGTGAGTGGAAGGGAACTATTAGGAAGCAATAAGGCTGATGGAGATCTAGCTGATACCTGACCTCAGATTAGACAAAGCTTGCAGTAAAGGATAATTGCCTTGGACTAAGCTGGAACAACTTTGGGTTCAGTTACCATCTGTACCATAAATGTAATGTGTAAATTTAGGCAAGTCACTTAATTTCTTTGCACAACAGCTCCCCATCTGTAAAATTGATTTAATACTCCTCAAGTTGGTCAGGAACAGGGAAATATATAGTGACATTTTGAAATTTCAATAAATGTTGACCAAAAATTGAGAGAATGGGTAGGGAGATTATAATTCTCTCCACCACCACCACCCCCCCCGCACCCCAGGTTTGTTTGTGAGGCAAGTCATTAAATATGACTTGCCTCAAAAGGGTGCTGTGAGTATAAACCCATAATTACCTTGGAGGCACTCAGCCTAGATTTTAAAGGTACTTAAGTGTTCCTCAGCTCAGTGCTGCAACATCTAACCTCAAGGTACCCAGCTGCCTCGTGGAATTTTCAGACCTGAGCAAGGTACCCAGGCTCCCTCTATAATGCATGGGGAGAGTTATGGAACTGAGAAAGGGATCCTCAGAAGCCTGCAATCTGAGTGGGGAGTAGCCAGGAGGAAAATGCTGAGAGAGGAAGGGAGGGGCTTAGGCACCTAAGCCGCTGACCTGGTGTACCTGACTGATGGGCTAGAGATAGGCACCTCCTTCTGCTCAGCATCCTTAGCTATGAACCCTCTCCTGGAGGTAGGGAGCTAAGCCCTGTCAACTGCTTAGGTAGCCTGTGCCCTAGCAGCCAAAACCACGTCTCTTTCTTTCTCTTGTTCATGCTCAATACCTCTCTTACCCTTACCCTACATCCCCCTATGCTCCCGTGCAGGCACTGTCCCCTCCCCTATCAGTGGCCTGTATCCAGCCCTCCTGATGTGGGATCTGACAGGTAATAGGTCTTAGACGTCTGGCCCTGCTAGCGAGGTAGGTGTTCCCCTGCCTACTTTGAGAATCCCACTTTGGGGCCTTTAGGGTTTCAGCTTGAGCTATGGCTCTGAGCACTAGACAGCTGTGGGGTGGCCGTGCTTAGGCTGCATTGAAAGTGCCGACCAGTGGGAACTTAGGCACTTAGGGTACTTAAGCATCATTGATGTCCACATGATAGAGTTAGGAGCCTAAATCCCTTTGAGGATGTAAGCAGTGTCAGGATGAGCTCCACCCTCACATCTGGTGGTGAGGTGTGGCAAGTTGTGGAAAAGAACTTCAGGGGCCAATCTCATTTGCATAGGCACACCCACCCCGCCTAGAATGAGGCCATAGCTGCCCAAATGGTCACTTTGGCTGCTGTGGGATCCCCAGTGTCTCTGTTATTGGGGCAGGAAGAATAAATTGTTATTACCCTGATTATGGGAACTGTGCTTGGAACTGTACTTGGCCTTTTGTTATGATGGAGGGACTCACCATCAACTAAGTAGCACTCGCTAGGCAAGGGTCATGGGTTCCAAAACTCTGAATTGAGAGACGCTGGGGACAAGTATTAATACTTGGTGGCATGGGCCCCTGGGTGAGGGCCTTACATGCTAATTGCACTTCCTCATCTCTCCACTGTGGAATATCAGAGCTAATTTTGATTCCATTAGGAGTCTAGTTACAGGCTGCTGAGCTCACTTTGGGCTAATGGTGCACCAGCACTGAGGCTCCCCTACTACAAGCTGAATTCACTAAAGAGCTGAACTGACTAAGAGCTGAAATCACTGAGTGTTGTGTTAAGTAGTGGGGGAGTCTGAAGATATATTGTGGAGCAGTTTGCGGGACGGCTGGAGTGCCTTGTGGACAGGCTGGTGGAGCAGTTCATAGGACGGCGGGAGCTGCTTGTGGGACGTGGAGCAGAGCAGTTTGTGGACCGGCTGGTGGAGCAGAGCTGAGCGAAGCAGTTCGTGGGGAAGCTGGCGGAGCGAAGGCCTATGGAGCTGTGGGGCGGTCAGCTTCAGATCATGTAAGGTGCCCCTTACCTCTCCCCCGCCCCCAATCTCCACCCAGGTTGGGAGGTAAAGCTCTGCAGATAAACTTTCGAACTCTGGGGCTGCCCTGACCAGGGACAGAGACTTTTGGGTCATTGGACTTTTGGGACTTTGGGTGATTTGGGGTTGCTGGACTCAAGAACCAAAGGGAAAGGACATGCCCCAGTTTGCTTGGGGTGGTTTTTTTTTGCTCATGGGTTGTGTTACAAATCCTGTTGGTGGTGTTTCCCCAACATAATGCCACATTGTTTCTCTCTGTTATTAAAAGGCTTTTTGCTACACTCAGACTATGTGCTTGCGAGAGGGGAAGTATTGCCTCTTGGAGGCGCCCAGCGGGGGTGGTATATATTTGTCCCAGGTCACTGGGTGGGGGCTCGAGCCGGTTTGAATTGTGTTATTGGAATGAATCCCCTAGATATTGAACCCGGCCCTTGTTGCTGCCAACTCTGACGGGCAGAAGAATATAAGCCTCATGTACTATGATGTTGTCAAGGTTCCTCCCCCACTCTGAACGCTAGGGTACAGATGTGGGGACCTGCATGAAAACCTCCTAAGCTTATCTTTACCAGCTTAGGTCAAAAAGTTCCCCAAGGTACAAAATATTCCACCCTTTGTCCTTGGATTGGCCGCTACCACCACCAAACAAATACTGGTTACTGGGGAAGAGCTGTTTGGAAACGTCTTTCCCCCCAAATACTTCCCAAAACCTTGCACCCCACTTCCTGGACAAGGTTTGGTAAAAAGCCTCACCAATTTGCCTAGGTGACTACAGACCCAGACCCTTGGATCTTAAGAACAATGAACAATCCTCCCAACACTTGCACCCCCCCGCCCTTTCCTGGGAAATGTTGGATAAAAAGCCTCACCAATTTGCATAGGTGACCACAGACCCAAACCCTTGGATCTGAGAACAATGAAAAAGCATTCAGTTTTCTTACAAGAAGACTTTTAATAGAGATAGGAGTAAATAGAAGTAAAGAAATCCCCTCTGTAAAATCAGGATAGTAGATACCTTACAGGGTAATTAGATTCAAAACATAGAGAATCCCTCTAGGCAAAAACTTAAGTTACAAAAAAGATACACAGACAGAAATAGTTATTCTATTCAGCACAATTCTTTTCTCAGCCATTTAAAGAAATCATAATCTAACACGTATCTAGCTAGATTACTTACTAAAAGTTCTAGGACTCCATTCCTGGTCTATCCCTGGTAAAGGCAGCATAAAGACAGACACATAAACCCTTTCTTTCTCTCCCTCCTCCCAGCTTTTGAAAGTATCTTGTCTCCTCATTGGTCATTTTGGTCAGGTGCCAGCAAGGTTACCTTTAGCTTCTTAACCCTTTACAGGTGAGAGGATTTTTCCTCTGGCCAGGAGGGATTTTAAAGGGGTTTACCCTTCCCTTTATATTTATGACAGATGTTGAGGACTATATAAGTACTAACGTATATAGATAGAGAATGATACAGAAACCAAAAAAGGCAATGTGATTTTGGACTTCAAATATAGTCACTACTGATGTACCAGAATTAGAGAGTTGTATCTAGTATGACCACACATAATATGAAATACTGCTTTCAGTTCTGGGCATCTCTGTACCAGGAAGATACTGATATCTTAGATGATGATCAGAGATGAGCAACTAGAAATTGTAAGGTGCTGTAGAGACTGATGAATGAGGCTAAAATGAATAAATATAGCTTGCAAAGATAAGTACGTTTGGTGGGGAAAGATATGCTAATTGTCTTACTACTTAATTAGTATTTGAAGGAGATAAGGACTGAAGAAGAAGAAGAATTGTTTAAGATATTCAAGGTGATATACCTGAGAAGAATGGGACAAAATTAAACTAAGGAACATATAGGGTGAACAACAAAACTATTGGCTAAGACTGAGATCTATTATCCTGGGCAGAGTCTCCCAGAGCTAATGACAGTAACCCCATTGTCTGAGCCACTTAAAACGTGACTGGATCAAACTCTAGAAAACATATTTATGGGAATATTACTACACTGGCAGAAGAATAGACTTGACAATCAAAATTCCATCTGGAATGGTAATGAGTTCGTGACTGATTCTTGCATCTGAGGTTGCCATATGTCTGATTTTGACCTGGAGTCCTAAAATATTTCACCATGAATACATGTCTAACTTGAAGATACATCAAAAGACGGAATCAGCTGCAGTGAATTTTGTATTAATTGTTGCTACTGCATGTTAGGATATAGATATTCAGGCCTGCCTGTAAAGGCCTATACTTTAAGAATTTAAGTATATGTTTATCATTTAGCTAGTAATAGAGATATACAAGAAAGAATCTGTGTAAGGGCCTTCTCTCACTGTGACAGTCTGAGGCCCTGTTCTTAGGCCAATGCCTTTGACTAAGCAGCAGAGGCACCCATAAGCTGGGAAGCAAACGGTCACAGCCTCACATTCCAAACTAGTCAATATGGGGCTGTTAGCAAGGTCATCCGATCTATCACCTCCAGAGAAAGGGAAGAGCCTAGAAGATGTAAAAGGAAATTTAGTTTGATAGTTTTCTGTCTGGTAAGAATTCACTTATCAATAGACACAGCTGGGAAACCCTTATGTCTTTATAGATGTAGTTGTGATATCCTCACTTCTGTATTGTTTTGTCATTATAGTTCCCACTTTGCTATTGTTTGTTTGCATGGTCTCTGTCTGATTCTGTGATTGTTTCTGTCTGCTGTATAATTAATTTTGCTGGGTGTAAACTAATTAAGGTGGTGGGATATAACTGGTTAGCTAATCATGTTACAATATGTTAGAGTTGGTTAGGTAAATTTCAGTAGAATGATTGGTTAAGGTATAGCTAAGAATATTACTATATAAATTAGGGGCAAACAGGAAGTAAGTTGGGATTCGAAAATAAGGAAAAAGGAACTTGGATTTAAGCTTGCTGGAAGTTCACCCCAATAAACATCGAATTGTTTGCACCTTTGGACTTCAGGTACCGTTGCTCTCTGTTCATGCGAGAAGGACCAGGGAAGTGGGAGAATGAAGGAATAAACTCTAACACTGCATGTGCCAGATAAGTAGTATCTAGTTAATTGTAATTTATTTTTGTGGCTTATAACAAGTTAATACATTTTAATTCTGCCTGTTGAAGTGATACTGTTTATTATAACATTTCACTGATCATTCCATCTAAAATATATTGTGATGACTGGCCACACGTTGGGACAAAGATTTGGCAGTCTATCTGAACCGTGACTTGGGGCTAGGTCTGATAATTTTAGAGGTATTTGTCATTCCATTTGCTTCCAGTTAAACTGTGTTTGTGTTTTAAGCCACTAGCTACTTGTCTATCAGATGCCATGGGCAATCAGCAGAAGAAAAGGGCGGTGGGGAGAAACAAACAAAAAAAACACCTATGTTTTTCATTCATATATATATGAATGAAACAGTACAGGAATTAGAAAGTGAATATTTTAGCAGAGATAAGCAACTTGGCTCTAAGTTGTATTATGATGCCTGTCTACCTAAAGGGAAAAGTCTGGATGTAGAAATCTCTTGGCAACTTCCAGTCCTTTTAGAGTTGCCACCTTGATATATATGACATGACAATCTGCATAATTTAGCATGGTTACTATATACACTGTATTCTTTTGAAGGTATAAAAGATTCTATTACTTCATATATTATATTCTTATCCCTGAAGAGTGAAGCTACTGCCTGAAGCAGCCAACTACTCCACTGACACCCATATACAGTGAATATAAAAACATTCTGGTAACATTTAGACCGCACACAGATTTTCATTACAATGGTTTCAGATGTGTCTAGCTCTAATGGCCTTACTTTAGGGGCACTGCGGTTAATATGAGAGCTGGTCAGAAAATGGGGTTATTTACATGGAAAGTTTTGACTCTTCAGTGAAAAATCAAAAACCAAAATATTTTGGACAAACCCCCCAAATGATTCAGTTTGGAAATGCTGCTGCAGTTCCTCATGGGAGTTGTAATTTGGGTACCTCTTGCTCCCATTCTCCTGTAAAAGCTGATTTCCTTTGTCAGACTAAGTCACAGTTTTGGGGTAACTCCATGGTCTGCTCAGGAACGCTCATTCAGGTCTCGGGCCTCTAGCCTTCATATCTCTATGGGCAGGGACCCACATCCCCTCTGTTTCCACACAGGGGTTTTAGGTTGCAGTCCTCTGTAATTCACTACAATATCCCCAGCAAGCCAGTCTGCCTAAAAACCAACATCTGCACTTTGCTTTCTTTCTGAGGACAATTACAAATGATTTACTAGTCACCCCATAGCTCTTTGAAAGCAAGCACAATTATTAAGCATACCAAGAAAAGAGAAACCAAAAAAGGGATTTACATGCACAGTAAACGTACCTGAAATCACCTATGTTCCACATGGGTCCATAATAGGACAAAATTATTGGGCCCCTGTAACGGGTTGTGCTCACCACCATGGCGCCTCCTTCTGGTTGCTCTAGGAATTAGGTCTGTCCATCAGCAGGGCACCCTCCTCTTGTGGTGTCTCACTCTCTCTCACTGCTTCTCCACTGTCTGTGCCTGTGTCACTCCTGGACTGTGGCATCCTCTGGGCTGTGCCCCAGCTCTGTTGTCTCCCTGCCTTCTGGGGGAATCGGCAGTCCTTCACCCGGCCTCTCACCTCAGTGGCGAATTGCAGCCCTGAGTCCAGCCCCTCGCTCAGGGGCAAACTGCAGTCCTTTAGCTGGCCACTTCCTTCAGTGGCCAATGGGGCAAAAAGGGGGGCCCAGGCCCACCCGGTACTCTGGGCCCCAACCCAGGGACCCTATTGCTGGAAGCCGCTCACTGCCTCTCCTTTCCCTCTCTGCCACTACCTGCTTTCCCTGGGCCACTTCCCCGTGGCCTCCACACCTACTCAGCCCCTGTATCGAGGCCTCAGTCTGGGAGCCAGCCTACCTGGAGCTCTGCTTGCTTCCCTGACCTGCCCAGCACTGCTCTGTCCCGTTGCAGGTACTTCTCACTATAGGAAGTCAATCCTTCTCTCTCATGCTCCAGGGAGAGACTGCTCGTCTTTGCCCTTCAGCCCTTCTTACAGGGCCCCGCCTGGCCCTGATTAGCTGCTTCTAAGCCTTCCTCTGATTGGCTGGGTTCTGCACGGCCACTCCAAGGGCTGCTATTAACGCTTTGCCAGCCAGTGAGAGGCAACTTCGACAAAAGTTCCTGACCATTTGCTAATCAAAAGGAAGACTCTGAATTCAAGGCTGTTTAAACTCAGCCTTTTATACCCAAAGTCTTGCTTTATTTCCCAGCCTCCTGAAAACAACTGTTTCTTGGTTACAAGTTCCAGGTTTCAGATCAAGAACAAGAACAATGTGTGGGGCAGTTCAGCTGTTCCTTTATACTATTTGAACTCTGACCTTTGAACTCTGACTTCCTGAGACAGGCAATATCAGTATTGTCTTACCTCCAAGGTGCTCAGGTTTCCAAGGCTGGGTATCTGAATAGCCTGCCTTGGGATTTGTCATTAATCACCCTATGTAATTCCAGGAACACACACAGGGTTATGAATATTGCCATAGGCTCATGTGTCAGCCCCACCTCCATATAATGGTCTGTGAAGATATGCCTGTGTCAAAGACTCATGTCCAATGATGGGTCTCCCCTCTCGATGAAGAGAGTGTATCATGGGAGTCTCTACCCATGGCGCATCCTGGAGGATGTAGTCTTGCTAGGGAACCCAACCAATAGATGAGAATGGAGACATGAAGAAACTGAACAACAATTTCCATAAGGCACTGTGCCAACACAGCTGAACTGAAACATTTGAGGCTTTGTCCAAAAACATTTGCGGGTTTGGACATTCATTTTTCACCAACAACAAACATTTCCATGGAAAGCAGACTATTTTTCTGGTTGATGGAAAAATTTTGTCCAGTCCTAATTAATATGCATTACGCATGCCACACACCAAGTGTATAATCAGTGAAATGTTCTGTCTGTGGTTTGCAGATAACACAAGTAGCTTGCTACCTGCACTATAATTCGACTCAGGTTGCAAAATCATTTCAGTAAAAATTTTCCATTCCATCACAAAAATCCAACACTGGGGGATATAATATAAGTTACTCCTTTTGAAATGTCTTTGCTGCTGAAAGAAGCAAAACCTCAGGCAAAGTGTAATTGTGGGTAGCGAAAAAAACTGGGAACCTGCCAGGCCACACTTGGGTCCCAGTAGGTCTGAGCCATTGACTCTGTGTGATCATAGGCAAGCAATTTAAATTACCTATGCCTCAGTCACATTACTAACCTATAAAATACAGATAACACAGTCTACGACCGCAGGGCACATGCATTGTAAATAATGTAGATAGGAAAATATAAAGCGTAACCATCACACATGTAGACATATATTTTTTGGACTCCTGGGAAGCTGGGTAGTAAAATTACCTTAAATCCTAATGTTACTTTCTTTGACCAAAGCCCAGTATGTTCTTGATAAAGGAACTGATAGCAGGTAGGAACAGACGTTTCTTAAGACAAAGCAGTTATAATAAAATTGTGAGGAAAATAAATTCATTTGGAAATCAGCTGCTCACTAAAACTGAAGGCATGCTAAATCGATTGGCTATAATTTAGATACAGTGATTTCCCTTAATTTAAAAAAAAAATGTGTTCTGTTTTTGGTAACTCATGTGAAGGCCATAGAGAAGTTTTTAAAGTAAGGGTGGGGGGAAAGCCTTCAGGTGCAGAGGAGCACATGATTGGGACAGAGATATCCCTTAGGGGAGGATTTCTTAAAGGGATGTTCTGTATCCTATTAAGAAAGGAGGATAGAAGTTGATAAAGTACAGGCAGGAAGTGAAAAGCAACAATCAAACAATAAAGAGCCCTATTCAATTACATCACATGGAGGCAGACAATTAAATATTACAAATTTTTTACATGCTTGTATTTAAATGTTAGAAGTCTAAATACTAAGATGGGTGACCATGAGTGCCTGGTATTAAATTAGGCTATTGATATAATAGGCATCACAGAAACTTGGTGGAATGATGATAGTCAATTGGACAAAGTACATAGGAATGACAGAGTATGTTCTCTTGATGGACCTATCCTCCATGAACATATCTAGTTCTTTTTTGAACCCTGTTAATGTATTGGCCTTCACAGCTGTGAAGACTTGGTGACCCCTAGTTCTTGTGTTATGAGAAAGAGTCAAGGACACGTCCTTATTTACTTTCTCCAGACCATTAATGATTTTATAGACCTCTATCATATACCCCCTTAGTCACCTCTTTTCCAAGCTGAAAAGTCCCAGTCTTATTAATCTCTCCTCATATGGAAGTTGTTCCATACCCCTAATAATTTTTGTTGCCCTTTTCTGTACCTTTTCCAATTTCAATATATCTTTCAGACACATAGATGAACATGAAAGTGTGTAAGTGGTCTGCTAATGATTGACAGAGGTCTGTACATGTTTTCAAATCCAATTCTTTTTCTTGGAGAGCTTGACTTGTGTGGTAAAAGTGTTGTAAAATTTCATTCAACATGGTCCACATGAATACAAACTCTAGTTCTTGCATCTTGTTTGCAATGTTTTCTGCCTCTCGTATAGTTTCTCCCTTTTGCGATTGGTCTTCAGCTATACTTTCTAATGCATCCACAATCTTTGCACTTGTTGCCACTGCATGTGCCTCCCAGTGAGTATTAAAGAGATTTCAACACACAATCATTGCCCAAATATGTTTTAAGAACTGCCCATCGGTGTGTTGAGGTAGAGAAAAATGTATAAAGTAACTGGACTGTTGAGAAAAAACTTACTGCCACCGGACAACAATCAACAGCATAGCGGCCAACAAGATTGAGAGAGTGTGCAGCCCAACGTATGAATATGGCACATTTGTTCTTGTTCTAAAAGCTTCTTCTGCATTTCTTGATAACACCCTGACATGTTGGCAGCGTTGTCATAAGATTGACCTCTGCACTTTGAGAAATCTATTTTGCAAATTTGGCACAGACAATGCAGTACTTGATTTGCCATTTCTTCACCAGTGTGGCTTTTCAAATTGAGGAATGTTACAAATCGTTCAACTGGTTTTCCATCTGTGGGAGACACATATCTTAGTACACTACTCAATTGATCAGTATGCGAAAGATCAGATGTAGAGTTGACAGATAAACTGAAGTACCCAGCAGTACTTATTTCATCCACAATAGCTGAATGAACTTTGTCATTCATTAGACCAATGAGTTCATCACATATTGTCTTGGATAAGTATGATGGGTTACCTTTGCCAGCATTCCCATATTTTGAGATATGGCCTGCTAAAAATGGGTCAAACTGAGCCACAATACATGACAGGATCTGATTTCCTCGCATTATTTCGATCTACGTTAGTAGGACGCCCTCCTGGTTTAGGTGGGGATAAGTAATAAAAAGAGAAGAGGAAAAACTGGGGAAGAGTGTGTAGTGGAGTGTAAAGAAATCTAACAAAGTTCTGATTTGTCCCATGATGACTACTTTGATGCTTTTTTTGAAATATCAAATTTTTTCCAAAAAAAAATCTCATTTTTTTGGTGCCCCCTGCTTTGCTAGTTCCCTAAGAATGTGATTAGTCTGCCTATTGGGTAATCCAGCCCTGGACTCAGATCTCAGTCAGGGCCACTGGGGTGGGGAAAGTGAGAGCTTGGCCCTGGCCAGGGTCGAGCTCTCAGCCTCATCCGGGACTGTGGCGGAGCTCTCGGCCCTGGAGCCCTACCCCCGTTCTGCCCCTTCCGCCCACAGCCTCATCCATGGCCCCACCCCATTCCACCCCTTCCCTGCGGCCCCACCACTGTTCCGCTCATGGCCCCATCCCCGTTCTTCTCCTTACCTCGCAGTCCCACCCCATTCCGCCCCCACTCCACCTCTTCCCCCCAAGGCCTTGTCCCCCCATGCCTTCCTCCCCTCCCCGCACTGTGGCCCTTAGACCAGAAAAGCTCTGTGCCTCCGCTGCAGCCCCGGGGCTGCAGTGGGGAATGAGAGCTCCTCCAGCCCTGGGGCCATGGTGGGGGGATATTTTTCCAAGGGCCTCAAATCCTCCACTGTCCCTCCCCAGAGGCATGAGGTTTGTGGAGGCTTAGCCTCCTCCAGCCTCCATTATGTGCCGCCCATGCATGCAGGAGTGCATCAGGGAAAGTCCCTTCCACCGCAGAGGCATCCGTTCCAACCCCGCACCCCCCCCCGGAGTGAACACACACACACACCGGAAGCGTACAATGAATATAGGAAAGGGAAATATTTCATGACAGAGGGATGAATGGAGAAAAACAGTGGGGAAACATGGGGAGCAGTAAAACACAGTTGCATTCAACACATGGCCCCACAAGCCCAGTGGTACCACAGTCTGAAAGAGCAGACACCCAGCAATGCGTCTGCACTCAGAGTTCAGAAGTCCCTGGCACAGTTCTAGTCCAGTGGTAAGTCTTGGGTGCTCCTGGTCATCTTCAGCGCCAGTAAACTTTTCCCAACAAACCCCTCCCAGGGTCCTCTTCTGCTGCTCTCTGCAAACCCACACAGAACGACAACCTCCCCACTTAACTAGCTACAGCCTCCCTCCTTATTCACAATGCAAAGTCACAAGCCCCAGTAGTCACAACTGCGTACAGATCTGGGCAGCAGTGGCACTGGGTCCAGCTCTGGTTTGTCCTTCTTGGGGGATTTCTCCCTGCCACAGTGCTCCTCTTGGCTCCTGGTCTGGGGTGTCCCCAATTGGCTACTCTGTCCCTCCCAGGCTTTGTGCAGGTTCTTGGCTGCTTCACTCTGTGAGGGCCTGATTGCTGAAGCCCTGCTGGCTGGAGCTCCAAATACACATCCTGTCTCTCTCCCTCTGTCCATGCTCCCTCCCACCCCAACCCCAAAAAAGCACTTCCTCCTCCTGGAACCATCAGCACTTCCTCCCCTCAGGACAAAGATTTAAAGGGGCCATGCTCTCTAAACCCCATAGGAGTTTCATGAAGTTCATGATTCTCCTTGTGGGAGAAGGGGTTTGCCATGCAGAGTCAATTTTGGAGTCAAGACGGGGGCCTTATTGTAGCCAGTTCTAAATTCCTCTTTAGTTTCCAAGTTGAACATTTTAAAAAAAAAATCCCGTAGAAATTGCACTTTTCATAATGACTTGCCATGTTGTGATGTGTGACATTCTGTGTTGGATAGTACTATTTGTGAGGATGATGTTGACATCCCCTGAGTGGGATACTCATGCTATGACATTTTTTTGTGTTCCTCTACATGTTCTTGTCGATGTGTTTGCAATTGGTATATGGCTTGCTAGACTCCAACCTAAACTGCAGCAAGTTGAAAAGAAATGTGACTTTGAATGTTCACAGTTGGCACAGTACATATGGTGTTAACATTTTCCAGTATAGCTCAGTGGAATGTTTGGACCTATGTTGAACATGAAGTCTCTTTTCTCACCAAATTCATCCTTTAGTAGAATCATGGGACCACCACATCATCCAGTCTGACCTCCTACATCTCACAGGCCATGTGCAACTGCACATTCAACACAACAACCCAAAATTAGACCAAAGTATTATAACCCAGACAAACCATGGAAGTACTGAATGACTTCATCTATCTAGGTAGTAAATTGTCGTCAATGGTTGTAGCCAGCTAGACATCCTAACGAGAATTGGTTTAGCAACCTCAGCCACGAAGGACATGTATCGGGTCAGGAGCCAAAAGAAGGTGAAATTATATTTAGAAGTAGGGTTTATCAAACCTATGTACTTCTGATCCTCTTATATGGATTTGAAACATGGGCGTTGCTTAACCAAGACATCAGGAAGCTGGAGGTGTTTCACATGCATCATTGCCGGTGACTACTGTACAGTAATAGGGAAGTATTATTCAGAACTGGCCTTGAGAGGATTAAAGTCCTCATTGGTCACCAGCAGCTGGCACTTTTTTGGTCATATAGCCCACTTCAGAGTCCCCACACATTGAGCCCTGAAGACTGGATTTCAGGTCAGGAGGTGACATTGCCCAGACGGTTTTCCCTAATAAACCTGGCTTCACCAGATCGGTAATAACCCTTGTGAGCTTTTAGACACCTGGAACAAAGCCATACAATGTGGCCATGAAAATTCAGTGCTATGGTCCCTCACTGACTAAGCTAATGTGTGCCACAGACAGAGAATACTAGGGCTGAGGTGCAACAGTGAGGCCCCTGCAAGGGCAGGAAACTGATTAAGTAAGATACCCATATGACCTGGGCAAGCTACCTACACCCCTCTCTCCCACTGTAGAGCAAGGTGAAAAGCCCCCAGTGCTACTCTGACCTGGGGGAAAAATCCTTCCCAACTTCACATATGGCAATCAGTTAGACCCTGAGCATGTGAGCAAGAACCAGCCAAACCAATCACCTAAGAGAGAATTCTTAGTACCAACTCAGAGCACTGGCCCACTCCATCCAGTGTTCCGTCTGCAGCTGTGGCCATCTCTGATGCTTCAGAGGAAGGAGACAAAACAACAAAAACAATCCAAAACACCAGAATATACTTGGGGGAAAATCCCTTTCTGAACTCTGCAGGTGCCTAGCTAAAGCCCTGAAACATGAGATTTTAGGGACTCTGTCATGGCCTGGCTGACCCTTTATGGGAAGCTGGGCTCAGTCTTCTCCGTGACTTAACAGCTATTCTTCAGCCTGACTGATGAACTGGCAGCATAAGGGCTAATTAGTGACCTTAATTAGAAAGACTAACCCTAGTTGTGGTGGTGAAGCTGGGAGAGCACTCCTTAATTAGAGCTGGGGAGTCAGTAGAGGAAGGGAGGAACAAGGGAAATTCCCCTTTGGGCATAGTCTGAGGAAGTCAGGGTGTGGTACCCACAGGGAGCAGCGTAGGCTCATGTGAGGGTGACAGGAAAGCACAGAGTTAAGAGCCTGCAACAGGAAAAAGAGACCCACAGAGAGCACAGCAGGCTTCTTGGGGGAGCCCTGAGTTAGGGCCTCTAAGGATAAGGGAATAGAAGAGAAGCCCATGAGGGGTGGGAGACCAGTTTGTGGTATTTGGACTCCCAGTGAACCCCACAACTAGGGTTAGTGGGGAAAAGCCTGAGGAGTCAATACTCTGACAAGAGTGCGGGAAACAGAGAAGCTGGGAGGGGGTGGCAAAGGACATTTTGGGTACATCAACTGGGACTTGGAGTAGGGGTGTGAACTACTACACGACTTGAAGGGCTGAGCCAAAGAAGACCCAGAGATAGGGTGACCAGATGTCCCATTTTTAAAGGGACAATCCCATATTTAACCCCTCATGCAGATGTCCTGACTTTTTCTTAAAAATGGGAAAATTGTCCTGTATTTTCAGTCTCCCCCCTGCCATCCTTACTGGTGGGTCCTGGTGCTGGCTGGATCCCTGCTTGCCAGCTGCCCGCCCTCCAGTGGTGATGGGGGGTGTCCAGTGGCTGACGATGGGATATGATAGAGGTCTATAAGATCATGACTGGTGTGGAGAAAGTGCATAAGGAAGTGTTATTTACGCCTTCTCATAACACAAGAACTAGGGGTCACCAAATGAAATTAATAGGCAGCAAGTTTAAAACAAACAAAAGGAAGTATTTTTTCACACAACACACAGTCAAGTTGTGGAATTCCTCACCAGAGGATGTTGTGAAGGCCAAGATTATAACAGGGTTCAGAAAAGAACTAGATAAGTTCATGGAGGATAAGTCCGTCAATGGCTATTAGCCAGAATGGACAGGGATGGTGTCCCTAGCCTCTGTTTGCCAGAAACCAGGAATGGGTGACAGGGGATGGATCACTTGATGATTACCTGTTCTTTCATTCCCCTGGGGCACCTGTCATTGGCCATTGTAGGAAGACAGGATACTGGGCTAGATGGACCTTTGGCCTGACTCAGTATTGCCGTTCTTATGTTCACTAGGGAACTACCACACCCTCTGGCTTGAAGTGGTTTCCTTCATATACAGGGTTTACCTTTTGGTTCAATGGCTCTCAGCATCCCCACTATACAATTTGTTCCAGCACCCTTAATTAATGCAGATACTTATGATCATATTTTCTCATAGTGCCCTATCAGTAATTCTGTATGTTAACACTCCACTATGCAAACTGCCAGTCACATAATTCAATAGCTCACTTGACAGAACTCTCTGAAATCATGATGAAGAAAGATGAGTTTCATGGGGTCTCTTCTAAGGTGAGGCAAAAAAAGTCTTCATCCTTGATATACTTTCAGTGGAAAGAACAGCATTGTGGCTCAAAGAAGGATGATCTAAAATTCCATTGATAGCTGAATAAATATAGAGACAGTGAGCAATCTCTTTTTTGAAAAAGCTAAGTAGAAGACCTGGAGGGGTTGAGTTAAACTTAGTTTGAAAGTCACTGGTTGATTGACTCAATATCATTTCTAGCTGAGTGACTAAAAAGGAATCCTGTTCTACCCGCTGGAGTGAATCACAATGTTTTTAAACTGGCAGCTGAATGGTCGCATTAAGATTTTTGTAAAACTTTAGACAGGGAAAACTGACAAGTGAAACTGGTGTTTGCTTGCAATTTTAATCTTCTTTGAGACAAAACAAATGCTTATTTATAGAAACTCTAGGTTTCTATAAATACTCTAAATACTCCTTTTCTTTTTGCGAATACAGACTAACACGGCTGCTACTCTGAAACCTCTAGGTTAAATTGATTCTCATTATTTTATTTCTGACCTTGACTTTGTTGGAATTGCTGCTACTGTAAAAACCAGAATATTCAGTGCTGCTACAGTGCCAAAGCAACCCTGGATGTCTCATTATAATTTAAATGCCCTAATAAGTTGTACAGAAAAAAAAGAAAAAAAAAAAACCCAAACAGGAGATGACAGGAGAACAAAAACCAGATGACCCAGGGTGGAAATGTTCTGCAGACTTTCTAATTTGTAAGCAAACTAGTTTTTACCAATGGTTAAAAAATGTAGCAGGAGGAATCAGCAGTTTATTCAAATACATTAGCATATAATTTAATGAACCTTCTTTAGTGCCTTGGACATATAGTACACACACTATGTCCAGTGCAGTGAAAATCAGACACACTCCTGACACTACTGGGAACAGCCTGTCTATCCACTGGCATTAACAACATTTGCGGTAGAAACACAACACCCTACCCATAGACAGAGATATGACACAAAAGGAGCCAGTAACAAAAATAGTAGGTGAGCAAAAATTATAGTTGAGCAAACATGGATGCACTTTATTTTTAACATTTCTGCACTTGATTTTCCACTGCAGACTAGCTCTGCTTGGGCACAGTGAAGGCAGAATTCTGTCAGGGAGCCAGAGATACATTCTTGATTCTCAGCTACCTGGAAGCTAATGATGTGCAGCTGTCAATGGAGAATTAGGCAGCCTTATTCCATCAGACCCTTCCTATCAATGCCCCTGCCCCTCCACCACTCCGATATGCCAAGATCAGCCTGGGTTGGTAGGACAGGGAGTGCTGTCTAGCACAGAACTTGAAAGAGGTGGTGTAGGAGATGATGAAGTCCTCTCTTCCAGTTTTACACCGGCAGAGATTCCCCCTACACAAAGGGAATTATCGAGCATAACTCTCCAGCCAGTTTAAGTGCACTTTCTGCTGCTTATGTGGTACAAAGAAGTTTAAGCAGTCTGGAGAATCCAGCCCTATGATCTATTATCTCAGATCTAGTCTATAATTGATAATGCTGGACACGTATATTTAAGGCAGAGCAATCATAGAGTCAAGCAAACATAGTACAGGCAAGCTTTTCAAACAGGTGTTGGCAGGATGGATGTCTATGCACATCATTGCCTTCAGTTGGATTACTTGCATATTTACAGTAGTTGAGCAAATAATGCAGGATTAGGGCCGTAGTTCTAACACTGTGTCTCACTCCAGCCCTGCAGTCCTATTCATGTACTTTCCATTTCAGCAGGGTATTTACACGTGTGCCTAATTTAAGTACTGAGTTCAAAGTTAGGTACATGCTTAAGTACTTAGCTGAATCCAGGCTGTAATCATGCACCTTTCACTGAATGACTGGCAGTCACTAAATTATGTACACTATTTTATTTGGGAACATTAAGTAAGGACAAATGATTACCAGATGCAGCGAAGCTTTTTTCCACTTGTTAGTCAGGCTGTGCCTGGCCCTTGTGTGGTTGCACAGTGGGACAGGGTACAAGAAGCCTTACTCATTGAAACATCAACCCAAGGGCCAGGCAATACTGTAGTCCCCGCAGAGGAGTGTCCAGATGGGTATCTCTTCCTCCAGCCCCCAGGGATTGCAAGACAAAAGTGGTCATGGTGAGACAGAAAAGAGACAAGATCATGCTCCCACTGCACTGCTCAGCAAAACTGGTAAGAAGATGAGAGGAAGCTTACTGTGCTGTACTAATGGTTATTGTAGCATGTGTACCCCACTGTATTCTAGGGAGCACCCCCTCGGGCTGTGCAGTTCTGCACTACCCACGCAGGCCTGTGCCTATACATTACAATCGGACCCTAACACTTCAACCAACAGCTCCACATGTCAAAGTCTACTATATTAATCAACTGTGATACTGTTAAAGTTATTTGAGCAAATTAATTTTACATCTTATTTTGTAGACAGTTTACAAGTTGGCCATAAAAATGGTTGTGGATGAGATTTGCCATACAGGTTCTTTTCAGCACAGCATAGCTGTTCCAATTTATGTGCAGCATTTCATTAAACTCAATTGTTAAAATGAGGAAAATGTGTGTGACATTTCTAAATAGAATTACAGACACTTTTATTCTATGCTTGAACAATAAAATGGTTAGGTTTAAACGTTACAGTCACTTAATCTTTACTTTAGTGCCTTCTGCCATCATTTTAAACTTACATATGAGATAAAATCTGTTAACATGTAAAGTCAGTTAATGAACATGATTGCTAGAACAATGTTTTCATTAAAAAACATTTTGGATTAGTATGTAAACTACTAATTGTGGCATGACATTGCACATATAGATACATTCTCAAGGCATGTGCTTTTTGATTTAATTAACCATTTGGGGGGCACAGAAGCAGCATATAAGGAAAATTTAACACATTGTATGCAACCCCCCCTCCCATAAAAAAACAACCAATGAAAAAAACTCACTTTACCTCTTTTTCCTCTTTTGGACCCATTCCTGAAATGACACCCAAACTTGTAGGAATGGGGCCTAATTGTGTGAAATGACTTATTAGAACCTCAGGAAAGTGGGCCTGATCCAATCCCGCTGAAGACAATGGGAGTCCTGAGTTAAGCATAGCATGGATAGTTGCTAATCACCTTTTTCTTACCCAACACAGAACTTGCATTCTCTTCAGAGCTGTCCTTTGACACCTGACTATGATTGTAGGAATTAAAGTTACCCATAGTGTTGTATGGGGGGAATCATGTATTGAGCCTTATCAGCAGAAACACATTTCTACAGCACTTGGAGCACTAGCAAGTAACACCTATCTGTAGAATTCTCAAAAACAAGTGTTTATTGTTACTTTAAAAGTCTACAGTATCTTTTCTTCTGTTATGATAGCAAATTGGCAGCAGCTATTACATGGTGTCAAAGAAACCTAAAAGTAAGAAGAGTACAATAAACCTAAAAAAATGGACCAACTAAAGTCTCCAGGAAAATTAGCATTAGAAGGAAATACAGCAGAAAATTGGAGAAAGTGGAAGCAAGAATTTGACCAAAGAGAATTTGGTGTGTGAATTTGACCAAAGAGATTGAAGTGTTCTCCGACTGGTTTTTGAATGTTATAATTCTTGACGTCTGATTTGTGTCCATTTATTCTTTTACGTAGAGACTGTCCAGTTTGACCAATGTACATGGCTGAGGGGCATTGCTGGCACATGATGGCATATATCACATTGGTAGATGTGCAGGTGAACAAGCCTCTGATAGTGTGGCTGATGTGATTAGGCCCTATGATGGTGTCTCCTGAATAGATATATGGACACAGTTGGCAACGGGCTTTGTTGCAAGGATAGGTTCTCGGGTTAGTGGTTCTGTTGCGTGGTGTGTGGTTGCTGGTGAGTATTTGCTTCAGGCTGGGGGGCTGTCTGTAAGCAAGGACTGGCCTGTCTCCCAAGATCTGTGAGAGTGATGGGTCGTCCTTCAGGGTAGGCTGTGGATCCTTGATGATGCATTAGAAAGGTTTTAGTTGGGGGCTGAAGGTGATGGCTAGTGGTGTTCTGTTATTTTCTTTGTTGGGCCTGTCCTGTAGTAGTTGACTTCTGGGTACTCTTCTGGCTCTGTCAATCTGTTTCTTCACTTCAGCAGGTGGGTATTGTAGTTGTAAGAATGCTTGATAGAGATCTTGTAGGTGTTTGTCTTGGTCTGAGGGGTTGGAGCAAATGCAGTTGTATTGTAGAGCTTGGCTGTCGACAATGGATCGTGTGGTGTGGTGTGGTCTGGATGAAAGCTGGAGGCATGTAGGTAGGAATAGCGGTCATCAAGGATCTACAACCTATCCTGAAGGAGGACTGATCACTTCCACAGATCTTGGGAGACAGGCCAGTCCTTGCTTACAGACAGCCCCCCAACCTGAAGCAAATACTCAGCCCCCCAACCTGAAGCAAAGCCTAATCACATCAGCCACACTATCAGAGGCTTGTTCACCTGCACATCTACCAATGTGATATATGCCATCATGTGCCAGCAATGCCCCTCAGCCATGTACATTGGTCAAACTGGACAGTCTCTGCGTAAAAGAATAAATGGACACAAATCAGACGTCAAGAACTCTAACATTCAAAAAACAGTCGGAGAACACTTCAGTCTCTTTGGTCACTCGATTACAGACCTAAAAGTGTCAATTCTTCAACAAAAAAACTTCAAAAACAGACTCCAACGAGAGACTGCTGAATTGGAATTAATTTGCAAACTGGATACAATTAATTTAGGCTTGAATAGAGACTGGGAGTGGATGGGTCATTACACAAAGTAAAACTATTTCCCCATATTTATTCCCACCTTCCCACCCCCCACTGTTCCTCAGCTGTTCTTGTCAACTGCTGGAAATGGCCCACCTTGATTATCACTACAAAAGGCTCCCTTCCTCCCCCCCCCCCCCCCCCCCCCCCCGCTCTCCTGCTGCTAATAGCTCATCTTAAGTGATCACTCTCATTACAGTGTGTATGGTAACACCCATTGTTTCATGTTCTCTATGAATATAAATCTCCCCACTGTATTTTCCACTGAATCCATCTGATGAAGTGAGCTGTAGCTCATGAAAGCTTATGCTCAAATAAATTTGTTAGTCTCTAAGGTGCCACAAGTACTCCTTTTCTTTTTGCGAGTACAGACTAACACGGCTGATACTCTGAAACCTATACAGATATTATCAGTTATTCCCTTTTGAGGACTTCTCTATAGAACAATCTATAGTAAAAAGACATTTAGATTCTGATAACAAACAAAAAACAAATTGATAGTTACCACTCAAATCTTCCACACCTCATTGTACCTCATTTCTGCAGTTCTAATATGTGAGCACCAGGCAGAGTTTAATTGCAGAAAGATTTACGTGTTTTAATTTTTTAAAATCTATAATATAGAGCTAACCATTCAAGATTATGTCAGAACAAACTAATTTCACAGAAACTCAATAATTGATTTATTAAAGCTCTTTTTGTTGTGCATACAGTTTCTCTCATACATGTCCCAGGTGTTTAGATAATGCAATTCCAGCTGCTTAATTGAATTTGATTTTCACAGTTCTGCCAACTAACATTGCAAAACTAACATAGTAAGCCACTATAGTACTTAAAAGTTTCTCAAGCCTAAAGCTAAAATATGCTGTCTGGGAGCTCACCGCTCTGTGGCTTCTGCTGCATTCCCAATCTAATAAATATTTGATCACAAGTGGCTTTTTTGTGTGTGTTTGTTGTTGTTTTCTTTTAAATAGCAATTCTTGCAGTTTGTATCATATCATATCAATGAAAGTTTGTTTATTCAAGCCTACTGAATGGGAGAAATAATTTTGAAAGGCAGATTCAGTTGTTTGTTATAATGACTAATATCAAACACTACTCAATTTATATTCATTTACATTTTGACAATATTTGGGCCCAATTTTCCAATTTAATGATGAGTATAAAAGTGTTGTTGATCTTTTAGAGAGGCATGAAAGGAGCCATAACAGACCCATGAATTGACTCAAGGTATCCACATATGTGAAATCTGTAATAAATTGAGGACACAATATGCACAACAACCACTGAACCCACAAAAGGTTCCGGATCATCTTTGGTCCTGATTTCAGAAAAGGAAAGATTGGTGGACTACCTACTCAGGATATTTAGAAACTTCTTTTGCACAACATATCAAGTAAAAATACAGTAATACATTATAAATTGCCATTTCCTCATGATAGAATTTCAGATGACAGATAATGACTCATAATTCGTGAGTGGCTCTTTCCAGAAATTGTCCTTGAACCAATATATCAAAGATAGCACACTCTGCTTTGGCTCTGCACATATCAAATGTGTTAGCAGAACAGTCAATGCAGATAGCAAAAAACTTGATAAAACTCCTGTTGACTACAAGAGATCCACATTTAGTATTGTTAGAACACTGGAAAGTTTTACGTTAGAAATCTCAAAGTTCTATTATGAAGATTACCCTTTCAGAGACTGGAGGGCAGGAGGACAAAAATGTTAGTGCCAATATCTGCTAAACTTTGTGAGTCACAGACAGTTAACTCTGGAAATATTTACAAAAGGTTATGTGACAAAACTAGAACAAAAAAATACAACAAGCATGCCAATCAGTTACCCCCCATTGCAAGTGGAAAAGAATGTTGTATTTCAAACATACAGTGCTTTTACGTAGGCAGGTTGCGAGCCACATCTGCTACCCCAAGACCATACAGCATCATAATCACTCAGAGGGTCAGCCTTATAAGAGTCGCTGGCTGTTTCTTAAGACTATGCATAAAGCTACTGACAAATACTTGTGTACTGACAATAGCAATACTTGCACACCTTGTCATTTACAGTGGAAAACAGTATGAGGTAACAAAGGCTCCAGTTGGCAGATCCACCTCAACAGCTGAGCAGGCCACTGCAGAAAGAATTGATTTGCGAACAAGACGTGGCCTTTTGATGTTCTGAAACAATACTTGCTAACAAATATTGATTACTTCACCTCCATCCTAGGTATTTCCCTTTGTGTGTTTTACTAAATGACTGTATTAACTTTGGACTGCTATTTTGTTTAAAACACTTTGCATTTGATTTTTTTAAAGAGGGTTTAACAATAGCAACTAGAGTCAGTGGAAATTGACTCCTTCCATGTGACAGATGTATAAACTTTAGAAAACTTACCTTATGTCATATGACTGATGAAGAAATAATTATCAGATCCAGGACTGCTAAGCATCTCATCTTAATTACACAATGTTATCTTGGCTATAAATTGCATTAGATACTTAACTATAATAATTATTGCTCATATACATATAGTTAAATTGATATGCAAATTTGCAAGCAGGAAGGGTTTTTTCCAAAATTCCCAAGACAAATTAGCAGGGTTTTTCTTTTCTTCCAGAGCAAGGAGCAACTATTAAGATTAGATGGCCAAACCAGAGATGATCATTGTCCTATGGCAGAGGACATTGGTAGTTCTTGGTGCTTCCCATTGTCATTTTCAAAGTTTCTATTCTGCTTTCCCTAAAACTATAAGTGAGGGTGTCATCCAATGCTGATGAAAATGAGAAAGAAATATTAACTTTTAAACAAGCTCCCAGTCCTGTGTAAGTTTAAGCTCAGAACAGAATCCTTTAGTTATGATGAGACTCATAACATTTTTATACAATGATTATACAATGATAAAAGTGATTTTGCAGTTCTTTGTAGCATTTAAAAAAGTTCAGAAAAATAACAATGAAAAAACAATAATCAGAATAGAGAAAAGAGAGGCTTCTATTAAACAGCCCTGGTTTTAGTATCTGTTACAGGAACATTGTTTTCAATGGAAAAGTTGCCAGGGTATAGAGAAGGAGAAAAATCTTGAATAAAGGCATGGAATTGTGACATCTATAGCCCCTAGAAATGTATCATTACTTTTCTCAGCAATGAAGATGAATCTTTGACATAATGCAATTGCTCTAATTTTGGTTTTGTTATTTAAATAGGGATTTATAACCTTTACAAAAAGAGTTGATTGAAGACAGAATGGAACACTGAAGTAACTCAATCCTGAACCCAATTACCTCTCCACTTTTTGCCTAAATTGGTTAAAGTGTGATTTCTCATTTGACAAGATACTAACTACCCTCGTCAGCTAACCTTCTAGCTTACATATTGACCAATCTATTGTCTTTAGATGCTGGTTATTTTTTTTTGCATCAATTACTCATCAATCTCTCTGCTTGAAGTCACTTTGTTTACAAGTTAAATAGTTGATTCTTCAATGCTATTGCCTACAACACAATTCTCTCCATGAATGATAAGCATATTTCACAGCGTATGAGTATATGTTCTCCAAATAACTCCAAGATGTGGCAGATGCTTGAAATGGTTAAGTATTTAAAAAATCTGCACACTTTGTAGAACTACCACCATCATTCCTCTCTCATATACTTACTCCCCCACACAATAAGGGTAATGGCATTAGGTGAGATTTAAAATACATGCATGTGCCACATGGTAAGGCAATGGCATTTTGGTGAAATGGGAGTTCGTGAAACTGGCAAAATGACAAAATTAGTGAGAGATATTCAGACTTAACTTTAGTCATTTGTCATCAGATACCACAGTTATATATATTCCCTGTTCTAAACATAAGAGAAGAGTATATAAGATATCTCTGAGCTGTTACTGTTAGGACATGGTGACTTGTTAACAATTTCTTTCTTTCTTCAGTCTGATTCCATACTATCAGAGCTGGCTGAAAGGGGTTGTGCCAAAAAAATAAATTTTTCACAAAAATAAAAAGTGTAAAGATTTTCATTGAAAACAGATTTTTTCCCCAACAACTCTTCCTATCCAAAAATGTTAAAAAATGTGGAAAATTAACAAAGGAAAATATTTACATGTCAATTTTTTGTTAGAAAAAAAATTAAATTGAACTTTCATTAACCCTTTATTTAGTTGCCACATGTTGAGTTTCTTTATTTTTTAGCTTATTTATTTTTGTATTTCTTTATTAAGTTACAGCATGAAAGTCAATGCGGCTTTTGTCCTGGGTGTGATAATTCAGACGTGATCTTTGCACTCCGGCAAATTCAGGAGAAATGTCATGAGCAGAATCAAGACTTATATGTAATTTTTGTCAATCTTACTAAGGCCTTTAACTCTGTAAATCAAGATGGCCTGTGGACAGTCCTCAAGTTCAGTTGCCCCAATAAGTTTGTCAACATTATTAATCTTTTCATGCAGGAATGAAGGTTTGTGTCCTTGACGAAGACTGCTTCTCAGCTACCTTTGTTGTCACCAATAGAATAAACAAGGTGGTGTACTTGCCCTGATATTATTTAGCATCATGTTTACAGCTATTGTAATGGATGCATTCAAAGACATTGATTGCAGCATATATATGTAATGCTGTAAGGATGATGGTGTCTTGAATCAGCATTGCCAGCATGCAAAGACAATAATTCACAAATTACTGTTTGCTGATTGTGCTTTATTGTGCACACAGCAAAACATTTTGGTGTAATGATGAGCGTAAAGAAAACAAAAGACATGGTCTATGGAGAATTGCAGACTGGAACTCATTCTAGGGCCAGACCAAGAAAATGATACGAAGACACTCCCTAGGTCAACCTTCAATCTTGCAATGTGGACCTCAACTTCTGGGAGCTATTAGCTCATGACAAGATCCAGTGGAGGCAGCTCTGCCTCCTTGGACTGAGAGATTTTGAGTGCTTGTATTGTATTGCTGCAATCAACTAGAGACATGCAAGGCGTAAAGATAAAAGCAGTTCACATCCATCTACAATTGGCTTTACCTGGGGCACTTACAGATGGGGCTGCAGGTCCAAAATTGGTCTTTGGTCTCATCTCAGGACCCCAATAAGTGTCTGTAGCTCACCGATTGAACTTGACATGCAACTCCAACATCATCATTTAGTTGCTACTTGTTGAGATTCTTTAGTTTTCACTACTATTTTGTTCTCATTTTTCTTAAATAAAGGTTGCTTTTGTTCACTACTTATTTCCTTCTCCTGGTGTCATACCTGTATTAGTTAGTCAAAGGTGCCAATTATTATGGCAATTTAAAAGATATATAAATTTCCCACAAAATTGTTTTCTTTGTTCAGTGAAAAACCACAACACCTGCCCCCTTCCCCTGAAATTTGCAGTTTTCAAATATCCTGGGACTAACACAGCTACAACACTGAAGACAGTTTTTTAAAAAAATATTTTCAGTAAAAATGTTCAGTTTTTGAAAATCAAATAGTGCAGATTGCCACCAAAAACAAACACATACAATTACCAAAACAGTTTCAAATTTCAGTTATTATATTTAACAACAAAAAATTTGGACTAAATTAAAAAAACACACCCTCTACTTTCATGGTCTTCTGCCTAGGCTAATTTAAAGTTTCAAATGTTCCTTATAGATATGAAACTAGTGGATGGAATTCAGCTACAATTATGCTGCACTGTGAGAAAAAAGTGCTAATGTACCATTAAAAAAAAAAAAACAAAACACTCCACCAGCCTCATAGCCAAACTTCAGGCCTGAAGTTGATGCCAGTTAATGCTCATCTGGCTGGAGTATGCCTGATTGCAAAGAATATTCACATGTACACACTGTGTATATATAAATGAATAAAAAGAAAAAAAAACAACTTTGTGGTAGCATTATACTTTCAGTGCATCTTACCTGTGTTTATGTGTGTGTGTGTGTGTGTGTATATACACACACACACACACATATAGGTGCTACAAAGGTTTTTTTTTCTTTGTATTATTGTATTTATTTATTTTTCACTCGGGCCTGATTTTTAAAAAGGCAGTCATGCAATTGTGCAGAAATATACACACTTAATATGCATGAACTTACACTTTTTTTTTTTTTTTTTTTGCAGATTTTCGGTATTTGAGAGCTCAAATGTCAAGTTAACAGCATAACTGGTCAGAAGTATATTTATAGCTCTGTTCTATGCATGTAATCATGGTGACCTAGTACCTGACCTTTTGAAAAATGATGATCTAGGTGCACCTATCAACATTTCTAAGGAAGTGTGTATAATCACAAACAAAAGTAAAATGATAAACTCATATCTCTAATTCCTCATCCCCAATTGCCTCCTTCATTGTTTCAGAGATTCAACCCTCCGAATGCATCCTATTAGCCAAAAGTTTGAATAAATAGATGAATCTTGCAACATAGGCCTGTTACAAAACCTACAAAATCTATTACAAAATGACTATTTGTAGACTGCAGATTTCACTTAGCCCAATTCCACTTTTAACTCAATCTTTTTGTGGATCAGCCCTTCCAGCTCACAGACCATTTTTGTTTTGCTTCCTAAACTACCTCCAATTTTTCTACTAATGAATTTCCAAAATTGTACATAATGCTCCATGTGCAATGGCACCAGAGCTGTACACAGAGGAACTACTTCTTTCATGTTAATGATGTGATTCCTTTGACAAAAGAAGCCCAGAAATGCATTGGCCATGTCTTCTGCCTAACTGCATGGCACACTCACGAATAATATGCTGTCCACTGTAACCTGGGGTCTGTTTCAATATGGCTGCTTTCTCACTACCAATGAATAGCTGTGTTTTGGATTACTTTTCTTCAAATGTCCCAGCTAAAAGTGATTTGTTTCTAATCTCTCTACTTCCCTCTGCATTATTTCTTTGCCTTGACTGGTGTATAGAGTATTATCTACTAATGTCTTAACCAATTATTTACTTTCTCTCTGAGATCATTCATTCATGATATAGTGAGGCAATCATACTACTCTTCCTTGAGATTATCTATGAACGTGTGGCATGAATCCAGAAGTGGTCTAGGTTTACCAATTTCATAAACATTGGAACCTATTGGCTCCTTTATCACTTATGCCATGTGATCACATAAGTGCTTTAGTTATTTTCAAGAGTTATATTTTGTGCCTTTTGAATTTCATTGAGCAAATTTGCCATTTCCATTAGTATTAAAGTACAAGCGACAAACCACGTCTGAATGTGTGTGGAGCTCACAATCAAAGTAGATCTGACGCACATTCCATATCACACCCCAGTGTAACCTTTCATTACAAATTAACATAAGTGCTAGTTTTCGTTATCATCATCTTAAGTAGGATACATTTACTGAGGAGAAAAAAAAATGACAAGATAACCCTCGAGGTGTTAAAGAATCCTCTACATTGGTTAGCAGGATATGTAGGGCATATAAGAAAGCTGTTTGGCAGGGATTGCAAAATGGTTTAAACAAGTCAACCCTCCTTCATCACCAGCTCCAGAACAGTGTAAAATGCTTGTGTGCCCAAGGGAACCCCTTCCTAAAACATAATAATAAGTTTTGATGTACCAAGTATATCAGGAACAAGTTAAGAATCACTAAAGACAAGTTAGATGTCTTCAGGTCAGCAAGACCTGATGAAATACATCCTAGAATACTTAAGGAACTGGCTGAAGAGATCTCTGAGCCATTAATGATTATCTCTGAAAACTCATGGAAGATGGTAGAGATCCAAGAGGCCTGGAAAAGGACAAATAGAGTACCTAGCTATAAAAAAGAGGGGAAAGGACAATCCAGAGGATTATACATTCAGTACTTGGAAAGATAATGGAGCAAATAATCAGTCTGCAAACATGTAGAAGATAATAAGGTGATAACTACAAGTCAACATGGATTTGTTAAGAACAAATAATGTCAATCCAATCTAATTGCAAATAATAAGGGAATACTGACAATTTAACAAATCATGCTCAGAATTTGCCCCATTAGATATTAAATGAGAACTCTGATGGATTATGTACCCTGCTGTTCTTATCTAGAGAGAAAGCAAAGCACAGATGCTGGCCTGTTTAGGCAGTCTGGCTTGCTTGGGATACCATAGTGTAGTCAGGGAACTCTGCAGCCTGAAAAATCCTGGTCAGGATGTAGAGAGACATGGGTCTCTGCCCAAGAGAGGTGATGGCTGAGGTGCTGGGAGCCTAGAGTGGGTCCCCTCGAGGGACCTTGGAGGGGGAACACAAGTGCACTTGCCCTGACCTGTGATACACATTGCCTAAGTTTCATTTGGCTATGTTCCTCTTAAGAGCCAAATGTCACAAACACTGTTATTCCGCAATCTGATGACCCCACAACATGGGAAATCTAATTCTGCCTGTGTTGTCATCACGAAAAGCTCACTACTCCTGTCTCCCTCAGATCCTCAAGACCTGTCATGTAGAAGTTGGAAGCCGATCCCAAACTGGACTCCAAACAATACTTTAAGTCCACTACAAGAAAATAAAACAGTTTTATCATAGCTGCCAACAATCTGTTGAAAAATTTAGATCACATTCGTGATATCTGAATTTGATCCAAAATTTCTTGTGCTTCATTTTAAAGAGCTGAAAATTGGCAGGCTAAGCTTCCCATTTGGGAATGAGAGGTGGTATGGGATTGTCTTTGAAATGTGGAATCTGCTCTGCCTTCTCAGGTTCCTAAGTCACTGTTGCAGTAACAGCTGATGTATATTGTACTGACACCTTAATGTAACTGAACTTCTGATTAAATGTGAATAAAAGAGCTGAGGCAAAGACAACAGGATAATTCTGGCATTAAAAAAAAACTAGAAAACAAAACATAGTTACTGCTAGACTCACTCCATAATCCAGTAAACAGTGATATTGACAAAAGACTGTAATGCTGGCAGACCAGGTGACAGCTCATGCCAAGGCCCACAGCTCACTAAACACTGACAAATGCATAGCTGGAAACCAGTCTGGCTTATCTGTGTGTTAGTATCGTTAAAATAGATATTAGTGTTAGAAGAATGTGTTTAGTGTTTGAACTGTATGTAATGCTTGTAGGATGGTGCATGTATTAATCCTACTTATAATATCTGTATCCAATGCTATAAGGTAACACTTCAGTGTTTGCTCTATAACTGTAAAATGTATTTTCAGAAACTCTGTAACTCACCAAATGGGACAAAAACTTCACCTAATGCAAAATGCTTGAGTCCTACAAAAGGTATTATCGCCTGCTCATCAGGAAGGACTACTGAATCCAAAAGGGCCATTATGGAACAACTTTGTCAATTGCTCTTGCCCCCCACCCATGAAGAGGTTAGTGCAGAAGCCCTCATCCCATCAGGTTGGACTCTAGGGAAATGGTCTTAAAAATCCTTGACCAGAAGGAATTGGGGTATTTTTATGGTGTTTGGAAACTAAGGGGCAAAGATTCCTAAACATAAGCAAGAGATCCCCAGGATTAACCTGGGTTAGCCCTAATGGACATATAGAGCTGGCATATTTCAGCAGCTCTATCACCATCTGAAACCTAAAACTGCAACTTATTTGTGTGTGTATGTTTATTTGTTTTAACCTTGTAAATAACTCTCCTTTCTTTTTTCTAGTTAATAAATCTTTAGTTAGTTAGAAGGGAGGGATATAGCAAGTTCCCATATCTATAACTTATGTCTACATCCTCCTCATAATTGTTTTTTTCTGCTACATAATCATCCCCCACAACTGGCTTCCCTTGTCTCTGGTGCCTTTTGTCAGCAACACTTCCTATATTGTGATGACCTGCCTTTTGGTGAGTGGCAACTCGGCCCTCTAGTCAGGTCACCAATCTGTTTTGACTCCTTCAGGGGTAACAAAATCCAAAGAAGTATGAAGAATTCCACATCCTTGGGAAGAGTCTTCAGCCCAGGTCCGATCCGTTTGGATGGCTCATCCTTACCTCATGGCCCTTGGCATCTCTATCCTCTCCTCACTCCTGAGAGGAGGGGGAGGAAAGGAGGTTGGTAGGGGAGCCCAGGCTTTCCTACTCCACCAAGTTCCAGCCCAGGGCTCTCTGAGAGGCAACAATATCAGTGCCTTGAGGCTGCCTCCCTGGGCCACTTTCTACCGTTCACCTTTCCCCAGTCTCAAAGTCTTACATATGACAGCAAAAATATTAACAATAATAAAAATAATTTGAATCTTCAGCCCTTCAGGGCTGTGCTGCTAACCCCTTCCTGGAGCGAAGGCTTCTGCAGCACCATTGTTCAACTCTCAGGATAGGTTTGTTTCCTGCCCTGTGTGTCTCTTATTTAAGCTCCTTCCTCCAGCTAGAGTAGTCTCTGCTGGTGCAGGCGGACGGGCAAGGCAGAGTCACCTAGGCCCAGAACTGCTCCATAACCCCTCTAGGTCTAGCAAGGGCACCCCAGTGCAGGGTCAAATAGGAGGTACTGTGAGAAGAAGTTCTATTGCATGTTAGTGAGCAAGTCTGACTCAATCTAACAAAATAATTGAGCCTATGGAAGTCTGCGTTAGTGTGGTATACATGCCAAAGTCTCCAGAAGAAGGTAAATATTTTACCACTTCAGAATTCAGCCCCTTGTCTTCTTACTTGTTCATAAAATGGCTAGCACACATGGGGTGCAATATAGAATAATAAATTCCTTTTTCTTGCTGAAAAAAATAAAGTAGATTTCATTAACTAACTTGGTAACATGAGAAATGAGGGCAGAGACTGATGGCAAAATGTATTTTTTAGGAAATAAATGCCACCAGGAAGTGTATTAGACCTGGGCATGGCTATTGGTCATTACCATGTTAAAAGTAATGACCATATGTTATTATCATTACACTAAGTATTTCAATTCAGTTTTTAAAAGGGACTTAAAAACAAAAATAAAACAGTACCTTTGGGCTATTTTCTTCTCCTCTCCTTTTTTTTTACTTCAGAGGCAGCTGGTCCAACCCCCCTTGCCAATGATGAGTGGTTCATAGACTGCAGTCTGCCCCAGGGAGCGGGGGCTAGATGGTGACTGGCAGTGGCCACTGAGGCAGGGTAGGGTAGAGGGTTGGGGGGTCCCCTGGGTTGGGGAGACTCAGATTGTTGGTTACTGCTGGGGCGGAACCCTGACAAGGAGGGCACCGGGGTCTGGGAGGGACATGGGGGCCAGTGGCAGGCCTGTAGAGTTGCTTCTGTCCGGAAGAGCTCATTCCCAGGAGGACCGACAGGAGGTGCCGCACCGATGAGTCGTCACCCCGCGACAGACCGTTTTGCAAGACCGTTTTGGCTGTAATGCTAATTTGAAACAAGCTTGCAGAGGATTATTCAATTTGTTCAGTTTCTTTGAACTTGTTGAATATGATGTACTTTATGCAAGCAATTCATATTGTCAAAATATTGCAAAATAAAATTAGATTTGTAGTGCATAAAAATTGGTGCCTACTTTGCATGAACAAAATACAGTTCCGAACTGGTAGTATAGTATGTGTTCAAAAATCCAAGCAGCTGTTCTGGGGGTAATTACTTGATTGGTTACCCATATTTTGAGGCATGACTTAGACACCGATGTTTGAAAATGCAGCTCAAACATTAGGAGTGAAATCCTTGCTCCATTGAAGTCAGTGTGGCCAGGATTTCAGCCTAGGTTGCTAGATGGTTCAATGCAAGTAGTCACAGAATTTTTAAAAGGAATTTTGATAATTCCACATCTATCATCTGACAATCTAAATCTACCATTTAGAAAGCTTGTCAATGTGGAATTATCAAAATTCCCTTTAAAAATTTTGTGCGTGTGTGTGTGTATATATATATATAAATAAATTTAGTTTACAGTGTTTACCAGTTCATTTCAGGTTAGTTTAAGAAGACAGTGAAAGGTTATTACATTTATTAGTCTCTGTTCTTTCCTCAAAATTGACTCTTTATTACATTCAGTGATTCATTTTCACTGTTGTTTTCATTTCATGTCTTTGAATTTTATTTTTTGCTTCAGGGCAAAGCATAAGGGCAAAGTAATCATAAGATAAAATAAAGACTTTTCTCTCACATCTCCTTTCAGTTGAGATTAAACAATCTGTGTTGATTGACAGAATAATTTTTTCCCATTATGAATTCTTTTTCTTTCTTTCTTTGCTCTTCAGGGTGCAACCTGATGGTAAGTCAGGGTACATTCCATACCATGAATAAAATAATGGCTTTCTTGAGAATAATTGTAGCCAAAAGCAAACTGATTGAACTTTGTAAATGAGTAAGTATTATTATAAAGGATTTCTTCCCGCTGTTGAACAGAATACCCTTTCTGGAAAATACATAACATAATATACTTTTTAGTCCTACATCTTAAGTGGAATTTTCAAAAGATATAGTTAGGCTTAAAATTTTACACATGTATGTTGATTATTGAGGAATTCTCTCTCTTAGGTAAACAGACTTTCATATTTGATCATTTCACTCTATGGGTTTATCCTCTCACAGATTTTAACTTTCAACCCTACCTTTTTCTATGATCAAAGAACAATACCAGCTCCTATTAGATACAACTTCACAACTATCCCAAGAAGTTTAACAATCGTTGTGAAATACAGCACAAATAATACTTAGTGGGACAGTGTTTGCTCTACAACTAATTTTATATTACAAATATAGATATTGTGACAAAGTTCCTCCTCTACCTTGGTGGGTCTTGCGCTTATTGGCAGATTTGCTCGCCTTGGAGCTTCACGGCAGCCCTCAGTTTGGCCATTTTCATGAACCCACAGTCCAGGTCAACTCCTCCTCTGTCTGAGCAGGAGTTAGGAGGTTTGGGGGGAACCCGGGCCCACCCTCTACTCCGGGTTCCAGCCCAGGGCCCTGTGGAATGCAGCTGTCTAGAGTGCCTCCTGGAACAGCTGCATGACAGCTACAACTCCCTGGGCTACTTCCCCATGGCCTCCTCCCAACACCTTCTCTATTCTCACCACAGGACCTTCCTCCTGGTGTCTGATAATGCTTGTACTCCTCAGTCCTCCAACAGTACGCATTCTCACTCTCAGCTCCTAGCGCCTCTTGCTCCCAGCTCCTTACACACGCACCACAAACTGAAGCGAGCTCCTTTTTAAACCCAGGTGCCCTGATTAGCCTGCCTTAATTGATTCTAGCAGCTTCTTGATTGGCTTCAGGTGTTCTAATCAGCCTGTCTGTCTTAATTGTCTCCAGAAGGTTCCTGATTGTTCTGGAACCTTCCCTCTTACCTTACCCAGGGAAAAGGGACCTACTTAACCTGGGGCTAATATATCTGCCTTCTATTACTCTCCTGTAGCTATCTGGCTCGACCCTGTCACAATATATAGGGTCATATCCTCAGCTTGTGTAAACTGGCATGTCTCCATGGGAATCAATGGAGTTTCCGCAATTTAAAACACCCGTGGATCTGATTCTAAATCTGAAAGTCTAAATACAACCCCCAAATGAACATTAACTCCTAAAACCTAGACATAATTGACAGTTCTGTATCACAGAAAGTGTGATGTTATCCTGTAGTGGCTAAACCTCAGAAAGGGTATGGGACATGCTGTTACTGATAGGTAGAAGCCGGTGGCTTCAGAACTAGAAGAAGAACCTTCCATTCTGTTTTCTGGATATGTGTATGATTTATCTAGCAACTGTGCTGTTGTCTGTATCACATGGATTTGCTAGAACTCAAACATGTTTTTTAAAAATGTAATCCTGTCTGTAACCTGAACCCAAACCCTATCCTCAGCCACAAAATAAACAAAAGGCAGTTGGGGAGTGGAAGGCAAGGGAGAGAGAGAAAAGGAAAAAACACAAAAAGCAAAATAACACCTTTAAATCTAAAAGAAAATAAATTTTGCTTTCCAACATAACATAGATATTCAGAGCTTGATCCATAGCCCATTGAGGTCAATGGAACTCCCTCATTTGACTTTAAAAGGAGTTGGATCAGCCTTAAATTCCACTATAAAGGCTCAGATTCACAATCTATGCATTGCTTTATCCTGGGGTTAACCAGCTGTACCAAGCCCGGCATGCAATCATTATTATATAACATTGTCTCCAAGGAAGTTTTTCCTACTATTGATTTAGAGATTGTCTACACTTAAAATACTACAGTGGCACAGTTACTGTACTGCAGCTGCATCACTAGAGCGCTTTAATGTAGACACTACCTATGCCAACAGGAGGGGTTCTCCTGTCAGCGTAAGTAATTCACCTCCCTGAGAGGCGGTAGCTAGGTGAACAGAAGAAGAATTCTATTGCCGACCTAGGTCAGTCTGCACGGGGACTTAGGTCACCTTAGCTATGCCTCTCAGGGGGGTGGATTTTTCACACCCCTGAGCGATGTAGTTATGCCAATCTAATTTTCTAGTGTACACCAGACCCTAGAGGAGTGGCATGTGTGTGAACCTGCCATAGAATTCGACTTCTCTTTTCATTTGACTCTAGAGCTCAGGAGAGGTGATTAAATGCCATCCATCAAATAATGGATCTGGTGAATTTCACAGCAGTTTTTTTTTAATACATTATTTGACAAATAGCTTTTCCCATTATGTGCACAGTTTACAGTGCTGGGTGAATAATTCACTAGTATATATGAATTTTGTGAAACCACTTTCTGTTTCCTACATCTTGTTACAACCACAGGGGGCCTCAGTTGGAACTCTTGTATAGTCAATTACGCTGATGGTAATGGAGAACAACTTTCTCCCCTCCCAAAATAATACTAATAATGTATGACAATTCCTTTTGTTAAGATCTCTAACTTCATTCAAGTGTGCAGGTAAAGCCTTGGACTCAGGTGGAACCATTCTGACTTCAATGGGACTCCATGCAGGCAAATCCTTACATTCAATTGCAGGGATTTAATACATTACTACCTATTCCAAACACAACTGTATAGAGTTATTGAAAATATTGTGATGTTTCAATACTACATTTTCTTCTTCCTTTATATTGTCAGGACTAATTATCATGAACAAAGGAAAATATTGGAAATAAGGTATGAAAATATTTATTTTAGAATATGAAAATAGAGAATAGCATCTATAAAACATTTGAACCATCACATACATTCATACAGATGCTTCCCCGTAGGGCCTTTGCTGATGTATACATTTAAAAGGGGAAAGCACATGTTTCTAATGGTTCATGCCTGAGACATGCAAATATATAAAAACTTGTGCAAACTTAAAATCTATTGGTTTCTTTGTTAGAGGATGTTGGCAGATCTGTGTTACTGGGGCAGTCACAGTAGTAAAAGTGCTGACTAAACAGAGAATCAAGAATTAACCACCAGAAAGAAATTTTTGTGGTAAAAACTTTAAAGTTAATTAGGTAAATTTAATGTATAACACTCATTAGTTACTCTTGCTCTTTAGAAAACAAGTACAATACATTTTCCATGTCCTTATCTTTAGCTTGACTACCTGAGTAATGTGCTGCTACCACATATTAGCAAAACTGTATTCTCTTTCATTGCAATGGCATTGATATAAGCAATGGTAACATCAAAGCAAGCAGGGAAAATCAAAAACTGTAAACTAGGATTTCTTTTAAACATTCAACAAAAACTTTAAAATGGTTGTAAAGTTCAAATCTGGCACAGAGAGCCTGGAGCGTTAAAGCAGAGATGTGATCTTGTTTTCTAAACTGATTTTTTCAGACTTAATGGAGGATGATCCAGAAACTGAGTAACTGAAAGTGAAAGACAAAAAGAAATGGCAAGTAAACGTCCGAGATTAATGAGTAACCGTCTATTAGGGAGGAAGGGGAAAATAAGAACCAGAACAGGGGAGATGGATAAAAAGAACTTCTACAGGTGTCAGACAGATCATTAAGATGCAAAGATACAAAAGAGAAAAGGGTGACTTTTTAAGGCCACATATATGCATTTATTAACTTTTATTTTTTCAATGAAGCAACATGTTATAAAAATAGCTTTAAATTGTGAAATATACATTTATTGTGGATTAAAAAATTACTGTAAATATTTCTTCCATAGCTGTTAAACTGCACAGATAAGATTCTTAATAACTAGCTAGAATCCAACTAACATACAGTAATTGTCTTGTTACATCAAAATCACAGGCAAACCTATTTGGGACACTCACCTAAAGTCCTAGCAAAAGTAGCTACTTAAACAGATTTCTGTATCAAACTATAAGAAGGCTTAAATGTTCCTCTCTCCCCTTTCAGGATTTGATGGTTTTATTACATGAAATTACAGTAATTTAGAAATACCGGTAATGCAATACTACCCATACACATTAAGGTCTGTATCTTATAATAACAAAGTAGCAGTAACACACAAATAGTGGGCCAGAATCACAGATGCTTCCACAGGGATGGACATATGTGGCAATCTGGCTTTTCCATTCCAAGGAGGATTTATCCTAAAAGTGAACAGGTAGTAGAAACACTCCTGCATTCTCTCAAGGTTTCCAGCTGGATAGAGCAACTTCTGCTTACAGCTAGTGCTTCATAGGAGAATCACTGGTGCTTAATAAGCACATCTTCCCACACTGCTGCCTGGGCCACATCCTTTCCCCAGCCAGTTAAACCCACCACTGATCTCCCTGGTGAAATTTCTGCCAACAGCCTCAGCCAATGCATTCTGTATTTTAAGGGATGTCTCCTATTTAGTACCTGATGTCCCTCAAACGATATCCAGTAATGAGCTACTAAGAAGCATTTGATCATATAGAAAATGTTTCTGGTAACAACAATATAAAGGATTATATTGTCCATTGTGATTTAAATGTCTGACCATATACATGCATAAATATTGTGGAACTGAGTTCCTTAAAAATAAGCTTTGTCCCATAATTTTCATATAATTGTTTTTTATTTCACTGAAAGTCAATTGGTGTTATGTGCCCAAATCCTTTAGCTGCTTTTAAAAATCTACCCCAGAAAGGTAGATACCATTTTCTTTAGGATCCTTGATGACTTTAGGTTCTTTGGTGGAGCTGGTTTGGTGAAGGATGCAGACCTCTCCACACAAACTAAGGTGAGGGAAACTAGATCTTATGCCCTCTTTAACGCAAATTATTATGAAAAAAATACAATCGGTTGAAATTGAAGCTAGGCAGATGTACAGAATTTTGACTGAGTCAGGAAACTGGTTACAAAAGCAGTATTTTTTCTAGTATCTGAATACACATAACTGTGTAAAAAGTGCAGCGTAGTTTAATGTTTAATTAGTGGAAATGCCAGATAAGGTCAAACATTTTGAAATATCCCCAATTTGAACACTCCTATCATGAATTTTATTCTAAATGTTTTACAATATTTTAAAATACACAATTATTAGAACAATACAGAATATTATTTCTATTCCCCCAAAACAAAGGAGGCGGTGGAATTCTCAGACTGTTTTTTTCTTTTATATTTTTAAAGAAAAAATGAAATGAACAACAATCCAATAATGTTACTTTAGCTCAGAATAGCTCTTTTTTTGTTACTCTTCATATCCATATGTTTATTTTTTTAAAATTGCTTTAAAAAAAAACAAAGGGAAAATGAAGACATTGGTAAATCTATTATTGTTGGTTAGAATGGAAAGTTATGATGTTTTCAATTCATCCAGAAAAGAAAATCAAAAGCATCCAGGGATATAGAGCTAAAGGAAAACTCATCTCAAGGACTTTAGAACAAGGTAATGGTTAGACTAAAGGGACATGATGTGCAAACTCTCATTAAATAATTAAGAAGCTGTTTTCAAAATCAGTGACATTTAAAGAGAGCAATAAAATCTTTCCTGTTACACTCTAGCTCCAAAACAAATGACTGATTTAAAGACATTGCGGGGTCTCTTTCCAGCTGATAGGACAGCTGAGTGGGAGTAATTGAGAAGGATTCTTTTCAATGCATTAGTGTGGGTGCAGACGAAAATGGCTGGTAGTTACTGGCTCAAAGGCAGATGGGGGAATAGTAGGAAAGTTTAGGACAGTCAAAAGGATATTGGTACATGAGGAAGAGAGGGATGAAGCTACAGGAATCTCCAAAAAGGGTTTTAGGCAGTTGGTGACAAATGAGTGTGTTGGAGGGAGGGAAATTTTTGTCTGGAACATTTCTACTTGATTCTGTTGAAAACTTGAGGGCCTCAGATCTCTTGAAATTTTTCCTTAACACTTTTTGATACTCTCTTTCTTTATCCTACTACCTTTAATTTAGTGATGGATACAAATAAATATGAATCAGCCAGTGACTTAATGCTACCAATCTGACACTTTCACAAACACTGACACATTTACAGAAACCAATATTTAAAACTTAGATATCTTAAGATAGGAACTTAAACCCATATTTTGGCACCTAAATAATGTGAATTAGATTCTTGTTAAAGATATCCAGAAAATGGAATACAATTCATGAAAAATATTTTAATTTTATTTTTGGTTTTAATCAAAATGTTGTTTTTCTTGACATTTTCTGACTGGCTCTGATTTTCATGTTTTCACACTGCTAAGTTCCACCAGAGAATGGATCCACCTTGAGAAGAGGCCTATTATTCCAAAGGAACCTGTTAAAATAGCCTGGCAATTTTCTGGAGCAATTGCTGTACAAGTTTACTCATTAGATAATATGAAATTGACTGTATTATAAGCAGAGCTTATAGTTACCTAACTGCTTTAATTATGGTTGACCAACATTTTCCGTTATCAGACCCTCTTTCAGTTGCTTATAAGTAGGCAAACTTTAATCGTTTGTGCTGAAATTTTCCATGCCTGGTGTCTGATTCAGGCTGAATATATATAATGTATACAAATTTTAGCAGAAACAATTTAGCTGTTTACAGAACCAGGTTAGGGAAAAATATATTTTTTGCCCATGTTAAAAAAATTGTATACTTCATTCACTGAGACGCTCTATTGCCTCTGTGTTGTGAAGCAGGAACTTAAAATTTAGCAGGGAGGTTATTTGTGTGTGAAGGATGTATCTCTGGCTGATCCTAGGAAAAAGTTGTCTAAATTTGGCCAAGTTATGGACCTCTGAAAAATCTCAGTTTGCATATGTTCAGTAGAGACTTGTTAGAGTTTGGCAACTAAATTCTCTAAAGATTCTTGAGCTGGCTGGAAATTGATCTGGAACTTTTTCTGTTGGAAAATGCTGATTTGTTGAAAGTGAAACATTCTGTGGGATTCTATATAGTGTAAAAAATGTAATGGTATTTCACCATTCACCTCATTTCTACTTTTAAAAATATTTAGAACATTGAACACAAGACTTGACAAGCTGAAGACTGTTGCTGATCCTGTTTTGTGCCTTTCTTTGGATTAAAGTGTTCTTTCCAACAATAGCTAACTTGCCACATTTGAACTCTGAAATGTACACCAGTATTTGAGCAATGGCAATTTGCCATACTTTGCCATTTCAGGGGTTCAGAAGACCATTTCCAAGCTCTCTACTTGGAGTGAATTTTACCTGTGATTCACATCTTCAGGTTTGACAAAACAGCATGAAGTAAATGGACAATTTTCATATCTAAAAATGATAGTTCATTCCTTGTCCTTCCTTGTCTTCCCCATATTAAATTTGGTGACCAAGTATGATGATTGTCTCCTCCAAAATATCTCAAAGGTGGATCTTCTATATGTCCCGATGGCCAAATCTTATATCCACTCCTTAATCATCTCCCACCATGGCTACTGCAGTCTCTCCTGTCAAGTTTTTGATGCTAGCCATGCTTTCTTCCATGCTGTCTCTTGAACATCTTGTCCAAAGCTGTTCGGTAGGCCCCCTCTTCTGCCTCATTCAAATTTATTCCTAAGGACTTACTTAAATAATGTCTACAATATGTGAGGGGGCAGTAAACATTTTTTTAAAAAGGGCACAAACACCAAGAGGAGTGCAAACCTTACCATCTTGAGTGATTGCATGTTCTTATATTCTTATTTCCTCCTTGCTCAACTCTTCTCTTCCCACATTTCTGTCTCTTTATGCACCTCACTTGTTGTGTTATATAAATTTAAGCCTGCAAACTCTTCTGGGTGGGAATTGCCTCTGTACTTGTTTCTGTGACATGCCTAATTTACCACTGGGCCTTTGACAAACAAATAATGATGAAAAATGATAATGGGCTACCAAAAAAGTTGCAGAATTTTTGAATGGCAAATCATGTCTTGAAGCTTCTATTGATTTCCTCATGCACAAGTGCCATGTCACTTCCAATTAAAACAAATCTTACTATCTAAGATGTATGGGACGACTTGTAGGAAGTGATGATTCTATTAGTCATGAAAATGAAATGACACTGCTGCTGGGATAAAGCAACCAGTCAGGAGGCCTCTCAGTATGTACATACTAGGTCTCCATGACCCATGCCTCTGATGGTTGATACAGCACTATTTTTACTGCTTTAGCAAAGGAATTGTTAACTTCAGGATATATTTGGGATGTGTATTAATCCAGGATATAGACACACACATTGTGATTTATTTGAAAGGTATAGTTCATATTACTGCTTACAAAATTAAAACCTTAACAGTAAAGTAAAAAGAAGACTTCTCCTTACTTCTGCCTATTGTTGTGCTTACTCTGTTATTCTATAGTTACCTAACTGTATTGCTTTCCTGAAGATTAATGATCACTTTCAGGTAAAATGCCACTGACATCTGTAATCCATGAAAAAGTTCGTGTTGTAATGGTCTTGGAATCTGAACAATATATATTTTAAAATAATTAATGGTATTAAATATACATTGGATAGAGGACTGTCCTGCATATATATGTGGGGAGAGAAGTGGTGAGGTGATGGTATCTTAGAAAAAACAATAATTTAATTTGAAATGTCCAGGGATTGAGGCTAAAAAAGAAGAGCAGCTACTATGCATTTGTATTTTCATATGCCTATTTATTATGCATGAGCAGCATGGTATACAGAATATAATTTACAGCATGGGAAATTTTAAAATATTCCAACTCATAATAAGCACAAAAACTGGATTCACTTTTGCCTTTAATACTTAAATTTCCACTGACACAGCAGACTTTCCCAACCATGTCAATTTTTAAATACCCACACTGAGGTGACAGACCTGTGCAGGTCACGCTGTGACATGTGCATGAAATAAGATTTGTAATTATCTGCTTTTGTGGACTGAGAGAGAATGAATTACTTTACGCCAAAGACATTACAAGTGTTCTCTCTAACTTTTTAAACTGCTCAAATTCCTTTGGCTTCTCTACCTGTTAAAGTGCTATATGTAAGCATTTTCACTTTTTAGCTAGGCAAAATCTGAAATGAAGCCCCACCTTTTGTTGTCATGCTCAATGTCTTCCTGAGTTTAAAAGCTGCTTATAGTTCCTTCTCACTTCCTGGTTTCTCAATAGGAACACACAGTTCCTTCCTGACTCCCTAGACTGGAGGGAAGGCTCTTTCCGTTCTAGACTGCTGAGAGACACGTATCTTTGCCCTGTTTTTTCCCCAAAGTATGATAGGTTTGGGTTAGCCGAGCTCCTGTTTTACTCCTTCACTCTCTCCACATAGCACTGGGGCCTCAGAGTCTCTCTTTCTTCAACTTTCTATATTAACTCAGCATTCTTCTCTTCTTCCTCATTCCCTGCTTAGCCTTGGCAGCTAATTCTTTCCCTTGCAATGAAGGTAAGGGCAATATTTGGCACTGTTGAGCAATTTTTTCAGAGAACTGTGGCCCTGGAATTCCTTTCTCTGCTTGGGTAGTGCTGACCAGTGAGCGGATATTGCCAGGGCCTATGGAGAATGTGCTGATTCAGTACATCCTGTCAACACTGTTTGCTGGCAAGGCTTCTATGGATCCTCTGACAGACCTAAGGGTGCCCCTTCCTGACAGAAACCATGTGGAAGGACAAGTGGCAACACCCTAGGTCTCCTTCAGGGTGTATAGCGCTCCTTTACAAGGGACTAAAATGGTAAAGTGATGATATAGAGTCACCATAGAGTCACAAACTATAGAGTCACAAAGTGGCCAGAAGGGATCACCACATCATCTAGTCTGACCTCCTGTATATCACAGGCCACCAGCACCACTCAGTACCCCCACACTAAATTCAACAACTGAAATTAGACCAAAGTATTATAATCCACAGAAGACCAGACGATTATGTGTCACAGGCAGAGAATAGGAGGAACCGAGGTGCATAGTGCCCCCACAATGGCAGGGAAATGATTAAGCGAGATATACCCAGATAATCCTGGCAAGTGACCCAGACCCGTACGCTGTGAAGAAACATAAAAACCCTCTCAAGTCACTGCCAATCAGACCTGTGGGAAAATTTCTTCCCAACCTCACATGTGGTGATTAGTTATACTCTGAGTGAGCAACAGCCAGGCAGGCAATTACCCGTGTGAGAGAATTCTAGGTGCCAGTTCAGAGCCCGTGCCTTTCCTGGCCTTGGTCACATCGCTAGCCATGGCCATCCCTGAAGCTTCAGAGCAAGGAGATTTTAAAAACAATAACAAAACTCATAATACAGTGGGGGAAAAATACCTTCATACCCCTGTAGGTGGCCAGCTGAAACTCTGAAGCAAGATCTTTTAGAAACTACATTTTGCCCTCTGAAATATTCACTTCTTTGAGTTAATAAGTCACCAAATGATATAGACATCTGTTTATCATCAAATTTTGTTATGTGAGTATTGTGGGAGTTATCATTACATTTGAATTAATAAAACAGGTTTCCAAATCAAACATGCAGAGCAGCAAAGTCTTCATCAAGCAAGTACAAATTAAATGCTACTGGAGACTCACCGCCAAGGCAGACCAAAGTATACTCCCACTAGGTGTAATATTCTTTACTTGCAGAGAAGTGTCCCTGAAAAAAGGTGAGGTAAATGAAATATCTTTTCAGATGACCAATTTCTGATCTCTATATTTTTGTGGACTGTCTTGGAGAATCCTACATATGAAATTTCCTATTAGAATCATCACAAGTTTGTTGTGATCCCCTCTATTTTTCAGAGAATCTATAGCCAGTTCTTCATGTTTACTCCTTTTGTAAAAAGTGATCTTTACATTTCTAGGGACAAATTCTTTGAGAGCACTCCTTCAAAATTCCACCTCTAAGAAGGAGCTGATGGTTTAAAAAACTGTTTGCATGTGCACATTTATCTCTTATACACTTACAAATTGCCACTTGAACAACGTTTCATATTTTGTCCTGGATTGTGTGACAGCCGAGTAGGGTTCCAAATATCCAACCCTTTTACAATTGCAAAGAAAGAGCAAATATAAGCTATACGCTTTGTCTTATGAGTACCTTGGCAACAGGGGTTTCGTTAGCAGTAGCAGTTGTTTATTTAAGCTTTGAAGAGGGCATTTTAAAAAATGCAATTGTTTGTTTACTGCTAGGTTGACTGCTAGCTTTCATATGGTACTATATATGTTGCAATACAGTGGAAACTCAGCATGAGATTTTGTTAATGTGCTAAATTCCTGGTGTGGATATAACAGGCTATCTTTCAAGACAACCTCTATGGCAATATAAATTGTATTCATTCACAATGTTTCCTGAAATGCACTGAAGTTGAATTTTTTTAACAGCAGTTCATGCTGATAGTTGGGCGTTGGAATTCAGCGTAATGAAAATCAGTGAAATTAAAAAAGCAAAATAAAAGCCAAGCAGTTTAAAGGAAACAGCAATTTCCTACTACACAAATCATAAGAAAATTACTGCATTTCTTAAAAATGTTCCATCTCTTCAAAATGTAAGAAATGAAGAGCAATTGCCAGTTTCCGCATGTTGTAGCCCAGTCAAAGAGCAGGTACCTTTTCCAGGAAGTTAAAAGTTTTGTAGGTAGAAAAGGTAGATGGCACTGGTAGAGATGTTAGTATAATTTTGTGATTGCACAAATATATACCTAGCAAAGAGACACTACATTAAATGATGCGGACTGTTAAAATTAGGGCTACCAAGCAATTTAAAAAATAATTGTGACTGTGTGATTAAAAAAATTAATCACGATTAATAGTGCTGTCAAACAATAATAGAATATCATTTATTTAAATATTTTTGGATGTTTTCTACATTTTCAAATATATTGATTTCAATTACAACACAGAGTACAAAGTGTACAATGCTCACTTTATAGTTTTTATTACAAATATTTGTACTGTAAAAAACAAAAGAAATAGTATTTTTCAATTCACCCAATACAAGTATTGTAGTGCAATCTTTTTATCATAAAAGTTGAACTTACAAATGTAGAATTATGTACAAAAATAACTGCATTCAAAAACAAAACAATATAAAACTTTAGAGACTACAAGTCCATTCAGTCCTACTTCTTGTTCAGCCAATTACTCAGACAAACAAGTTTGTTTACATTTGCAGGAGATAATGCTGCCTGCTTCTTGTTTACAAATGTCACCTGAAAGTGAGAACAGGCATTTGCATGGCACTGTTGTAGCCGGCATTGGAAGATATTTACGAGCCAGATGTGTTGAAGATTCCTATGTCCCTTCATACTTCATCCAGAGGACGTGTGTCCATGCTGATGATAGGTTCTGCTCGATAACAATCCAAAACAGTGCAGACTGACGTATGTTCATTTTCATCATCTGAGTCAGGTGCCACCAGCAGAAGGTTTATTTTCTTTTTTGGTGGTTCGGGTTCGGTAGTGTCTGCATTGGAGTGTTGCTCTTTTAAGACTTCTGAAAGCTTGTTCCACATCTCATCCCTCTCAGATTTTGGAAGGCACTTCAAATTCGTAAACCTTGGGTCAAGTGCTGTAGCTATCTTTAGAAATCTCACATTGGTACCTTCTTTATGTTTTGTCAAATCTGCAGTGAAACTGTTCTTAAAGGGAATATGTGCTTGGTCATCATCTGAGATTGCTATAACATGAAATATATGGCAGAAGACAGGTAAAATAGAGCAGGAGACATACAATCCTCCTTCTCTCCCCCACCCCCCCAAGGAGTTCAGTCACAAATGTAATGAATGCATTATATTTTTAAACCAGCATCATCAGTATGGAAGTATGTCCTCTGGAATGGTAGCCAAAGCATGAAAGGGCATATGAAAGTTTAGCATATCTGGCACATAAATACCTTGCAATGCCAGCTACAAAAGTGCCATGTGAACACCTGTTCTCACTTTCAGGTGACATTGTAAATAAGAGGAGGGCAGCAGTGTCTCCCATAAATGAAAACTTGTTTGTCTCAGCGATTGGCTGAACAAGAAATATGACTGAGTAGACTTGTAGGCTGTAAAGTTTTACATTGTTTTGTTTTTCAGTGCAGTTATTTAACAAAAAAAAATCTACATTTGTAAGTTTCACTTTCACGCTAAAGAGATTGCACTACAGTACTTGTATTAGCTGAATTCAAAAATATTATTTCTTTATAATTTTTACAGTACAAATATTTGTAATCAAAAATAATAATTTAAAGTGAGCACTGTACACTTTATATTCTGTTGTAATTGGAATCAATATAACTGAAAATGTAGAAAAAGTGGAAGTTTGGACAAATGACCAGGGAAGAGTATAAAAATATTGCTCTGGCATGCAGGAGTGAAATCAAGAAGGCCAAATCACACCTGGAGTTGCAGCTAGCAAGAGATGTTAAGAGTAACAAGAAGGGTTTCTTCAGGTATGTTAGCAACAAGAAGAAAGTCAAGGAAAGTGTGGGCCCCTTACTGCATGAGGGAGGTAACCTAGTGACAGAGGATGTGGAAAAAGCTGATGTACTCAATGCTTTTCTTGCCTCTGTCTTCCCGAACAAGGTCAGCTCCCAGAGTACTGCGCTGGGTAGCATAGCACGGGGAGGAGGTGACCAGCCCTGTGTGGAGAAAGAAGTGGTTCGGGACTATTTAGAAAAGCTGGACGAGCACAAGTCCATGGGGCTGGATGCGCTGCATCTGAGAGTGCTAAAGGAGTTGGCTGATGTGATTGCAGAGCCATTGACCATTATCTTTGAAAACTCATGGCGTTCGGGGGAAGTCCCGGACGACTAGAAAAAGGCTAATGTAGTGCCCATCTTTAAAAAAGGGAAGAAGGAGGATCCTGGGAACCAAAGGCCAGTCAGCCTCACCTCAGTCCCTGGAAAAATCATGGAGCAGGTCCTCAAGGAATCAATTCTGAAGCACTTAGAGGAGAGGAAAGTGATCAGGAACAGTCAGCATGGATTCACCAAGGGAAAGTCATGCCTGACTAATCTAATTGCCTTCCATGACGAGATAACTGGCTCTGTGGATGAGGGGAAAGCAGTGGACATGTTGTTCCTTGACTTTAGCAAAGCTTTTGACATGGTCTCCCACAGTATTCTTGCCAGCAAGTTAAAGAAGTATGGGCTGGATGAATGGATTATAAGGTGGATAGAAAGCTGGCTAGATTGTCAGGCTCAACAGGGTAATGATCAATGACTCCATGTCTAGTTGGCAGCCGGTATCTAGTGGAGTGCCCCAAGGGTCAGTCCTGGGGCCGGTTTTGTTCAATATCTTCATAAATGATCTGGAGGATGGTGTGGCTTGCACCCTCAGCTAGTTTACAGATGACACTAAACTGGGAGGTGAGGTAGATACACTGGAGGGTAGGGACAGGATACAGAGGGACCTAGACAAATTAGAGGATTGGGCCAAAAGAAATCTGATGAGGTTCAACAAGGACAAGTGCAGAGTCCTGCACTTAGGACGGAAGAATCCAATGCACCGCTACAGACTAGGAACCGAATGGCTAGGCAGCAGTTCTGCAGAAAAGGACCTAGGGGTGACAGTGAACGAGAAGCTGGATATGAGTCAATCGTGTGCCGTTGTTGCCAAGAAGGCCAATGGCATTTTGGGATGTATAAGTAGGGGTATTGCCAGCAGATCGAGGGATGTGATCGTTCCCCTTTATTCGATATTGGTGAGCCTCATCTCGAGTACTGTGTCCAGTTTTGGGCCCCACACAACAAGAAGGATGTGGAAAAATTGGAAAACGTCCAGCGGAGGGCAACAAAAATGATTAGGGGACTGGAACACATGACTTATGAGGAGAGGCTGAGGGAACTGGGATTGTTTTGTCTGCGGAACAGAAGAATGAGGGGGGATTTGATAGCCGCTTTCAACTACCTTAAAGGGGGTTCCAAAGAGGATGGATCTAGACTGTTCTCAGTGGTAACAGATGACAGAACAAGGAGTAATGATCTCAAGTTGCAGTGGGGGAGCTTTAGGTTGGATATTAGGAAAAAGTTTTTCACTAGGAGGGTGGTGAAACACTGGAATGGGTTACCTAGGGAGGTGGTGGAATCTCCTTCCTTTGCGGTTTTTAAGGTCAGGCTTGACAAAGCCCTGGCTGGGATGATTTAGTTGGGGATTGGTCCTGCTTTGAGCAGGGGGTTGGACTAGATGACTCCTGAGGTCCCTTCTAACACTGATATTCTATGATTCTATGAAAAACACCCAAAATATGTAATAAATTTCAGTTGGTATTCTATTGTTTAACAGTGCGATTAAAACTGTGATTAATTGCAATTCATTTTTTTTAGTTAATTGCATGAGTTAACTGTGATTGATCAACAGCCCTACTTAAAATACATACAAAAAAAATGTACGCAAGCCAATAGGATAATAACAAAAAAGGAGGTGAAGATGAGCACAGAAAGCAGAAATACTCTACTTTATATGGGAACCAATTAAGATCTAAAGGTTAGGTTATGCAACCCTTGATCAAACTGGTGAGAGTATACAGAGAAGTGAGAGGAATAACTAGTTTTTACTAAAAACAATGAGGAGTCCTTGTGGCACCTTAGAGACTAACAAATTTATCTGGGCATAAGCTTTCACGGGCTAAAACCCACTTCATCAGTTGCATGGAGTGAAAAATACAGTAAGCAGTGTGTATATCTATATATATATTACAGCACATGGAAAGATGGGGGTTTACTAAAAGGCCAGCAAATTCCTTAATGCTGGGGAGAGAAATTCAGACTAATTGGGCTGCAGTTTGAATATTACTTATTTAGTCTGGCCTCAAGTTAGGTTGTTAAATCTATACATAAATACCTAAATACATGTGTCCTAGTTTTCAAATGTGTTGAGTACCTGTTTCTCCCTTTGAAGTCAGTGGGATTTGTAGGTGCTTAGCACCTCTGAATATCAGACCTCTTATTTAGGTGCCTGTTACCACTGGTCAGTGTGTTATGTGTCTCCCTCTGTGCCCGCTCCACAGAGAATGTGAGTCTGTTACTGCGCCTATATTCAGCAGCTGGCTCTTTAGCTCAGGCTGTAGCAACATCTGCTTTTAGCTCTGGAGAGCTTTGGTTTGATCCTTGGTGTTGGCTAAGATAGTAGCGATCGCACTTATTGGTAGTAATCAAGGTTAGAAAACGTTGGCTTTAATGGAGAATATGAAACACAGACCCACAGCAGAATCCCGGATATTGACAAAATTGGGTGGCGTTGTCTATTCTTATGTGTAGACTAAGAATGCAGGTAACCCCAGGAACAATAAAACAGGTTTCACCATAATTTCTGTATGATCTGTGCTATATACATTATGATATCGTCCCAGGCATTCAAATGCACAAGTACAATTTTGAGTTGAAATTCTAAATAAGTCAGTGAAATGTGCCTATGTGATTCTTTAAACAAAAGAAAAAAATATGAGGTTTATAGTGCAGTAAGTAGGCAGATGTCCCTGAGTAGGCATAACTATTATTCAAGCACTATGATAGCAGTTAGAAAATATATGCAGTGTGATCTAATGTCTGGCTACCGAGTGCCGATGATGTGTCCACAACTGTAAAAGAAATATGCTAAGGGGCATTAAAGAGAGTCTTCCAAATTAAAGCGTAGAACATGTGGTGCAGAATGCCTCACATTTTCCTTTGGGCATCTGTGCAGTACACTAATAATCAATATTTTCCATTGTGCATTTTCACCATCATTTAAATGATCTCTAAATTTGGTGAATATATTGTAAATGGAAAATATAGTGATTCCTGTAGATAAGGCTGCTACTTATTTCCATATATTAGTGTCTACTTTCACTGGTGAGTGCATAAATTGGATTAAAAAATACCACATATATGGAAGTTGTGGTCAGATTAACAACAGTGCAAGAGAACGAGAATAGTAATGCTGGAAAGAGACTGGCATGGAAACCCTTATAAATCTATTCTCTATGCTCAGGATTAGCCACAAACTATTGGATGGGATGCAAGAATTACTAGGTGAAATTCTATGGCTGTGTCATTCAGTTTAGACTAGGTGATCAATAGATTAAATAATTTTTTAATCCAGGAGGAGATAATTTGATCATCTAGTCTCACCTATTTATAACACTGGCCATTACATTTCACCCACTTACTCCTCTATTGAGACCAGTAAATTATGTTTCATTAAAGCCTACCTTCCAGATGGGCATCCAGTTATGATCTGAAGACTTTAAGAGGTGGAAAATCTACCACTTCCCTTGCTAGTTTGGTTCACTTACAAACCTTTGTGCCTTATTCTAGTTTGGATTTGTCTGGCTTTAACATCCAGCCATTAGTTCTTGTTATGTCTTTTGCTACTAGATTTGAGCCCTTTGCCACCTATGTTTTCTCCCCATGAAGCTACTTGTACACTGTGATCAACTCACCTCTCAATATTGATTTTGATAAGCGCTTTTCTGCATCCTCTCCAATTTTTAAATCATGTTTTTTTTAATTGCAGACTCCGGTATTCTAGCACTAGTTTCTCTAATGCTACATGCAAGAGGTGAAATCAGTTTCCTGCTCTAATTCATTACTTCCATTTATAGATCTAAGCATTACATTGGCTTTTTCTGCCACACTATACCATTGGGAGCTCATGTTCAGTTGTTTGTCCATTATGGGTATATCGTCTCTGCACACTGAGCCAGGGCTGTGTCTCAGTTTTGAGCCCAAGCCCCAGCTTCCCTCCACACAATATCAATCTGACTATGGTTAGCAAGCACTCAGGACCTGGATCCAAGGGCCCTGCTGGGAGGGGGAGGATAGGTCAGAGCCCAAGTCCCACCATGACTCAGGTCCTGCAATTTTGCAGTGTGAATGCAGATGAAGATGCAGACCCAAGCTAGAAGATCTATGTAGTTCAGTATGGCTGCATTACCACAGCTGTGATATCTAGGATCAACAATTATAAACAGAGGTTTACAGTGCATGGTGGCTGCTCCAGCATGAGCTTAGAAATAACCAGTTCACAAGCCCTGATGCCAAAAATCTGGGCTTAATATGTAGAGTAGACATCCTTTTCAGAGTCACTACTTTCCAGGATACAATTCCCCATTCTGTAGAACTGGCCTGTGGAACCTCACTACCAACTAAACTTATGAAAAAAATGAAATCAGATTTATTGGACAAGGCATATTTTCCATATAAACATATGAGCTGACATTAATTATATTTCCAGCCTTTAATTCTTTATTGATTTACTCATATATCAGCTTTTGCATTATTTTGTCCAGGCCAGATGTCAGACTAACTGGTCTATAGCTACTTGGGTCACCCTACTTGCCTGTTTCGAGTTTTGGCATAACATTAACACTCTTCCAGAATTTCTTCAGTATTCCAAGTTTTATTAAAACTTAGCAGCAGCAGGTCACAGATATCCTCAGCTAACTGTTTGGTGAAAATTATAGCAGCCAGCTGATTTAAACATTTGTATTCCCAGTAGATGTTACTTAACATCTTTCTTAATTGCTAATGGACTGGGAAGTAGTTAATCATCCTCGTGTGACAGGAACACATCATCCTGCTTTTTTTCTATATACAAAAACAGAAACATTTATTGAATGCTTCTGTGTTTTCTGCATCATTAGTAACAATTTGACCACCTCTATCTAGTAAAGGTCCTATGTCATTCTTAGGATTTATTTTGTTCCTGAGATATATATATATATATATAAAATGTTATATATAATATATATATAAAATATATAATGTTTATATATATATATATACATAAACATCTTATTGTTTTCCTTCATCTTGCTATCCAGGAGTTTCCTGGATGTCTTTAGCTTTCCTTATCAATTTATTACACTTCGTTAGTTCTAATGTTTTGTGGTGTTAAAGAAATGAGACCCTATAAAGCTCTTTAGTACTAAAAAGGCTTGATTGTTGTTGTTTTTTTATATCCCAGTTAAGGGGGAAATGAGGCAGGACTCACATGTGACACTACACCTGAGCACAAGGTGGCATACTGGGGAAACCTTCATGCTGCAAGAGTCATATATTGTTTTATTATTTCTAATTGCTGCCTTCACTTCCCCTCTTAACCAGATGGACTTTTAAATCAGTTTCCCTCTATTTATAGTGCATATATGGTAGTGATATCACTCACGTAATTAACTTTGTCACCATGTAACTGTAAGAGGATTGTTACCCCAAGGGGAGTAAGGTAATGCCTCAGAGAGAAAATACTCGAGAAATGGTAGGGGGAAAGATAGAAAAGGAAAGCCCCTTTTCTCAGAAGAGCAGACTCGGCTCCCTTCTGTGTCTGTTACCAGTGGATTCAGCTTACAGTAAGTGTGTCCCTCCCTCCCTGTGTGATGTAATAAAAATGAAGGAAAGACAAGGCAATATGGTACAAACAAAGGTAAGTATATTAAGGGTAAAGGTACAGAGAACTGGAAAAATGGAGGGAAGAAACTCAAACTTAATCATACAGTGATTCAGTGACTGGCTTTAGAAGCTTGAAGCTCAGACCCACAAAACCTCCCTTGGTATTCAAAAAAAACCAATAAATAAAACCCCAATACAGAAACCTTTTCCTATGATTTAGGCACAGTGGACACAGCATACAGGGGCGAAGCCCAGGACCTTCTACTATCCGGCTGATGTGGAGCCTTTGAGGAGGACTACTGGGGAGTCCCAACGACTGTTGGATTTCATTGCAGACAGGGAGACCCTCCAGGATGATGGATACCAGGAAAGCAGGACCCTCCAGAGGTAAAATGGATTCAATTCGCTGTGGTGGGGATAGTGAGGACAGGCCTCTCCTTCCTCAACCTCGCTGTGGGATAGATGGTACTCTTCTCTCTAGCGCTGGAGCATTAGGAAGACCCGACTGGGCTCGTGCTGCCGCTGGAATGGACAGACAGCACAGGTGCTGAGCAAGTTTTTATATAGCCTTTTTGGAGGGAAAAACTGGTTCAGTCCGGTTTGAGCCAGGGAAATCCAGGGTCTTTACAGTAAACAAGTCTGCTTACAGAGATGGAGTCCAAGAGTCACAGATGATATACTCCATATTGGATTTCATTAAAGCCAGTGATTTACATAACCTTTACCTTAACATACTATTAAAACAGCTAATTAAACACATTTAAACAATACCAACACAACATTTCTTACTAACAGGATTTTTGACTTTCTGCCATCTGTACTCCTCTAACTAATCCATCTTTGATAGGACTACATCTTAACTTTCCGAACTCCTCAGAAATTTTCAGATAGATGCCATTTTTATTTTAAAAACCACTAGCCACTGAACCATTCCCTTCTTTCACCCAGCTGTGGATATGAAAAATAGGAGCAACAACATTCTTTATAACTCTCTAAAACATTTTTGAACATGAGTTTATTGAAATTAGTATACAAAGAGTACCAGAGATATTCCAGCTGCCATTAGCAGGGACATGCACATGAATAACTTTAGTCATGTGAGTAGTCCATAATGTCAAATGGGGCTACTTACCTAAATGTATTTATTCTTAAGTTTGTTCCAGGATTGGGTCCTTAAGAAAGTAACATGAAAGGAATAGACTATTTTATACTGTTGTATCTAGCCAACGATATGTTTTTTAAAAAGTCGTCGTCGTCGTAGTAGTATATAAACCAGTTTTTCACTGGTGGCACATCATGAGCCTTCTAAAATGCAGTTAATGCACCATTGAGGCATTTAATTTCCTTCTGAGACATAAAAATATGGAAGAAAAAAATCAAATGGAGAAATTCATTTTATGGGTAAAAATAGTCACATTCGGTAGAGACACCCAAGAGAACCATCCTTGAATCTTTTGGAGAATTTTCATTCTGTTTCCTCTAAAACATGTTAAAAGTTATTTTTGTAAAATCTGACAATCAAAATGTATTATGACATGATTTTTTATAAAGGTTTTGATGGCACTAGTTTGGGACGAGTTCCATAACTGACTCATGGCTTGGCTATTTGTGTAGTGTAGCAATTTAAATGTGTGGCCACAAAATCTTCTTTCATTCTATGATAAGGGAAGGTGGTATTCCCACTCCCTTTGTCTGTATCAGTTCATAAGACTGGAACATTAATGTTAATGGTCACTAATTACAGAGCCAACCATTATTAACTCTGCAGAAATATAGTAGTTAATAGTGCAATAATTACTAGTATAAACCTAGGAACTCACTTATTTACACACAGACTCAGGTCCACATTCCTGATAGTACGTCAGCATATGCTTAACTTTAGACACAGGCTTAAATCCCTTGACTTCAGTGGGCCATAAGCACATACTTAAGTGCTGTCCTGAATTGGGTTGCTTTCCTGAATCATCCACTAAAAATGGATTCCTGTTTTTCTGCAAAGGCTATCAGTGCTAAGCCACCATTGAAAAGGATTACTTTAATTTACAAAGAGGAAGAACATCCAGAAAGAAAGCAGCTTTTTCTTTTTCTGTCTTCATGAAATAGTGGTCTGTATCACTGCCTTCTATATGCTCAACTTTTCATCCTCCATGTGCTTTCAATCATATTTCAGGTTCTCATCTTGCAAACACTTATTGCCTAGTATATATTGTTTAGTAACATGAGCAGTCCAATTTAACTTATTTATTCATGTGTTTTTTTCCCCTTCTTTGTTCTGACAACTCATTTGCCATATTTTAGAATTTCCTTAAGGTTTGATTCACAAGTGATCTTTGTTATGCAGAAGAAGACCTGCACCTGGTTTTCTATAACCTGTTCTCTTTACCGTTCATTCAAACAATGCAAATTGGCAAATTAGAGTGTGCTATGCATTGGAAGGAACATAGACTGTGTAGCGCTTATATAGATTCTGGAAAAAGAATTTCTGCTGTAGTTGATCAGGAAAAATTAGAAATGAAAGATTCACTGATTCCAAGGCCAGAAGAGAATATTGTGAACATGTAGTCTGAACTCCTATATAACACAGGCCATAGGACTTACCCAAAATAATTCCTAGAGCATATCTTTTAGAAGAGAACATCCAATCTTGATTTAAAAATAGTCAGTGATGGAGAATCCACCATGACCCTTGGTAAGTTGTTCCAAAGGTTAGCTATCCTCACCGTTAATCTTCACTCCTTATTTTCAGACTGAATTTGTCTAGCTTCATCTTCCAGGATTTGGATCATGTTATACCCTTCTCTCCTAGACTGAAGAATTGATTATTATATATTTGTTTCCCATAACATCACATTCATTAAATTATGATCTAGATGTAATCTATTGCTAGTAAAATAATTTATCGACTTGTAGTTACCTCACAAATCCCTGCCAGCTCACTGATTTGCATATCTGCAGTATCACATATGGAACTAGTATAGTATTTCCAGAAATTATGACATGGATAGTGACAGTGAATTTAGATTTGTAATGTTGTGGTGTTATTTCTGGAAAGCTCTGGCTCATAAAGTAACCAGAGAGTAAATCTGATAATTATAGTCAGACACCTGTGGTACCATTTCACAGCACTATGGAGGAATTTTGTCACATGATTACCATTAATGCCAATAGTGAATGTTGATTGATTCCCCAACACTCTGCTGAATATAAACCGTATATTTAAATTTGTAACAATCTTTGCAGGATATTTGCAGCATCTCTAATCCAAGAATATCTATTTGTACCACTTAACTACACTGTGATGCCAATAAATATTTCAAAAAGCATTATATACACTTTTCACTATCAGATTTATGTGCCTTACATAGAATTTTCCAATGAATATATAAGCATGGCTATGAATTAATGTTATCATCCTCACTACTATGAGCTTGATTTAGCTGAGGCTGATATTGCCGAACATTTACACATTCCTTTGCTTAATCCATTTATATATGTTAATATAGATTTCTTTAAATTACTGATAACATTCATTCCATGTCTCTGATTATTCATGTCTCCTAAGCAAGTATTCATTTAGTTTTAGAATATCAGTGTCAGCATAACTAAGTTTTTCTCATACTCAAGCATGCTTTTGGTATCTCAATTTATGCAGATTACCTTGATTTTTTTTCATAGATTCATCTACTCTTGAAGGCTAGAGTTAAGTCAGTTTCTTCAATTTTAGTTTTGGAAGGCCTCTGAGATTAACATTAGGAAATAAAATGGTGTGATAAAAACCAATGCTTAGATGTGCAGACTGAGCTAAGTAACTGACATTATTAAGACTGACATGAACTAGGTTTCTAAATGTAGCTCTCTAATATGGTTTCCCTGGTACTTAATGATCTCACTGAGGTCTTTCATTGCAATGATATGCAGAGCCAACACTACTCAGCAATTCCTGGAAACTTGGAAGGGTTCCATACTTTCCTATATTTAATACTGTAATCATATCTCAGGGTCTCATATTTGGTTTGGAATTTAAGGAGTAAAGATTAGAATCTTTTTGTGGGCTGGCAGTTATTTCTTTCGGGCTGAGATCAAAGTTCACTATTGCTCTAACTATGATTAATCCTTATTTATTAATCATCATTTACATAGTGCAGTGTAAACGTTGTACAAATAACTTTACGAAGGTGGGGCTCTATTCTCCTCTACATCCAATCTCTGCTACTTGATTTTATGCAAGCCTGTCACCAGAATGAGTTAGCGCATCTTAGTATCTGCTTTATATTACTCCTATTAACTAGGACAAAGAAATGGGAGTTATTTATAGTTTAAAGCAAGCAAAATATACGCACAAATGAGTTCAGTCTATGGTTCCAAAAGGTGACAGAGATGCTGTAATCTGTCAGCACCCAATGTCTTTTCCTGGCAACCCAGAATGACTCTGAAAATCTCTGCTTTTCTTTTCTTAGCTCTAGCCCATCTAAGATCAAAACAGCAAAGAAATGAAAAATCACATGTCAACTGTCTTTAAGTACCTCTGCCAGCATTCAAACCAATAAAACGAGGCCTCCTGGATATACTTTTCCATGGGTGGATGGGGCAATCGACAAAGCTTTTGTGCTATAACAGACTACTTAATTTTGATAGTCCTCCTCTGAATTCACAAAGTTCAGAGCAAGAATTTTTACAATTATAAAACAAACATATATTTTACCTTTTTAGCGCAGAATCCAGATTAATGCATGCAGCAATTTACAAGCATTTTATAGTGTCTCAACACTAAACACATTCTTACAAGTCTATCACCTATCTTGAACAATATTAACACATAGGTGAGCTGATCTGGTTTCCAGCAATGAATTTGTCAGTGCTCAGCTGACACCTACAGACTTGCTAAGAGCTGGTGCCTGGTTTACCAGCGTCACAACAGTATTTTTTGTTCAAAAATAAGAGATGGAACCTTTTGCGTATTGCTGTACCACACAGCACCCACTTATATTACCTAAATAAATGCTTTTATTATAAAGCAAGAGAAGATTCAAAGGATCCATGAATACTCCAACTAAATGACAATATGTAAAGCACACATCCAGAGATAATTAACCCTTGTACCTTATAGTCATTGGCAAGCCTTACTGGGGATATAAACAGCTTTTATTCAATTTTGCATGTTGCCAGGTTCAATGATTGCCAGTAAAACCCATCATTTACCCATAATCTCCCCAGATTTAGCATAGGAAATAATACGATTATAGCATTGATCCATGGCAAATAGTGACATATAATGGTGGTCATTGTAATTCTTCTGTAAATATGTTTTGGAGGATATGATTTTAGTATTCAAAACAGCAGAAAAGCACAACAGTCCTTACTTTCATTTCTCTCACTCCCTGCCCTTTCAAAATCCAACCCTACTATAATACAGAATATTAAATTACTCAACCCTTATATTCTTGTAAATATAAATCTCTTTACTGTTTCCCTGAAAAGCGTAAATCCTGACATTAGCAATCTCCTGGAGTACAGCAGTATTTCTTGATTTAAATTAAAGAGACGAAATGGCAGAAGATAAGACTTGGCTGTATGTCTGGCTATTGCTGTCCCTATTTACTATTCTCATGTTTTGAATGTTGTTCATAGGGAATTAGAAAAATGCTGCCTCACACACACTCAGAGAGAGATTCAGCACATAAATTGCAGCCCCTGGGCACAGGAGCTAAAGTGGCTTTAATTCACTTTTTGTGCCCTTTAGATCAGGGGGTGCTCTCAGAGCTGAAAGGGCTCCTAGCATAATAGAGACAGCCCAGGGCGGGGGGGGGGGGGGCGGTCTGTTTAAATGATGGCACCCTCCCTGAGCTGTCCTACATCACTGTGTTTTGCATCCCTGCCCATGCCACACCCCCTCAAACTCTCAGCCTTGCACACATCCTAGGCCAGGGCTTGTAAAAGGGTCCTTGTAAGGCTGTCTTCCACAGTGCCTGTGCTGGTGACATTCTCTCAGGGGCAAATACAGGGCTTTTACGTCCCCTCATGCTGTCCTGGACCTTTTATCTAGTGTAAAGGAGCCAGAGCAGTGATGAAGATCACAAGCCAAATACTTTATCTACCTGATTCTGTAGATCACATTTGCAAATAAGTCTCAGCCCACACACTGAAATCTCTCCTGTTTGTATGAGTACTCAAAACCCACTTTTGCACTTGCAATTTGCGTGGACAGTCATCTAACTTCCTAATTTCTGCAAACAAACATACAACTGCAAATGATGTTTTAGAAACCGCTTTTGAAAATGTGGTTCCTATTCATTTAATTTGGTAATTTGGTCTTCTCTGTCCTTTGTGTGCCTTCCCCACTTTTAAAGCAGAACTTGATAGTATGTGTAAAGCAAGCTGATTCTGGGAATAGTTTGACTTGTGTGTTGCACAGTGAGGATACACTTCTCTTATTCACTTCCACCAGAGACTGAAAAAGAAAGAGATTGTTCTCATTTTTTTAACCTGCACACGTTTTTACCTCATTGACAAGTTGCTCTTCCTCTTGCCTTATTCTCATCTTTAGCCTGATTCTCTTTCTCTCACTCCATAAGCAATGACTACTGAAATAACTTGCTCTGTACCAGAGTGTCCATTTACTTTCATTTCAAAATGGCTCCACCTATGTAAAAGCAATTGTCTTTGACATATTAGTTCACGTACATGCATTTGTTATGAAAATTCCCTGCTTATTTATGTCAGGTTAAAATTATAGATATCTGAGGTTCATTTACCAATAGCACTTGAACAATCTGAAATCTCTTACTATTAATCCACAATTGTTTTTAAAGTTTCAGTGAGAGTAAACATTTATTTATATGAACACAACCCGTAAGATAGCAAATGTTTGAATGTCAGTCATCTTGGGTAATATTGTGAGGCAGTTCTACAACCTTGTAAACTCTTACTTGGATAGAAAACATTGTTGATTTAAGGAAAATCTAACAAACAAAATAACCTGCAAAGAGGGGTTTTTTTGTTGTTGTTTTTTTAAATTTGGCTTCAGCGTCATTCCATGTCCTCATAATGGTTTTGGGTACATTTTCCCTGTAGGCTGAATTCTGCAGGCTTTTACTAGTTGAGCAGTACCATGTACTATAATATGCATTCCAAACTGTTTATGTTTGTGCTAAAATTTTTAAAATAGGTCATAAATGTGTGGCAACATTACCTTTAGTAGGAGAAATATAGGGTTTTATAAGGACTTTGACAATGAAAAACAAAGAGCTACCAAAACAATTTGGACTAAGTCCAGAGTCAACAGAAGAGTGTCAGTGGAAAAATAAGCTTCTTTTCTGTCATTTAGTTTTTTTAAAATTAATTTCTACTAACAATTCCAATCATGTCTAATTCTTCGTAACAGTGCGCAGGCAGGCAGTAACTCTTAAGCCAAACTTACCAATAGGAACAAAATCTGCAGAAAACTAAGCTGCAGAACAAATACAATAATCAAAAATGAAACACATGAGCACTACAGATACACCTCTTCAATACAAATGTTAAAGCAGCAAATTGTCAAACAAGTCTTAGATAAAACATGAACCTTCTGAAGGGCTGGGACTAAGGAAACATAGGTTGATTCAGGAGACTAGTAATAGAATAAGGAGCTGTTCACCCCTTGGTCAGCTGCTTACATTAATCTCAGGTCAGTAGCAATTGAAAGCTTTTGGTTCCCCATCGTGAAATATGTTTGTGATTCCACCCACCACCACCACCAGCAGTTCTTAGTGGTCAGACGGCCACATCACAAAAACCATTAATGCACTTGGCACCCGTGTTTACATTCTCAGCTGAGAAAGCAAAGACTGAATAGCCTAGAAACTAGAAGATCACATTTTCAAGAATTTATGTAGGCACAAAACTAAATGTATGTACATATCCTGGGGCACAACTGGGGATGAATAGGCACAGACTTTTCCAAATGAATGTCTGGATGTGTACAGAGTATGTTCACACTGAAAGATAGACATATACTGGAAAAAGCTTCAGGGAAAGGTGTGGACAAGCTCTTTTCAGAATTCCACTGGACCTATTTAAGAACACTCAAGTAAAACATGGTTTTTGTATACATAAACAAGGTGCGACACATTGAGACAATCTCCAATAAATTCTTCACTGACTGCTGAGCCACTCATTCAAAAGAGAGCACCTGAAGCAGCAAGCACACACACAATCGCCTCTACTTGAGCATGAGATAGAGAGGAGGAGCGGACTGGGGTAGAAGTAGAGTTCTACAGTGTTTTGTTGGGTGAGTGGTAGGGTAAGGACTAAGAAGCTGTGCTGAACCTATTTGCTGTGAGACAAATAAGGGAGAGGTAGTAGTAAGGAGCATAGGGGACACCACTGGAATCAACTAGTCACCTGTAGCTGGACTGTTATTCCTGATTCATAAAAAAAGTTACTGGGGGAGAGGAGAGGAGGTGTGTGTGTGTGTGTGAGAGAGAGAGAGAGAGGGAATAAACTCAACAATGATGGCAACAGAGCTGCCCAGCCCTCTTCCTGGTGGACCAATCCTTCCAGCCTCATGGATCCTGAACTACTCATCCCTGTAAAACCTTTAATATTTGTAGTCATCACTTTAATTTCTTTATCTATTTTCAAACATACTGCAGTGCTGGAACTTGTTGCCCTAACACAATCTCTCCTAAATTGGTCTCCATGGCAACCATCAGAGAGGTGCCCATTTAAGCCAGTTGTGGGGAACAGAAAGCAAAGTAATACAAAAGGGAAAGTACTTCTACTTTTCAAAACGTATTGTCAATCTTCAAAATAGTGCAATATTCTAATAGAAACAATTAAAAGTGTAGGAGTACTTGTGGCACCTTAGAGACTAACTAATTTATTTGAGCATAAGCTTTCGTGAGCTACAGCTCACTTCATCGGATGCATACTGTGGAAAATACAGAAGATGTTTTTATACACACAGACCATGAAAAAATGGGTATTTATCACTACAAAAGGTTTTCTCTCCCCCCACCCCACTCTCCTGCTGGTAATAGCTTATCTAAAGTGATCATTCTCCTTACAATGTGTATGATAATCAAGGTGGGCCATTTCCAGCACAAATCCAGGTTTTCTCCCCTCCCCCACCCCAAAACCCACTCTTCTGTTGGTAATAGCTTATCTAAAGTGATCACTCTCCTTACAATGTGTATGATAATCAAGGTGGGCCATTTCCAGCACAAATCCAGGGTTTAACAAGAACGTCTGAGGAACAGTGTGGGGGGGAAGGAATAAACAAGGGGAAATAGGTTACTTTTTATAATGAATCAACCATTCCCAGTCTCTATTCAAGCCTAAGTTAATTGTATCCAATTTGCAAATTAATTCCAATTCAGCAGTCTCTCATTGGAGTCTGTATTCGAAGTTTTTTTGTTGAAGGATAGTCACTTTGAGATCAGAAATCGAATGACCAGAGAGATTGAAGTGTTCTCCGACTGGTTTATGAATGTTATAATTCTTGACATCTGATTTGTGCCCATTTATTCTTTTACGTAGAGACTGTCCAGTTTGCCCAATGTACATGGCAGAGGGGCATTGCTGGCACATGATGGCATATATCACATTGGTAGATGTGCAGGTGAATGAGCCTCTGATAGTGTGGCTGATGTTATTAGGCCCTGTGATGGTGTCCCCTGAATAGATATGTGGGCACAGTTGGCAATGGCCTTTTCTGCAAGGATAGGTTCCTGGGTTAGTGGTTCTGTTGTGTGGTATGTGGTTGCTGGTGAGTATTTGCTTCAGGTTGGGGGGCTGTCTGTAGGCAAGGACTGGCCTATCTCCCAAGATTTGTGAGAGTGTTGGGTCGTCCTTCAGGATAGGTTGTAGATCCTTGATAATGCGTTGGAGGGGTTTTAGTTGGGGGCTGAAGGTGACGGCTAGTGGCGTTCTGTTATTTTCTTTGTTAGGCCTGTCCTGTAGTAGGTGACTTCTGGGAACTCTTCTGGCTCTATCAATCTGTTTCTTCACTTCCGCAGGTGGGTATTGTAGTTGTAAGAATGCTTGATAGAGATCTTGTAGATGTTTGTCTCTGTCTGAGGGGTTGGAGCAAATGCGGTTGTATCGCAGAGCTTGGCTGTAGACAATGGATCGTGTAGTGTGGTCAGGGTGAAAGCTGGAGGCATGTAGGTAGGAATAGCGGTCAGTAGGTTTCCGGTATAGGGTGGTGTTTATGTGACCATAGTTTATTAGCACTGTAGTGTCCAGGAAGTGGATCTCTTGTGAGGACTGGACCAGGCTGAGGTTGATGGTGGGATGGAAATTGTTGAAATCATGGTGGAATTCCTCAAGTGCTTCTTTTCCATGGGTCCAGATGATGAAGATGTCATCAATGTAGCGCAAGTAGAGTAGGACGAGAGCTGAGGAAGCGTTGTTCTAAGTCAGCCATAAAAATGTTGGCATACTGTGGGGCCATGCGGGTACCCATAGCAGTGCCGCTGATTTGAAGGTATACATTGTCCCCAAATGTAAAATAGTTATGGGTAAGGACAAAGTCACAAATTTCAGTCACCAGGTTAGCCGTGACATTATCGGTGATAGTGTTCTTGACGGCTTGTAGTCCATCTTTGTGTGGAATGTTCGTGTAGAGGGCTTCTACATCCATAGTGGCCAGGATGGTGTTATCAGTAAAATCACCGATGGATTGTAGTTTCCTCAGGAAGTCAGTGGTGTCCCGAAGGTAGCTGGGAGTGTGTGGCTGAGAGGTGCTATATTTATCGTCATTAGTACAAGTCAGATGGAAGGGATTATATCATTCATTTCCATCCTTCATCTCCATCTTTTTTATTATTATTAAATGTAAACAATTTGCACTAATGAAACACAAGGACAGGAATTAAAAGAAACAAACAAACAGAATATAGGATTCTGGCAACGTAAGCTCACTGAAATAGCACTAACAGACTAAATTCATGTAACCCCACTGCTGTCAGTCAAGCTACCGCTTGTGTATCGCCACTGGTGTCAGTCAAGTTATGCCAGGACAGATTTAGACCTTCAAGTATTGGAAGCTGTGTTGGAAATGAGATCTACAGATCAGAGGCATTTTAAAGGATGATGTTGTGGTGTCATCAAAGTAAACTACCAGGCATAGGTCTGTGATTCAGTGTGAATGGGTTAACAGGCTGAGGCATGGTGAGCTGGAGACAGGACATGAGAGAAGTAATTGTTGCTCATAGCTTGATGGGGTGATGGTGAGACTGTATTGACAAGACACCCTTTTCTGGAAGGATGACACTAAATATACCATTAGCTGCTGTAAGAAAATTCCAAGTCAATTCCAACTTTGTCCGATGGAATTGCAAGTTGTTTCTTTGATATCATTGGTTCTTTCTGCTGGGAATCTCTGGGCTTCTGACATGTTGCACCCCTGCTCACCCTTTCTTTGATGTCGTAGAATCATAGAATCATAGAATATCAGGGGTGGAAGGGACCTCAGGAGGTCATCTAGTCCAACCCCTGCTCAAAGCAGGACCAATCCCAATTAAATCATCCCAGCCAGGGCTTTGTCAAGCCTGACCTTAAAAACTTCTAAGGAAGGAGATTCTACCACCTCCCTAGGTAACGCATTCCAGTGTTTCACCACCCTCCTAGTGAAAAAGTTTTTCCTAATATCCAACCTAAACCTCCCCCACTGCAACTTGAGATCATTACTCCTTGTCCTGTCCTACCACTGAGAATAGTCTAGAACCATCCTCTCTGGAACCACCTCTCAGGTAGTTGAAAGCAGCTATCAAATCCCCCCTCATTCTTCTCTTCTGCAGACTAAACAATCCCAGTTCCCTCAGCCTCTCCTCATAAGTCATGTGTTCCAGACCCCTAATCATTTTTGTTGCCCTTCACTGGACTCTCTCCAGTTTATCCACATCCTTCTTGTAGTGTGGGGCCCAAAACTGGACACACTACTCCAGATGAGGCCTCACCAATGTCGAATAGAGGGGGACGATCATGTCCCTCGATCTGCTCGCTATGCCCCTACTTATACATCCCAAAATGCCATTGGCCTTCTTGGCAACAAGGGCACACTGCTGACTCATATCCAGCTTCTCGTCCACTGTCACCCCTAGGTCCTTTTCCGCAGAACTGCTGCCTAGCCATTCGGTCCCTAGTCTGTAGCTGTGCATTGGGTTCTTCCGTCCTAAGTGCAGGACCCTGCACTTATCCTTATTGAACCTCATCAGATTTCTTTTGGCCCAATCCTCCAATTTGTCTAGGTCCCTCTGTATCCTATCCCTGCCCTCCAGCGTATCTACCACTCCTCCTAGTTTAGTATCATCTGCAAATTTGCTGAGAGTGCAATCCACACCATCCTCTAGATCATTTATGAAGATATTGAACAAAACCAGCCCCAGGACCGACCCCTGGGGCATTCCACTTGACACTGGCTGCCAACTAGACATGGCATAGTCATGTCACTGTTTATTTGTGGCCTGAATACAGTTTTTCTAGCTCTCCTTTTTGATATGGTTATTCCCAGAGAACTTCATATATTTGTTCTAATATTTTCCTTTTCATCATTGTGGGAACCAGAACTGTGTCCTCGTCAAGAGCACTCCTGAAATCACTGAAAGCTCATTTTTATGGTGGGAATAGGCACATTTGAAGTGTTGATTTCTTTTCTCTGCCTTAATTCTCACTTATATTGCTGCTTGCAGAATTTCATCTTTAACTGTTTCTGTCCATATGGCTGGAGATACAGCATCTGACATTTTATGATGTTCACATGTAGGTTTACTGCTTCTTCCAGATTATTGGACTGTGTATTGTCAGATGGAGTATATATTCTTGAGTGTGCGTCTGACATTACTAAGTGGCATCCAGGTTGGAACTGCAGGGTCACACCATACTTCTGAATTTTCAAAAGCAGTCATTATATCCTTGGTGGAACTTCTCCAAGTCCCTTTTTGTATAGTGCAATCAGTGGTTTGTGGTCAGTTTCTGCTTTGAAGCTATGGCAGTGGATAAAGTCATTAAATTTTGTACAACAATACATCAGACTTAGTGTCTCTTTTTCAATTTGTGTATGCATCTTCTTTGTGACTGTTATAAACCTAGATGCATATGAGACTGGCAACCAATCAAATTAATGACACTGTCATAGTACTGCTCCCAGTCCTTATTTTGAGCATCTGTGGAGAGTTTGATGTCTTTCAATGGGTCAGAAAATTGCAGCACTGGATTTGATGTCAGAATGTGCTTTAAAACATTGAACACTCTTCCATGCTCTGGCATCCATGTCTTTTGGTGGTCTTGTGGAGGTGCTGTCACAGGTGAGTTGTGCAAGCTGTGTACATAAGTATGAATTTACTTACATAATTCACCATGCCTGTCAGCCTTTGAATTCCATTTTTATCTTCAGGTCTTAGCATGTTCTGCATTGCTTGAATATGATTCATTGGTCAAGATTTTCTTGGAGGTTAGTCTCTCTCTTCCAAGTATTTTATTTCCATATTTGAAACTGACATTTGACTTTGTTCAGTTTACGGTTATCAGCTCTCACAATTTCCAGTATTATCCTGAGTCATTCCTGATATTCAGTGAGAATGCTACTCATCATTATTATGTCATCAATGTACACTTTCACAACTGCTACATCCTTTAGCATTTGGCTCATTGTACGGTGAAATATGTCTGGAGCTATTCTGAAAGGCAATCTTAGGAAGCAGTAGTTGCCAAATGTTGTGATGAAAGTGCAGATCTTAGAGTTCTGTGTCGAAGGGGATCTGCCAAAATCCAGCCAATACATCTAATTCATGGAATAATTTGGCTTCTGCCATCTCAGACAACAGTCCACTTCTTGTGGGCAAGTGGAAGTGATTTCTTTTAATGTTTTTGTTCAGCCCCTGAGGGTTCATACACAGCTATACCCCCTCCCCTTTTTTCTCTACAATTAATGAGTGAACCCAATCTGTTGGGTTCTCTACAATTAATGAGTGAACCCAATCTGTTGGTGCTTCTAGTCTCTGATTATACAATTTGCTGTCATGCTTTCCAGCACTTTTTCTAGTCTCTGTTTTAAGGTTTATAGAACTTTTAATGTAGCCTATACCATGGGCCTTTCCTGTGAATACATCTTCATACAATGCTAGTAATATTTTCATCTCTGGTTCTATGTTGTCTTTCTGTCTCTTTAAAGTATACAACCTCTTAGCGACACCAAGCACCTCAAACATAAATAGATCGAAGACTGGTTGCTTGCCTCTGTGTACCACCACAAACTCTCTTTTTATCATTTTCCCTTTGTATTTTAGTGTCAGTGTGCCCTCTGCCAAAACAGGAATTTTTCCTCCATTATAGCCTTTCACAAACACTTTTGACTCTTCCACTTTTATGTGCTCCTTACATCTCTCTATTTCAATTTCTATAATTATATTTAGTTGTGCCCCAATGTCTATCCTGTATGTCATATAAGTGCCATTTGTACATATTTTAATTAGCCAATCTTTTGAATTTTCAGCATTCTCCATTATTGTGCTCGTGAACAGCACTTCTTCCCTTGAAGAATTCATTACTGCATGTAATACATGCATTTTCCTGCTCTCTCTATATATTTTAGTATAATGTTGGGCTTATTACAGTTTCTATATTTTCCTGAGTGCTGGACGTTTCCTAAACTCACGTAGGTTGCCAGATCACTAGCATTGTTTCCTGCTTGCCTTGTTTCTGTCCTTGGCCAATTTAATTTCTGTGAACTTTTTCCTTACTGGTTTAGGTATGGTATTCACAGTTGTGTGTTCTCTGCCTTTCTAGATTTTTTTATGTGTATTTCCTTTTGCTTGTTATATAAATATTGCCCTTTCTAGTGTCATCTCCATCTCCCTTAGTAACTGTTCAGAGGCTTTTTTACTATTATGCACCAGGACAATCTGATCTTCAATGAAAGAGTCTTTTAATATTCTGTGTTCAGAGGACTGACTTTTTAGTTTTAAGTCTGGAATAAACACCTTTACTGTGTTAGTAAATATTAACCTTTTATGATAAACTCTCATGATTTTTTTTCATAGTAACTATTCTCCCAAAGTATTACCAAAAAGTATGCTTGAATTCTAAGGTCTCAGAAAGTTGGTTCTTAACCTGAACCTAGTGGGCGACCAGTGTTCAAGAATGTGTATAATTAAGTATTGGGCTGTACCTAATCATCCTCAGTGCCTCTGAGTCTGTGAGAGTCTAGAGCTCTAGGGAAAAAGAACCGCCAAACTAGCGAAAGGTGTCTACAACGTATGTTATAATAAACAAGACTGAGTAATTGGTAAGGGGTGCTTATGATCCAATTATATTCTGTGATTGAGAAGAGGTACTTGTTATTGCAGAGGTTTCCTATAATGGATAAAATAATGACCCACTGAAACATGTTTTTCAACTCATTAAGAACTGCTGGTTGCCACAGCTGTCAGTAATAATGAGCAGTTTAGAAATCCCTTACGTTTATCAATCCGGTAAACTGAGAACCATAAAAGAAATGTCACTAGTAATTAGGTAAGATGGCATATCGACAACAGAACACATAGTGAAGTTAATTGTGGGAAAGTATTGTTTTACCTGCAAAAAGGAATGTCTTTGTCTCACACCCTATAAAAGGAAAGCATGTTTGGGGGTTAGCTTGGGAACAAATATGGTCAGCATTCCACAAGGTACAGACAAAAGGTCCAAACTACCTTCTCTTCACCAGCTACAGGTATGGTAAACATGGTATGTTTTCTTTCTATTCCGGTATAGTGCTGTATTAATCTGTCATTAAATAATTCCATTTGAGCCTGTTATTTTGACAATCTCACATGTTTTATTTAATAACAATATTAACAATATAACAGTTGTGTCCCCTTTAGTCTGTGTTCTCCTCCTGAATATAAGTAACATTTTTTTTTCGTAGGGGCACAACGATCTTCAAACATTGTCATTATTTCTGTAAAGCTTTCCTCTCTCTCCCTCTGTCATCTGTATGGAATTCATTGTACACATCTCGGGCTTCTGTGCCTGCCACTGTCAAGAGCAGAGCAATCTTTTGTTCCTCCTCCAGTTTAGCTGTCCTGTGGCTTTCACATACCATCCAATTTGCTGTTTGAACCAGGCATGTTCAGCTTTCCCCCCTGTTTCTCAGAGCTGGTGGGAACGGTACTGGCAGTTGCACGGGCGCTGTAGCAGCCATTTCAATGTTCTCTCTCACTGGGTCTTCCAACACACTATGCCTTCCACTCCTGGTGTCATATAGTATCCTGGAATATTGTCAAGCTGTTGTGTGATTCCAAGCTAGAGGAGACATGCTTGTGCTAACTTTTATCAAGCTAAAACATTAAAAATAGAGTGTCACTGTGGTGGCGTAAGCAGAGGGAGGATCTAGTTGCCCTGAGTATGTGCCCATCAGAAATAGTAGGTATGTATTCAGGGCTTCTGGCCCCTCCCACCATTCATGCCACTGCAGCTACACTCTGTTTTAACATGATAGCGCAATCACAACTAACATGAGTATGTCTCCTCGAGGTGGGATTCCCACCCTCAGCTCACTGTGTAGACATACTCTTCCTGACAAGCAGACCGGTTCAAGATAAACCATTTGTTATTAACAGAAACTATGTGCAGAAATGAGGTAACAACTTTCTATTGCTCTGTGTAGCTGCAGCCTGCAACAGCCCTGGTCTGGGCTTCTTTGTTCCTCCCTCAATAGGAAGTGTGCCACAGGAAACCAAAGACTGCATCTAGAGTGTACAGGAAGTGTGGCATCACTACACCTCTAACTCTACAGTACTAACTCTACACTACTCTTGGTCTCCAGAAATTCACAACTGTATTGAGAAACTATACAGACTACAGAATGATTGTTCAAATAAGTCAATGTGGAGGGGTATACATTTGTGTAAAGTTATTTGTTGGGGTATGTAAGGGTTAAATAAAGACCTGGGTAACCGCTATCATAGTACTAGGGAGTAAGGCACAGGCAAGCACTATTTCTTCACTTGATAGACAAAGTTGCCATCCTTTTCCCTTCCCTTCTGCTTGTTAAGGATAGATAAGTGTTGCAGCTGCATAAGGAATATGGTTGTCTGAAGGATACCCTTTTTGTGAAGAAGTGTTATCTCTCCCTCCCTTCCTCTACCAGCTTCATAAATGAGCTCGGGGTCATGGCCTCTTCCTCCCTCCCCTGTGACCTGCTGATTAAGGGAACTTGTGGCTACAATTACTGCCAAGAAATGTATCTTCAAGGTAAAAATGTCTGTATAATATGCTTAATGCTGCAAACAGTAAACAGGGCGGGTATAATTATATTCAGTATATAGCTATTCATATTCATTATATGGGCGTTCATATTACTAAATAAGGGTTTGGGGGGCATTGTACTAAATGTGGGTATTTACATATTAACTTAGATAAAAGAGTGTGATGTGATTAATTCGGGGCTTACTCGACAATTGGGGCGAGGGGAACAAGTACTGCAATAAAGAATTCCATTTATTCAATCCGTCTCTGGGTCCTCCTGCTCCTTCTTTCCATCTGACATTAGTGTTTTTATATTTATATGGCTACTGTGATATCAGATTGGAAAATTGTCCATTAACTTTTGCAGACATTGGGCAAAGTGCCCATTTACTTTTACATTAATTTTCTGATAATGAGTCTACATCTTTGTCATGATGTAAATAGGATTCATTTCAGCTCCACTGAGATTATACAGTAGCAAGGTTCCAGTGCTCTTTTTTATAAAGTTACAAAACTATCTTTTCAGACAAGAATGATGGGCAAAGAATAGGCAGATAATCTTGTTGCAACTGTAAGGATTATTGTTTTTTTCTCCTGAAAATGATTGATTGAAACAAACAGCATCGACTTACATATGCAGTGTTTCATTTTTAAACCTTAATAATTATATTCCTTTCCTGGACTTTTTTTGCTTTAAAGTAAATAGTCCTAAGTGGTCATTTGTTAGTCAATAATGATTGTGCAAACAACTATGCTGGTGTTTTATAATTCAAAAGACTCAGATTGCTATATTTAACAGGGATTGCTGGATCTCAGAGGTTGATCCAGTATTACTAATGCTTGTCCATGTCAAGGATGGTGAGGAAATGAAAATGGCTATCCAGGATAATACACTCCAAGCAAGTATGCTTTCTTGCTGTGACTCCTCCTGTTCCTTCTATTAATTCCTCAGGAGCAATTTCCACATCTCAGTGTGCATTCATGTCACATAACAGGTGAAAGCTTAATTTCCTCTGCACGTTTTTCCAGAAGACTGGCAATGACTACATATGTGCAACTAAGCTGGAACATGGTGTCTGGGTGATATCGGCTCTGGCACAGCAGAGCTAGTTTAGAGTTTAGCAGACTGATTAAAGCTTATCAAAAGGAAGCGTTAGTGAATTTACTCTTAAAATAAAAGAAAATCCATCTTCTGAGTTTCTTTGACAAGTTGCTTTTGACTTTGCTATCATGATTTCTGCCTCTGTTCAAATGAAACCTAAATGTGAATGATGGAATATATATTATAGAACTGCTGTCTATAGTATCACAGAATTTAGCTCAGTTCCCTATTTAATTTTCTGCAAGTGCAGTTAATTCCAACTGCTGGCACTAGGCCTTTTATTCTTGTTAACAAACTGTATAAATGTGTGTATAAAAATTAGGGGTGATAAAATAGCCCAAGTGTTTGCCCAAAATTCATACCAAACTGAATCCAAGAATGGTGCCTTACCACCCACACATCCAAAAATGTGTGCTGCCTTTTTTTGGAGGGGGAACAGCAGAAAGATATAGGTAGGCAGTAGAGATGATCAAAAAATGGAAATTTCATCTCACAGGAAAGTCTGCTATTTCACCTTTTGTTTTGTTTTGAATTGGGGCAAAAAGCTGAAATATCAACATTTTTATGGAATGAAAATTTCAAAAATTGTTTTGGAAATGTATTAGTCTGTGTCCACATGAGTTGCCGCAGAGCCTCATGGGAGCTGTAGTTTGTGTGTCTCATGATCCCATATTCCTTTCTGAGCTGGACTCCCTGGCCAGACTTCACCTTCTGTGATGCACCAGGGTCATGGGAACCCCCTAATTTACTGTGGCAGTTCAATCTCACTATCGCCATGCATGAATTACGTGGCCATCTTCCTTTCCTGTAGCAGGTTGGCTGCAAGAGGGGAAGGATTGGCAGGCTACTTCACTCTATATTGTCATAGTTTTCTTAACAACATGGTCTGCTTACTTTCTCCCTCTGGCTGCTTATTATGCTGCTTATTATGCTGATGTAGTCTACACTGACAGAAGCTTTTCCCCCCATTGCTGCAGGAACACCACCTTCCTGAGCAATAACTAGATCAATGAAACATTTTTCTGTTGATCTAGCTGCATATACACTGGAGGTTAGGTTGGCATAGTTACGCTGGTCAGGGGTGTGGACTTTTCACATCCCTGAGCAATGTGACTATGTTGCCCTGAATTTTAAGTGTAGACCAGGTTGTATGATCTAGTATAGTGGTTCTCAAACTTTTTTTTTCCGCAGACCACTTGAAAATTGCTGAGGGTCTCAGCGGACCACTTAATGATCTTTCCAAATGGTGTTTGTACTGTTAGCTAACTATTGTAAAGTGCTTTGGATAAAAGCACTATATAAAAAAATTATTTTTTTTTGTTCTACAAATAAAAGCACACAACTCATATTTTAATATCAGTAGTCTTACCTTTCCAATGCAATGGATGTGCCCTCTCTCCCCACCGCGGCAGCCATTGAGCTGGACTGGGAAGGAGGGGAGTCTCTCCCTCTCTCCCCAGCTGCGGCAGCCCCTGAGCTGGGGCTGGGAAGGAGGGGGGGGGTTTCCTCCGCTGCAGCAGCCACCGGTCGGGGCTGGGAAGGAAGGGGGTCTCTCCCTCTCTCCCCCGCCACAGCAGTCCCCAAGCTGGGGCTGGGAAGGAGAGGAGTCTCTCTCCCTGCTTTGAGCAGGGAGTTGGACTACATGACCTCCTGAGGTCCCTTCCAACCCTGATATTCTATGATGCCCTCTCCCCCACCACAGCAGCCACAGAGCTGAGGATAGGAAGGAGGGCCATCTCCCTGACAGCTGCAGCCCTGGAGCTGGGGAAAGTCACCTCTTTCTCTGGCTGCTGCAGCCCTGCACGTCCCAAATTCCCCCCACCCCCTCTTCTCATCCCACTTCCCCCTCCCACCTACCCCCTATTTTCCCCCAAGGCTACTATCTCACCTTACATATGTGTCTTCTCCAGGATCCAGCCAATTAGTGGAACCAGGCCTGCACGGCCTCTCTCATGTGCTGCTGCTCAGGCGCACACCTTAGAGGGAACTATCCACGGACCAAGCACCACAGTTTGAGAACCTCTGATCTAGTAGTTTATAATTCCTCACTGTGGCCTAGAGCACATACTCTGCTGACTCTTCTGGATGATATTACTATGAATGGGAAAAGATCATGAAAAATGTCAAAGGTGCTTCTGTCAAAGGAGTTCAAAACAGGCCAATGGTATGTTAAATAAAATGGTATGTTAAATAAAAAGGGAAATAAGGACAACCTGGGGAATTACAGACCAGGCAGCATAACTTCTGTACCCAGAAAGATAATGGAGCAAATAATTAACCAACCAATTTGCAAACACCTAGAAGATAATAAGGTGATAAATCACAGTCAGCATGGATTTGTCAAGAACAAATCATGTCAAACCAACCTGATAGCTTTCTCTGACAGGGTAACAAGCCTTGTGGATAAGGGGGAAGTGGTAGATGTGGTATATCTTGACTTTAGTAAGGCTTTTGATACTGTCTCACATGACCTTCTCATAAACAAACTAGGGAAATACAACCTAGGTGGAGCTACTATAAGGTGGGTGCATAACTGTTTTAAAAATTTTTCCCAGAGAGTAGTTATCAGTGGTTCACAGTCATGCTGGAAGGGCATAATGAGTGGGGTCCCTCAGGAATCGGTTCTGGGTCCGGTTCTGTTCAATATCTTCATCAGTGATTTAGATAATGGCATAGAGAGTACACTTATAAAGTTTACGGATGATACCAAGCTGGGAGGGGTTGCAAGTGCTTTGGAAGATAGGATTAAAATTCAAAATGATCTGGACAAACTGGAGAAATGGGCTGAAGTATAGGGGATGAAATTCAATAAGGACAAATGCAAAGTACTCCTCTTAGGAAGGAACAATCAGTTGCACACCAGGAAATGGAAAATGGAATGCCTAGGAAGGAGTACTGCAGAAAGGGATCTGAGGGTCACAAACTAAATATGAGTCAATAGTGTAACGCTGTGGCAAACATCATTCTGGGATGTATTAGCAGGAGTATTGTGAGCAAGACATGAGAAGTAATTCTTCTGCTCTACTCCACGCTGATTAGGCCTCAGCTAGAGTATTGTGTCCAGTTCTGGGCACCACATTTCAGGAAAGATGTCGACAAATTAGAGGAAGTCCAGAGAAGAGCAACAAAAATGATTAAAGGTCTAGAAAACATGAGGAAGATTGAAAAAATTGGGTTTGTTTAGACTGGAGAAGAGAAGACTGAGAGGAGACATGATAACAGTTTTCAAGTACATAAAAGGTTGTTACAAGGAGGAGGGAGACAAAATGTTCTTCTTAACCTCTGAGAATAGGACAAGAAGCAATGGGCTTAAATTGCAGCAAGGGTGGTTTAGGTTGGACATTAGGAAAAACTTTGTAACTGTCAGAGTGGTTAATCACTGGAATAAATTGCCTAGGGAGGTGGTGGAATCTCCATCATTGGGGATTTTTAAGAGCAGGTTTGACAAACACCTGTCAGGGATGGTCTGAATCTAGACTCTAGATAATACTTAGTCATTCCTTGAGTGCAGGGGACTGGACTAGATAACCTCTCAAGGTCCTTTCCAGTTCTATGATTCTATATGATATATTTACTTGAAGCTGTGTGTGAGATATTTTTCAAAAAAAGCTGATATTTCAAAAAAGTCAAGCTTTCAAATTTTGTTTTTTTTTCTACTTTCCCCCACCTTTATTTAAGTATTGCCTTATTGTGCTATTGATTGTAATAAAATGAATGATGTCCAGGTCTGAGATTTTTCTTTTCATTTTATCTTTGGATACACCAACTTTTGCAAACACTGCAACTTTTGAAGTTATACGGGGGTAAAAGGAGAAATGAAAAGGTGGGGAAAAAACAGACATCATTCCTTTAGGTCACCACAAGATACCACATTTTAGAGCAGTGAGAGAAGCACGAGTAGTTGAAGATTACCAGAACTGTTAATGAGGAGGCTAGAAATAGGAAAAGCTGGTAATAAGTAGCGGACTGTCTAGCCACCCCAGTAAGTAATCTAACATTGGAGAAAGGAGAAATGTGGTCTAATGAGCTGAACACAGGACTGAAAGCCAGGCACTCCTGAGTTTTCCTGATGACGATGCCTCCACTGGAGATTTACTCTCACATAAAGTCTCTAATTTTTTGAATAATGGAGATCATGACATTTATTTGCCCCAATATTTCTGTGACTTCTGACAGAGCTAGCACTTCACTGTAGACCAATTTATACTTTACAGTTAACATTTGTAAATAATTTTGAAGATAAAAACTATAAGTTTTAAATGTTATTATTTTGAATAGGCATCTTCCATTTAATTAGCATCAGAAAATATTGGGAAGTGAACAATTAATATAGATTACAATCTGCATTGTGAAAAAGAATTTTCACAAAATATTTACCAGTTCCATAAGTAAAGCACAAACTATTTACCTGACAAAGACAAAAAATGAATAAATACATTTTTTTTAAAATATCTAAATTGAGATTGAAATACGGATTGTGAGACCCAGTGTATACCATAGAAAAACTTGAGTGCCTGGTATTAAATGAGGCATCACAGAAACTTGGTGGAGTGATGCTAATCAGTGGGAGATGGTAATAACAGTGAACAAAATATACAGAAATGACAGAATAGGTTGTGCTGGTGGGGGAGTAGCACTATATGTGAAAGAAAGCACAGAGTCAAATATAATAAAAACCTTAAATGAATCAAACAGTACCACAGAATCTCTATGGTTAGAAATTCCATGCTTGAATAATAAGAGTATAGCAGTAGGAATATACTACCAGTCACCTGACTAGTACAGTGATAGTGAAAGTGAAATGTGTAGGGAGATTAGAGATGCAAAAAAAGAAAACCCAGTAATAATGGAGGATTTCAAATATCTCCATATTGACTGGATACATGTCATCTCAGAGTAGGATGTAGAGATAAATTTTTTAGACACAATTAATTACTGTTTCTTGGAGCAGCTAGTCCTAGAACCCACAAGAGGAGAGGCAATTCTTGGTTAATCCTAAATGGAACACAAGATCTGGTCCAAGAAGTGAACGTAGCTGACGTAACTGGTAATAGTGACCATAATGTAATTAAATTTAACACCCTTGTAGGGGGGAAAATACCAAAGAAACCCCCACAGTATCATTTAACTTCAAAAAGGGGAACCACAAAATAAGGACGCAAGTTAAACAGAAATTAAAAGGAACGGTAACAAGAGTGAAATACCCACAAGATGCATGGAAACATTTTTAAAATACCATAATAGAGCCTCAAACTAAATGTATACGCCAATTTAAAAAAAAAAAAACACAGCAAGAGGACCAAAAAAACCCGCTGCCAAGGATAAACAACTGAATAAAAAGGGAGGCTAGAGGCAAAAAGGCATCCTTTAAAAATGGAAATTTAAATCCTAGGGAGGAAAATAGAAAGGAGCATAAACTCTGGCAAGTCAAATGTAAAAGTAAAGCTAAGCAGGCCAAAAGAGAATTTGAAGGACAGCTAGCAAAAGACACAAAAAATAACAGCATTTTTTTTACATACATCAGAGGCAGGAAGCCTGACAAACAGTCAGGGGGCCACTTATCAATCAAATGTGGGGGGGTGTCACTCAAGGAAGACAAGGCCATTACGGAGAAGCTAAATTAATTCTTTGCATCAGTCTTCACTGCAGATTATGTGAGGGAGATTCCCACACCTGTTTAGGTGACAAATCTGAGGAACTGTTCCAAAACATCCTCTATTGGCACTTCAAATAGATAAATTAAACAGTAATAAGTTACCAGAACCAGATGGTATTCAACCAAGAGTTCTGAAAGAACTCAATTATGAATTTGCACAACTGATAAATGTGGTATGCAATGTATCACTTAAATCAGCTTCTATACCAGATGATTGGAGGGTAGATAATGTAACGCCAATTTTAAAAAAAGGCTCCAGAGATGATCCTGGCCGTTACAGGCCATTGAGCCTAACTTCATTACCAGGCAAACTAGTTGAAACTATAGTAAAGAACAGACTTATCCAACACATAGATGAACACAGTATGTTGGGGAAGAGTCAACAGGACTTCTGTAAAGGGAAGTCATGCCTCACCAATATATTGAAATTCTATGAGGAGATCAACAAGCATGTGGACAAGGGTGATCCGGTGGATATATCATACTTGGATTTTGACAAGGTTCTTCAGCCTTTGACAAGGTTCTTCAGCAGAGGCACTTAAGCAAAGTAAGGATTCATGGGATAAGACAGAAAGGCCTCTCACAGATCAGTGCAGGATAGGAAACCAAGGGTAGGAATAAATGGTCATTTTCACAGTGGATATAAGTAAATAATGGGGTCCCTAAAAATCTATACTGGAACCAGTGCTGTTTAACATATTCATAAATGATCTGGAGAAAGGTAAGCAGTGAGGTGGTAAAGTTTACAGATGATATAAAATTACTCAAGTTGGTTGAATCCAAACCTGTCTGTGAAGAGTTACAAAGGGATCTCACAAAACTGGCTGATTGGGCAACAAAATGGCGGATGAAATTCAATGTTGATAAATGCAAAGTAATACACATTGGAAAACACCATCCCAACTATATATACTGTGACAGGGTTGGGCAAGATGGCTACAGGAGAGTGATAGAAGACAGATATATTAGCCCCAGGTTAAGCAGGTCCCCTTTACCTGGGTAAGGTAACAGGGGCAGTTCCAGAACAATCAGGAACTTGCTGGAACCAATTAAGGAAGACAGGCTAATTAGGACACCTGGAGCCAATTAAGAAGCCGCTAGAATCAATTAAGACAGGCAGGCTAATCAGGGCACCTGGTTTAAAAAGGACCTCACTTCAGTCAAGTGAGGGGTGCGCAAGGAGCTGAAAGTGAGAGGGCGTGCTGCTGGAGGACTGAGGAGTACAAACACTGTCTGGCATCAGGATGAAGGTCCTGTGGTGAGGATACAGAAGGTGTTGGGAGGAGGTCATGGGGAAGTAGCCCAGGGAGTTGTAGCTGTCACACAGGTGTTACACAAAACACTGTAGACAACTGTGATCCACAGGGCCCTGGGCTGGAACCTGGAGTAGAGGGTGGGCCTGGGTTACCCCCATCCCCCCAACTCCCTATTGGATACAGGAGGTGTTGACTTGGACTGTGGGTCCCACTAGAGGGGAAGGTCCCTGTCCTGTCCCCTGACCCACTAGGTGGACCAGCAGAAACTGTGCGGATTGTTCTCCTTCCTTTTCCCCATGCTGGCCAGTGATGAGGTTAGCTGAGTGAACAGCAGGTTTGATCCACTAGCAAAAGTGGCCAAACTGAGGGCCGCTGTGAATCTCTGAGGGGAGCAAATCCGCCAATAAGTGCAGGGCCAACCAAGGCAGAGGTGGAACTTTGGCACAATACATAATGATGGGGTCTAAATTAGCTATTACCACTCCAGAAAGAGATCTTGAAGTCATCATGGATAGTTCTCTGAAAATATTCACTCAATGTGCACAGCAATGAAAAAAGCTAAGAGAATATTAGGAACCATTAGGAAAGGAATAGATAATAAGTAGAGAAATATCAGAATGGCTCTATATTAATCCATTGTTCACCCCCACTTTAAATACTGAGTCCAGTTCTGATTGCCCTATCTTAAAAAAAATAGAAAAAGTACAGAGAAAGGCAACAAAAATGATTAAGGGAACAGAACAGCTTCCATATGAAAAGAGTAAAAAGACATGGACGGTTCAGCTTAAAAAAGGGATGACTAAGGGGAGATATGACAGAGGTCTATAAAATCATGAACTGTGTGGGCAAAGTGAATAAGGACATGTTATTTACTCCTTCACATAATGTCACCCAGTGAAAATAATAGGCAGCAGGTTTAAAACAAACAAAAGGAAGTACTTCTTTACGTAATGCACAATCAACCTGTGGAACTTGTTTCCGGGGATGTTGTGAAGGCCAAAAGTAGAACTGGATTCAAAAAAGAATTAGATAATTTCATAGAAGATAGTTTCATCAATGACTATTAGCCAAGATGGTCAGGTATGATGCCCCACGCTCTGGGTATCCCTAAATCTCTTACTGCCAGAAGGTGGAATTGGATGACAGGGGACTGATCACTCTATAATTGCCCAGTTCTGTTCATTCCCTATGAACCACTTGCCACCGGCCACTGTCAGAAGACAGGGTACTGGGCTAGATGGAGCACTGGTCTGCAATGGAGCAGTGAGGCCATTCTTATGTTCTTATTAAATGCACTATTTGTTTTGGTTACATACCTCCATGGCACCTGGCACAGCCTTGTAACACAATAGATCCTCTTCCCTATAGCAAACACCTTCTGAGCTATTACTTGCAGATGATGGTAGGGTCATCACTTCCATGGACTGACAGTATGTACTTTGCAGCTGCTGTTGCCTTTCACACATTTTCTCATGTGGCATTACTGATTAGGATTATGTCACCTTTCCCACCTATAATCATTTAGTACAGTCCTGCATGTGTAATACTAATGAGGGAAGGTTAGCCAAATTCTGCCACTTCTGGTTCATAATGCAGCTTTGCTTTCCCAGGCTGATTGCAGGAAGTTGTTCAATGTATTTTGGATAGCTGCCAAAAAATACTTAATAGCCTAAGATGTGAAATTTGACAGCTATTGGCATTGCCTGTATGTTATAGTGTGATATAATTATCATGGGGATTGATGTAAAGTGATCGATAATTACTGGTAATTAATCAAGCACTGTTCAGAATCAATCAATCCATGATATCGTAAAAAATTACCAAAGACACCAAATATTATTGTATATATAGCAGTGGTTTTCAACCTGAAGTACATGTACTATGTTTAAGATGTCCAAAGGAGTCCGCACCTCCATTTGAAATTTTTTAGGGGTATGCAAGTGAAAAAAAGTTAAACCACTGATGTAGTATTTTTACAATCCTTTTCTACCTCCCTCTTCTGATGTTTGTTGATGAGAAAAGATTACTCAAGTGTCAAGGCTGACGTTGTGACTTAACAGCAGTCAAACTTGTATTTTAACTTCCAACAACAAAACTACTAACACTAAATTCTTAACAATAACCTCAGCAGTACTAAAGCACAATAACCTCCCAAATACTTGGAATGTATGATAGTCACAAGTGTTGATCTCTTGCTATAACTGATATAAAAGCATATGAGTTCACTATTAAGTTTTTGCCTTATTAGTAGGGAGGTGTCATAAATATAAAGGGAAGGGAAACCATCTTTCTGTATACAGTGCTATAAAATCCCTCCTGCCCAGATGCAAAATCCTTTCACCTGTAAAGGGTTAAGAAGCTAAGGTAACCCCGCTGGCACCTGACCCAAAATGGCCAATGAGGGGACAAGATTCTTTCAAATCTGGAGTGGGGGGAACAAAGGGTTTGGTCTGTCTGTGTGATGCTTTTGATGGGAATAGATCAGGAACGCAAGCCTTACAACTCCTGTAATGTTAGTAAGTAATCTAGCTAGAAAATGCATTAGATTTTCTTTTGTTTAATGGCTCGTAAAATAAGCTATGCTGGATGGAATGTATATTCCTGTTTTTGTCTTTTTCTAACTTAAGGTTTTGCCTAGAGGGATTCTCTATGTTTTGGATCTGATTACCCTGTAAAGTATTTACCATGCTGATTTTACAGAGGTGATTCTTTTACCTTTTCTCTAAATAAAATTCTTCTTTTAAGAACCTTATTGATTTTTCATTGTTCTTAAGGTCTAAGCTTTTGGGTCTGTGTTCACCTGTACCAATTGGTGAGGATTATTATCAAGCCTTCCCCAGGAAAGGGGATGTAGGGAGGATATTTTGGGGGAAGATGTCTCCAAATGGTCTCTTTCCCTGTTCTTTGTTTAAAACGCTTGGTGGTGGCAACATACTGTTCAAGGAAAAGGCAAAGTTTGCACCTTGGGGAAATTTTTAACCCAAGCTGGTAAGAATAAGTTTAGGGGGTCTTTCATACAGATCCCCACATCTGTACCCTAGAGTTCAGAGTGGGGAAGGAACCATGACAGGAGATCAGCAGTTCAGATCTGGATGGGCTTGAACTCCATCACTGCCCACCAAGAACATCTAATCTCAGCATATTGGCAAAAATAATTCATTGTTGTTGTTTTTCTAAGATCTCCTTCCTTATTGCCTCCCCCCACTTTTTAAATAATGCAAACACAAAACAGTATATTGAATGTTTGGTAAGTGTTCTGCTTTTAGTAAATAATTCATTTCTCATTATTGTGTAATTCAAAAAGACTAAAATGAAGAATTAGAGTATTTATTTTATATAACAAACCACTGTGATAGAAGATACTGTTTTGCAAATCCTATTTAGTAAAGCTTTAAAATTATTTACCATTGAATCACATTAGTAAATAACTTCAGTTTATTAATTTACTCAAAACACACACTGATGGTGATAATACTCTCTCAATGTAAAATACAGTAGCTGTTATGACAATTATTGTAGTGAAACCTCCAGAATCTTATGAATACTTTCCCAATCAAGACGTTATAAGGCAATGGCAACCCTTTGTTTTAGGCTGGAAAATAATTGTTAATCCATTATGTTGCACTGGCAAGACTGTGCTTTCGTTCTCAAGCCTTGGGTAATCTTATGTATAATATGTGCCAGTGATGCATTGCTTAGATAAGCATTTTGAAATACAAGCAGACTTTTCAAGTGCATTTGAGTACTCTTCCCCTTCCACCCCTCACAAAAAAACAGAACTGAAGAAGTCATTGCTTCAGGGATTTCATAGGTCCCATGAGCTAAGAATTCGTGATCTGACTACTGATTTAAAGTATGTGTGTGTATGTATATATAGTCCTCCCCTGGGACTTCTCTTTCTATCTCTGGTGCTGTGCCAACTCCAGGAGAGCTCATCTGCTGCTGCGCCCCTCCCCCATCAGAAAGCCCATTCTGCGATGGCTCCCATGCAGTCCCATAAGATTCTATTTCTGCTACTGCACGCTATCCCCTTACCCTCTACCCCACTTTCAGGTTCCAATACACCTCCCTTCAGCCTCTCTGGAATATCCTTCCAGGCCCCCAATGCTTTCCACTGACATCTCTTCTCTCTGCTCATGGACAGCACATAGCGCTACAGTCAGAAGTTCAGTGAAGTATCTTCTGGGGGAAAGAGACTGAGAAACAGAGAACAAAAGTTACAGCAGCCACAGGTTCTGTGTTGTCATAGGTTGTGTCACATGTTGTCATATGTTTCCACATATGTCGTGGAAAGTCTACGTAGATATTCTGGACTTGATTCTCCATTGTCTTGTGGAGTCAGTAACAGCAGTCAAAAATGTTAATGCAAAGTGGGTTTAGATGCTACCATTCTGGTGCATTCACTTTGTACAATTGCTTTGTACAGATGTCAATGACTACACGGTGCAAAGCAATGGTGAATTGTGCCCTCTGTATTTACCCATTTTCTAGAGCCACTTCTGACTCTGCTTGGTCAGATAGATCTGAAAAAGACCAGCAGTGAAATCCTGGCCCCAGCAAAGTAAATGGGAGGTTAGCCAGGAAGCCAGCACCAAAGACACAGGTAAGTTCCTCCCTGGCCCAGCAACTATCAATCAGGAGAGAAGTGCAAAAGGTGTGAAGTGAAAAATGCTTACTCAGGCTAAGTGCTGAACTTTTGGAGTTCCCCACTGTTCAGTCTGTGTGTAGTCTGCATTCTTTGATACATGCTTTGGCTATGGTAACAGTGGGTATTGTGTGCTCTCAGTGTATTTCCCTCTTAGTCCTAGAAGCTGGTTAAATATTTAAATGGGAAAAGGTGAGATCAACAAGTCAGTTTGTTGCCTAGGGGTTCAGTGCAGCCTAGGGCTCAATATTCAGCTTATATTCAGTATTGATTTGGCTACTCCTCTAAGGCTTGTTTCGGGCTGGCTAGAGCTGATTGACATTTTTCAACAATAAGTTTTGTTGTTGCCATTGTTTCTCCTTCTCTCAACTGAGCTCATCCTCTGTGTGTGTGTGTGTGTGTGTGTGTGTGTATATAATCTTGTTGTTCTATAGATGGTTAGCATGTCGTATTTTGCACTGGTTACTTTGAAATCCTCACATTCCGAAGATGTGTACCTACTGGGAATACAATTTCATGTGTTTCCATGGTGCTGTATTTCAGTAAACCAGACAGCTGGCAGTTTACACTAGATGACCTTCCATAACAGTCTACGAGAATACTATGTATGATATATCTTTGGTGATCTTTGCTGTGAAGCTTGAAACTCAACAAGTTACTGAACAAGTGATTAGTGCACCTTCAGGGGGAGCTAATGAAAAGGGGGAGCTAATGAAAAGTTTTAGCTGTTTGTGGAAATATGTACAAAATCTAGGGACATAACAAGCAGCCAGGATCTGTCAGCTTGAGAACTAGCCTGGACCGAACTCCTCTGGTGTTTAGATGTTGCTTGTAATTATTAGAATTGGGAGCACTGGCTGTTGGGATTCTGAAAGGACAGGAAACGGGAAGGAGGGGGGAGGAGTTGAGAGGCTGGGAGAAAGCTACAGAGGATGCAGCAGGAGCTTGGTAAAGGGGTTTCCACTTTGAAAAATAAAGTCCTGTTGAAGCTTGTTAGTACCTTGCCCGGTGATACAACATTTTGGTGACAAGGATGGATCTTCTGCCTCTGAACCCGCCTGCACCCTTTCTGCAAAGCCCAGGTGAGCTTTCAATTGCTTTTACTACCTGGATCCCTATGTCTGAGACTTATCTGCTTGCAAACAGTGCTAGAGAGATTTCTGAAGTGAGAAAGCGTGCTCTGCTAATGCACTGCCTTGGAGCAGAAGGGCAGCATATATTTTACACTTTTCCCCTTGCAGATGATAAATATCAGACTGCACTCACTACATTAAAGATTTTTTTTTGTGCCCAAAGTGAATGTAGTAGCTAATCGCTACAGATTTTGCCAGCATGAGCAGAAACTAGGGGAAACTATAATGCATATATTGCTTCCCTGAGGAGCCTGATTGTAATTTGTGACTTTGGGAATATGGCAGATGAGATGATTAGAGACCAGCTCATTGAGAAAACAGCCATGCTTCATGTAAGAGAACACTTACTTCTAGAACTACAACTTACACTAGAAAAAGCAATAACCATTGCTACTCAGACTGAGTCAGCTACAACTGAAGCCAAAATAATGAGCATGGATACAGGAGTCACAGCCTGGACTGTGCCTCCTGTTTGCAGAAAAGTTCACTACCACTGCAGACACACAATTGCAAGAGGAAAACTAATGAAAAACCACGAAATCAGCAAATTCAAAATACAGTAAAAGCATGTTTTCGCTGTGGATCCCCATAACACCTGGAAAGCTACACAGGATGTCCAGCAAAAGTAGCTCAGTGCAATCATTGCGAAAAGATTGGACATTTTGCTAAAGTATGTCGCAGTAGCCAGTTCAATCAACAGGTGCATGCAGTTACAATACCAATGTTACTGTGCTGAGCGTGGACAAAATCACTACTGCACATATTCCAGAACAGATAAAATGCACTGTAAACATTTCCACCATACCCTCAGGCAAACCAGACTCTATTCAACTAATGTTGGACACAGGCTCAGCAGTATCTATACTGCCTGATTCCATCTACTTGCATTACTTTAAAGATGTGCCTCTTACTGAACCCAGCTTCAGTTGGTGTGCTATTGAAAAACCATATTCCAGTACAATGGCTTCCTGCCAGTAATAGTTACTTTTGGTGATTGTTGTGTAACTGCAGAGTTCTACATTGTCCACAAAGGCACTCCTATCCTTGGCAGAGATTTATTTGCTGTATTAAATGTCAGGGTAGTTAATGGACTAATTGATCTTCCTCAGCAAAGCATTTTTGTGGTACACACACCAGTTTCAGCTGGGACCCAACACCAGGTTGAGGAGAAACTCAGGTGTGCTTATGGGTTTCTGCATAAAGTTAAAATGCACAATAATGTGATGCTTGTACAACAGAAGTTACGGCACTTACCATTTTCAGTAAGGGGAGCTGTTTCAGAGGAACTTAGAAAACTTGTTCAAAAGGACATTATTGAAGAGATCGACTCCTCAGAATGGGTTTCACCTATAGTAGTGACGCAGAAGAAGGGTGGAGGCATTCGCCTTTGTGTGGACTTAAGGGAGCCAAATAAAGCTATTGTGATTGACAGCCATCCTCTTCCTCACATAGAAGAAGTATTTACAGAACTCCATGGAGCAAAGATGTTTTCTACTCTTGATTTGCAGAGCGCACACCACCAGGTTGTGTTGCATGAAGATAGCAGAGACTTCACAGCATTTATTATACATGAAGGACTATTTCGTTTTAAACGTGTTCCATACGGTCTCGCATCTGCCCCAAGTGCCTTTCAAAAAATGATGTAATTGATTCTGAAGAATCAACATGGAGTTCAGTGCTATCTGGATAATGATATTGTGTTTGGAAATACTTCTGAGGAGCATGACAATAACTTGCACTCTGTACTAAATTGCATCAGCACAGCAGGCCTCCAGCTCAACAGGTCCAAATGAAAATTTAGACAAACTGAACTCTCCTTTCTGGGGCGTACAATTTCACAGGCTGAACTAAAACCTGATCCAGATCATATCCTGGCAATTTCAAATGCTCCTCCTCCAACAGATTTGTAAACCTTACGTTCCTTCTTGGGTCTTACCTCCTGGTATGCAAAATTCATTCCCAATTATGCTTCTGTCATTGAACCTTTACGGGAATTACTAGGGAGAAGTTCAACCTTAGTGTGGACAATGGATGCACAAGCTAGTTTTGAAACAGTGAAAGACTTGATTATACATAGTCCAGTACTTGCACTATTCAGTCCTGCATTGCCCACAATTGTAACTACTGATGCTTCTGATTATGGACTTGGGGCTATTCTCACACAACTGCATGAGGACAACACAGAGAGGACTGTTGTATTTGCTTCAAGGACACTAAGTAATGCTGAGAGAAAATATTCTACAGTTGAAAAAGAAGCACTTGCTTGTGTGTAGGCTACTGAAAAATGGAGAACTTACCTGTGGGGCCACACGTTCAAGTTGCGCACAGATCACAACCCTTTGACGACGTTGCTCACCACGAAAGGACTGGGAAGAGCAGCATACCATATTGCTCGATGGTCTGCTAGACTACTCTCTTTCCATTATGAACTGGAATATAAGCCTGGAAACCAAAATGTGGTCACTGATTGCCTTTCTTGCCTGCCTTTGCCTTCACCAGATGGTCCCCCGGAGGATGAGGATGCAGTGGTTGTGCTTATTACAAGCACTCTCACTGCAGTTACAAGAGAACAATTTCAAGCTGCTTGTTCAGCGTGTCCAATTCAACAAAAACTATGGGAATTTCTGACAAAGATGGCCCAGTCACCCTAAAAACCTTGACCCAGTTTTGCTGCCTTATTTTAGAGTTCGGGATGAACTTTCTTTTTTTGATGGCTGTGTGCTATGAGGTACATACCGGCTCCTTGTGCCAGAAAAATTACAGTCAAAACTCATACACCTGGCACATGATACTCATCAAGGAATTGTCCAAACCAAACAACGACTACAGGATCTGTATTGGTGGCCAGGGATGGATTCTCAAACTGAAGAACTCATAAAATCCGTGTCACTTGCCAAATGCATGATAAGACAGCAGTGACATACCCCTCCATTACAGCAGGTTCCTCTTCCTGAATCTACATGGGGAAAAAGTGGAGATTGACATTATAGGACCCTTTGATACTGCTCCAACTGACTGCCACTATGCCATCACTTTAATAGACTATTTCAGTTAATTACTGTAGCAGAAGAGATTTGCGATGTAAACACTACCTCAGGCAATGGCCTGAGGTAGTGTTTACATCGCAAATCTCTTCTGCTACAGTAATTAAGTTCCTCTCTTCAGTTTTTAGCAGGGAAGGTAACCCCAAAGAATTCGTTTCAGATAATGGTAGTCAATTTACTTCCCTGGAGTTTGAAACTTTTCTAGCACAGACGAACATTTTACACAGAAGGTCATCCCTATATTACCCTCAAGCCAATGGGGAAATCGAACATTTTAACAGAAGTTTGAAAGAGTTTGCAAACGGCTAAACTAGAAGGGTGATTGTGGATACCCTTCACTACTGATTTCTTGCAAGCATACCAGGCTACACGATATGCCACAACGCAAAGATCACTCGCAGTGTTACTGCATGGGAAACAGATGAATACTAAACTGAACATTGCTGGATTGTTAAAGGCATGACCTGATGCCCCAACCGAGGATGATGTGAGGAAAAACAGTTGAACAGAACCAAGCAGACTGATTTTAATTTATTCCCCAAAGATTTTGAAGATCTGAGGAACTATTCCATTTTCCTGATGACAGCTCAGAATTCATTTTTAAAATAATAATTGAAGTAGTGTTCAGAAAAAAAGCAAGCATCTCTTTCATATTAGATTGTAAAACCATGCTTCCCAGTACTAAACTGAAGAGGGGGTCTGACAATATTTATTGAAAATGTATTTTATGATTTTGACAATATTGTCAGTTGTTTGATTCTTTTCATTTTCATCCACTATGTAGAGCTACAGATAAATATTAATTGTATAAAATTAATTCAAATAAATAATTATCTTTTTCCTCATTATTCACCCACCTGTGCTATTTGGGTTTTCAGTTTCATCTGCATACAAGTTGCCTATGAAGCCAATTACATTTATTACTGTTGATTTCCATAATTCAGCCCTAATAGGTATGGTCCATCTTTTCAAAAATTTGAACCTGACTTGTGTCCACAACATAGGAAATTGCACACTCGGTATCAAGGAGGAGAGAATTTTAATGTTTTTCATCAGTTGGAAGTTATCACACTATCTGGAGTGGCTCAGGGCAGACTGTCAAAACAATGGCAGACACCCCAAGGTGGTTGTTTGTTCTATAATTAGATTTCACCAACCCAGTAACAAATGCAAACTCTTGCATCATTGTAACAGCATGGAGTCACAGACAGTCCGCTTGGGCTCTCCAGTCAAGCTGGACTTAAAGAAAAGGAGTACTTGTGGCACCTTAGAGACTAACCAATTTATTTGAGCATAAGCTTTCATGAGCTACAGCTCACTTCATCCGATGAAGTGAGCTGTAGCTCACGAAAGCTTATGCTCAAATAAGTTGGTTAGTCTCTAAGGTGCCACAAGTACTCCTTTTCTTTTTGCGAATACAGACTAACACGGCTGTTACTCTGAAAGCTGGACTTAGTGATAAATGGTTACTTACATCAAAAATCACAAAATATTCAGATCAGTTTGTACCCTAGATCTTACACGAAAGATAACTCTGGTAGCCAGTCCCATGGTAAACTAATTAAGGATTTATTAAGTAGGAAAAAAGAAATGAGAGTTATTTACAAGTTAAAGCAAGCAACATGTACACATCAATGAGTCCAGTCTATGACTCCAAAAGATGACGGATGTAATTATCTCTCAGCACTGACTGTCTTTCCAGGGCTAACCCAGGTTGACCGTGAGTATCTCTACATTTTTGTTGCTGAGCTCCAGCCTTTCTAGGAGTCCAAACAGCAAAGAGATGAAAAATATTCATGCCAGCTATCTTTATTTCCTTCCTCTACAGTTTAAGCTGCTGGGATCTGCTTCCTTGCATATAGCACCTTCATGTTGCACATGAACCAGCCTTTTTGTGTTGTGATGTTCCACAATGACCCGTTTAGTCTTGGTAGTTCTTCTGGATGGGTGGGGGAACCCCTTTTCCTGCCTAGGTCCACAAGTTCAGAGCAAGCATTTTTACAATTATAAAGAAGGCCCTTCTTGAATTGCAGGATGATCTTCAAATAATTGCAGCTGAGTGGTGGACAAGACAGAAAAAATTGCAGAAAAATAATAATGGGCCTTTGTTAATATCAGTAATTTGGAAAAGCCAGGGTAGATCTATTTGTTTAAGAAAAAAAATCTGGAACGATATAAACACTCAACTATTATGTTATGCCAGCTAATTTTTTTTTTTTTTGGATAATCAGACATTTTGCTGCAACTATATTACATTCATCAACAACAACAACAACAAAAGTGACCGGTATAATATAAAATTCAGAAGACTAAAAGTCTTAACACAGCTGCTGAAAAAACGGAGTCAAGTCACTTTAGCCTTTTACATTTTACAGGCACTGAATGTTAGTGCAGTAAACCCTACTACAGTGGTCTCCTTCATGCCCTGTCTTTGCTTTGTGACTACTTGCCCATACCAAGATACTGCACACTCGGCATTCACAGAATTAGGCAAAACTGATAGCGACTGCTTTGCTGTCTCTACTAACTTTGGAAAATGCTGTAGAACTGCCGGTGAATTGCAAAACTCTCCAAGATAATTTAATTCACATTTACTTGCAAAACATCTGAATGGGGCAAACTGCGCTTTAGCTTCACGGCCAAACATAGGGATTGTCTCCGGGAGAGCGCCTGCTCCGATAACATATTCACTTGTTTCACATCAAATACCTGAACTACTTTCATAAATGACTGTCCAGGCTGTGTGAACATTGGTCCTTGTCGAGCTCATCTGGCAACACTCTCCTCAGTGTTGCAGTTGTATTCCTTCAGTTTGTCTGCCATTTTCTTGAACACTCCTCTCTGCATTCCGCTCTGCATATGTGCTGTGCTTGCATTGGAGTCTGCCCAGTGTGCCAAATCCATTACAGTGTTGTATGATTGATGGATAGAAACAGAACACATCTCAAAAGATTTAATGGTTTTCATCAATGATTTGGCATTCCGAGCGATGAACTTTATGTCAAGTGGCAAGTTCATGTCATTTAAAAAGCGAGATCAGTTTGTGCATTACTTGAGATTAGGTGAAATCTTCATTTCACTTTCAATGAATTTGCTGTAGTCACTTACATGCTCAGCATGGTAAAGAACTGCTTCAGACCACAAAGTCCATCATGTCACTATTGGTTCTGGACACAAAGGCACTTGGTCAGGATTAAGCTGGGTTTTTTTTCTCTGCCAAGAAAGCCTTGAAATGCAGTTTTCAAGCTGGGCAGTGATTAAATATTTTGTTCATTGCAGCAGTGAATTTATCAACTTTAGAAAAATGAACATGCCACTGATTGCTAGCTAGGCTTACAATATGCACATTGCATGGTACATGGATCAAATTAGGAAGTAGCCCCTTTAGAAACTGATTATATGCTCAAATACAGTGTGTTACATTTTCTGTCACTATCCCGGACACCTTATTAAAGTCTATTTCAAAATTGGCGAGGCACTTGATGACAGCTCATGACATAGTTGAACAATTTACCAGGTTAAGAACAGGACTGTCCAAAAGAAATTATTGTAGATTTTCTGAGCCACTCATTTAAGGCATATCAACGATATGCAGTACATAATTATCTTTGTCATTTGTTGACTCATCAAACGTCAGCTTTTTTCATATGCTCTTTCAGCTCCTTTCTGTGTACTTCAAATACTTTGCGTAAATTCTCTTGGTGGAGCTTCTAGCAGAAGGAAGAGCTCCTTTGTTTCAAATTTGTTTCTGAATGTATTCCCTTAATATTGGGTTATCCAGTTTATCCATCAGTATATTTGCATTTGAGAATACCTCAACAAGTTCAAAATATGCCATACTTTAAGCATCATGACTCTCGGTACTGCAATTAAATATAGAAATGACAATTGTCCGACATTTTACTTTTGATGTCAGACCTGTCTCTGCTTTGTGTTTGGCATTATGGAGCTGATCAGAATGTATAGGAACATCAACACTCGATGTATGTGTCTAACGTGACTAAAATGTGTCTAACATGATATTGCAGGTTGTACAGAACAACTTTCCACCACCAGCATGCAATTGCTTGGAATACTGCTATGCATGATTTAAAACAATGATGTTTTTTGCAGTTTTTGAGTCTTTAACAGGATTTGCCATTTGCTTAAACCCATGGAAGTACTGTATTGTATGTAAACAACCATTTGTCTCCTAGCAACATATAACATATAAGTATTGCGACATCGGATGAATTTATTCAAATTTGAATGCACATGACAAATTGAACAAATATTGCCAAAGCTATGATAGTTAAGGAGGGAAGTCCTAATTGGGAAAAAAAGTGTGTGTTGCAAACCTCAAAATGTATGCAAAATTGTGGTGGAAGTCTAATATTGCAGGATCCACAATTTCTGCAATATTGCAAATGAATTAGGTCCTTAATGATAAAGCAAAACCATATATATTACCCTATAGCAGGGGATACAGACATTACAAGTAAGATTAATGCATTCAGCAACCTACAAGCATTTATAAGTCTAATCACTAAATACATTCAATACCTATCTCTGACCATGAGCCCTATGGATGGCTGCAATATCAGGCATCCCAGAGTGCCCCAAGGCTACCTCCCTAGGCCATTTCCTATCACTTATTTTCCCAGTCCAGGGCATGGTCACAGTCTCACAAACAGTCAGAGCAAAGCATTCCTTAATCCTTAAGGACAAGCGTGTCCCTCCTTCAAAGCCTGGGGTAGCTGCTGTTTGGACAGCCCCTTCCCTGTAGCAAGGATTCTGCCCTCACTCAGGAGCTCTTGGGATAGGTCCACCATCCTATTCTATTTGGTGACCCCCCATTTCTGTGCTGCTTGGCTCTCTTTTAAACTTGTCCTCCAGCTGGAGCAGGCCCTGCGAGTGTGGTGGGACCACTTGGTCCCAGAACTGCTCAACTCCTATCCCAATGTGGGTTTATATATCCCATCACAGGGCCCTAGAAGTATAAAGAATTCTGTGGGTGTTATTTAGAAACATAAGAATGACCATACTGGGTCAAACCAAAGGTCTGTCTAGCCCAGTATCCTGTCTTAAAACAGTGGCCAATGCCAGGTGCCCCAGAGGGAATGAACAGAACAGGTAATCCCCAAGTAATCCATCCCGTCACCCATTCCCAGCTTCTGGCAAACAGACACCATCCCCGTCCATCCTGGCTAATAGCCATTAATGGACCTATCCTCCATGAACTTATCTAGTTCTTTTTTGAACCTGTTTCAGCTCAGATTTAATTATTTAGCTAATTAAAGATCTTAAATGCAGCATTTCTCACTATACTGCTCTGGTTTTTGCCATCCTCCTAGCTTAAACCAGCATTTCAGTAAAACTTATGGAGCCAAAGAGCCTTGCACTTTGAGAAGAGCTAAATCCCATCATTAAAATCTGAAACCCACAAAGACTTTTCATGTTTTATTAATAGATTTTTTTTAAAAGTGAGAACTTTCACTGTCATGCTAATAATAAGATATACACACTTAATGATAGCTTGAGGGGTAGATGGGGCTAGCTGGCACTCTGTCTCTACAATTATCAAATAAAATTGCAAGCATATATATATATTTATATAAAGAATGTATATATTTGATTTTATCCCTTTTTCCCCACTCTTGGTATGCCACTTGCCCTGATTCTGCAGACAATTAAGCTTGTGCTTAAAACTTTCTTCATGTGAAAAATTCCATTGACTTCTATTAAACTAGCCATGTGAGTAAAGTTACCTTATAGATTAAGTATTTTCAGGATCAGGGCCTATGAAGGCAAGTGACAAGGCAGGGAGCCTGTTGTCACGTAAGCACCTGGCACAATGTGGCCACAATGCCGATCAGGGTCTCTGGGTGTCACATTAACATAATTACTAAATAATAACAATAACAAAGGTATTAAGCTATCATACAGTGTGCTAAATTATATAGTTATATACCTTTCAAACAATAAGAATACCATCAGAAAAACTAGTGGAAATGGACAATGTACTAGAGCAATATGTTGCTTTTAATATAATAATCATAGTGGGGAGTTCCAGGACAGGGTTTGATTTTTAGATTTTTTTAATTGCAATTGAAATAAAACAAGCAGATGCTGAGCGACTGCTAGAGATAGATATTTTTTAATTTGTGTTTAGAAGCACTTATGACATTTAAGCTGTGGGTTTGCAGAGAGGGGATTCCACAGCAAATGTCTCATAATTTGAATCTCTGTTCCTTGAAGGCAAAACTAATTGAAAAAAAAAAAAAAGCTTTGTGGGCTGAAGGTTGGTAAACAAGGGGCAGCAGAGGATTATCATTACTCACGACTTCCCCTGGTGGCTGTTACTTTGTTCATCATGAAATGGCTGAACACCAACTTTCAGGAAGCATTATTTATTTTGTTACATACATGCAACATTTAACTTGAACTGCCCATGTTCATGGCCGGGCAGAAAGGTTCACACAGTCCTTGTAAATCATCTCACTTGTCTATTATTGCCCTTCTGGATAAATTAAATGTTCAGTGGTAGAAAGCAACAACTAAAAGAGAGAAAAGGCCAAGGGCAAGGAGGAAGACGGGAGGGAGGGAGGGGGAGAACCACTATAGAAAACATCGAAAAGAACTTTCAAGCAAAATGTCATCAAGAGTTCACTTGTTACATAAAAAAATAAAGCCACTGCATACAGTGTATGATCAGAATTTAACACAAAGGAAGGCATTTCCACAACAAAGAGTTCATCTCAGTGCACCTTGCCAGCATACTGGACCCTATGCTGGATTTTCTACTTTTTTGGAGATATGGGGATAAATAGTACTAATGGGTACCCTAAAGAATTCCCCAGGAAGTGAAATTCTCTTTCTTCCAATCACTGTAGTATTTTCATAAAAGATGGAAAAGACCTATTAGGCTGGCTTATATGTTTTACTGCAAATGGAAGATTGTGCTTTGCTGTTTATTATTTTGTGCTTAAGTTTTAAATGACTATAATGGCACTGACAGAAGGGATTCACCCTACCTAGAGAGGGCAGGCAACGTTTCCACTAGGGCCTTCACTTCAGAATTACTCCGGAAGAGAGCAGTTCTGAGTTCTTTGAGGAGATCTTTGGCTGGAGGACCCTGACCAGTAGACACACTCTGACTCTAGCCAATGCTGTCCACTTCTGAGACCTCAATAACCTTCCCATTGTTCCTTCTGTGGACTGAGAGGTTTTGTTTGCTTTCCACTGCCAGAAACTCCCCATGGCAGATTTCTTGAGATAATGAATTCTGTGTTCTGGTTTATGCCAGTAGCACCCAGTGTTAACCAAGTGTGAATGAAACCCTCAGTTACTTAGTTTGTTTTAACCCTTTAATCCTCTAATAACTACCAGTGCCGCATCAGCACTAACCCATTACTTTACTGTAAAACTTTCACTGGAAGCCAATACTTGGAATCTATTAGTACAACTTCCTCATTAATCTGTTCCTTGGCAAGCCTCTGAGTGAAGGTAGGTGTCTTAAAGCATCCGCCTTCCTATACTTTTCACAAGCTCAGTATAGCAAACCATGTTCAAAAACTCTTACATGTATAGTTTTCCTCAAAATCTTAAAGCAACAGCACATAAATTGCAAACTTCAGTGAGCTCATCTTATTTAATAATAAGAGCACAGACCTGAAATCTGTTTAGATAAACATATTTGTGCCATCTCAATACTCTAAGAACATATTCCTAATCCAACTGTGAGTAACTTCATTATATGGAAATGAAATGTAAAGAGAAAAAACCTTTAGGATGAGCAATCTGTTTCAGTCAGTGATCAAAAATGATTCCTCAGAGGAAGAGATTCGTCTTGTTCTTAGGTTTCAGAGTAGCAGCCGTGTTAGTCTGTACCCACAAAGAGAAAAGGAGGACTTGTGGTACCTTAGAGACTAACAAATTTATCTGAGCATAAGCTTTCGTGAACTACAGCTCACTTCATCGGATGCATTACTTTAATTCCATTAAAAAAATAATAAAGAACCTACGTTAAAATGCATCACTAGCAGTTACTCTGTACAGCTTCCAGGCACACTTCCTAGCCACTGTGTTGAAATCAATCAATTATATATGTGAAATCCAAGTAGGGCTTGACACAAATAGTTTTTTGATTAGTAGAAACAAACAAGTTAAAGCTGAAGGTAGCTTCTTGTTATAAGCCTGACTTTCAACCCTCAAAATACCTTCCCCCCAAAAACAATCAATCCCCCTTAGATGTGACATAAGCAGGGTAAATTTTCCTGGAAAGTTAAAAAAATAATTAGAAAGGGTGTTTTAAAGCTACAGGGACAGCTCCTCAACCGGAGGAAGTCAGCATAGCTTCATTGAATTCAGTGGAACTTTGCCAATTTATCGTATCAGCTGAGGATCTGACATATGGTGCTTAAAGTTTCCCTGTCATTGATGTTGCAATAGATATAGCTGCTTAGTGCTCAGGTACACCAAACCTCTGAAGGTACTCAGAAGCACACCAGATGTACCACAACTCAAACTATGCCTACACTATGAGCTAGGGGTATGATTCCCCTGCTCATCAAGCTAGCGTGAGCATAATCACAATAACAGTGGCGGTGGCAGAACAGGCGTGGCTAAGCCATCCTGAGTAGAAATCTTTGCTATTATATTCATGTGAGCTCGATGAAAGCAAGCATGGCTATGTGTACACGAACAGGAGAATCACACCCTTAGCTCAAATTGCAGAGGTAAGCACTGAAGGTGCTAGGCCTTATGGGGTACATCAACACTTCAAAGAAAAACCCCATGGGAGTGATACTCAGAGCCTGTGTCAGCTGACTCAGGCTCATGCTATGGGGCTCAAAGTAGCAGTGTAGATGTTCCTGCTTGGGCTGACGCACAGGCTCTGAGACCCACCCCTCTTGCCAGGTTTCAGAGCCCAGGCTCCAGCCTGAGCAGAAAGGTCTACACTGATATTTTGAGTCCCACAGCATGAGCCAAAGTCAGTTGACCAAGGCTCTGCAACTCACTGCTTCAGGGTGGGAGTGGGGATTGGCGGTGTAAATAGGTACTAGCCCTGGTGAGACCAGACAGCATGGCTAAAGTGCAGGGCTATTTTACTATGGCTGGCAGAAAAATGAAAAGTTGAAGATACCCAGATAAAGTGATTTAAGCAGTGATGTTTCAAGGTGCAACATAGTGATTCCTAACTTGGCCCTGGGAGCAGTTGAATAGAGATTAGGGCTCTTCAAGCCCTGTACCTGGGTTGCCCCCTACAGTCCATTCTACTTCTAAAGGCAAGTAGGTAAGCTGCAGATTACCCAGCTAAGATTAATAAATGGTATGTCTCAGTGGGTGCCCCTCTGCATTATCCCCCTATAGCTCTGGCAGTACTTCCTGTACAGCTCCTGATAGCACCGTGTCAGCTCAGCTACAAATCTCATCATGGTTCCTGACTGCACATGATTGTCCTTTATGAGGATAGTTGTCCCTTTTCCTGGGGCAACCCCCAGTCAGAGCACACTGCCCATTTCTAATTCCCAGGGCCAAGGGCACTTTGCTTACAACAGTGTTCTTCAGGCTCCTGTCCCTTTAAGAGCCTGGGTTAGCCGCTGGTTCTATGTACGTGCTGCAGACCTGTATTGAAGTGCTGAATGCAATCCTGGCCATTCACAGTCTGCTCCACCTGTGGCTCTTCAGCTTCTGCTCCCTTCATCAGCTTCCTGCTGTAGACATTGCTCCCCAGGTTCCCTGATCTGCTCCTGGCTCTCCATGCAGCCAAGCCCATGCTTCTCCCAACTCATCATGCAGTTCCTCCAGCAGCTCTCCACCTCCAACTTCTCATACTCTACTTCCCACCTCTACTCATAGACTGTAACCAAGTCACCTCCTTAATCTTCTCTTTGTTAAACTAAAGAAATTGAGTTCCTTGACTGTCGCTGTAAAGCATTTTTTATTTTCTGATTTTCAGATTTTACATTTAACCAAGCACCACATTTTGGTGCACAAGGCAGGTTTGATCACCTTAACTCTGCATTAATGAAATTTTGGGATTGTTAATATTAAATATAGTTTAAAATACAGATTTGCAAGGTCTACATATACTTAAATCTACAAGTCTGTGTAATCAACACAAATCATAACACCAAAGAGAGCCGTAATTCATTAAAATAGTCTTCTGCTTGACCAACTTAGTACTTTATGAGAAAAATCATAGAAAAGTCTCTAAGTAGACAGTCCCATTTCTGATGTCCCAACTTTCCCCACACAAAACAGGCCCTGTGAACAGGTCCCCATTGAAGATGCCAAATACCCCAACAGGGGGCCCCTGCAAGTGGGATCTCCGCCCTCTACCCAGATACCTCCGGGCTCTGCCTTTGCACCCATGGTCCTTGTGCCCCCTCTATGGTTGGACACATTCTACATAAGCAGCCTACCTCCACACATTTAAAAACAAATAATCCCCAGCATAACGTTCCAGATCCCTTCTCCATCAGGGTCCCCCATCCAACCATCAGACATCCTGAATGTCTGCGATGCAGAACCCTAACAGAGATGCAGCTCTAGGGCCCAGCAAGTCTCTAGGTATGATCTAGCAAAGTATGGATTGCAGCTGCCTCTGTTGATTTGCTGCTGCCTTCTGCTGTTCCTGCATAAGCAGATGAAGACCCCCTCTATCTCAATTTCCTTCTTCACAGACCCTTGCAGTTCCCTTCTCTGAGGGGTGAATTTCCTGTCCACTCTTCCCTGCATTATGAAGCCCAGGAACCTTCCTTTCCAATCCATCAGGAGCAGACAATCGGTCCCAGGTGCCTTCCCGTTCAGTCAATTGGGCCTTTTGACATAGCCATAAGCTGTTGTCTTGCAACCCCCCTTGCAAGCCCTGGAGTAGGGATTGTGTCTGGGGGTGAGAAGGGCAAGTCAAGGACAGGGTCAGGGCCACAGTATACAGTAAGATAAAGATTTCCATAGGGCAGCCCAAGGACACTGTCATAAGTTAGACAACCACTGAGGGCTGTCTAAATTCTACCCTTGGAGACCACTTTGGCCCCCAGAACAGTCCAGAATCAGGCAGGTATTAAGATGACTTAAAGCCACCTCAGACCCCCTACTCCGAGGCTATGAGTTCTGTGCTGTGTCTCTGAAGCATCACTTTAAATGTTGACCTATCCCTCTCTTAAGAGGACAGAGTCAAACTGTCTAGGTTATCTACACTAACTATATAAAGTATCACATATTTGCTCATAGTTAGTAGATTTAATATCCACTATTACCTGGGTCACAGAGAGCTCTCAGAATGTTGCAGAGATGATCTTATTTATACCATAAATAAACCCAATAACATTTTTACAGTGCATATGTAAAATAAACACACTTTGACAGCCATGATCACTTATACGGTGACTAGATTACTATGGGCAGAAAGTCTTTGAGCCCTTTGAACAGAGGTGTGCTGCAAACAAGAGACAAAACTAGGGGCTAACCTTTAAATCTACTGTGCTAACAGCTAAGGGTTAGGTTGTTAGCCCCTAATGCAGTCATGTCGAGATCAAGGAAATGAAGCTGTATTTCTGAATGTACTATAATAAATACTATGGAAGCAATATTTGCATAAGTTTAAGTTTGAAAATTAGCCTTTTTGGTGTGTCCCTTTAACTTCTGAAAAAGTATCAGAGTTTCCTTCCATTTCGAGCACACATGAATGATGCTCCTCCCAAGTACCAGATTTTTTTAAAAAACCAAAAAACCTCCTAGCATAGGATTTATTTTACAATTTAAAAACTATAGGATATATACATCCACATATATGACCTAGGAATATGAACCGTGCAATTGCATTCTTAAAATGTTTATTGTACAAACCTGAAATGTAATTTTATTTACATAGAATAGAAATATACCCAGGCAGATGCAGGTGTTAAAAACTACTGATGTGTAGTACAAATAAAAATAGAAGTGAGCATGTGAATAAAGTAGGAATAGAACATGAATACAATAATTTCTAATGCTCTTTCACCATAGCTGCAGTAATAGAGGTTTTCTTATTCACATTCTTGAGTGTAATGAGATTTCAATTTTGCCCTCCATATATTTTTTTAATATACAGCCTCTCTCTATGTTTATTTGACATTTACTTGGTTTTCTCAATATGACTTTCCAGTTGTGCAAGAGAGCTGCAAATTTTCTGTGTAATAAGTCTCTTAAAGATTTTAGAATGACTGCTAGAAAATTTGGAAATTAGGAAAATTACCTAGTTCTACCTTGTATTTAGCTGTGACACTCTAATTAGTTTTCCCAGACCTGAAGGAGAGCTCTGTGCAGCTCAAAAGCTTGTCTTTCTTTCACCAACAGAAGTTGATCCAATAAAAGATATTTCCTCACCCACCTTGTCTCTGTTAGGAAATTTGAAATTAGACCTGATTCTCTATTGCACAGCATTTTGTGAAGTCATTTACACTGGTGCAAATTGCATGTAAAAGACACTTCCATTCTGATCTGGTAGCATTGTACACCAACTTGCCATCATGTGAATGACTATATGGAGTGCAATGGAGAATCTGGCCCATCATCTTTGATACACTCATCTCAGACTATTTGATGTATCTATGTCTTTTTTTCCGCCGCACTCCCTCGCCCACCCTCAGGTTAGTCTTACAGTCTGCTTTTTTAGGACACCTTTTTGGGTAGTCATTCTTGATACTGCCTACATTTTCTCAGATAGTTAAAATAAAAACTCATGTTATCTATGTGAAAATTAATGGAATTTTAGAAGTTTCTGCATATATGTTCATTAGGAGTGGGTGGCACCTCATGAATATATGCATATTAATGCAAATCTGATAGGTATTAAACCAGTTGAGCTCTAGCAGAACAAGATTTACGCAGAATAGCATGCCTTTGTTTGGTGACATGAAATGTACTGAATTCTCTTTCACTCTCTTCATGGCAATTCTTCCTCCAAAGAGATTTCCCACTCTAATCCTCACTCTTTTGTAACAGCTCACTCTAAAAAGAATGCACCCTGGAAGAAATGCACTTGGGACAGCCATGCTCCTTTGTGACCACTGCTTTTCAGACAAATGAGAGGTGGAAAATACTTGTTAGGTCATGGAGTCCCCCACCTTGCCAGTGCAGGCTTCTGCCTTTATATTTTCTAGTGCTTTATCCAATATAGGTTCGACTATCCCATGCAAAGCTATGGGACACAAGGAAACTACTTGACAATTCAGACTCTGCTCTTGCAAAGAGAGCCACATGGGTGGGCACTGTGCCCATTCAGTTCCCTGTGCAGGACTGGGGCCTTAATTGACTCTCAGGAAACGTCTTGATTCTGTGCCTACATTATTCCTTCACTTAATTTTCAGTCTCCTACCCATGTTGTGCCCCTTGGTACTAGTTTAAGTATTTCCTGTTCTTCCTTGGTGCTTACATTTTTCAAATATGATTTGCAGTCTTCCCTACCCCAAGACACAATCAATATTTAGCCGTGCAATGCATATGATAGCTTCTCCTCTTTTCATCTTCCTAAGTAAGGGAAATTCTCCAGCCTCCCTCTGATTTTTGTTGCTTTCCTCTGAATTCTCTCCAGTTTGCCTCCATCTGTCTTGTAATAAATGGCTTAGCACATTCACTCATCCCATGTTCAGGGTTAATGATGCCAGAAAAGCTCAAGATGGCATTAGTCTCAAATTGTGCAGTTTCCACAACTTCAATAAGTCTATGGCTTTTATAGGACCTTCAGGATTAAGTTCACATTAAATATGCTTAATCATTAAACCAGTTTCCATTGACTTCTTATGGCTTCTTATGACTTCTTGCTGTCAACTCACATTAACTTCAATATGGATGGATTATAGGACTAAATTTTCAAAAGTTGCATTCAGAGTGATGATTATGACTGTGGTAGCACACAAAGGTGTCAGTCAGGTTTGGGCCCCGCAGTGCTAGGCATTGTACAAACACATATTGTATTCAGACATGGTCCCTGTGCTGACATACATATAATTAGAGGTGTGTGAATAACCGATCTTACAATTTGCTGGCATATTAAAAAAAATGTTTTTATTTTGGGTCAAACTGAAAATAAAATGCAAAGAATTTGTTGGAAAATGGAAGAGTTGAAAAAAATTCAGTTTGGGTTGAAGAGTTTCATTTTGGTTTTGAGTTTTTATTATATTTTAAATTTTTGGAAAACAAAAAATGAGAGAAATTTCAAAACAAAAATATTTAGAATTTAAAAACTAGAACATTTTTGAATCAAAAATGTCCAAAACAAAGTGTTTCAACTTAAAAATAAATAGGTTGGAGGCAATGTTTGTTTTGTTTGTTTGTTTTTGACCAAAACAAGTTCAACAAAATTGACACGAATTCACTAAATGTTTTGGTGTCACCAAATATGCATTTTTTGCTGAAAAACCTCAGCCAATTCTATTTACAGTCATGTGCACAGAGGCCATATTGTTCATATGCTTTAATGTCATCAAACATTTTTTTAAATGCACAGAATGCATAATGGTGAGGTATTGTCCCCACCTGAGTGTGTGGCTGTAGATGTAATTGGCAGCTGCAAAAGTAAGTGTGCCAAGAACCATGCAATTGTCTGTACCTTGGATACATCCTTCTGCCCATCCAAATTTGCAGCTATCCCACTCACAACAGAAGGGGTCAAAAAGCAGGGGAGGATAAAGAGCTCAGGCACAGAGCACTAATGGGAGGGGAGACCACTCCATTAGTCTATTGATGAACCAGAGATCCTTAGGCATACGTGTGGCAACCAGGGAATACCTCCTCCTGAGAATGGACTGAAGGAGGGAACGGAGAAAGGCAAACACCAAAGAGAGTTCAGTAGGTAAAGGTGACAATGTATTTTGAGTCTCTTGTGAAGACTAGTGCTTTCCTTTTTTTTATTTTTTTTATTTTAAATGTTTATATTTTCCCTGAAGACAGGGTTGGATAATTGAAAATACTGAAAGTACCTCAGTATTGCCAACCCCAAATGTTCAAAGATCATGAGTAAACCCCCTACCCCCAAGAAAAATCATGACGCTGGATTAAAAATCATGAGATAAAAAAAATAATAAACTTGGGGTTCTTTTTATTTGCCTTGTGGTGTCTGAGCCTGTAGGGTTCACATTTTCAAGCTTCTCCTGGCCAACGGAGCTATCAACATACTTTTGTAAAAAAAATAAATAAAAAAATTGAGATTCTCACATAATCTAATGACTTCAGGAGCTGGAGCTTTAAGCAACACACCAAATATCATGAGCCTAATGGAAAAATATCCTGAGATTTGGCAACACAGATACTAGCAGCAGAACTGTGTACCCAGTTTATAGCTACTGTAATGGGAGTGGCACTGAAAAGTTAACTCTGCAATTTTATTCTTGCTTTTACCTCACATAACTTTATTTGTTCAGCTGTTTGGGGTTTTCAGCCACAGAGATTTAACATTTCAAATGATAATGAAATTCTGTAGCTACATATTAATTTGTATTTGAAAAAATTGAATTTATCACACTGCCAATCTGTGTGTCTCAAAGTTGAATGAGAAGGGTACCATGTTTAGTTTAAATTATATGAGTAACATAGAAAGCAGTTCTGGAACATTATTGTTATTAAGTGGTTTTATAGAAGCCTAGGATGTTCACCAGGAGAAATACATGAGTCCCTTCACCCATTGTTCCCCAATTCCCCTTCCCATCCATTTGTAATTAGAGACTGCAATTGTACACCTCAACCTCCCCTAATCCATCACTTCCCTCCATAGATCACAGTTAGCTCCTCTTCCATGTTTTACCAAATGTACAGCCAGATCCTCTTCCACTGCCCCCAACCCCATGCTTCTGATATGCCCTTCCCATCACTCCATCAGGAGTGCAGACCTGGCGTAATGGGAAAGAAGTACAATGATGTATGTTTTCTCTTCTTGTTTCCCTCCTTCACTTTCTTCCATCTCCCACGTCCATTCTTTTCTTTTATATAAGAGAAGAGCAGAGTACTGGTTAGGAGAGTAGGGAAGAGTCATATCACTCCAGGAGTAGTGCAGACACTCCAATCCCTCTGATGCATATGGCATGTCTGTTGGTGGATGGGTGGGGACTTTCACCATTAGAGAGGTGCATCCTGCTCCCCCTGCTGTGCCCAGATCACTTCACAGACCACTGCATGTTGAAGGTCCAATGACCAGCTTGCCTAGTGGTCAGATCATATCCTTACAGTTTTTGGCTGCCTGGTTGTTCCAGAGTTGGCCCCAGCTTCAGTCTCAGCTTCAGCATGTTCCAGTTGCTCCACTCTTCACTTAGAGCTACATTCTGCCTTCAGCTGTTCATCAGCTGCTCTCAAAAAGCAGATGGGAATCATGTTGCAACTGCATCCAAAGTATGTTTTGTCCTGGGTCACTTGCTACCAGTCTGGAGCTCTTCAGTTTGGGGCATGGTCAGAGGCTTAGCAGTCTCTTACTGTGCTGTTCAGTTAATCTCTCTTAGGGGTTTCTGCACGGCAATGTTTACAATTTACCCTAAGAGAGACTAAGTGGCTGGTTTAGCCCAGGAATGGAGTACTGTGTTGCATTTTCAGTGCTTTGAGGAATTGTTGTTTTCTCCATGTCAAAGAACTAATCAGCGAGCAGGAAAATGGTGTCTTTCATTGTAGTTGCTTTCAGCAGCTTTATCGTTTAAAATTTTAGTGTACTAGGGAAACTCAACAAAATGTATAAAGCCAGATTTTTTGTCTCCTTTGCACTGTTCTGTTCCACTAATCCTCTACTGATATAAGACCCAGTAAGTCCCTCACACACGTGGCATAAGTTAGAGAAGTTGAGAGGCGATTCAAAACGGGGAGCATAACCCTCTCTGACAATCCCCACCTCAATTTCTCTGCACTGAGCAGAGCATGGCTTTAGTGGAAGACCCTAGTCCATCATGTTTTAATGAGGTGGTGCATTCCAATTCTGCTACCACATTCCGGTGTCCTATTAAGTGAAATTCAACATTTCACAGACTTTTCATTCATGGATATGCTAGTACAATAATGCAAAGTTAAAAGATTTTTCTCATTACTTCATTCTTCCTCATCTGACTTGTAAGCCCAGCCTCTGTAAGTACGTATTTAAATGCATACATCTTTCTTTGTGTGTATCTGTGTGTGTGATAACAAATTTTCTGCCTCCCACTTTTTGGAATACTAATGACATGAAGATGTCAGAGCTACCAGCATCTCAGCTTGCTAATGAATTCTTAGACCTGCATTCAGAAGAAAGGGATAATCAGATGAACTGAAAATCCAGTTTCCAAGGAGACAGCCCTAGAAACATGTAAGAAATATTTAACTAGGCACTCTATGTCTCCATGAATTGGAGTTTCAATGTTTCTTTTTCTTTTCTTTTTAGAGTGATAAATACAAACAATAATGGAAAGACAGTTATGACCTTAGGCCTCAGCTCTGATCCTTAGGACTTGTGTGCTTATCTTGGATTTTGCACACAATTACGGTGAGGGGAGTGCCTAGTATTATAGAGTAGCTTTTCATACGGCAGATGTGTGCATGTGGCGTAGCAGAGGCTTTGTGCTGTGCATATTTAGTTATATATTTTGTTAGCAATTTTTATTTATGGTAATAGGAAACCATTTCTTTTTGCCTTATTCAGTCTAGGTGAAAATCCCCAGGTGTGCTGTAGAGAGCTCTGAATTCTCTGCATTACAACAACTCCCGACTAGCGGGGATTGGGAAAACATCATATGATGCTTGTGGAAGACCGCAGTAGTCCCTTAGGATTATTTCCCCCTAACTCAGAGTGCTTCTGATGAGAAGGATGTTACAATACCTGATGCTGCTTTTCTATCCATGCACCATGGTTGATACTGCAAGCCACATAGTCTGTAATGAAAAGATCTTGAGCTGTTTCAGCCATTGCAACAGATGCTTTCAAAACTGCTCCCCTGCATTCAGGGAAGTGCACAGATGCTCCAGATCACCCACTGATAGTGACGATAATTCCTGGCTTTTTTTAGCCCTTCTCATCAGTAGACCTCAAAGTGCTTTACAAAGGATTTAAACATAATTATCCCTATTTTACAAACGGGGAAACTGAGGCACAGGGAATCTGAGATGTGACTTGCCCAAAGTCACCCGGCACTCCAGTGGCCAAGTCGAGACTAGAATATAGGTCTCTGGACTCCCACTAATCAGTTTCACCTACTCAGTTTCCCTGTTGCATTAGAAAAGGGTTTCAGAAAGTAATTGAGTGAGGCTGTCACTACCGCAGCTCTTCCAGATAGTTCTAATTTTCGGGAATCACGCAAAAGAACTAAAAGATTCTAGATGCAAACCAGAAAATGCCACCTAATGTGGAAAAGAAAGTCAGTAAGAGAGATGCAGAGAAATGAGTGAGTATTTGTTTATGCCTGTTTGCTCCACAGAACAAAGCTCTCAGTGAAAATACCTACTTCTCATTACACCTGGGCCTGTGTCTTCCCTGTCCAACAGACCATCTCTCTAAAAGATTAATTCCAGCAACTGGAATACAGTGAGTTAGTGCTAGAAAGATGTAGGCAAATGGGAGGGAATTTAAAGAGCAGCAACAACAACCAGTAGACCAGAAAGAATGAATCATGATAAATGCGTACAATAGTTAAATATGTCTAGCTTGGCTCCTCTGGTTGGGTATGTTAAACAGAGCTGGCCAGGCCAGAATTTTAATTCCATGAATATTTTTGAGTTTTTGGAAATAGTTTCATCTCAAATTGGGACAAAAAGCCAAAGCTGAAATCCCAGAATATTTTCTGCATTCATGGCTAAATTGTTCTTCTTCTCCCGCCATGTGTATGTGTGCAAGAAGGAGAAGAGGGCACAGGAAGGTCTTTCCCACCTCATGTAGGGCACACTTGCAGTGGGCAGGCATAATCTGAGTCATAACACTGGGACAGCATAAAGACAGTGAAGGTGGCTAGAACTGTGCACAGGACTAGAACTCCCAGAAAGGCTGTGGGACACACCCTCACAGGCCACCTTGATTCCTGTGCTGGGAGAAGCACTGACAGTTTCCTTGCAAATGTGTAGCAGAGGGTGGTTTCCATCACAGAGCAGGAATTATGCCTTCAGCAACATCCACTTGAGGAGGCCCTCTTTATCCCGCAAGCTCACAGGAGGCATAAAAGATCAGAAGTGTTAACTTGAGTGTTGTATCCCATTGAGGAGGGACAGGTGATACAGCTAGAGCTGAAAGCAGGATTTGGCCTAGGCTCAAAATGAATCTCCATGGTTCGAAAACCAATTATTGCCCTTTTAAAAGTTGGGTTTTATGTTTGGAAGGAGGCGAAATTGTGGAAGGGCCAGATGAATCAGGACTAGAGTATGATGAAAGCTGAAAAAAGCATTTGCAAATGTTTTCTTGAATATAAAGAGCAGATGTGCTCCACAAGACATTTATAACCCTTTCTTTGCATTCTCCAATTGTGTGATCAATTGTATAACTGCAAGAGTGTTCAGCGGGTGAAATTCACTCCTCTGCAGTGAGCCAGCCCAAGGCCTTTGCAACTATCCCCTATTATGAGGATTTAACTAGGACTTAAATGATGCCTAAGCTTTGTGCTGGCCCTCAGCAGAGCAGAGGCACGGTGAGGTTGAAGGGAACAGGCTGTGAGGCAGGGGTTGAAAGGGAGCTGAAGCAAACTGCCAATCAGTAGAGGGGGAAGATTTTTCAAAGTGAAAACTGGAAAGCAATGGGTGTCTGCTGGTCCCTGCTACAGCTGCTGGTCTCTGCTTCTGTAAGCTTGAGTTTCAGAATGGCTCATTCCAACAGTTATTCTTCCCCAAGTTCATATAGCTGAGGTTGCATGGATCTGGTGCCTTCAAGTGGAAAAGTCTCCCCTGCACTGTTTTGGATCTGGTGTTAGGGAGTATAACCCGATCTCCGTCTCAGTTCCCCCCTCCTAGACCAGTGTTGCGTCTAGACCTTCTGCTGTTACTTGTCTCTGCTCTGCAAACAGGGAAAATGGCTAACTTCATCAAATATGTTACTCACTGCAACTAGCCTGCCCAGCCTTAACCACTCTCATGAACTGTGTACAACATTTTCACCCCAGGCTACCCCAGCCCTGCCCCTTCCACCCAAGGGAGAGTGCACCCGCTGCTGGGAGGAAGAGCATGTGGCGCCACCGCAGCCTCCCCAGCCCCGGAAATGTGGGCGGTGTGGTCCTAGCACCCTGGAACCCAGCGACGCTGCCGAAGCAGGGCCCTGGGGGTGGGATGGAATGTGGGCAGGGCCACACCTGGCTGTTTGGTTCCCCCAGCTTCCCCTACCCGCCCCTGGCACAGTCGGTCCCAGAAGTGATATCACTTCCATCCCATGCCCCCTCCCCCACGGATGGCCCTGCATGTAGAAGCAGTCAGCCAACACATTCATTTGTCCATGTAGTGTGCAGACTAACTGTCTTAAAGCATAGTTCTACACTGAAAAGTGACTGTACAAATTGCACTGGTGGGCTCCATGTCTGTTGTGTTTTACTGATTCCATATCAAATGTGCTCTGTTTAGAAGTAAAGATGTTTTTTAGTGCTAATCCTGCAAATATACCTTGAAATCTCTAGGGTTCTTTATCAACTGTGCATGTACCATGTGGCCACAGTGCTACAGGGTCCAGGAGGTCCTCACTGTTGTGTAAGGTGTATATATCCACATCTGCCCTGTTTCATTTTTCAGTGGTGATTGCTGATAGCTAAGGCTGCGATTCTTTCACGGAGGTCGCAGAAGTCACGGATTCTGTGACTTTCTGCAACCTCTATGACTTCTGCAGCCAGGCCCGCCAACAGCAATTCCGGGCTCCAGAGCAGAACTGTCAAGAGGCCCTCAGCCCACGCGGACACAGTCTGCCTGACATTTGGGCTGCGCTGCTGGCTGCGCTCTTCCGGCATCGCCACAGCTTCCAAATGCCCGCCTGGCTGCATTCGCCACCGCAGGTACCACCCCGCACGCGCCTAGGAGCCCTGCCCTGAGGCCCTCCCGGGCAATTTAACAGGGCCTAGGCCTCCCAGCTGCTGCTCAGGTGCCTCAAGGCCAGCCACATTGGCCACTGCTGGAGCAACCTGGGGCCAGCCGCTACAGCCACAGCTTGAGAGGCCCTGGGACCGCCCGAGGGAATCTACTAACAGACACCTCTCACACCAGGTGGTTCCCCTTGTCTGGCTTTCATCAGTGGGGACATGCAGGCCACATTCCCGGCAAGTCAAGACCTCACTGATCCTGAGATAAGCTTTATTTGCTACTCATCTTTTGACCATACAATTAATTTTATGTAAGCATGTAGCACAGGAGTATTTCTAGTCAACTGTGGAGGAGTCTGCTCAACAGATTAGATGTCTATACACAAATGCAAGGAATATGAGGAATAAACAGGAAAAACTAGAAGTATTATGCTAAATTATGACTTAATTGGCATCATAGAGACTTATGGCTGGTCTGCACTGGGAATGTACATCAGCATAGCTACGTCTGTCAGGATGTGAAAAATCCCATATGAGACATAGCTCTGCCAACTAGCCCTGAGTGTAGACACCACTAGGTTGACCGAAGAATTCTTCTGTCAACCTAGCTACTCAGGGAGGTGGATTACCTATGCTGATGGGAGAGCCCCTCCTGTCGGTGTAGGTAATATCTACACTGAAGCACTACAGCAGAGCAGTTGCAGCCCTGCAGCTGTGCTGTTTAGTGGTTTAAGTGTAGACATGCCCTCAAGTAGGATAAGTCTCAAGGCTGGGATACTGGTACAGAGGGATATACCTTGTTCAAGAAGGATAGGTAGGGAAAAAAGGAGGAAGTGTTGTTGTGTACATCAAGGATATATACATTTGTTCTGAGGGCCAGAAGCAGGTGGCAGGCAGACCAGTTGAAAGTCTCTCGGTAAAGATAAACGGGGAGAAAATACGAGTGACATCATATAGACCACAAAATCAGGATGAAGAGGTGGATGAGGCATTTCTAGAACAAATAACAGAAATATCCAAAACACAAGACATGGTAGTAATGTTTTTTTTTAACTACCCAGACAGTTGTTTGAAAAGTAATACAGTAAAACAAAATTTCCAATAGGTTCTTGGAATGTATTGGGGACAACTTTTTGATTTAGGAAGTAACAAGTTGAACAGCATTTTAGACATGATTCTGACCAGCAGGGAGGAATTGGTAGCAAATCTGAAGGGGGAAGGCAATGTCAGTGAAAGCGATCATGAAATGATAGATGTTATGATTCTAAGGAAGGGGTAGAGTGAGAGCAGCAGAATAAGGACAATGGACTTCAAAACAAGCAGAATTTAACAAACTCTGAACTGAGAGGTAAGGTCCCATTGGAAGAAAATCTAAGGGAAAAAGGAATTCAGGAGAGCTGGCAGTTTTTCAAGGAAATAATATTAAAGACATGCAAACTATTCTGATGTGAACCAAAGTTAGGAAGAATAGGAACAAGCCCATATGGCTCCATTAGGACCTGAAAATCAAAAAGGAATCATGCAAAAAGAGGAAATATAGACAAATTGCTAAGGAGGAGTACAAAAGAATAGCACAGACGGGTAGGGACAAAACCAGAAAGGCTAAGGCACAAAATGAGATACACTAGCAAGGAACATACGAGACAATAAGAAGAGGTTTTTTAAATACATTGTGCGCAAAAGAAATATGAAGGAAAGTGTAGGTCCTTTACTTAGTGGAGGAGAGCTAATAACTGATGACATCAAGAAATCTGAGAAGGTTAATACCTTTTTTGCTTCAGTCTTCACTAAAATGATTAATGGTGATCAGATACTCAACACAATTAATATTAACAACAAGGGGAAAGGGATTCAGGCCAAAATAGGGAAAGAACTGATTAAAGGATATTTAGATAAGTTAGATGTATTCAATTCTGCAAGGCCTGATTAAATTCATCCTATGGTATTTAAGGAACTAGCAGAAGTAATCTCAGAACCATTAGCAAGTATGTTTGAGAACTTCTGGAGGACAGGTGAGATCCCAGAGGACTGGAGAAGAGCAACCATAGTACCTAATATTTTAAAAAGGGAACCCGGAGGACCCAGGAAATAATAGACCCCATCAGCCTAACTTTCATATCTGGAAAGACACTGGAACAAATTATTAAACAATTAATTTGTAAGCGCATATACGATAATAGGGTTATAAGGAATAGCCTGCAGGGATTTGTCAAGAACCAATCATGCCAAACCAACCTAATTTCCTTCTTAGACAGGGTTACTGACCTAGTGGGAAGGAACCAGTAGACATGATATATCTTGATTTTAGTAAGGCTTTTGACACAGTCCCACAGGACATTCTTATAACTAGGGAAATGGGGTCTAGATGAAATTATTATAAGGTGTGTGTACAACTGGTTGAAAGACTGTTCTCAAAATTAGTTATCAATGGTTCTCTATCAAACTGGGGATGGGGGGTATGTGCTAGTGGGGTGCCACAGAGGCAGTCCTGTGTCCAGTACTATTCAATATTTTCATTAATGGCTTGGATAATGGAGTGGAGAATATGTTTATAACATTTTGCTGATGACACCAAGCTGGGAGAGATTGCACGTATTTTGTAAAACAGGATGAGAATTCAAAATGACCTTGACAAATTGGAGAATTGTTCTGAAACCAACAATATGAAATCAATAAAGACAAGTACAAAGTACTTTACTTAGGAAGGAAAAATCAAATGTACAACTACAAAATAGGGAATAACTGCCTAGGTGGTAGTACTGCTGAAAAGGATGTGGGGATTATAATGGATGACAAATTGAATGAGAGTAAAAAATGTGAAGCAGTTGCAAAAAAGGCTAATGTTATGGGTTATATTAACAGGAATGTTGTAAGACAGACACAGGAGGTAATTGTCCCTCTCTTGTCAGCACTATTGAGGCTTCAGCTGGAGTGTTTTGTCCAGTTCTGGGTGCCAAACTTTAGGAAAGATGTGGACAAATTGGAGAGACTTCAGAGGAGAGCAACAAAAATGATAAAAGGTTTAGAAAAGGTTTGACCTATGAGGAATGTTAAAAAAACTTGGCATGTTTAGTGTTGAGAAAAGAAGATAGGTGACCTGATTAATACCCCTTAACATATTTAAAGGCTGTTATTAGAAGGACAGCGATCAATTGTTCTCCGTGTCCACTGAAGGTAGAACAAGAAGTAATTGGCTTAATCTGCAGCAAGGAAAATTTAAGTTACGTATATGAAAAAGTTTTACTATAAAAGGCTAATTAAGTTGTGGAATAGACTTCCAAGGAGACTGTGGAGTCCCCATCAGTGGTGGTTTTTGAGAACAGGTTGGACTTTACCTGTCAGAGATGGTCTATGTTTACCTGGTCCTGCCTCAGTGTAGGGGGCTGGACTTGATGAATTCTTGAGGTCACTTCCAGCCCTACATTTCTATGATTCTATGACTGTCTGTTGAAACTATTCGTTAAGGTGATATATTACCTTGAACTCTCCTAGGGCAGTTTTAAGATGTGAAAAGTGGGGACAGTTCAGGTTTCTGGCAGCAATATCATTCAGCCATTCCTAAAAACAATATTAATAATTGAACTTTCCCCAGTTGAAATTGTAACCCTACAGGTTTAAGGTAGAGACAGTTTCTCAACAAATACAATTTTTTCTATGATGTAGTTTCACAAATGCAATGCTTCTTCAGAGTTTGTTCACTGCCAAATTAACCTAACTGACAAAGATATACTTTATGGTCCAGATTCTTGGACATGTTGTGGCGGCTTTGTATTGGTCCTTTGGCACAAAGCAGCTGTAAACCTGCCAACGGAGGAATTCTTCTGCATTGGGAAACCTCTGGGTATTTAGAGCAGCTGTTACAGTTCCATTACATGACCAAGGGAGCTTTGCATCCTGGTAATCTCTGTCTGCCAAAATGGCCGCTGGGGCCTGGGGCTGCTCTGCTTCTCAATCAAGGAAAAAATCAGTGGTTGTCTGGCCACAGGATCAAGCAAATTGCAAAAAGGGGGTTAAAATACATTTGCCTGTTCCCTCACATACACCTTCCCAAGCTGCAGTGACTGCAACTTGGATATAACTTATCATCTAACCCCTTACCTTACAAATAAAGATGATTTCAGGATACAAAATTCAGAGTCAGATTCGGAGCCAAACTTCTCCCAAATTCCTGTATGTTCAATTTCAGGTTTTCGGGCCGGGCCACTATACAAATATAGGCTTGGCTACAAATTATGGATTCACATCCAAGATTCCCAGGTTCAAGAATATTTGATTCAAGATCATCTAGTATTATTTTTTAATTATTTATGAACCAACCTCATTTTTAGCTATGGTATGAATCCCTGTGCTTCAGTTTATTGGAAAAATGTAGACATTTTGCCATCAGAGTATTTTCCTTTATTGTGGGAAAGTTATAGAGTTTGGTGCTAGGGTTTAACTCATAATGGAACAAGCGGAGCTCTGGCATAACTAAGTGTAATTCCCATTGAGGTCAAGACTGAATTTAACACAATGAGTTGCCCATATTCTACAGCATCATAATAAATTAACTTTTATTGTGGGAAAACAGCTCAAGAAAACAGGAAATAAAGGAACTAAACTCTTTATTATATCGGGAAATTATAAGCCAAGAACAAAACTGTATCAAATCACAGGTAATAAGTGAAAAAGCATAGTCTTGTTCAGTGAAAAACTGAGGTAGTGCTGTAATTGGTCAGATACTGGGCCAAATTTAGAGGAACCATAAGATGCCACAACTTCACTGACGTCAATGGAATTGTCTACTTATGCCAGCAATGCATCTGGTCCCCTGACTTAAATTTTCATAAGAGACCTGCCTTCTTTTGATTAATAATTCAGTTCAATAAACAAATACTGCATTTAAATTGCTTTTGTTCATTTATTCAGTTTTATCTCTTGCTTTTTGTCTTTCTGAGATAAGAATTTCAACTTTCCTCACTTGAGGGGAAAATATGAGCTTACAATGTAAAGGCACTGGGGAAACTCTAATAGAAAATACTTTAAGGCAACAGCAATACCTTCCGAGTCAAAATAGCTGGTAGTACATTACTCTATTATACGGCAAAGATAATTTTGGCAATAATCCCAGCACTGCTCCTCCCTAGGCTGCCAGTTTGAGCCACTGCATTACTTAGCTACTATGTGAAATGACAGGAATGTAAACAAGAAAACCATGTGGTCTCACAATGACTGGAAAGGTGAGAGACATTCACAAGCAGTTTATACCCCCTCCAAAGGCCAAAAAGGATTGTACAAAACGGGTACAAAGATAGCCTAAATACTGAGGCTTCCCTGGCTTGAGAAAGGCAGATAACAGACATTTTTAAACTTCTCTCAAAAATATTACAATAAATATTTAAGAGCAGTAAAAAAAAGTTTCTGAAACAAACCCAGAAGGAAAGAGAGAATTCATAATTCATTGTGGTACTGTATCTTTCACAACAAAACACCACATAGATAGTCAGCCTGTTAAAAATGTGCATTGAATATGAATTGACACTAGTATCTTGCCAGATATAATGCACAGTAATACAGGGACAATTCCAGAAAACATATTGCAGTAGACATAAGAAGAAAGGCTTTGTTTATTTTAATGTGTAGTCAAGTTCACTTTGTTTTTTTACACTTCTGTTTTCTCAAGAGATCACTTGCAGGATAGACAGCTTTATTTTTCCCTCTTTAGTTAGAGACATCAGGCTAATTCTTCAGATAACCTGAGTATTCTATCCAGCATAAAAGCACAAAGAAAAGGCCACAGTAAGGTTTATTAAGCTATGCAGCTTTCAATTAAAATTAGACCAAATCAAATCAACTCACAGGATGTTTTCTCCTCTTTTTTCCCCCAGACACTTGTTTCCTCTCTAGAGTGTATTCTGTTGACAGATATTGGGGAAATGGGATTTCATTTTTGTATACATTATGCGAGAGAACAAAGAGCTGGTCTGTTGTTCTATGGCCGACACGGAATCTGTATTGTTCCACTGGGTTGAGGAGTTCCTCAAAGTGCTCCTTCCACCTCTCAATGATCTCCTCAGTTGAGGTCAGCATTTCACCACCCTTGCTGAGTACAGCCTGGGTAATGTCCCACCGACCCCTCCTAAGGCAACAAATGTTTGCCAGAACACCTTTGAGGCTGTCCAGTAGGCATTCTCCATGGTCTCTCCATGGGACAAACTCAGCCCAGCCTCACAGGAACAAAGGACTGTGTTTGCTCTAGACAGCAACAAAAGAATCTGTGGAACTCTCGAGGGAGTCACTCCCCTTCCTTTGGTCAGTTTGGAACTGCAATGAGGTAATGCTCACCTGACTCTGAAGGGGTCAGGGGGGAAACCAAGAGGGAAGAAAGGACATGATAAAAGTGAGAGACATTTGCCAAGCTCTCTCTCTCTCTTCGACCTACATCTACAGACACCACACCAAGTGACTGAAGCACTGATCAAAGGGGAGAGCCTGGATGAAGAGCAACCAGCCAGCCTGTGGTGAGAAGCATCTAAGCATTGAAAGTGTTAAGATCAACTTAGGATGTGTTTTGCTTTTATTACATTTGACTAAATCTGATTTGTTATGCTTGGACTTATAATCACTTAAAATCTATCTTTATAATTAATAAATCAGTTTGTTTTTTCTACCTGAAGCAGTGCATTTGGTTTGAAGCGTGTCAGAGACTCCCCTTGGGAGAACTAGCCTGGTACATATCAATTTCTTTGTTAAATTGACAAACTCATGTAAGCTTGCAGCATCCAGCAGGCATAACTGGACACTGCAAGACAGAGGTTCCTAGGGTTGTTTCTGGGACTGGAGGTATTGGCTAGTGTCATTCGGTTCACAATCCAAGGAGCAGCTTACATGCAGAGGCTGTGCATGAACAGCCCAGGAGTGGGGGTCACAGCAGAGCAGGGTAAGGCGGGCTCCCAGAGTCAAGGATTGGAGTGACCTAGCAGATCACCTAGCAGACCTACCAGATAACACCAGAGAGGAACATCATAATTGGACTCTGCCAAAGGTGTGTCTTGTCCCCACTCCTGTTCATGATTTTAATGTACAGAATATCAAGGTGGAGATGAGCTGTGGAGTGCATCCATTATGGGGAGGTGCATTCTTCTCCCATCCCAGCCAGGATGAGTAGTTGAGCCAGGCACAGGGTAGGAGCCACCAGCCAGGGTACCCGAAGCCCTGGGTGGAGGGGGGAGAGGGCTTCTACTTCACTTTTCTTTCTATTTAACTTAGTCTTCCCTAAGAAACACCCGCCACCCTCCACACACACACACAAAATCATGGAACTAACACAATGTTTGCTTCCTTTCTATTCTTCACTCAGCTTGTGTGTTATAACCCATCTGCCACTCCGTGTCTGGCTTGTCTGTTTAGATTGTAAGCTTTTTGGGGCACGGCATGCCTACTTCTGTGTTTGTGCAGTGTCTAACTCAATGGAGCCCCATTTTGGCTGTCCCTTAATCACTATTGTAATAAACATGACTAATAAGCACTGATTTTGATAGCAGCAACAACAGCCTCACACTGCAACTATAAATCTAGTAGTACATCTAGGTTTTTCCTCATTTCTTAAAGTAGTTTCTCATATTTATTTCCATTTATCTTTATCTACCTGACTGAGGGGAAACAATTATAATTGATTGTATAAATTACCTAGTTTCCTCAACCCTCTGTATTATGTAGCTTCGTGGCTATATTTTACACATACATTAAGTCATGACATGACTATTCAGCACCATTCTTTAAAGGCATAATTATATTTAAGTATATAATTTGGAAGTAGTTACATGTACAATAGAGCTTAACTTCAAAGAAAAAAGAGAAGTCCTACTCAAATGTGGTCATGCTTGTTAGGGGGCTTATTTCTTCACCTACTTACTTCCCTGGTCCTTCTCGCATGAACAGAGAGCAACAATACCCGAAGTCCAAAGGTGCAAACAATTCGATGTTTATTGGGGTGAACTTCCAGCAAGCATGATTCCAGTTTCCTTCCTTAGTATCCTCCTTCCCAGCTCTGACACCACAGAGCCTTACACCTGTGTCCCTGTTCCCATTCCTGCCCTTAGCAAAACATGATTCCAATTTCCTTACTCCTATTCCCTGTTCCCATCTCCCCTCTTTAGCAAAACATTATTCCAATTTCTCCACCGCCATTCCCTGTTCCCATCTCCCCTCTTTAGCAAAACATTATTCCAATTTCTCCTCCGCCATTCCCTGTTCCCATCTCCCCCACCCGCATGCCCACCCCCACCCCCCTACTTCCTGATTGACTGCAGACTATATAATAAAACTTGACTTCTGCTTTGCTATACCTTAACCAATCATGTTCCTGAAATTTAACTAACCAATCCTAACATATTGTAACATGATTATGTACCCAATTATATCCCACCACCTTAATTAGTTTACACCCAGCAAAATTAATTATACAGCAGACAGAAACAATCACAGAACCAGACAGAGATTATACAGACAAACAATAGCAAAATGGGAACTATAATGACAAAACAATACGGAAGTGAGGATTTCACATCCCAGCTATTGATAAGTGAGTTCTTGCCAGACAGGATGCTATCAAACTAAGTTTCCTTTTACATTTTCTAGGCACTTCCCTTTCTCTGGAGGTGATAGGCACTATCAGGACAGGACTGTATTCAGGACAGGATTGTATTCCTAACAGCCCAATAGCACCTTATTTCAATGTGACTAGTTTGGAATGTGAGGATGTGACCGTTCGGTTCCCAGCTTATGGCTGCCTCTGTTGCTTAGCCAAAGGCCTTAGCCTAAGAACAGGGCCTCAGACTGTCACAGTAAGAAAAGGCCCTTACACCGGCAGATAGTGATTTTGATTCTCTTTTGTACCTCTATAACTAGCCAAGAGATAAGAATACACCTAAATTCTTAGAGTATAGGCCTTTACAGACAGGCCTGAATATCTATATCCTAACAATGCTGTTAAGTTAAAAATGGAGATATGTATAATTAATTTTATCAGAGAACTGCATTTCTATACCCTTCTTACAATTAGTGTAATGCCAAGTGGGAACAATATGCCAGACAGTCAAGTAATCACCATAGCTCCATTGAAGTAAAAGAGACAATGAAACTGCAAAAAGAGACAATTGACAGTCCTTGATTAGTATCAAGTATGCTGAACTGCAGTGCTGAATGTATATATAGCTCAGGAAAAAAGTTTCTACTGAATAATGAGCTTCCATTCCATTATTTTATATAAAAAATTTACTCAAACTATAAACTAAGGCCCTGATTCAGAAAAAGCACTTAAGCATGTGCTTAAATCCCACTGAAGTCAACTTTTTATCTTTAAATAAGTGAATAAAGTGCTTTGTGGAATCAGGGCCTAAGATTTTATTGTCAAAAGACAGCTTGGGGTGAGACTGCAGTCTCATCATTTTCACTCATTTTAGCACACAAGAATAAAGCATGTTCTCTTTTACAGTATGCTCATTCATATTGGAACATTCAGGCTGCTGTAGCTAAAGCATCTGTTATCTCTTCCATTCCATAATAAAACTCTGTTTTGAGGGTTTGCAATTCATATTTAAAGCTTCACTCCAGCCTAAGGCTTGACACCCAACAGTTTAGCACACAATGGAATGCGTCACAAATTTAGTTTGTTAGTTTATTTATATTTAAGGTCTAAGTGTAGTAGCAGGCCAACAATACATCCTTGGTTACAGTAACATTAGGAGTGCATGGGTGCTTACACTGAAGTAGAGTTGAATTGCTCAAGTATATTTCAATGGACTTTTCATGCCTCTTTTAGTGAAGCTTCTCTCCACTTAAGGCTGTATTTCATAGACATTTTGGGGATTTCTCCCACCATTGCAATACCACCCTTACAGCTCAATCAGTGGTAAGCCTACAAGAGACAGGGGCTTTACTGTTTTTACCACTGTGTTCTGTAACCCTATTTGGAGCAGGTCTAGACCACACACCAGCTTCCTGAACTCTGTCTAGGCTATGGCTCCCACTGCTGCTACCACAGTAGAGCTCATCATTATCGCTGGTCACTGCAAAACTGCAGCTAAGAGTCAGGTATGTCCAACCGTTCTGTGGGAGTACAAGATGTTGACAGGATGTTCAGGTGTTTGTCTAGGCTCTCCACATTCACATTTGTGGTCATTCCTCAGCTTCCATTTGGCGATATTGTCATCAATCTTTGTTATCCCATCTGCCGTTCATTCTAAAGTACATCTAAAGTACACCAGTATTTCTATTTGAGGTCATTTCTCACCATTTTGTTACTCAGTAGCCTTCCACAATTGTATTCTGGGATAAGGGATTTTCAGAAGCAAAGCTCTTTCTGGACTTTAGCCTCTTGGGTGGTGAAATGTTTTGGTGCCATGGGTGTCTAAGATCATGCAACTGTTTTTGTCTCTCCTTTTTCCTGAAGTATCCTGCCTCACTGATGATGATGGTGCAATCCCTTCAAGTATATAGCAATGGCATGGGGTTTTAAAGTCCCTCTGATGATCCTACAGGATTGATTAATTTCAGTATCAATGGCTTGTGCATGGGTTGAGCATGACCGTACTGGAGGACAGTACTCCACGACTGAGTAACACAAGGTGAGACTGATGGCTGAGTATTTTGGGGTCAGCTCCTCATTTTGAATTGGCCAGTTGCTGGAGTACACAGTTCTCAGAGTTCACTTTCTTCTTCAGCTTCTTGATGTGCTCTTTGTATGTCAATGTTCAGACTAACTTGATCCCCAAGATACAGTGGATGTTCATAGTGCTCCAGGATTGGTATCATCCCATGCATATAGCTTGTAGGTTGGGCAGAATAAGAATATTGAGTGGTAGCTCATTGCAGACTTATTGTCTTTATGTGGTTTGAGCAGTGCAGCCACTTTGGCTTGTTTCCTCTACCTGGACATCTACATTGTCTCCATGCAAAAACTGAAGAGCTCAAGTAGCCACTTCTATGCTCTCATCCCAAAATATAAAAATTAGGGCTGTCAATTAATTGCAGTTAACTCATGCAATTAACTCCAAAAAATTAATTGTGATTAATCAGACTGTTACATTTCAATTGATATTCTATTGTTTATTAAATATTTTGGATGTTTTTCTACATTTTCAAATATATTGATTTCTATTACAACACAGAATACAAAGTATACAGTACTCACATTATACTGTTTTTATTACAAATATTTGCACTATAAACATGATAAACAAAAGAAATAGTATTTTTCAATTCCCCTCATACAAGTACTATAGTGCAATATCTTTGTCGTGAAAGTGTAACTTACACATGTGGATGTTTTTGTTACATAACTGCACTCAAAAACAAAACAATGTAAAACTTTAGAGCCTACAAGTCCACTAAGTCCTACTTCTTGTTCAGCCAATCGCTAAGACAAACAAGTTTATTTACATTTATGGGAGATACTGCTGCCTACTTCTTATTTACAATGTCACCTGAAAGTGAGAATAAGTGTTCGCATGGCACTTTTGCAGCCAGTGTTGCAAGGTATTTATGTATCAGATATGCTAAACATTCATATGCCCTTCATGCTTCGGCCACCATTCCTGAGGACATGCTTCCATGCTGATGATGCTTGTTAAAAAATAATGTGTTAATTAAATTTGTGACTGAAGTCCTGGGGGGAGAATTGTATGTCTCCTGTTCTGTTTTACCTGCATTCATGTTATAGCAGTCTCGGATTATGACCCAGCACATGTTTGTTTTAAGGACACTTTCACAGCAGATTTGACAAAACTCAAAGAAGGTACTAATGTGAGATTTCTAAAAATATCTACAGCACTTGACCCAAGGTTTAAGAATCTGAAGTGCTATCCAAAATCTGAGAGGGATGAGGTGTGGAGTATGCTTTCAGAAGCCTTAAAAGAGCAACACTCTGATGTGGAAACTACAGAACCCGAACCACCAAAAAAAGAAAATCAACCTTCTGCTGGTGGCATCTGACTAAGATGATGAAAATGAACATACGTTGGTCTGCTCTGCTTTGGACTGTTATCAAGCAGAACCCGTCAGAAGTATGGACCCATGTCCTCTGGAATGGTGGTTGAAGCATGGTGGGACATAGGAATCTTTAGCGCATCTGGCAAGTAAATATCTTGTGACACCTGCTACAACAGTGCAGTGCAAACTCCTGCTCACTTTCAGGTGACACTGTAAACAAGAAACGAACAGCATTATCTCCTGCAAATTGTAACCAAACTTGTTTGTGTGAGCGATTGGCTGAAGCAGGACTGAGTGGACTTGTAGGCTCTAAAGCTTTACATTGTTTTATTTTTAATGCAGTTTTTTTTGTACATAATTGTACATTTGTAAGTTCAACTGTCATGATAAAGAGATTGCACTACAGTACTTGTATGAGGTGAATTGAAAAATACTATTTCATTTGTTTTTTACAGTGCTGCAAATATTTGTAATAAAAATAAATATAAAGTGAGCACTGTACACTTTGTATTCTATTTCATAACTGAAATCAATATATTTGAAAATGTAGAAAACATCCAAAAATATTTAAATAAATGATATTCTATTATTAACAGCACAATTAATCACGATTTAATTTTTTTAATCGCTTGACAGCCCTAGAATAGCTCATTAGTTACACCATCGAGTCTAGCTGCCTTTCAACTTTTTCATAGCCACTGTCAGTTTCTCACTGTTAACAAAGTCATTGTGGACTTTGCTGTCTCTGAGGAGTGATTGAAGTTCCTGCTTGATTTGTTTCATTTTGCACTTTACATTGTGGGCTGGTTTACCGTTTAGGATGATTTGTTGTGCAACTTAGTTGTCAGAGCACTTTGGTTGTTCTCCATCAGGATTCAGCTTGTGAATGGCGGCTCATGCTTTTCTGCGCTCATAGCACAGATTTGTTTCAAGCACAGCTCCCTCCAGCCATCATGCTGCTCCTTTCCAATCTCTCTCATAAGCATTTCTCTGAGCCCAATGGTTTCATCATCAAAGGAATCCGAGTCAACCAATTCTGAATATCTATTATATCGTTGGCTTGTTTGTTCCAAAAGTCCTGCTACAAATGGTGTCTGACATTCCCCTAGGGATGTTCCTTTGAGCAGTTTTCCTCTCCATGAAGAAAAATTCTCCATAGTGCTTGTTTGTCAGAGTAATAGTATACATGGATTCATCCAGTTCAGAGGTGAAGCCTTTCTAGACAACCTTTCTGAAGCTGAATCTTGACAGGTACATTTTCCTGAGTTGTACTTCAGCATCTGTTCTCACTTGCACTTGTCCATGCTGAACCATGGAATGCAAGGCTAGATTGGTTTCCCCCTAAACAAGGACATAGTGAAGTTTTACTGTCCTGCAATTAGGCTTCACTATGCTAATTCATTTGCAATACAGCAATTAATACCTACCAGTGGGTATTAACCATTTGGTAATGCCAGACTTATTTCCTTCACAGGTGGAAGAGAAGACAAGTTGTTGTTGCTCTGAAGGTGAGGAATAAAAGGACCCTTTCTGGAACCTGCTCTCAATACAATTGTTTCCAGATAAGGGTGACCAGACAGCAAGTGTGAAAAATCGGGAGGGGGGTAATAGGAGCCTATATAAGAAAAAGACCCCAAAATTGGGGCTGTCCCTATAAAATCGGGACATCTGGTCACCCTATTCCAGATGGAAGTGAACAGGAGCTGGTCATGTCACAACTGTTCATCAGTGGAGTGAAAATACGACTTTCAAAAGGCTACCTCCAAAAATGGAGGAGGTTTTCTGTCTTGAGCTCAGTATATGGCTCCTCTTGAAGGAGGAATCACAAATGCACAAGATTAGAGTTGGCTAAACTTTTCAAAATGGAAATGGCTATCATTTAAAAATTGCAATGCAGTTTGTTTTATTTTAATGAAAAATGTCAAATACAAATGTTCTGTGGAAAAAACCCTGACAAAAAATTTTTGACCAGCTTTAGTCCTGAGAAGTTAACAATCCTCCAATTTACTCCAAGATATGAAATACAAAAGGTTTTACATAATCTGCCCAAACCCACACAACAAATCAGACAGGAGGATTGGTATCTTAATTTGTTCATTTTCTGCCAAAGAAATGACAGGTTCTCTAGCTTTGTTTACACATGACAAGAAAGACAATGCCTGGGCTCAAAGGGTTACAAAAAGAACTGAGCCCAACAATAGATTTTCACATTTCAATTCCACGTGAATTTTCTTGACTGTGGATTTTCAGGCACTTAGCATTAGATGCTTGAATAGCATTTTACGAGATACTAGCACAGAAAGCAGATACCAGCACACATTTTTGTAGTTAAATAACTGAAAACAATTAAGAAGAACATCTAGTGAAAAAATTCAGTAATTCTAGCCATTTATGTAAGACTTAATTCTGAATATTTATATGCGCAACATCAAATGCAGCTTGGGACACAATAAGTCCCAAAGAAGCATAGCTTACAATGAAGGCCTACAAGATGCTGCTCTGTTGAGCAGACACATGCTGCCTTAAAAGAAGTCAACAACAAAGCCTAACGCATGGAAAATCCATGTGACTCAACATTTATTCAGAAAAGAAAAGACCTGCACATGGCATCTGGTTTCCCAGGCAACTGGGAATCGCTGTGAATCTAGGTGAAATAATAAAGCATGTTTCTGTGTTTCTGGAGCCAGATAATTGTTATGAAATGGTAAGATACAGTATGCACTACTGTGTTATCATTCTTAGGGTTTTTGACGGTGCCTATCCAAGTGCTTCCTAGGGGATGTGGGGGGAGAGGTCCCTAATGGATGTCATGGAGCTTTCTACTCGTCTCCCTTTCCTCATAGAAGGTAGTTCTGGCTTGGGATGTGAATGTATGAACATTTGGTTAATTTTGGTGGGGGAAGGTTTCCCTCTCCCTACCTACTTTCCCTATTGTTTTGGTTATAGTGGGAAAGCTTTGTCAGAAAGTAGGGTCTTGCTCAATGCTCTGACAGTGCTCAAACACCAGGTTAGTCTGACTTCCTTTAGAAGCTTTTTACAACCAGACCCTTTTGAATATGAAGAGTGGGTGCCCCTGAACAAAGACCAAAACCAAATTTGAAGAATGCTTTCTATAACGATGCTGAGAACAATTATGTTCTGTCTATAATGCTTGCAGTTAAGCCATTCTAAAGCAAGGATTAATGAGAGATGTTGCCATCTATCCAGAAATAGAAATGTCTGGGCAGGATGTTTTATAAACTATTAATGGACAGAAAGCCTGCTTATGTGAGGAGTTGACATGTCAGCTATCTCACGGCTAGGATAGCTGTTCCTATAAGGTAGCTAGCACTGTTCTCAATCTGAATGCTATTGGGAACTGATCATTTTGCTCCCCACTGAAAGCTCATAAAGATACACCATTATTTTTAAATGGGTTTGTCTAAGTTGTGCTTGCATTCCTTTTGCCTTGGCTTTTTGCAAAATATTCTGCCTGATAAAGCTGACTGGTAAGAATGCTCATAGAAAAATGAATAAAGTTAATTTTAAAATATGCAAAAGCAATTTATTTTTCTATGACTGGAGACTGTTTCTAAGATTTAAGGTCTTCCAGTGAGGAACAGGGCAACCTATGTGTTTAATCAAAATAGCTCAGGTGTTGAATATTCAAAATGAGCTATTGCAGACCAAGAATTATTCACACAGATTATTTGGAAGAACAATACATTTGAGGAAACCATAATCTTATTGCTGTCAATTTGTAAACCAAAAGTGGTGAAATTCATTGAATGAATTATTTGTTATGAATTGTTTGCAGTTCAGTTTAGGAAACAGTGATGCTATTTTGGGTTGGTTGCTTTCTGTGAAACTGGTGTAAATGTAATTTTCCTCTTATTTGAGGCAACATTTTTCATACAAGTCTAATTTTAATCAAGGTTATTACTTAACAGTATTTAGCAACTTAAAACACAATGGCAGCTGCCTTCTTTTCAATTAAGAAATTGAATTCAATTAAGAAATAAAGAATCTTTTGTTTTACACTTTAATGCTCTCTATTATCTTGCCAAAGCCGATTACTCCATAGATATCATGTCAGCAAAGACTGAGTCATTCTGCCATGGACATTTACTCTCCAGCAGATATTACCTGATAGCACACTCAGACAATCATTTCCTCCAGACTAAATGATGAATGGCTTAGCTTTTGGTGGGTTCACAAGGTCATGTCCGTTAGAGTGGGTGTACTCTCATGCACTGGGTTTGTGAAGCATAACTATAAATTATACAGTGTTTCTTATATATATGCACTGTCTTTTAGACAATGTGCAACAGTGTTCTTGTCAATTGAAAAAGATTCCTGAAATCCTTTTGCTGATATCTGCAGATAGTGATACCTACAATCTCTGGCTCTTTTACAATATTCTATTACTTGGGGCTACAGCATCTTTACAACTTACTAAAGTACACAGACGTGTCCCCCCTTATATCTCTGACCATTCAGTTAAAGACACTAAAATTGCACCTCCAACCATGGTGGGGGAAAGAGGGAAGCAGAGGCAGAAAGTACATATTCACCAGCCAGAACACTGACTGAGGACGTGTAGGGTGATTAAGGCCTGGTCAACACTACAAAATTTTGCTGGCATAACTACCTTGGTCAGGTGTGTGGAAAAAAACCCAAACACTCCCTAATCAACATAGCTGTGACACAAATAAAAACCCTGTGTAACTGCAGCACTGCCAACAGATGAATACCTCTGTTGACATAGATAATGCTGTTCGGGGAGGTGGTGTAATGATGCCAGTAGAAAAACTCCATCTCTCAGCATAATCTGCATCTATACTAGGGGGCCCAGCTGGTTTAGTTATACCAGCACAACATCTGTAGTGTGCACAAGATCTAAACTACATCCTGAAAAGGGTTGAAACAATTTACTCACTCCCCCACCTCCTTCCCAAAGGAAGAGAGAGAGGGGAGGAATTGTGCATCTTTGAACACAATAGGGTACATCTATACTTTAATAAAAGTATGGCTGGCCCAGGTTAGCTGATTCAGGGTCATAGGGCTTGGGTTGCAGGGCTAAAACTTGCAGTGTAGGCATTCAGGATCAGGGTATGTCTACACTGCAATGTAAGCCCAGGGTTAGTAGAAGCTGAGTTAGCAGACCCTGGTTTGTTAGCCTAGGTCTTGAACATCATTCATTTGTAACCACAGGTTAGGAATTGTTAAACCCTGATTTCCAACCTGAGGCTCCAGCATCTACCCTGCATTATGCAGGCCCAAGCCCAACCACCCACATCCCAGACTTTCTAGCGCTCTCCCAAAATGTGACCGCTGTAGCCCTTTGGTCCTGGTGCAGTGTGGGAAAACTTGACTATCTGCCAAACTTGACTGTCCAGAGGATAAAAAGTTGGCCGATGGGATTATGAGATACTTTTGGCAGATGCCCAGAGCACAAGTCCATGGGGCTGCGTCTACACTGCAAAACAATAGGACTTGAATGCTGTGTTCCAGCATGACTCAGGATTAGACCCTCCACCCCCATGGGCTCCTTGGACCTGGGGTTTGAGCCCTGGATTAGCACAATTTGTGTGTAGCAAAAGCAGGAATAAAGAGGAAGTCTGCATGTTTGCAGAGTCAAGGATGAAATACATCTTAGAATACTCAGGGAGCTGAATGAGGAGATATCTGAACCATTAGTGGTTAGCTTCAAAACTCATGGAAGATGGGAGAGATTCCAGAGGACTGGAAGAGGACAAATAAAGTGTCAATCTATAAAGAGGAGAATAAGGACAACTTGGGAAATTACAGACCAGTCAGCTTTAGTACTTGGAAAGATATTAGAGCAAATAATCAAGCAATCAATTTGCAAATACTTAGAAGATAATAAGGTGAAAAGTAACAGGCAGCATGGATTTGACAAGAATTAATCATGTCAAACCAACCTAACAATTTTCTTTGACAGGTAACAAGTCTAGTGGATAGAGGGGAAGCAGTAGATGTGGTATATCTTGACTTTAGTAAGGTGTTTGATACTGTCTTGCATGACGTTCTCATAAACAAACTAGGGAAAATACAACCTAGATGGAACTACTAAAAAGTAGGTGCAAAACCGGTTGCAAAACCATTCCCAGAGAGTAATCAGTGGTTCACAGTCAAGCTGGAAGGGCATATCAAGTGGGGTCACTCAGGGATCAGTCTTGGGTCCAGTTCTGTTCAATATCTTCATCAATGATTTTGATAATAGCATAGAGAGTACATTTCTCAAATTTATGGATGATACCAAGCTGGGAGGGGTTCCAAGTGCTTTGGAAGATACAATTAAAATTTAAAATTATCTGGACTAACTGGAGAAATGGTCTGATGTAAATAGGTTGGAATTCAGTGTGGACAAATGCAAAGTACTCCACCTAGGAAGGAACAATCAGTTGCACACATACAAAATGGGAAATGACTGCCTAAGAAGGAGTACTGTGGAAAGGGATCTGTGTGTTATAGTGGATTAAAAGCTAAATATGAGTCAAAAGTGTAATACTGTTGCAAAACAAGCAAACATCATTCTGCGATATATCAGCAGGAGTGTTGTAAGCAAGACATGAGAAGTAATTCTTCCGCTCTACTCTGTGCTGATAAAGCCTCAACTGAAGTATGGTGTCCAGTTCTAGGCACCACATTTCAGGAAAAATGTGGACAAATTGGAGGAAGTCCAGAGGTGAGCAACAAAAATTATTAAAGGTCTAGAACACGTGACCTACGAGGAAAGATTGAAAAAATTGCATTTGTTTAGTTTAGAGAAGAGAAGACAGAGGGGACATAACAACAGTTTTCAACTACATAAAAGGTTGTTACAAGGATGAGAGGGGAAAATGTTCTCTTTAACCTCTCAGTATAGGACAAGAAGCAATGGGCTTAAATTGCAGCAAGGGCAGTTTAGGTTGTACATTAGGAAAAACTTCCTAACTGTCAGGGAAGTTAAGTACTGGAATAAATTGCCCACAGAGGTTGTGAAATATCTGTCATTGAAGATTTTTAAGAGCAGGTTAGATAAACACCTGTCAGGGATGGTCTAGATAATACTTAGTCCTTTCATGAGTGCAGCGGACTGGACTAGAAGACCTCTCAAGGTCCCTTCCAGTCCTATACTTCTATGATGTATGATTAATACTTGCCTGAATTACTAAGAGAAAAAATGGTTTAAAATGCAAGAGTTTCAGCTTAAAACTCTTCTGGATTTCAAAGCAGAAGAATTTATATTTTCTCTCTTATGGAGAATGAAACACATTTATATTCCTAAATATTGTGCTTGAAGTTTTTACTTCAGATTGACCTTTAGTGCCAGTTCTTCAAAACATAAATGATGGGAATTACCTTTACAGCTAACTGTGATTCATTTAACGATGTTTGCATTAAGACTGTACGTTCATCTTAACAATATTTTGTTCTATGTGTTTATGTTGCACTCGCTATGTCCACTGTAATTCAGGGTCTTTCAGAATTTCCATTATAAATATTCTCACATATAATTTAAGATTTATATATATATATATTTTTGAAATGTTACATTTCTGAGAAGAGTGAAGGTAGCAATCAAAGCAAATGTTTCATACCCTGCAGTATACATGATCTATGAGCCTCTTCATATAAAAAGCTGGTTTTGTTTCCAGTGATACCCACTCAGACTGAGAATAGGAGTCACTTATTAGAACAGACAGCATTCTAGTGAGACTCCAGATATGCCAGCTCTTCACGTAAACAAGCTTTCTGTCAAATCCAGAATCCATTAATAATCCATCAGACATTTTGATCTGACACTGTCTTCCCAAATGGATAGTCTTCTGTACCATCATTTTGTCACAGGTATAAAAATCAGGGCTTCTATTATAGAATGCTTTGGAATAATGTTCTGCATTAATAATTGCTATGTAAAAAATTGGAAATCAATTATTACTGAGAAAAACAAAGGAGCATATACTTTTACACTTGACTTGCTAGCATTTAATTAGGCAGGGGAAAAATTGAAAATCAACTAGCAAAAGACACAAAAACTAACAACAAATGTTTTTTAAAATACATTAGAAGCAGGAAGCTTGCCAAACAATCAGTGAGACCACTGAACAACTGATGTGCTAAAAGAGTAATTAAGGAAGACAAAGCCACTGTGGAGAAACTAAATGAATTCTTTGCGTCGGTCTTCACTTGCTGAGGATGTGAGGGAGATTCCTGCTCCTGAGACATTAGGTTTAGGTGACAAATTTGAGGAACTGTCCCAGATTGAGGTGTCCATAGAGAAGGTTTCTGAATGAACTGATACCTTAAACACTAATAAGTCACCAGGACCAGATGGTATTCACGCAAGAGTTCTGAAGGCATTCAAATATGAACTTGGAGAACTACTAATTGTGGTATACAAGCTATTGCTTAAATCAGTCTCTGTACCAGATTACTGGAGGGTAGCTAATTTTTTTAAAAGGTTCCTGAGGCAATCCTAGCAATTACATGATAGTAAGCCTAAATTCAGTACGGGACAAATTGGTTGAAACCATAGTAAGGAATAGAATTACCAGACACATAGATGAACACAATATGTTGGGGAAGAGTTAACATGGCTTTTGTAAAGCAAAATCATGGCTCACCAATCTATTAGAATTCTTTAAAGGGGTCAACAAACATGTGGATCAGGGTGATCTGGTGGATATAGTGTACTTGGACTTCAGAAAGCCTTTGACAAGGTCCTCACCAAAGACTCTTAAGCAAAGTAAGGAGTAATGGAATAAAAGGGAAGGTCCTCTCAAGGATCAGTAACTGGTTGCAAAATAGGAAACAAAGGATAGGAATAAATGGTCAGTTTTCACAATGGATCTAGGTAAATAGCAGGGTCTCCCAAGGAGCTCTACTGGGACCAGTGCTGTTCAACATAAATGATTTAGAGAAGGAGGTAAACAGGTGGCAAAGTTTGCAGGATATATAAAATTATTTGAGACAGTTAAGTCCAAAGTCAACTGCAAAGAGTTACAAAAGGATCTCACAGAACTGGGTGACAGGGCAACAAAATGACAGATGAAATTCAATATTGATAAATGTAAAGTCATGCACATTGGAAAAAATCCTAACTATACATCCAAAATGATGGGGTCTAAATTAGCTGTTACCACTCAAGAAAGAGTCATTGTGGCTAGTTCTCTGAAAATAACTCCTCAATGTGCAGTGGCAATCAAGAAAGCTAAGAGTATGTTAGAAGCCAATAGGAAAGGAATAGATAATAAGACAGTATAGATCATAAAGCCGCTATATAAACCCATTGTATACTCACACCTTAAATACCACGTGCAGTTCTGGTCACCCCTTCTCAAAAATACATTGGAATTGGAAAAGGTACAGAGAAGGGCAACAAAAATGATTCGGAGTATGGAACAGATTCTGTCTGAGGAGAAATTAAAAAAGATTAGGATTATTCAGCTTGAAAAAAAGATGACTAAAGGGGAATATGATAGAGGTCTATAATATTATGAATGGTGTGGAGAAAGTGAATAAGGAAAAGTTATATATTCCTTTCCATCACATAAGAACCATGGGTCACCCAATGGAATTAATCTGCAGCAGGTTTAAAACAAACACAAGGAAGCACTCCACACAACACAGAGTCAACCTGTAGACTTCATTGCTAGGGGATGTTGTGAAGGCCAAAAGTATAACGATTCAAAAAAGAATTAGATAAATTCATGGAGGATCAATGGCTATTAGCCAAGATGGCTAAGCCTCTGACTGCCAAATGCTGGGACTAGATGACAGGGGATGGATTGCTTGATAATTACCTTAATCTGTTTGTTCCCTCTGAAGCATCTGGCATTGGCCACTGTCAGAAGACAGGATACCAGGCTAGATGGATGAGTGGGCTGACCCAATATGGCCATTCTTATGTTCTTATTTAAAAAAAGAAGTTTTCTAGGATCCTAAAAAATCCAGAAAGTTACTCTCAAGTAGATCATTTGTTAGATTTGTCACATATCCTTCAGAATTGATCCCATTGTGACATTCAGTAATGTGCAGTAAGTGTTGAATATTATAGGAATGATCCCATAATTAATCTTATATAGTCAGAATTCATTTTATCTCATTTTGTTCTTGATATCTCTTAATTATTCCAGAAGCATATTCAGATGCCTCCCATGGCATGAAACAGGATAAATAGTGCAGAGGAACTTTCCTAATAGCCTCCTACTCTGATTGTTATCATTCATTCAATATCTAGAGTCTCTATATTTATTTTAATGCAGTTAAGTAACAAGAGGCAAAAACTCCATTTGGTGAAATGTCTGTTTTGGGAGATGCTGCTCTGTTTACTGCAGAGATGTACATGTGCAAGAGACCAGCAATATTGGATTCTGAACACAGACAGAGTGCAATGTACATGAGAGATTTTTAATGTCAGTTATTAGAAAGGACTGCTAGCCCTCATAGGTACATTGGCTTCTCACTCGATTGTCCAACAAAATGTTATGATTGTAAAAGAAAAAAATGATGAAATGAAAGGGTTATATCATAGATGTGCTTATTAGAGCCTAATCTGTCACCCTTATTCATATCAAGTAATACCTGACTGATTTCCCTAAGAAACCTGCAGCAGCATCCCAGAATATATAAAAAAAGCACAGAACAAAAGTTAAGGAATGTACAATTTTAATCCCCAAAGTTGCAATAAGAGAAAGGTATTATTTATTTTGATTAAATTAGTATTAAGTGACTGGCCTGTATGTTAATAGGAGAATACACCACATTTCTTTGGTGAGGTCTGGTTTTGTTAACTGCAATCCATACTGTGTTATAGAAGGACCCTCCAGAACACCTGCATGATTTATAATAGCTGAGAGTCTGGCCCTTATAATTAAGGGTTATTTGACTTATTGTGTGTATGCATGCGCACACACACGCCCCATCCCCACCCACCCCCCACACAAATACATTATATAAAATATATAATACTCTCAGTTATATAGATTTTAAATACTTTTATATGCCCTGAAACTGAATGTGGATGGGTGGGCAATTAAGAACAGATTAGAATGAGAGGGAGGTAGCATGGTATCCTTTTATTTTTTTAATGACACATACTATGTTATCTGAGCAACATCATATAAATTGGTTAGTCTATAAGGTACCACAAGTACTCTTTTTCTTTTTGCGAATACATACTAACACGGCTGAAACCTATCATATTTTTTGTGTGTCTCCCACCTTCGTTATCCAGTTTTATTCCTGCCACTTCTGTGGTGTTATCTTTATACTTAAGGCTAGATTCTGAGGCACTAATCTGCCCCGGGTAAGGGGCAGCTCATTGGTGCACTCCAACTGAAGCAGCCTGGAAGGGAAGTTGTATCTGAATCACAATCTGCCTCCTGGTCTATTTGCTGCTCCAGGAAGGGAGCGATCTGTATGACAGTTTCCATGTCGGCTGACAGAGCAGGGATTGAAGGGGGGCATCCAGAGATAAGAGCATGAGTTGCTAAATGTAGGGCTGTAACAGGCTTATATCCTCTGTGGATTAGACACAAAACACACACCAACCAGTGGGTTATATACAAACCCACGTATATGTGGCACAACATGGCTGCCTGATGTGCCAGCCTAATTATACCACCAAGCACAATGTGGTAGTCCCAAGGTTCCTCCCCTCCCATTCATCTGCACCAATGAGGAAGCAGCAGCTCTGAGCCTGCTTCCATGGTTGCCTGTGTGCTGCCTTGCTAGCCAAGCCACAGTTTGGCCCTAAGTGTTTGCAGGATAAGGGCCTTAGAATGTGGGCTCCTCAAGGCAGGGCACATCCTTTCCCCGGTGTTACTAACCAGGTGCAGCATTGTCTTTGATCTTTGAAGCATCCCTGCATTGCTGAGTATACAATCTAGCAGGGCTGCCATGTGTCACACATCTTACTTTACATTGACATGTTTGGCAACCTTATTGCCTTTTCCTGCATCAGTGTTGAGCTGCAGAGAGGCTTCAGGCATTTTGCTGGAGTTGAGCCTTTTGGATACTAGAGGACCCTGGTATCTGCTGCACCTCATCCATTGCTACTCCACCTGTTGGACGAGAGCCTTTAAAAGAGCAGCTGAAAGGTAATGGCTGAAGGAGAAAGTGGTGACAGCGTGACAGATTTCTTTTACCAATCTACCTGAGGCGTCAGGTGATCAGGCTGAGGCCACATGATCGTTGAGGGGGCGGGGGGGAGATGACAGAGCACACCAAGTAACTGAGTTTTAAAGCTTTATTGATAAAATAATAAAATAACAGCGGAGAGTGCTGGGGCAGGGAGGGGGGAGTCCCCATGTCACTCAGAGGAAAAAAGAAAGTGTTAGTGCCCCAAGCCCTAACCCATTTTCATACTCACACACGCACTGCCTGAGGCTGGTCAGGCTTGGGTGTAACCTAAGCAGAAGAGAGGGAGGGGTGGACGGGAGTTCTGTCCTGTGCGCACAGGTTGTCCAGGGTCCGCTGTTGATCTCCGATTTGCCTCGGCTCTCAGAAGGGTTTTTAAGTTCTGGGTTCTTTTGGGGGCGTTTTGTTCAGCGACCTCTGTTCCCCGTGCTCTTTGTAGCAGTCTCTGTGGCCTCCTCAGCTTTCCCAAAACAAATCGGCTCCAGGGACACGGAACTTTGTTTTCCTCCCATTCTGTTGGCCTTCGCCATCTTGTTCATTTTTGCAGTCTCTGCAGTCCTGCTCAGCTTAGTTCTCCTTTTCTTACGGCTGGCTGGGGTTGGCTAAGATATGAATACAGCTGCAGACTTCTTGTCGGGCTCCGTGACCTTGGACTGGGGCCAGCGTCTTATCTTCGGACTGAGCTAGCTGAAGTATTGAGTTAACCCATTCTCTGCTCTCTTCCTCCCTCCCCCTTTGGCCTCTCGCAGCCTGCAGAGGAATTTTCCACTCCACACTCACACCTTTGACCCTTCTCAAAAATGCCTTGCGAAGCTTGTAACAGCGTTAGCAATATACAATGCTGATCTGCCTCTCCCAGGGGACCCTGTGTGACAACAGCCGGGAACAGAAGCAGAAGATGAGGGACTAATATAAGCCCAGATTCCCCCCTCAACCCCCACCTTGCAGCCAGCTGTACCAGTATCTCTCTAGCACTCACTAACCTCCCAGCAACCCCAGGACCCTATACCCAACAATGCCCCAAGTGCCATCAGTACCAATAGCCACCTCCTGCCAGCTACCCAGCAGCCCCCTGAGATTCCCCTTCCCTGACATCCTCCAACATTCTTTCTGCTGGACCAGGCAGAGTTTCCAAGTGCTGGGCAGCTCCATGTCCTGAACCCCCTTCCCTAACTGGGACTATGCAATTAAATTTATATGCAAATTAGCTCATTGCATAATTTACATAAAATGTCACATCTGGAGCAGAACAAAACTTGGTAGCTGTGTCTAAGGACCTGACCTTGAAAACTCTTATGCATGAGTAACTTTACGCATGACTAACGTAACTCACTTGTGTAAACGTTTGCAGGACCAGGGCGCTAAACCAAGCATGATAAAGACAATATAACCAGAATAGGGGAAAAAACATCAGGCAGTGGAGGAGGAAGGGAGGGACAGACAAAGACATATGTTCTCCTTCAGATCCAGCCACAACAGGCCATTTATGATGATTTAGTTGCAGGATCAGGGCCCATTTGCAATATACAGTAGTAAGAATGCATGGCTTTAAAATAAATGAAAGAAAAGGTAAGAATTATAAAATAGCTAATATAAATGGAATAAAATGGAAATAGGGCAAGGGCAAAATACCAAGCAAGGGACAAGCTAGGATTAATAAAAATAAACGAGATAATGGCAGCTAGATAGAAAGTCTACAAAACTGGGAATTCAGCATGAGATCAAACCCTTTCCCCTTCCCTTCAATTTTTTAAAATTAGACTTTAAATTTCCACGAGTCAGAGACCCTTTTTTGCACATCTTCAAGAAGCTTAACATATTGTTAGATGCTATTAAACAATATAATAAATCATTTTAAAATAAAAACAATGGTGATAGAGCTATAATGAACAGATGAAAGAAAACAACCAACTTTGAACTTGAATGACTGAAGGAGTAGAGCATTTTTATCTACAAATTAGTCCATACCCAAGTGGCCAGACTTCCTAGGTCACCCTAACTGTCACTAAATCCAAAGTGACAGTTTAGAATTATACTGTGCCATTGTGTGGTGGGTTGGTAAGCCACATTTGAGTTTGTAGTCTATGTATTTTGTTTTCTAAATTCTGAGCTACAGAGAAATGAAACTATTCATATAATAGCCTCATGAGATGTAGGGGAGTTAGGAAATAAGTTACAATGTGAATCACTGGTAGACTGTGTATCTCTAAGAAGTTTTAAGAGATAGTAGCAACTTTTCACAGCTCAGTTTTGTGAAGAATGTAGGTGTGACGTTGCACCCCATAATGCATTATAGAAATATGCTTATGAATGTAAATATGACATAACTGGAATATGTTTTATGCTATGTATGCCATGTAACATATCTCTGCAAAGATTATGATCTACTGAATATATTCATCCTATTTGTATGCATGTATCATTTTTGTATTTGAAGTTATGAATATTAACTGTATACTTGTTTGATTTTAAGTAGCCTCAGTGAAGCATTTGGTCAGCTTCTTGGGAAAAGACTATTCTAAGTGCCCAATCAAGAAACACTTAGTCTGACAATAGGCTTAGATAGATGCCAATCCACATCTGAGCTTTCCTGGGAACTTTCCTGTAGAGAAATAAGTCATGCATGGACATGTGACTTGCCCAGGTGACTCCAAAACTCCATCTTGTAGAGGGGATTCTAAACGGGGGAGGGAGTGGTTTCCACCCACAAGAGAGAAACTATATAAAATCCTGGGAGACCCCTCCATTTTGCTTTCAGCTGGCTCAAGAGATAGCCTCTCTACCCCAAAGGATACCTGAAAGAAACTGGAACAAAGGACAGTAGCTGCAGGGGTGTGAGTGATTGCTGGACCCAGACCAGAAGGAGACTAGTCTGTAAAAGAAGCTTATTGGAACATTTCTGACAGTGAAATTTCATCTGTAATCACTTGCTTACTGTACTAGGCTTAGACTTGCATGTTTTGTTTTATTTTGCTTAGTAATTCACTTTGTTCTGTCTGTTATTACTTGGAACCACTTGAATCCTATTTTTTGTATTTAATAAAATCATTTTTCCTTATTAATTAATCCAGAGTATGTATTAATACTGGGGTGGGGGGCAACAGCTGTGCAGATCTCTCCATCAGTGTTATAGAGGGCGAACAATTTATGAGTTTACCCTGAATAAGCTTTATACAGGCTAAAACGGATTTATTTGGACCCCACTGGAAGCTGGGTATCTGAGTACTGGAGACAGGAGCACTTCTGAAGCTGTTTTCAGTTAAGCCTGCAGCTTTGGGGGGATGTGGTTCAGACCTGGATCTGTGTTTGTAACAGACTAGCATGTCTGGCTCAACAAGACAGGGCACTGAAGTCCCAAGCTGGCAGGGAAAACAGGCTCAGAGGTAGTCTCAGCACATCAGGTGGCAGTCCCGAAGGGTTTCTGTGATCCAACCCATCACAGTAGTCATTTTGAAAATTTCTTTTTAGTGGCATACAGTTTTCAATATGGAATGTCTTTTCTTCTGAACAAAACATGCACCTTACACAAAAGAATCTGTGATATACAGCCTGTTTTACAAACAATATAATTGCTGGCATTTTTATGTGAACAATAGTTAGTGAGACACAAACATTTGCTCAGTATTAGTGACCAGCTGGAAGGATTGTCTGAATTTTGGTGCACAGTGTGCATGAGATGTAATCGACCAAACATATAGCTGTTACACTGTTGATAGTTTGAATACAATTTAGAGTTTTGCTATCCTCTCTCAAGCCCACTAGAACCATAAAATGTGCTGGCAGCATGGGAAGATAAGCAATACTCCTCTGTGAAACTGAACAGTGCCTCTGGAAAGGAAGGTCAGCAGGATGACGCACACCAGAACCAAGTTTTCTGCAGCCTACTCACCTGTTTCAAGAGCTTTCCTAAGGAAGCCAGTGACAGCCTGTGCCTTTCTATGTACAAACATTTTTATGAAGAGACGAGGATAGAGCTAGTCAAAATATTTAATATTTTTGATTTTTTGGGGGAAAAAAAACAGAAGCCAAAGCAAAATAGGGGCAACATTTTTCACAATTTCCCCCCATTTTTCATTCAGGTCTATCACCAACATAAAGGTGTGTGACTTTTTCATAAGAGATTCTGGTTCAAGTGGTAAGGGCAGACCGCTTGTAGAGAAGTAATGTTCTATACATTACCCAATCAAACTGTCTCAATCACTTCGCATAGTTCATCCTATAAAATGCATTGTAGAAAAGGGAATTGCACAGAAGGCACTTGCTTAGCCAAAGACAATTCTGACTATAGGTTCCAACGTAACCACATAGGTCAGGATTTGTTAACCAGCGCACCTCCCAAAACATATTTTGGCCATTCAAAGAAAGTAAATAAAATAATAAAAAAACCCCACACCCTTATCCTTACTTTTTGTCTCCTTAATCCCATTTCAGTAGGGCTGCTAAAATCTGCAGTTTACAAACTGTAGGGAAAACAAAGATCTTTATGTTTTAAGGTTTTTAAACCATTACCTTCTGCTCACATCTGTATCCATGTAAGTGGAACTACTCTTGGAAGCAGTCACTAGCAGATGAGTCAATTTCAGCGGCTGGTTTCTGGTTCTCACTTCAGTTTCCATGGAAACTGATGTTGGCTCAGTGAAAGTAAGGTAAAATTTTTAAAATGTTACAGTACTGATCTAATAAAGATGTTTTTGTCATATTAGCACCATTCTGACCTCTCTCTCTCACACACACACACACCAGCCAAGAGTAGCTGGTTTCAAAAACCAAGTACTGATTTCTAGAAGCCTGTTGTCTCCTAATGTCTGGATAGAAGGAGTAGCTACAGTGCCAGATTGTATACAAGACCATGGACAGCCAAACACTGCTAATGTCTCTGGCCTTAGTGCCAATGGTGGTTTGAGCCCTCTCTCTCTCCTTGTGCACCTGTACTAGAGCCAGATAGAATCCAAAAATATGACTGAAGGCCCACATGAGAAATCCTTTCTGTTTGAACGGGACTACTTGTCTGAATAACGTGAACAAGATTTGTGCTTGTAAACCATGCTATGAAAGCAATAACATAACAAGTGATGAGGGTGTACCAGGTATCTGTGCCTCAGGTGAAAGAACACAAAAGGCACATATTGTTACTGGTGCGACTCCTGAGAGGAGACAGCCAGAAAAGCAAGCAGGCAGATTTGTTGCAGATTTTGTGATGTTATTGCAGAGGCTTCCCTTTGTGTGCTCTGTACCTCCTCCAAACCATCTCTGTGATGCACCAAAATTTAGTCAATTACAAAGCAAAATAGAAACTAAGAGCCCAGAGGTCACAGGAAAGGAAGATTTCTACCTACTTCTCTGTACCCACCAGAAGTACCTAAATGTCACACTGGCTATTCAATAAAGTACACAATGGCTAGTCAAATTAGTCCATTTTATAGGAAAAGTTTATCTATGATCTCAGTTGAGTTAAAAGCTTCCTCTTCAGATGAACACTATCTAAAAAAACAAGCCAATTAGTCACCAGTGATGCAAACTCAACAGGCAACTCCTCACCCCAACTGAATACACACAAGCAATTATTAAATCACAGTCAGTAATTTAACCTATTATAGACAGCAGCAAAATGGCCAGACTCTTAAGCAGGGCTGGTCAAAACATTTCCTTCAAAACTGTTTTTCAGTGGAAAATTGGGCTTTTCACCAGATCAAGTTTTGTTGTGAAAAGTGCCTGCTATCCACAGAAAATTTTAATATTTTGTCCAAACAAAACAAAACCCAAAAAGTTTTCATTTTTCAGTCAAAATGCTTTGTTTTTTGGATAAAATATGTTGCCAAGAAGTTGCCATATTTCGGCATTGAAAAAAATTGATAAAAATGAAAAATCAAATAATTTTCATTGACATTATTTTAGGGGGGAAAACCCCCTATTTTCTGACCAGATGTATTCACAAGTTTAATGTCAGGGGGTGGAACCCTGGCCCCATAAAAGTCAATAGCAAAACTCCCTTTGACTTGAATGGTGCCAAATTACAAGGAGAATATGCCAGGCAGACGAAAGCCAGGCTTCTACCTCTTTTCTTTTTCTAACCTTCATTGTTACTCTTTGCCCGCCTGCTCTGGAGCGTAGTGGGAGAGGAAGGCAGACAGATGCACAGCATGCACTTACTTCTACATACATACTTCTGTGCCAGAGTATAAGGGGGTTCCTATTTCCCTTCCAGGGTGTATAGTCAGTGTCATACAGTAGCTCTTAACAGATAATTGGCAGTAGACTTGGGCATTCATTTCAAAGACCCTGGGAGACCTTTTCAAGCATTCTGGGCACCCATTCCTATAAAATGCTTCAGAACATCCACAAAGCCTGCAGGGTACACAAAGAAAAGAGAACTGGTAATCATATATCCTCATTTGAAAAAGGTTAGTTATGGATATAAATATGATAGGTACTGAACTGGACATGCCTATTGTAAAATAAAGAGACAAGGTGGTTGAGGTAATATCTTGTATTGGACTAATAAATAAAATTATTTCATTATTACACTCAGAGTGTCACAGCTAAATACAAGGTGGAACAGATTGGAATTGGTTATGCTAAACAATCTGTTCCATTTGTATTTAGCTGTGACACTGAGTATGTTTCTCAGACCTGATGAAGAGCTGCTCTATGTAAACTCAAAAGCTTGTCTCTCTCACAACAGAAGTCGGTCCAATAAAAGATATTACCTCACCCACCTTGTCTGTCTAATATTCTTGAACCGAGACTGTAACGATCTTGGTGTTCATTAAATAACAAACCAGTGAATGAGAAAGATATAAAAAGCTTTAATAAAACAAACTAGAGAGCATCTCTGGTGAACCGCTACACACAGTCATGCGGTGTTCCCAACCCCCACCTCCACTGTATATGCACATTCCTATGTTCATAATACTGTCCCATAGGAGGGAGCATCTCTAAATTATAATCTTCTACAAACATATCTCTACCCCTTCCTTTTTAAAAGAAAAACTAATTAATTCCTAGATACATATATATAAAACAGGTAACAGCCATCTAATCACACATGCATTAGATTCTCAACCCATGAAGTATATTTCCATAAACCCAATGTGTCAGCTACCTAGAAAGGAGAAGTTACCAGCACATCACTCTTGAGTGAGTCTTTACCACTCACTTCCCTCAAATACCCCTTCTCCAGGCAGGTTAGCAAGGCTCTGAGTCTTTCAGGACATTTAATCTCCTGCTCTGATCTTCTCAGTATCAGTCTTTCATTACAGTCTGAGCTGTTCTCTTGTTCCGTGACAGTTTCTTCTTTGTGCGTTGATAAAGGAATAGTCAGATGGGAAATGCCAGTGTCCACATCTATTGTCAATGTGTTAGAACTTTTTTGAATTACTCATAAATCTCTTCAGTTACATTGAAAAGTGTCCCCCTAGTCTGTCTGGACTCCATAAAACCGTAGGTGCAGCTGTTTGTTAATGGTACCCCTTTGGCCCCAAGTATTAGAGGTGTGATTCCTCAGGCACACGATTACCTGGGTTAAGAGATGGGATATCATGGGCCTTTTTGTCACAGTAATATTGTTACCTCCACTTCTGATTTTATTTAATGTTCCATATGGTTTCATTGCCATGTGATTGCAGCAAGTTATCAGTAATGGGTAAATTAGACCTCATCCTTCTTCCCATTAACAGCTGAGTTGGAGAAAAGCCATTCTCCAGCCATCATTGGTGTGCTTCAGTAAACCAGTGATGCTTTATACATAGGTGCAGAAACTAGGGGTGTAGAGGATGCTGTAGCACCCCCAGGTTTTGTGCGGGGTCCCAGCCACTGACCCCATGCCCAGGGTCCTGGTGCTCCCAGCCCTGTGCCCGGGGTCCTGGCCGCAGGACTTGAGCCCAGGATCCCAGCTGCAGACCCGCACTCACTATTAGTACCATGCAGTCTGCACATTTCTGAACACAGAATAATAATCTGTGACTATTAAATAATCCTTTGATTGCCAGATAAATAAGTCAGGTGCCTTCCTTCTCATAAGACCTTTGTGGAACTGGATGAGGTATCAGTTGCTCTGCCTGTTGGCATGGCTTGTACTTGAAGCATGAAATGCAGTTTCCTACAATGCAGCCAACACACCACTTCTTGTGCTCATTGTTCACACTTCTCAATTCCTAAATGACCCTCGTGGATCTTCTGTAGCATTTATTTTTGGAGGCTCATTGTAATTACAACTTTACTGCCCTTGAAAATCACCCCATCTATCACAGTAAGTTCATGTCTTTAGTTCCAATAGTCCATAAACTTGGACAGCAACTGTTTATTTCTTCAGGCCACCCTTCAATCATCAGTTCTTTAACGATTCCTAGTGATTTATCTTTCTCCATTTCCTCTCTTATTCATTGCAGTTTCCTGTTAGAGATGCAAGCCTACATAGATCTGATTGTAAAGACAATTCCCATTGCTGTCTCTAAAGTCTTCTCTGGTTTTGTGGGAGCTACTGCTCTGGAAAGTGCACCTGCAGTGAACATGAATTCACTGGGTGTGTAAGTAACAACCAAATCATGCCTTTACAGCTTTATCATCATTCTTTGAATCCTTAAGGTACAGTCATTTAGCGGTTTTCTAAATAACACTATCCGGGGCTTGTGGTCCATTTCAACTTCCACTGTCTGTCTATAAATATATTGATTGAATCTCTCACAGGCAAACAATATTCCTAAAAGCTCCTTCTCAATCTATGCATATCTGGTTTCTGCCTCAGTCAGTGATTTGGATGCATATGTCACTGGTTGTCAACAATCCTCTTGTGTCTGTAAAATCACTGTATCTAATGACTGTGAAGCATCTGCTGAAATGTTAGTAGGCCTTCCTGGTGCATAGAACTTCAGCAATGGTTTTTGTATCAGTTGTTGTTTTAAACTTTTCCATGATTCCTACTGTTCAGCACTCCAATATCATTCATTTTTATTCTCTAGGAGTTTACTCAACAATGCTGCTTTTGTAGATAGATTAGGTATGAATTTTCCAGAATAATTAACCATTAGACATCTTTCTCTGACTGGGGATGAGGCATCATTTCAATGGCTGAAATCTTTCTCTTATCAGCAAAAAGAAAAGGAGTACTTACGGCACCTTAGAGACTAACCAATTTATTTGAGCATAAGCTTTCGTGAGCTACAGCTCACTTCATCGGGAAAGCTTATGCTCAAATAAATTGGTTAGTCTCTAAGGTGCCACAAGTACTCCTTTTCTTTTTGCGAATACAGACTAACACGGCTGTTACTCTGAAACTTCTCTTATCAGGTTTTACATCTTCACTGGAAATAATGTCCCCAACAAAAATCAGTTCTGTAACTCCTAAAATATATTTTTCCTTCTCTAGTTTGAGATTTGCAGCTTTAGTTGCATCCAGGACTTCCTGAACTCTACTATCATGCTCCTGTTTCGTAGAGCCCCAGATAATTATGTCATCCATTGAGGTGTCAACACCATCAATAGGTTCATAATCATATGTATGGTTTTGTGGTGCACTTTCCATGCTGAAGTTGTGATGAAGGGTAAGCATGAGAATTTATGTCTTCCAAATGGGATATTAAATGTGCATAGCTTTGGCTTTCTTCGGGTAGTTTTAGCTGCCAAAAGCCTGAGGATGCATCCAAATATTGAGGATTTGTAAATTGAGCCATAATCTCTTCTCTGGTTGGTGGTTTAAAAATTTCTCTTTTTATAGCCTTGTTGAGGTCTCTGGGATCTAAGCATATGTGTAGCTGGCCATTACTTTTCTCCACAATGATGAGGGAGCTCACCCATTCTGTTGGCTCCTCAATTTTTTGTATTACTTGCATTGCTTCCATCCTTGCAAGCTTAGCCTTGAGTTTATCACAGAGCGCAAATGTCACTTAACTATGTGGATGGATAACTGGAGGGACTTGCTTGTTTATCCATATTGTATGTTCATGCTGCAAGCAATCCAACCCTTGACACAGATCATGATATTCCCAAAACAATGCCTCATAGCCAAGTTCAATATGATCTTGCAGTGAAAGCACCTGTTTTACCAGATTGAGTTTCTCACATGCAATCAGGCCTATAATTGGTGTCCCATCCTTTGGCACTACAATGAACAGGAGCCTGTACATGGTGATTTTTACGGCTGATGCACCTCCCCTTCACTAGTATATTTTTTTTCCAGCATAACCAGTTACTTTTATTTTTGTTGGTCCCAGTTTTGATCATTTTTAGTCTCTCACATTCTTGTTCAGACAGAATATTAACCTGAGTTCCTGTGTCTAGTTTCAGTGACATAATTGTTCCATTCACTGTGATAGGCAGTATCCAGGCCCTTTCATCAGGCTTGGTAGATCCCAGTACGTCTATGAAAAACACTTCATCCAGATTGTCTTTAACTGAATACATTTGACTTTTCTGCATTTGGGATTTGCAGCATTTTTCAAAATGATTATTTTCCTCACATTTATGACAGAGTTTCCCAAAGGAAACACATTCTTTGGGGCCATGCTATGAACCATACCTTCCACATAACTGTCTGTACCCAGTCAGAAAATCCTCCTAGCAGTGGTTTTCATAGCGAGTAGTTCCACTTTCTGATTTGAAATATTCTGGCTGTATGCTTCAGTATTTAGTACCTGGATAACCCCTTCTGGTGAATTCAGCTCTTTGGCTTGTGCTTTCACAGTTTCTGCTCCCTGCCTATTTGGAGAGCTTTTTCTAAAGTTAAATCTCCTTCACGAAGCAGTCTCTTCCTTAACACATTGTCTTTAATGCCACAAATGATTCTATCTCTGACCAGAGACTCTGTAAGCTCACCAAAGTCACAGGATTTACTGAGTATCCTTAATTCTGTGACATATTGCTCTATGGTGTCATGAGTTTTTTGCATGCATGTAAAAAATGTGTGCCTCTCAAAGGTTTCATTCCTTTTTAGCATGCAACGTCCCTTAAATGTGTCAGTATTTTACTTAACTTCATGCTTTCCCCTCCTTCAAACTTAAAGTTGTTATAAATAGCCAATACTTCCTCCCCAACAACATGCAAAAAGATTGATGATTTCACTCAGTCATTTTTCTTCTCTGCCCCTGTGGCTGCTAAATACAATTCAAATCTCTGTATGACTTTTTTTGAGTTCTCTGCAACATTTCTTGAAAATTGCAGACTAGATTGGAACATATCCATTTTTGGCTTTCCCCACACACCTTTTAAGATAGTCAAGCTACTATTGTGCTCACCAAATACCTGCAAAAGCCTCTGAGCCTGGTGATCCTCATACTTCTCAGTGTCTCCCTTTGCCTCTACTTTCAGTTGCAAACACAGCAGTTAACTTCAAAATGACCGCAGTCTCCTTCTTATTCAGCACTTCTGACACCATGTAATGATCTTGGGGTTCACTAAATAACATACCAGTGAATGAGAAAGGATTAAAACGTTTATAAAATAAACTGGAGAGCATCTCTGGTGAACTGCTGCACACAGCCATGCAGTGTTCCCAACCCCCGCCTCCACAGTATATCCCCAAATTCCTATGTTCATAATACTATCCCTTATGAGGGAGCATTTCTAAACTATAATCTTCTACAAACATATCTCTACAGACACGACTACAACAACACTAGTATTTTTGAAAGTGTTCAGCTCCCATTTAAGCCCCTCCATAAGTGACAGATCTTTCAAAAGAGCTCAGCATGTTGGGTGCTGATCTTTCATGACAGTCCACCTGAGATTGTGGGTGCTGAGCACTAGAAATCTGGCCCTCTAGTTCTACTTTATTTTACTTTTATTTTATTTAATTTCATTATGCTTCATTGAATATCAGTGAAGAAAGAATTTGTACATTTTATTAGTACATGTAGTTAAATCAATTGTTATAGCAACACGCATGGAACTTGGAAGGAGGACCACACACTGCAGGAGGAAGCTTGAGGAATTTGATCTGTATGCACATGGCTAGAATGCAACCTGAAGTTGCAGAATCTCTTTAAATAGTTCTCTTAGTAAAGAGACAATTTAGCTTTGCAAGCATGGAGTGCTTTCACGTTATTACCCAGCATGGGGTACATGAAACAATAGTAACATGTAGAAGTCTCTGTAGATGGCTTTAAGAAACAATAAATGTTTTGTTAAATAGCACACCTCACTACATGCTTAACAGCCAGATGGTTGTGTATAAAAACCTCTTTGAAAATCCAGCCCATTCTGTCAGTAAACACCCAGTGTTATTGTCCCATTAAAGGCAAAACTAAAACATGAAAAAGATAGTATTACATTCCCAGGGGGAAAAAAGCATTCAGAAAACCTGTACTAAAGGAAACACCAACTTTGTAGATTTAAGATGTGCACGTCCATTATGAACATTAAAGTAAAAATGACTGTAGATTTTTTCCACGTTTATCTGTACTATTTATACATCAGAAATATAGCTTATCTTCAGCAAACTGTGCCTACCCCAACACAGCCAATCAAGAAGATAACAGGAGTGAAGATTCTCCCTTTTCCCTAGTGCAGCTGCTTTAAAGCTACCTGGATCAAAGCTCATGTAGCTCAGAGGTGTGCAGGGGCTATGCCCAAGATACTCCCCTGTCCAGGAGCAAGTTGCTAGGAGAAGTAGATGGAGCCATATTTCTCTGCCTCTGCCTTGGCCAGATAACAGCCGGAAGAGCACCCAGGAAGGGGTGCCCCAAATTACTTCCTCCCAGGTAGACAGGGGATCCCAGGAGGTATCTCTGAGGAACAATACCAATGCCTCCTAATGCTCCTCCTTTCCCTTGTGCTGTGACCCAATTTATTCATTAATAATTCAATTCCCTAAACCACGTTTATATTATATAAACTGGACTCTTTGGGCCTGACTCTTCACCACTTTGAACTTCATTTTCACTAAATGTAAATGCATGTGAGTGAAAATTCCAGATTGGTAACATTTTATACCCATGTTGCACTCATTTTGTGCACAGACATCTGACTACACAAGGTGCAAGGCAGTAGAAACTCAGTCCCTATATCCCATAAAATGGGCAAGATATGTAACATAAGGCAGAAAGGGGAAAATAAGGCAGTTTTATGCCACTCTTGGAGATGTTTGTCATTCATAGAGGAATTGATAGTGCTAGAATTCAGCCCTGAGAGCCAAGATAAGCAAAGATGGAATTAACTATCTGTAACAATAGTAAATACTATGGGGCTGTAATGGGGTTTACGAATCCTATACTGAGCAAAGGCAGAAAGGAGAGGAGAGTCTATGATTCTTTTAATTTAAAGTACTTTTTAAATCTTTACTCCAAACCTTGTTCCTTCCCCAACCCACCAATCATAATAAAGTTAAGAGGAATGGCATGCTGGAACCATAATCTTTCCCAAAAGGGTGAGAAAGGGTTTTCTTCTCTTGTCATGACATGAGAGCATATGATCAGCTTTCATCATCTCAGACAACAAGAATCCTTTCATCAAGTTTGTGACATTCCCCTGGTGTTATCTGGACCAGTGATCTACTAGGTCACACCAACCCTCGACTCTGGGAGAGTCAGCCTTACCCTGCTCTGCTGTGAGAACCCGCACTCCTGGGCTGTTCAAGCACAGCCTCTGGCATGTAAGCTGCTCCCAGCTGTGTGAGTGAGCACTTTTGGCCAGCCGCTGCTTGGATTGTGCAACCAAATGATACTAGCCAATATCTCCGGTCCCAGACACAACCCTAGGACCCTCTGTCTTGCAATGTCCAGTTATGCCCACTGGACGCTGAAAGGTTATATGTGTTTGTCAGTTTAACAAAGACATTGATATGTACTAGGCTTGTTATCCCAAGAGAAGTCTCTGACATGCTTCAAACCAAACACTGCTTCAGGTAGAATAAACAAATAAATGTATTAACTACAAAAGATAGATTTTAAGCGATTCTAAGTCAAAGCACAACAAGTGAATTTGATCAAATGAAAGAAAAGCAAAACACATTCTAACCTGATCTTAACACATTCAGTGCCCTTACAAACTTAGATGCTTCTCACCACAGGCTGGTTGATTGCCCTTCAGCCAGGTTCTCCCCTTTGATCAGCACTTCAGTCGCTTGGTAGTGGTGTCTGTAAATGGAGGTGGAAGAGAGAGAAAGAGCATGGCAAATGTCTCTCCCTTTTATCATGTTCTTTCTTCCCTCTTGGCTTTGCCTCCCCTTCAGAGTCAGGTGAGCATTGCCTCATCATAGTCCCAAACTGACCAAGGGAAAGGGGGTAACTCACTCGAGAGTCCAACAGATCCTTTGTTGCTGCCTAGGCCAGTGTCCTTATTCCTGTGAGGCTGGGCTGGGTTTGTCCTATACATGCCCTGATGAGCTGTGAACTGCCCCTCTGCTCCTGGAGGGTTTTGCCTGGGCTTGTTTTAAGCCATGAGGACACATTTTCAGCCTCATAACTATATATATGAAATTTCAACCTATAACATTACTATAACATCACAAGCCTTCTGAAGACACCCGGCATGACAAACTTTGCATTGGATATCACACAATCGTATTAGAAGGATGAACACGGGGGTGCAGGGTGTTCCCCTGAGATACAGAGTGTCACAATGTTGCACAGGAGGAATTTTAAAATATAAAATCAAGGAATTAATTCACGTGAGAAAGTCTGTCCCTTCCTCTTGTAGTCTCTTGACAGTGCCTAGCAACCAAATTGCCTGGGAAGGTACAATTTTGCAATGCCTCAACTTTACTTTTACAGAAAGTCCTATTTCAGGCTTTCAGCTTGTCAAAGAAATTATTAGGTTCTCATGCTGAAAGGATTACTGAATGTTAGTCTTTTGCACAAGGCTTTAGGCCACTTTACTACACTGAAATGACTAAAAATAAAAGCTCACTTGTGTCCTCTTGTAAGAGCATGAAATACTGCAACTTAAAGTGAACATCTAAGAATTGAATAGGTTTAGTGGCTCCTTTGTTAGGAGAAACAGTGGGTTTGGTGATGTTTTATGCCCTATGTAAATGAAAGCCAACTGGATTCACAAAGGAACTCGGGCATGGTAAAGCTGAGTGATGCCATGTCTAACTTTTAGGTGCCTAGAAAAATCACAGGGATTTGCAAAGCCTGAGTTTGGTGCCTTGGCTCCCTATACAATTAATGGGAAGAGCTAGGTGGCTCAGAGTGTGATTCACAAAAGCCAGCGTGCTAGGCAGCTCCTCATCTAAGCAAGCCCATGGGAGGTGCCAAGCCCAGAAGTGCATGCTAAGTCCTACCCCATCTCAGAGATAGGAGCGTAAGCCTGGGCTGTAGAAGGGTGCCTCTTTATGCTTGGGATTCTCAGCTGCAAACCCTCTCTTGGGTAAGGTGCCTATGCTGGAGAGCTGGACCTCCCTCATAACATTTAGCCTAGAGGTTAGGATACTCACCTGGGATGAGATGGGAGAGAGATTCAGGTGGGATGGAAGGGGGAGACAGGATTTGAACTAGAATCCACCACTTCTCATGTGGGTGCTCTCATCACTGAGCTATACAAGTGTTGGCACTGTGTGGAAAATACCAATCTCTTGCTAGCTACAGGTGTATCTCCACCTCTTTCTGCTGTTTGGCTTTCAGCTGCTCCCCTTGATTGCTACCTACCTTTGGCCTTTTGCAACCCACTTCACTAGGAGAGGGCTCTTCTTTCCAGGCCTTTGGACTTAGACTAGAGTGAAGTACCCCAGGTTTCAGAACTGCTTCCCTCAACTGGTGCCTTTTGGGGGTTTCTTGCATGGTAGTGCCTTCAGAAACAGAACTGTGTGAGCATCCCACTCAGACACATTCTTTATAAAACAAAATTCTTTGAAAATTATAGAGAACAAATATTTAAAACAAAAGACAGCTGCTTTAACATACTTAAAGTTAAACTGACCCAAAATAACCCAGAAAAGAATGTCTTAGTTTATGTTATAGAAAACCAATTACCAATTTACATCTTGCTTACTGACTTACTTATTAGCCACCAAATAACCAGCCCTTTGATGAAGAGTGTATCATCTCATGTCTCACTTTCTGCCCATTCCTGGGCCACTCTCTCTTTATGGAGCCCATTCTCCCAGCTACCCAGTGGTTATCAGATTGATAAATATATTAACTTATTTACAAAGGCTTTTGCTGGCTGCTGACCATTTTCTCAGTCTCCTTCCCACAGACTGGTTCTGAAACTACTGAACTAGCATATTTGCTCTGAAATGCATGGCTAGTGAGACCCTGACTCCATCACTGTGTTTTGATGATTCCCACTCCTTCCCCCCCCCTTTAAAATGAAATTGAAAACCTCAGTGCAGAGGGTGACACCTGGTCAGCTTTCTACAGTATAATTGATAATGTTTATATCTACTGATGCCTGTGAAATCCACTCAACCCCAAAGTCATTACAACAAACAAGAGAGATGAAATCCTAGCAACATTATTATATACAATTAAATCTTTGGAGATTAACATTGACTCTTGCTCTAAACTTGCATGGGTTACGAGAGCAAAGAATAGAATAGAATAGAATAGAATAGAATAGAATAGAAAGAACCCCACTGATCCTATGACAAAGTGAAAAAACAAAGGGAAACAAAGGGAAATGTAGATTTTTTTTTATCTTTTATATTATATACAGAGAGAAAGAGAGAGAGACAGAAATATGAGTGTTTGGGCTACTGACCTGGATATAGGAGAACTCCGCAAAAGAAGAAATAGAGAAAATGCTACAGGGATTGGCTATGAGAGAGTTTGACCTGGCTTTAGATTTATTCTTCAAATTAAGCAGCCATAACTATCATAATTATTTAGCATTTGATCCAAAGCCCATTGAAGGAAGACTCAATGTAAATCAATGGGTTTTGAATCAAATCTTTGATCAGGTTATGCTGCCAATTGATACAATAGGGAACACTTGTATGGTTGTAAAGTTAGACTCAGAACCTATTTCAGGCAACACATTAATTATCATTGTATAGTATTATAGTTCTAGAGAAGTATCAATTCATGGAAGCAGCTAGCAGAAAGAAAGATTTATCTTTAGGGTCAGCAGATTTATCTTTTTCTCAGACATCAACAGCACTTACTAAGAACAGAATAAAGATTGTTTCTCTCAGGAATTGTTTGAAGAATATAGAAGCATATCACGTAAGAAGAGTCTGTTCTTTAACCTGAGAATCATATATAATCAGATAAATATTTGATTTCAGTGGTGAGGGCTTCACAGGGTCAGTCCTGTGAAATGCCAAGTACCTCAACTCCTATTGAAAACAATGGAAACTGAAGGTGTTCAGCTCCTTGCTGATTAAGCCTATAGGCACATAAATTATAGCACAAAGCTACAATGTAGAGTCCAATTTTGATAAACACAGTAATGGTACCAATATCAATATATTAATTACAAAGGGGACTTTCAGAAGTACTTAGTGTTATTCAGCTCACATTGTTCTCAATGGACATTTCATCATTGACTACAGCTGCTTAGGGAATTGTATTTCCTCTACAAAATTTTTCAATGAAAGCAGAAATTTTGTTGTGAAAGTTTCCATTTTATCAGAAAGCCATTTTCCAATGGGAAAACAAAACCATTTTAACAGAAAAATTGTGACCAGCTCTGCCACAGACTTCAACAGGAATAGAGCTAGGCTGATGTTGGGCACTATTTTACATGTTCAACTTGGTCCCATATGCCTTGTTTTGTTTTATGAAGGGGTGTATCTGACTATAGACAAGAAATGTACTGTGTAGGTGAAATAGATCTGGAATGCACTAATGTAGTCACCATTCATTCCAGGATTGCTTAATCCAAGCCAGAATTTAGATAGATGCTGGATGGTAAAATGTGCAGCATAAACTGTATTCCCCATTCTGTAAGCTAGAGAGCCAAGAAGAGCTAGTATCTTGGTATGTGTCCAACATCTCAAATGCAGAATCTACTCTGAGTTTACTACACCCAAGTTTTCTCTATGATAAGGAATACTACATTCCTTCCCCATTGATATACTGTGGTATCTGTGTATAATTTGTCCAAGGGTCAAATAATATTGGCCAGAGAGGGGCAGACATGCCCCAATCCCAGGGGGAGTCAGGGAGGGATTTTGCCATAGGGACAGAAAGCTTCCTGAGCAGCTCAGTATGCATGGGAATGGTCCAGGCTGCTCCCCCAGGCAAGGTACCCTCCACCTCCTTTTGCAGAGTATCATACACTCTCAGGGGGTGCATCAAATTGTCATTCCTTGTGCTTTCCCACAGAGAACATGGACTGCAGCTCTGGGTTCTGGCCAGGCAGTGAAGCAAAATTCTTGTTCAGTTAAGGGTCAGTCTCCCTCTAGGCTTAAGTCAGAAAGGAGGGAGGAGTCATAGGGAAAAAAAACCAATTCAATCTCTTTGTTATTCCCAAAGAAATCCCTAACTTCTCAGAGAAAAACATCATAAATTACTAGTTACTGGGCTATCAGTGCTTTGCACAACACAGCCACGCATCTGATTATCTATGTAGCTTAAGTGCCTGACTCTATATGTTGCTTAAGATGCACGCACAGGTCTGTCAGCTGCTCATGAACATATGCATAATGATAGAGTAAGTATGTAGTGAGGGGCTCATGATTCTTCTCTTCAAAACCAAACACCTGTGCCATACTGGTCTACTTGTACTAACAGTGACCCCGCCTGCTCTAGCTCATACCACAGGGTTTCTCCAAATACTGTCTCTGAAAATGAGCTCTTAACCCACACGCACTTCCTATGACTACAGGTTGGGCATGTATCAGAGGGTATCCAATTTGCAACTGTGTCTAACTTTTTACATCTTGTTATATGGGTTTAAGTTCTCCCAATGCACATTTCCAAAGCAAGGTATCATATGGCCCTCAGTTAATTACATTTTTTCTTCTTTTCTTGAGTGTTTCTGTGCAAAGTAAGTAGCAAATGAGCTATAAATATGGAGTAGTGCATGATCTTCAAAAAGTGTACTTAAATAAATGTTCTAATCTGAGAGGTACTAACAATTCTCCTACTCCCTCACCACAAATTCACTGTGTTTTAATTATTAAACTTTAATGGAAGACTGCTTCAATATGCTGCTTTTTTCTATTTTGTGTATAGAGTTTTTTAAAGCACTCTTTTGTTCTTCCTTGTAAAATGGTGACAGTATACGTTCGTGTAAGCCAAAGAACAACTGGAAAAAATGCATTAATTCTTGCCATTTGTTTTAAATATCATACAATTCTACAAGTTTCAGAGCTAAATTTTGAATGCTATTAAACTTATATAATTTCACTGATGTCAGAAAGATGATGAACACAATCTTTATAAAAATCCTTTAAAACCATGGACCTTTTCCTCAGAATGATCGCTACCAAGCACCCTTTCTGTGTAAAAAGTAGCCTACCTTTAGAGTATGTCTCCTGAAACCATACTTCAAATAGAGTCAAGTAGAGGGTTACATTGTGTCTTAAGCCACAGTCTTCATTGCTGGGAAAGTGGGGAGCAGAGGAGGTGCTGTCCAGAAAAGGAAGTCTTCACAGATACTCTGGTTGAACTAGCTACAATATCTGCAATGGTTTTGGAGGAATACAAGCCTGAGGTGGAGCCCCATTCCCTTTTAGTAGGCTGCTATGTGAATTCTTCATATACTGGATTATCTCCTCCGGCAAGCATGGATCACGTCCCCTTTAAGGAGTCTATCCCTGGTTGTAATCCCATGTAGCCCTTGCACTCCCTACTGGAATTTCAGCTGAGGACTATACAAGCAGCAAAGCAGGGTCTGCCCCTTGTGTCCTCTCCTGCGTTCCCCACAGCCTGGCCCTTAGAATTGAAGTGCCATCTCAGTCTTAATGAAAGCCTTGTAACTACTAGTTTACAGTGCATATGCTACATCGTTTTTTTACTCCACTTTCCTTCTATGCCTGTAATTGAAGGGGACAAAGTGGGTATGGTGATATCTTTTATTGGACTAACTTCTGTTGGTCAAAGAGACAAGCTTTCAAGCTTTGCAAAGTTCTTTTTCAGATTGAAGGTGCAGGCAATTAGCCCCAGAAACATCTCTGAAATGCTTGTTCTTTAACCTGAAGAGTTCTTTGTCTCTCTCACCAACAGAAGTTGGTCCAATTAAAGATATTGCCTCACCCACTTTGTCTCACTCTGTTTGACTTTTTTGTTTTAGTTTCAATTTAATTATTATAAATTCTGTAATTGCAGCCTTGCAAGAGCCAGTCGGTTATCCAATTTTCCATTTTGATTGTCCAACCCTTTTAAAAATAATACAAACTGGGCAAGAAGTAGGCAGTTTTAATATAAGCACTAATTCCAGAAAGTAATTTTTACTAGATGTAAATGAGTTTTAAAAAGACTTCAGAAACAGAGCAAGTCCCAAGATTTTCTTTCCTCATCATTACCAATGCGCTTAAAATGACTTAGTACACAATAGTTTATGCTATGTCATATTTGTTACTGCTTTATGACAGACAAATTCTATGAATAGAGGGAAGGAACAGATTGGTTTTGCTGCATGGAGTCCTATAGCCTATAGGGCTAGCCTGCTTGCTTGCCTAAATATATTTTCTGATGGGGTTCTTATTGTCTTATGGGTTTGATTATTTGCTTATTATAATAGGTTTATATTAAAGGTTTTTTGGCTGTAACGCAAGGGACTACAGGCTACATCCTGTATGTTGAGCTAAGGCAAAGTTAGTATACACATGTTTGGGGCCTTTCACCCAGATAGGTGGTGATGAGCTAAAGCGTAAGATCATGGTTGGCGGGTATAATAGGAGCCTCCCCTGGCACTACTGCTGCTGCCAGACACCCGGTTGAGGGTTTGGCAGGGGACGGTTTTGTTTTATTATGTCCCATGTAGGTTTCAGGGTGGCTGAGGAGCTGGTATGTGCTATTCTGCTTCCTGGGTTCACCAGTAATCTCCCTGGACTCCAGAGCGATTATTGATGAACGCAGGAAGCTGAGCAGCACATACTGCCTCCTCAGCCACCCCAGAACCTGCATGGGGCATATCAAAAGCTCAGGTTCCTCTTTGGTAAGAGATCCTGTGGCTTTTCCTGGGTGCCTTGGGGTCTGGAGAGGGGAGGAGGTGGTGTGGAAGTGGCTGGTCTGGGGCTCCTCTGGCCGAGGAGGGGTGGGCACACAGGGCACCTCTGGGCAGGGGTGGGGAGGGCTCGTTGGGCTCCGGCCCTGGGAGGGGGCCATGGGTGGAGCCATGAGCTAGCCTCCCCAGAGGGGGTTTCCACCTGCTGCCCATGCATAAAGCTCCATATATGGTTGTGATCTTTAACATAGATAGATAAAGGATGTGTTGAAGCAGGTTGGTATAGGGGGCTACCTAAGTTAATACCCCCTTTAAACTTAGCAGGTACACCATAAAGAACTTGAAAATAACCAAAATAACTGGTTAGGACAGAAGTAACCACACATGAGAATGAGCAAATGTCTTTAATATAAGTCATCAATACATACAAACATACCAGCCTATGGAATAATGTTTTGTGGGTGAGAAAACTAAGTTTGGACATAGAAGGAGGGCTTAAGCGTTCAAGGTCTATGAGAGGGGTGACCATGCCAAGGAGGCTTCTTACTTCTTTTGTTTATTAGGCTGTTAATTCTTAACTACTGGCATCATTACACACCTTCCCGAACAGCATTATCTATGTCGACAGAGGCACTCTTCTGTTGGCAGTACTGCAGTTACACAGGGTTTTGGTTGGTTAGGGAGTGTTTGGGGTTTTTTCCACACCCCTGACCAAGATAGTTATGACAGCAAAATTTTGTAGTGTTGACCAGGCCTTAATCTCCCTACATATGCTTAGTCAGTGGCTGGTGAATATGTACTTTCTGCTCCTGCTTCTCTCTTTCCCCAAATATGGTTGGAGATGCAATTGTAGTGTCTTTAACTGAATGTTCAGAGATATGAGAGGGGACACTTTTGTGTCCTTTAGTAGGTGGTAAAGATGAGATAGCCCCAAGTAATAGTGATACCTACAATCTCTGGCTCTTTTACAATATTCTATCTGCAGATATCAGTAAAAGGAATTCAGGTATTTTTTTCAATGACAAGAACACAGTTGCACACTGTCTAAAAGACAGTGTATATATATAAGAAACACTGTATAATTTATAAAAAGAAAAGGAGTACTTGTGGCACCTTAGAGACTAACCAATTTATTTGAGCATAAGCTTTCGTGAGCTACAGCTCACTTCATTGGATGCATACTGTGGAAAATAGAGAAGATGTTTTTATACACACAGACCACGAAAAAATGGGTGTTTATCACTACAAAAGGTTTTCTCTCCCCCCACCCCACTCTCCTGCTGCTAATAGCTTATCTAAAGTGATCACTCTCCTTACAATGTGTATGATAATCAAGGTGAGCCATTTCCAGCACAAATCCAGGGTTTAACAAGAACGTCTGAGGAACAGTTGGGGGAGGGAGGAAGGAATAAACAAGGGGAAACAGGCTTGAATAGAAACTGGGAATGGTTGATTCATTATAAAAAGTAATCTAAGTTAATTGTATCCAGTTTGCAAATTAATTCCAATTCAGCAGTCTCTCGTTGGAGTCTGTTTTCAAAGTTTTTTTGTTGATGGATAATCACTTTGAGATCAGAAATCGAGTGACCAGAGAGTTTGAAGTGTTCTCCGACTGGTTTATGAATGTTATAATTCTTGACATCTGATTTGTGTCCATTTATTCTTTTACGTAGAGACTGTCCGGTTTGCCCAATGTACATGGCAGAGGGGCATTGCTGGCACATGACGGCGTATATCACATTGGTAGATGTGCAGGTGAACGAGCCTCTGATAGTTAGGCCCTGTGATGGTGTCCCCTGAATAGATATGTGGGCACAATTGGCAACGGGCTCTGTTGCAAGGATAGGTTCCTGGGTTAGTGGTTCTGTTGTGTGGTATGTGGTTGCTGGTGAGTATTCGCTTCAGGTTGGGGGGCTGTCTGTAGGCAAGGACTGGCCTGTCTCCCAAGATTTGTGAGAGTGTTGGGTCATCCTTCAGGATAGGTTGTGGATCCTTAATAATGCGTTGGAGGGGTTTTAGTTGGGGGCTGAAGGTGATGGCTAGTGGCGTTCTATTATTTTCTTTGTTAGGCCTGTCCTGTAGTAGGTGACTTCTGGGAACTCTTCTGGCTCTATCAATCTGTTTCTTCACTTCCGCAGGTGGGCATTGTAGTTGTAAGAATGCTTGATAGAGATCTTGTAGGTGTTTGTCTCTGTCTGAGGGGTTGGAGCAAATGTGGTTGTATCGCAGAGCTTGGCTGTAGACAATGGATCGTGTGGTGTGGTCAGGGTGAAAGCTGGAGGCATGTAGGCAGGAATAGCGGTCAGTAGGTTTCCGGTATAGGGTGGTGTTTATGTGACCATCGTTTCTTAGCACTGTAGTGTCCAGGAAGTGGATCTCTTGTGTGGACTGGACCAGGCTGAGGTTGATGGTGGGATGGAAATTGTTGAAATCATGGTGGAATTCCTCAAGGGCTTCTTTTCCATGGGTCCAGATGATGAAGATGTCATCAATATAGCGCAAGTAGAGTAGGGGCGTTAGGGGACGAGAGCTGAGGAAGCGTTGTTCTAAGTCAGCCATAAAAATGTTGGCATACTATGGGGCCATGCGGGTACCCATAGCAGTGCCGCTGATTTGAAGGTATACATTGCCCCCCAATGTAAAATAGTTATGGGTAAGGACAAAGTCACAAAGTTCAGCCACCAGGTTAGCCATGACATTATCGGTGATAGTGTTCCTGACAGCTTGTAGTCCATCTTTGTGTGGAATGTTGGTGTAGAGGGCTTCTACATCCATAGTGGCCAGGATGGTGTTATCAGGAAGATCACCGATGGATTGTAGTTTCCTCAGGAAGTCAGTGGTGTCTCGAAGGTAGCTGGGAGTGCTGGTAGCGTAGGGCCTGAGGAGGGAGTCTACATAGCCAGACAATCCTGCTGTCAGGGTTCCAGTGCCTGAGATGATGGGGCAACCAGGATTTCCAGGTTTATGGAAATGGTTTATGGTTCTTGTTAAACCCTGGATTTGTGCTGGAAATGGCCCACCTTGATTATCATACACATTGTAAGGAGAGTGATCACTTTAGATAAGTTATTACCAGCAGGAGAGTGGGGTGGGAGGAGAGAAAACCTTTTGTAGTGATAAACACCCATTTTTTCATGGTCTGTGTGTATAAAAACATCGTCTCTATTTTCCACAGTATACATCCGATGAAGTGAGCTGTAGCTCACGAAAGCTTATGCTCAAATAAATTGGTTAGTCTAAGGTGCCACAAGTACTCCTTTTCTTTTTGCGAATAAGGACTAACACGGCTGTTACTCTGAAACCTGTATAATTTATAGTTATGCTTCACAAACCCAGTGCATGAGAGTACACCCACTCAAACAGACATGACCTTGTGAACCCACCAAAAGCTAAGCCATTCATCATTTAGTCTGGAAGAAATGATTGTCTGAGTGTGCTATCAGGTAATATCTGCTGGAGAATAAATGTCCATGGCAGAATGATTCAGTCTTTGCTGACATGATATCTACGGAGTAATCAGCTTTGGCAAGATGATAGAGAGCATTAAAGTGTAAAACAAAAGATTCTTTGTAATTTCTTAATTGAAAAGAAGGCAGCTGCCATTGTGTTTTAAGTTGCTAAATACTGTTAAGTAATAACCTTGATTAAAATTAGACTTGTATGAAAAATGTTGCCTCAAATAAGAGGAAAATTACATTTATACCAGTTTCACAGAAAGCAACCAACCCAAAATAGCATCACTGTTTCCTAAACTGAACTGCAAACAATTCATAACAAATAATTCATTCAATGAATTTCACCACTTTTGGTTTACAAATTGACAGCAATAAGATTGTGGTTTCCTCAAATGTATTGTTCTTCCAAATAATCTGTGTGAATAATTCTTGGTCTGCAATAAGCTCATTTTCAATATTCAACAGTTGAGCTATTTTGATTAAACACATGGGTTGCAAATGTCTTTAATATGTATGTATAAGTCATCAATACATACAAACATACCAACCTATGGAGTAAGTGTACCCTGACATGTTGTAGGTGAGAAAACTAAGTTTGGACATAGGAGGGCTTAAGTGTTCAAGCTCTATGAGATGGGTGACCATGCTAAGGAGGCTTCTTACTTCTTTGTTTATTAGTCTGTTAGTTCTTAACTGTAAGTTTAAAGTCAATTAGTTAAGTAAAGCTCTAAGTTAGCTTATTTAGTCTTCGGTAGCTCTTAGCTCCTCCTAAACTCTGTACCTCCCACTCCAGTATTGAGGATCCTGGACCTGAACTCTCTTGGCATGCCAGAGGCGAGGCTCGTCCTTTGTCTCTTGCACCCTTCCCTGATAACCCAGTGGCAAGTACATTAATCAAAAGCGTTATAGGGCATAATATCACACGTATCTCTAGAACAATATTATTGCCTTTGTAACTCTAATTATTTTACCATTTGATTATTATTCCATTTATCTTAATAGAAGTCTTTAAGGCTACATTTATCTCAGTTTTATAGTCCTTGTCATACATCCCAAAGGTCCTTGCAAACTCTGTGTAGCCTGATTCTGGGACAAGAACCTTATTATTGTCTAATCAGATTAATATAACCAATATTATATAAAATAATAATATTAATCTCCTTAAATCAGGCAACACCTCTGCACCCATCTCTACCCAGCCTGCTTATATACATGTTCCCAGCTGTTACCATTTCTGATTACTCAACATCCTCAACTGAATTGGGCATCAAGGTTAAGTGGTAAGATCCAAGATGATGTCTTCTTCATCATGCCTTCTTCATCATCCAAGATGATGCCTTCTTCAACTGGCCATAAATTCCTGTGAGCTATTACTGGGTATGTCAACTTACCATTTTAATGAATTCTATTTTTGAATAGATGCAAAAGAAGCACATTTTTCTATTTTGTGTAACTTATGAACAATTGAGAAAAAAGACATAAGGAAACTAGTCCACAAAACAATGAGAATAAAATCAGCACAGGGATATATTTTAAGCACTGACCTGTTTAATAAAAATGTATAGCAGCAATTGCTCTGCTCATCTAACTGTTCATGTGCATTGTAACAGGCCAAATTTATCCCTAGGGTAACTCATTAGGCCATAGAATAATTTTGCCTAGTACCTCCAGAGACACAGGTGAATGTCTATGTATATCAGTTTCACAGTCTCTCAACAGTCAAAGGGACAAATATGAACTGTGTCACATACATTGCTGAATTTGACTTTGTATTTGTTGTATTTGACTTTGCAACCCAAACCTTTAGAAAAGAGATACCCTGAAGATTGGGTACCAAATGGGTTAGTGCAGCATACTAACTCTGGAGACCTGCAATCAAATTTGAATATAGATCATAAGTGAAATGAAAGGTAGTCTAGTCCCTTGTGAAGAACCATCCAAATCAGAAAAGCCACCGCATTATTCTTGGTGAAGGGTAAAGGTCTCTTGATTAAAGATAATGTAAACTAAAAAAATACAACAAAAGCAGAGGTGTTGCAGTTTTGGATGGACGCAGGGGGAAACTTTCACAGACCCTTCCATACCATGACAGCTTTATGTCTTTGCAAGGAGTCATTTCATGAACATACATCCTCTCAAAAACACTAGTTTTAAAATGACTGTAAATCCACCGCGGAAATGCTTTCCCTTACATGCCACAGCCATGAGGCTAAATTCTAGCTTTTCTTTTCCAACTCTTGTTGAAGATGGGTAGAGTGCTCTGCAGTGGACCAGCAGAGATTCCCTGAGCCATCCGTTGACACAAGGTAGAGGCAACCTGAAGGCTCAGTGTGGACTGGAGTAGCACACTCACCATTAGTACTTCTTATGGCTAGCACAGAATGAAACATCACATTACAACCCGCATGTCTATACACCAATATCTGTATATATGCAATTATGGTCAGGGGGCTTTCTAAAGCCCCCAAGCTTTCTTGGGCCAGAAGAGAGCTGCCAGTCCTTTAGCACCTCCCTTTCATAGCACTCGATCGAGCAATGTCAGCATTTTGCTTGGCTCTTGCAGAAGCCAGTTCACCCTAATTAGACCAGCTCCCTACACTCACTTGTTTTGCAGCACATGCACACAAGATTTGGCAGAATTTACATGTGCCAAAGCAAGGATGTTTCACAAGGTTCATAGAATATGAGCGAGTAGGTAAGGTTTATGAGCCTGACCCCAAAGCCATTGAAGTAAGTGGAACATTATATTGACCCTTGGATCAGACCCCATGAGCAGAGATATGTAAATAGAAGATTACACTAAATTAAAAGTCAGGACCAAAAAATAACACTGGAATTTATCACTTGTATGGATGGTGCTCATGAAAATTTGCTTTTCTACCAAAACCCTTTAACATTAATTAGCTAAAATAAAATCCATTGCTGTCCATACCATAAGAGTTTTCAAAATCCTCTATTTTTGATACTATCAGTTTTGTCTCTTCTGAGCAATTTAACAGCAAAAGATGGAACTATGTCTACAGCATGCTAACTTTATATAAGCTACTTGTTGTTTTAGACATTTTATTACATACTTTGTCTCCACACTATCCGGTCTTTTCAAGTCCATTGAATTTCTTGGTAAAACCATTAATAAAGAAATTAATGAATGTTCTCACCTCACAGGCAAAATAGTTTCTCTCTCCACTAAAGGGTATTAACGTGTCTTCCACAATTACACGTCTCACAGATTTTATAGGAAGCTATTAATAAAGTCTGTTTAACCTGCAGACAGATATTTTTAGCTTTAAATCACACCAAAAATTAGTGTGATGATGATCACTATATTAATACAGGTAAACATTTTCTTGTATTAAGACTCTTCTCTTTTCTGTTCATCCAGGGAGGAAATAATTACATATTCTCTCACTTTGAAGTTTTAAATTTAGAATACCCCAAAATTTAAAGGAGTTTGTGTTTTAGTCTTCCACAACATACGTTTCCAACTCAGGTGATTAGAGGTAATTTCAAACTAGAACATACTAATCTATATGTTGCAGACTGAATTAGACACTTGAAAACAATTCAATTCTACAAAAGGTGTCATGTACCTATGTCATGAAAGTTGCTGAGCACCCTAAAATCCCACTGATTTCACTGAAGGTGCTCAGAACTTTACAGGACTGGGACCTTTGAAACAGAAGAATTGTGAGAGTTTTGATTGTAAAGAATCTTACAGAACACAGTAATATTTTGCTATTCGGCTTCAGTACATGACCTACTATGTCAAAAACTCCATTGGGTTCCACTTGAGCTAAAGGAAAGTCTCCATCCATTTTCTGTAGCAGGGGTAATAGCCTCTTTCAGCTTGTCTTCAGTAGACCTTTTTACCTTGTTAATTGATTGCTGATGAACTCGAGGTCATCAACATCTATGAAAAGGCTATTTTGGACATTCTTCAAATATTTGTTCCTGGCTACAATCATTTTTAATTTATCCTATGGCTCAACCTCTTCTGTGGTCCCAACAGATTTCAAGAGTTGTTTCAGTTATTTCTGGGTCTGGCTCATTAACCCTTGTTTTTCCACATATAATTCCAGCCTAGAATCCTGAGCCTTCCTTTTCCTGTTGGCTCCACATGGGTGTCATATCTTGACATGCAGCTTTTAGTTTTCATAAAAAAAATATATCTCAAAAGTAGTTTGAACTATTTACTATAATATTTTAAAGCACAATTTTACACCTTCAGTAGTGATTATATATTAAAACAGATCTAATCTATGGATCAATATTTACTAATAAAAGGATCCATACATTCCTTGACATTATCTTTATCCATGTTGGAGAAAGATTTTCATCACTGTGCACATGATTTATGCATGTATTTATCACAATTGAGTGTATAAGCACAGTAATTCCATCCACACATTTACAATTAGGCATACTGCATGGTCTGATGGATAGGACACTGGACTGGACTCAGGAAACCTGGATTCTATTTCCAGATCCAGCACTGAGCTGGTGTCACTGTAGCACTCTGTGCTTCTATTGCCCCTCGGTCTTGTCTGTGTAGACTATAAACTCTTTTGGACAGGGACTGTTTCCTATTAAATACTTGAATAGTGAGGCTCGGATTTGGACTGGTGTCTCCAACAGCTACTGTAATACAAATAATAATAACTATAATAAATTCAGTTGTATGTGCAGTTACCAAAATGTCACACCTGTGCATCCAGTTATGTTAATTGCATGCACAGATTAAACACGCACATTTTCAAACCCCAAATACAAAGATCTGGAGCAATAATCTTAAAAGGAATATCATTTTTAAACCTAGCATTTTCCAGTGAGTAAAATCTACATGATCACTGTTTAAAAATTTAGCATTTTCCTTAATTCAGAGATTCTCTAAATGGGTTTATTGGATCTGATCCAGTTCCCATGGAAGTCTATGGGATTCTTTTCACTTGCTTAAATGGGCATTGAATCGCACCAGTACACTCTAGGATGAGTGATCAAAGAACTGTATCTTCATTAATTTGACTATTTCAATTGATGGTCCCTTTTTAAAATTAGATATTAGTAACTGATTTATGTATGGTTGAAATATTGTTCTTTTATCTGTGTGTGTGTGACATTTTGGATCCAAGAACAAATAGCATATATATATATATATATATATATATATATATATATATATATATATATATATATATTTTAAGGTAAAAATAATATAGGTATTAGTGCAAAAATACATTTTTCCAACATTTTATTTTCTAACTCAGTGAAATCACAAGAAAAATAGGACATGATCATCATCCTGGAGCATAACAGAGGCACCATATGGATTGAGCAAACAAAAGATAGCATGAAACCAGTGTGACTGAAATAGTTTTCTAAACCAAAGCATAGTTGCTTTAACTACTTTATTTAGTGAACAATCTTTTTGAAGTTTTCAGTTAAATCAGTCATATTTTGTTATGCCACCTGACTTTTAACATGAAGTGACGGAGAAAAATAAATGACTCAAGGTGTCTGCAGCCGATCAGTCAGAGAATCAAAACCTTTCGGAAAAGCAGCAATAATAAAATAATGCTTTAGTAGTAGGATACAAAGTTTATAGATTGGACGGGTTGTTTATTTTTTTAGCCTGGATTTTAAATGGCATCTAACAGATATAAATACAAAACTAGGAGAAGGATTTTTTTCTTAACTATTATACTATGTATACAGTTGCTATAAGAAACATTAATTTCTAACTGCTGTTTATAGACATGTTTTATATGAACTTTGGCCCTGATTCAGGAAAGCACTTATGCATATGCTTATGTCTATCCCCATTCAGGACACTACTTAAAAACATGCTTAAAGTTAATCCTATGCTTAAATTCTATTGACTATATGTTATGCTCTTGAAACAGATCTAGAATACATGAGAAGGAGATGACATATTCACTTTAAAAATACTTTAAACTGAATTTTTAGTGCATGACAGGTAAAAATTTAAATATTTTCTTTCTCCACAGAATAAGTACAGCCTGAGCAATGACTGTGCATTCTGCATCAATAACCCTCAATCTTGAGCTGGAGGGACCATCTTTAGGTGAGAGTCTGTGTCTGTGGAAGCTAGTGCTATTGCAGTCAATGGGGCTGTGCATAGGCACAGGTCTGTCTACATGGAGCATCATGCAGAAGGCCTGAGTCTGCCTCCATGGCTATTCAAGACTTGGCCTTTCTTTTGAGACTACCAATAATTATACCATATTTCCCAGTACTAACTGGATAGAACTCAGCACCTCATGTGTACAAAACATTGAACAGCCATCAAATGCCTGAAATGACCAGTTTCACTACTTTTACCTCTTGCTGGGTGGAATCACGCAATCTCACTTTTGGACTCAAATCTCTGGATGCAGCACCCTGTTTTCCAGCTGTGTTAAACTAACAGTTCCAATTGTATTTGGCTCCTATATACCCTTTGTCTCCAGGGACCTGTGACAGGAGCTCATTAAAGTGAGTCACAAGCAACATCTTCAAAACAAAGTAGAATTTAATTGCCAAAGGGAATGAATCATTTAGGAAAATGGATTAACAAAACAAAAAGTTCTATTCGCGTATTTCCTCACCTAAATTTAACCTCTCTGTCCATAGCTTAAGTGGGTCCAGCGTAGTCTACTTCTCCTAGCTGGAGATAGGAATATCCTGAAGCTCAGCTCTCACTGACATCTTACCAAGGCCAGCATCTTTAAGATTTAGGATCTCCTTTGATCCTAAGCTTTCATCCTTCGTAAGAGTACCCCTTGGCAGGGCCAAGCAGACAGTGTCTTCTGAATTGATGGCCCTGCCATTGGTAACTCCTTGGAAGCTGTTTACCCTATATGTCTTACCTTTTTCATTGCTTTGGTTACTGTTTCCTTCCCTCTTAACAGCATCTTTGATTTAACACCTAGCAGTCAGATAAGGTAATATCAGGTTAACATTTCTGGAGTGAAATATTTTAGTTTGGTTTTGAAGCAAACTTTTCATTTCAAGTTTTTATTTGTTTATTTTGTATTATAAAATTTAAAAACAGTTTCAGCAACACAAAATGTTCTGAAAGATCCAAAATGATTTTTGGGGAGGTATTTGAGGATTTTGAAACTTTCAGATTTTGTGCCAGCCAAATTTGGAAATCTCAAAATCCTTCATGAAAGAGAATTTGTATACGAGTTGTTTCCAAACCGAAATGGCAGCACTGCATACTATTTGATGTAGAATACCCAAAACAGGCTGAAAAGGGGGCATGATCAAACTCATTGTGCAAGGAGTTGAAATAATTGCATAGTTTGAAACCACCCAAACATTGCATATGGTACAGTCAAGCAAGGATTACAAGTCACTGCTGGCCTGAATAGCGGTAACTTACTATACAATGTGTCATAATAAAGGATGCCCTAAGCACACAAACATTTTTTTCAGGGATTGCCACTCTGCAAGCAGGTTGCTAGCCAATGTGCTGGTGTAGAGGAGACAAGCTGAGCAGGTGAGTCCTCCTTCAGACTTTGTAAATTATTTTGGGCAGGGACGGTCTCTTTGTTGTGTCTGTACTCGGTCTAGGACAATGGACCCATGGCTCTGGGGCCCACAATTCAAATGCACAATCATGAAACATTTAGCAGCTTATATGACATCAAATTCTTAATAAAAATAATGTAATTATTATAGAATACCAGTATGCTTGTTGATAAACAAAAACTGGAAGACAGTCCCTGCCACCAAGAGCTTCCAGTCCTGTACGCAACACAACTAACACAATTCAAACATGGTTACATGACATATCTTAGCAAGATCTAAATCTAAAACCAAGACAGATAATTGATAATATTTAGTGAATTTTTAATAGTATAATAATCCAAAGCTTTTTTCTAGCAGACTGGTGAAGGGAGGTGCTAAGACTGCATTATTTAACTATATAAAAGTACATGTATTCATTTGTCAAATATCACTATCACAAAATATTTATTACTACATTATTCTCATCAAGCTACTTTTTAAAGAGAGGGTTTTGTGATGCCATGCTCTTGATTTCCCTGTCTCATAACTGTTTGCTTACCCAGTTATCAGAGTGAATTTGTGAGATTCTATTATATTCCACATGGTTAATTTGCTCATGTGCACTAGAATAAGTCAGTTCCTTTCCAAAACATCTTCTAGTCTTCTTGCCTTTCTACAGTGTAGAGCTGTCTATTCACTGTACTCTGAGTCAGGTTCAAGAGCAAAATCAGTACACTGAATAGATCAGCACACACTTGAAAAAATGTCCAGGTAAAGAAAAATACAGCATGAAATCAAGACAATTGCAGACAATCTTGTTCCAGGGCTGTACAGATAACCTTTTATTTTTCCACATGATTATATTTATTCCATGGTTAAGCCTTGAATGCTACACTCCTAAAACGACAAGTTAAAATGAATGTGAAACCACAGCATTGATCGTATCGCCAGAGCATCTGCTGGATTCTGAGACTATTTCACAGGATACTGTGGGGTTAAATATGTGCAGAAATCTTAAAACTGCAGTGGGATCTTCCTCTGCATCTAGGAAGCTCTAGTGACAATTCCCCCCCCTCCCCCCAGACACTGAGAGGATTATATCAAATATATTAATGTGAATTACTGTATATTTTACCATCAACTACTGTCCCTATGTAATTTCTCCTTCCTCCCCCTTCACACATGCACAGACTTTGACCTCCTATAATACGCTTGGAGTGCTGTTGACATCTGCGCTGAAAAGGGTTTGAAATGGAGATGACCAAAATTGATAATATGGGCAGGCCAATCCATTTCTAAGCTCCTTCTCTACACTGCCTTTTATGTTTGTAGATCTACTCAGGGCTTGTGTACACTTAAAATGCTACAGCAGCACAGCTGCACCACTGTAGCACTTCAGATGTAGACACTACCCATGCCGATGGGAGAATCCTCCCATTGGCATAGATAATCCAGCTCCCAGAGAGCCAGTAGCTAGGTTGATGGAAGAATTCTTCTGTTAGCCTAGCATTGTCTACATGGGGACTTGGGTTGGCTTGACTATGCTACTCCAGGGTGTGGATTTTTCACACCTCTGAGCAATATAGATATGCTGACCTAATGTTTTAGTGTAGCCCTTACTCTGCCTCTCTCAAAACACACAAACACAGCTCCTTTGTTTGCTTCCATTTTGTGTCTGCAGTCAACATGCACAGTGTTTTTCTGAGGGAGTTTCCTCTCATGCTGGATGGGATTCCACAATGCAGCAAGTATAACCGTAGGAAATTTTACTTCAGCTAATAAATCCAAACTTTTCCCTCTAGCAGGAAAGATATTGAAGAGGTAGATAAAAAGGTTTTTGTTTAAGATTTTGCCATTGAACTTTATTCTCAGTTTTGAGTTAAGTGAATGAGTCTTGCGCAAAAGCTTAACAAGTATCTCAAAGTGTATGTTGTATCTTATTGAGTCATTTTATGTTAGAACATGAGGGTCTACACTTAAGGGTGGTTTTAATAACAAGGACCTGGATTTTCAAAGTCTGTAGGGACTTTGGTACCGAACAGGTACAACTGGTATTCTGCCCCTTAAACTTATTTGAAAACCCCAGGACTTAGTTGTGCTGGGTGTTGATATTTTGTTTGTTTGTTTTGTTATTTAGATACAGAAATTTGATTCTTAACATTAAGGGTCTTCATTCTCCTCTCACTGGTGTAAATCAGGAGTGGTTTCATTGAAGTTAATGGAGTTGCACCCCTGTAAAACTGGCAAATCAGGACATGACAATCTACCTGAAGGTATCAGTTTAACCAGGTTTTGGAGACTCCGGTAGTTCTGTATACCGGTTATTGGCCCAAGATTTTGTTATTGGCATCTTCATTGGCACTCTGGGGCTGTTATCTTACCAGACACCCTTGAAAATAGTGGGCTCGATTGTCCATTTACTTACAATGGTGTCAATCGAGTCAATCAGGAGTAATTCCACTGAAGTCAATGGAGTGATGCTACTGTAGAACTGGACTGAGTGATGAATCAGACCTAACATTTTATATTTCTAAGTTGTCTTTCTGCTATAATGTATAAATGCACACAAAATTATATGTATTTTAAAACAAAAATTAAAAAGTGACTAAAACTTTTACATCTAGTCTGTATCATATATGTTTAAAAGCCAGAGGAAAATACACCTGCATACTTTTTATTTATGTTTATTCTTCTTACAAGTATAGTCAAAGTATCTCTTCTGAAATCTCTTCTCATATCATTTTAACACACTGTCATTACAGGTATCCAAGTGGATGCAACAGGTAAAAGAGAATGGAGAAGGGAGAGCTATAAAAAGTCTGCTAAAAAAAAGCAGAGGACAAAACTAAGTTATCTGGGCTGTCACATTCTTAAAGTAAAATCTCATCACTCTTAGTTTAATGGTTCTTATTAAGTGTGGTTAACAGCTAAAAATGGTGAACTATGTTCATCTCTCCAGTTTTGGCAGCAGTCACTGCACATAGTAATAAAAATAGAAAGAATTATGATTGGGTTTTTTCCCGCTGAATGGAGTTATTTGTCACCCATTAACTTAAAGTTTAAAGCACTGTTCATTAATAGACTGTCATTGATGTGTGACTCCATTACCAAGGTTCGTCAAGATGTATATTTTCCATTTAAAGCTGCCAATCTGTTTGATATGGAGACATTTACTTCATGTCCATTCAGTGTTCAACTCTGTTATGCTGTCAAGTTAGGTATGTTTTGTTTTGTTTGTGTCTCTTCTGCTTAGTTTTCAGGTTCCCGTAGATGTACAGAAATGTCCTCAGACTGCACATTTGACTTATAAAGTGGAAAAATATCAACAGCCTAAGGGTCAAATTATGGTAACTTGGTATTCTCTTATCTGGATTATCTCTTGCAACTCGCGTCACATCTCATTTATGCATGTGGGAAGAGGAAGGAGAAGAAGAGGGGGAACATATTCCAGAAAGTATAGACGGATGATGCTAAATACATCTGACAATCACTCAAGCTAGCAACCTCCTTGCACTGTCCTCGTCTAAAAAATGAGCAACCCAAAGAGCAAGAGCTCTGAGGCATAAGTGGTTCTCTCAATTACAGAAAAAACATTCCTTCTCATGCAGATTTGAAGTAATCCAGTCATGATCTGGTGCTGAGCATCATAACTCCTTGAGTTCTAGGCTGCCCAGAAGACTGGAATGGTAAAGCCCACTGTTTTATTTGTTCTATGAAATTGCCTAAATTTAGTTATTTCACAGATATCCTGAGCCTTGTATATATGGGGAGATGAGTGACTTGGAAATGGAGTTCTGTGATGTGTTGTTATACACAGGTACTATTAGCTGAAACACTATGGCCAAAATCATGGAACCTGATTCACCCCTGTGTTAATCCTGTTGAATACCAGTGGTGGCTCAGGCCCACAAATGACAGGGATTCCCCCCTGTGAAACCTACAGCATACACTAGCTCAGAAGCGTTTGAGAATACTGAGAAATTCCTTCAAAGGATATGGTATGACTCTAAAGGATCCCTCAAGGAAACTACGGGAATTCAAAACATTATCAAATGGCACTCAGTGGTAATTTTCAAAAGCATCACATAAATTATTGGCTGAATGGATGTTATCCCAAAATTAGCAATAGTGGCCAGAAGCACACCTGAAACAGATATGAAATATGACATACAAGAAATCATTCCTTACAAACTGCTGAGTACTGATCTGCAACGGTCTTTCAGAATTTAGTTTGCTGCATCTAAGTGCAAAATACATGTAGCAATAATCAAGTGGCAGGATACTGTATTTTAGCGTTTTGATAACTTTTTTAAAAAATGATTTCCCTGTACTTTTACATCAGTATACTGACATTTTATAATTATTTTATAATATTTTATAACTTTCCTTTAGCTAAGCCCCCTCCCTAATTAGAACACTTAAAAATGAGATAAAGCTGAAGTATGACTGATACTCTTAGTCACGTTTATGCTGTCTGCAGCTTTCTTCAATACTTTTGTGATGTGCTTATAGTTTAAAAATCAACCTTTACTGATTACTTAATAGCACCAAGATTTTAGCAATGGTAGCTGCACTTACAATGGGTAGAGTGCATCTGGTATTCCTTCTTCTCAATACACAAGAATCTACAAATTTGCAAAATGTATCAATAAACAGATATAACCAATGCTTTGTAAGAATGTGAGAACAAAACTGAATGCCATTGTTCTAGAGTTGGTGACAATCCATGGCATTGTATGCACTGTACAAATAGAGTAATATACTGATATGTACCAAAGTGCTTTTTACCATGTCTCCATTGACTATACTATCCAGGAGGGTAAAGAAGTCCAGCAAAGCAGGAGAGCTGGATACAAAAGGCCCAGTCCAGTTTCTGATGATGTCAGTGAAAAGACTTCTACTGACTTGAGTTGGAGCTGGATCAGGCCCAAAGAAAGAGACGGGGTGTGAGAGAAATGGAAGAGAATAAGCTGGAAAGTGGGTAGGACAGAAAAGATACAATAAAGTACGCTATGCATTTGGAAGATTCATTCTCTCACAGTAAGGCTTCAGAGAGGAATGTGGGACTGACGCAGCAATCCTGAGGAAGCCCCAGGCTCCCAGGAAATTTGAACATAGTTGGAACAGTAGGTCTGTACAGCATACAACAGTAGAATGTAAAAACAAGAGACTTTCCCAAGGGCTTTTTCTGGGAGCTGGAATATAACTGACATCAAGTAAATATACATTTATAAATCAAGAGGATTCAGTGAAGGTGAGTAGGGTAGTATGTCCTACTTCCAGTGAATCTTGACCACTACAGGGTGGGTGAGTGATTCAACCGCCATTTTCCTTGTGACCTGAATGAACAGGAGCCATTTCTCTGTTCTTCCTCTATTTTATATAAAGTCAGTTTCACAAGTGATAATCCTGACACTTAGGAGGCCGATGCAAGGGCCAGAGAAATCCCCCGAGATCTGCAGCCTAAGGAGAACAAATGTCAACAGGACTTAACTGAGTAGTTACTGGATTCTACCATCCAACTGCTGTCATGAGGGGAGGAAATGAAAGACAGGTGAAAAGACTTCCTCCTAACAGCTTATCGTCAAGGGAGAAGATATATGGTTTCCACCAGACAGGCACCTGTCTCCTCAACAAAGATGTCTCACCCTTGAAGGCGAGTGACATGGTCAGGGAGTCATGCAATGTGAAGGGTGGGAAATTTACCAAAATACTCTAAACTTTAAAAAGCGTTTGAGGGTTGTGTGAAAGTCTGACGTAGTTTAGATGTTGTGAAGATAAAGATGACTAGGAAGTACAGCTATTTTTTCTGTCAGTAAGATTCTTAGGATACATTCTACATTCATTGTGCATATGGAATTCCAGTTGGCATCAATGGGGGTTTTGCACCAAGACGAAAGGGACACCGTGATAAGAAAATATCTTCTTCCACTAACGTCAAGACAGCAAAAGGATTTAAAAAAATGTTTAGAACACATCATGCCTCTGAATGAAAATACTCTTGATCCTGTAGTTGTAATGATTTACTATATTAATTGAAAGAAAAAAGGAGGGACATCTGCTTTCTGGTGTCCTGCTATTTAATTTCTATTCTTACAAAGGTAATTCAGTAAGAAGCTGGAGGTGATTAGCTTCAATATGACTTAGCAAAGAGGGAATCTTTATGAGAATGATTCTTAGCAATGACTGCAAATGAAATTTAGCTATCCATTATCCTGAATAGTGACTAATTTTGTTTAATTAAGAATGCAGAAATTCTCTTTGAAGTCAATGGGAATCTTTTAATTCACCTCAATGGGCATTGAATTGAGCCCTTATGTCCCATAGATTTTAATTAGGTTGCATTTCTGTAACTGACTGCAGAATCTGCCTCATTATGGCATCTGGTTCTGCTATCCTTACTCATTTTGAGTAGTACCTTTCAGTGGGACTATTTCTATAATAAGTTACTTCTCAGCATGGGAAACCAGAAACTGGTGCTAACTTTGGATTTCTGAAGCTGAGGAGGCCTGATAAAGGTGAAGATAATTGAAACTAATGTAGGTGGATTGGCAGGCTGATTTACATAATTTACCTAAAATGTTTTTTTCATCCCCTTCCAATGTACACTTACTCTCAGACAACAGGATAAGAAGATCTGCAGTTTAAATCTGGGGTAGTTCTTCTGACACCAATAGTAATTCAGATTTACACCATCATATCTTAGAGCAGAGTTTAACCTGTTCTCAGGTCATTTAAATAAATTAATTGTTATCCATGAAATTTACAATAACCAGCTGCTCGTGTTGCTGTTAATACAAAATCATGACTGAGAAGTGAGAGCAAACGTGCATCTAAAGGTTCAAGATACACAAGAAAAACTACAGCAAAAACAATGACTGTTCTATTTTATGAATAATAATTTTACCGTGGCCAAAAGTACACACAGCATTTTTCAGACAGACAAAGAAAAAGGCATGGTCCCTGTCCTGAGGTGCTTGCAATCTACAGTTAGAAATGATGCAATGAGTGGGGACAAACCCTAAAGGAAGCCTTGGCAGGAGCATGGAACTGGAAGAGACCTCACAGATCATCAAGTCCAACCCCCTACTATTAAAGTCCAGTCCCCATCATATAATCTAGGTCATACATTTATCAAGCTCCATCTTCAAAACTGATGAATCCCAAGATGCACAATTCACATGGCAGCCCTCCAAAACTTAAGCATAAACGTGTTTTTTTTTTCTAAATCAGGTCCTTAATGATAAAAGAGGGTGCAATGAACTTCTCCTATTCTTGACCCCTGTATAGTATATGGGTAAAAGTCACACTACTTGGGCTCAGAGACCATACAGACTATGCAAGTATAGCACTACCCATGCCAATAGACTCCTTAAGGTGGCCAGGAAGAGGCAGGGAGAGGACTGGGCTATGTCTACCTCCTTCTACAGGCCATTGGCATTACCTCCTTTATGTGAGAAAGCACACTTCACCCTTTCAAATGGTGTCACAGGAGCTATGCTCCAAGAGTCATTGTACTTTCCTGGTGCTCAATGCCACCAATACTTCAGATAGAGCAATAAGCCTCAGTACCAACTCCCTCATAAGCCGTGTAAGACCACCCACCATCCATCTGGTCTTTGCTCCGTTGCAAGAGGTCTCAGGATGCAGCTGCATAACTCAGTACAAACAATGGACTTGAAAAAACAAAAGTAAAAAACAGATAAACTTCTCCCAAGTCCGGTTGCACCCTCCTCCACAGCGAATGCTGAGAAATTAAGTTAAAATACCAATAGGCTGACACTGGTGTATGTAAATATATTATGTTTTGGAGAGAGATTATTGCATAAGGGAATTCTTCATTAAAGGCAACCTGCAAAGCTAAAATATAAAAGAGAAGAATTTCTGCTGGCATACTTGTTTCTTCCAGGACCCCCTTGGAAATGACACACTATCTCAATAGGAGATTCTCCTGATAAAACAATACAAGAGTGAAATTCACAATAGTACCTAAATCACTAAGGAATTCAAGTCTAATTAATTTTCATTGGTACTTTTGCTCCAAAGTGACTTAGATGCTTTCAAAATCCCACCCAAAATGAGCATTTTAATAAATGGCCTAGGGTGGATAACAATTTAGAAATTTAGAACTAAATCTTAATATTGACTTCAAATGGGAGTTGTCAGGGTGTCCCCCCACTCTGAACTCTGGGGTACAGATGTGGGGACCCACATGAAAGCCCCCTTAAGCTTATACTCTACCAGCTTATGTTAAAACTTCCCCAAGGCACAAATTCCTTTCCTTGTCCTTAGGTGATATTGCTGCCACCACCAAGTGATTTACACAAAAATTCAGGGAAGGGTCATTTGGAATCCTATCCCCCCCCCCAAATATCCCCCCAAGCTCTTTCACCCCCATTCCTGGGGAGGCTTGAGAATAATATACCAACCAATTGCCTTAGCAATGTGAGCACAGACCAGATCCTTTGTCTTCAGGATACTGAAAATCAATCAGGTTCTTAAAAGAACAACTTTATTTATAAAGAAAAAAAAAAAGAATCACACCTGCAAAATCAGGATGGAAGCTAAATTTACAGGGTAATAAAAAAGATTTAAAAACACAGAGGATTCCCCTCTGGGCTCAGCTTCACAGTTACAAAAAAAAGAGGAATAAAACTACCTCTGTAGCATAGGAAAATTCACAAGCCAAAACAAAAGATAACCTAATGCATTTCTTTGCCATACTTACAATTTCTGTAGTTTTAGATGGATTATTCCAAATATATTTTCAGGAGATATTATACCTGCTTGGCTTCTCCCTCCGTCCCAAGAAGGAACAACAAACAAATTCTTCCCGCCCAGATTTGAAAGTATCTTCTTTTCTCATTGGTCCTTCTGGTCAGGTGCCAATTAGGTTATTTGAACTGCTTAACCCCTTACAGGTAAGGCAATCCAGGACAGTTGCCAAGGATACATAAAGGTTGCTACCCTTCCCCCTATTCATGACAGGAGTTTTGCCTGCACATGGACAACAGAACTTTGTCAAAATTCCCCACATAATGGGTCTGATTCTCACTTACACCAAGGCCTCTTTATAACACTCTGGCAGCATAAAGGGATCAGAGTATTTGCAGGTGGTGTAATTTAACAGAATAGTGTAAAAGAGCTTTCTCGTGTAAACAAGAAGCAGGCCTTTAAAAAAAATCAGTGGGTGATTTGGCTAGAAGAGGTCTGCAGAATTGGTCCCTCTATCCCTCAGCACCGGTTTTTGGATAAAGCGGATAACTGTTTTTTTATGTTCACATCTCTGGTGTTTTATGCTTTCAGAAAACATTAAACATAATCAATGGAATAAAGAAAATAGGCTTGCAGGAAATTTGGAAAGTCTAGAGAGTACTTCATGGAGTACAATTAAGCTTGAGAGAAATTCATTAACCTTAGGAGCCTGTATAAAGCACAATAATATTTAGAAGGTCATTAACTGAGCCAAAAGCTAATTAAGTATTAACATGATCTTTTAAGTTAGAAATTACCAGCTTCCTTTGCATTCTGAATCTTTATCCCATCTACTCCTGTATTTGGCTGAACTAGGTTACGAGCCCTCCTCAGCAGTGTATCTGCTAAGCAGCAACTGTTCTTGTATGTATGTGCTTTTTTTTTTTTAAAGTGCCACTCTCATAATTACAGTGCTCTATAAAAGTTTCAAATCTATGCTAATAGGTCATTAAAATATATGGAACACTGTTTATAATTCAATTGCTGTTGAGTTTATTCCACTACGTGCGTGTAAAGGGGCTTCAGTCAGGGCCCACATTCAGCAACCATGTCCGTGGTTGCTGCAATTTATTCTCACTCTCCCCCATTTTATGGCTGTGCTTGTCAAACCACAGCCATCATAGCTACCAAAGGTAGATCTCGGACACATGATTTGCAGTCAGTCCTGCGCTTGGAGGTCTAAAATTACATGAACTGCCCTTGCAAATAACTGGGGGACAAAACTGACTGAACTGAGAAGAAGTGCCTTAAAAATCAGACCCAAGGGTCCATTGAGAATATTGTAACTGGTAATTAAAAGAAAAGAAAAATAGTTCTTTATAATTTGTCCCTGGCTTATATTTAAATAAATAAACAGGCCCTACATCAAATCAGAATTTGGCTCCCTGAACTTTTAGTTTAGAAGGTTAATATGAAACATGCTTTATTGCTCCAAAATGTTTTTTGAGTCATGTTTGGAGGTATCTAGACCAGGGGTCTCCAAAGTGGGGTGCGCGGCAGGAGGAGTGCCACCAGCACGGCAGCAGCAGCGCTCCTGGACCTTTGAGTCTTCCCTAGAGCTGGCCCTGGGGGTGCGTGATCCAAAAAGTTTGGAAGGAACTGATCTAGACTATCAACTGAATTAGCAATTAGAGGTTTTGCAGTATTCATCCTTTTGTCTGTAATGTAAAAATGGCCCCTAAAATATAATATTCATTTCTGCCATTACTTTTTATAACAGATTGATAGTTTCCTACTGGTCAGTTGTTCTACTGAAGCATACAATATATACTGCTGGAGGAACTGTCTGCATTAAAGTGCAAGTGGAAACACTTTCTGGTTATTTTTTCATATTAATACATAATAGCTACAGAATCCCAGTGTCTGTAATATCGTTCTATGTCAAACTTCACGTATACTTTGAGATCACAAAGTTGTTATATAGATAACAAAGGTTAGAAGTCAGAGAGGTAAAAAGTCTTTTTAATTTGCTGAACCAGCTAGCTGAAATCAATTACCAGATAATGATAATGAGATAATTGCATCTTTAGCTGCGGAAAAAGCTTTTGATTCCATGGAATTAAATTACATATCCACCTTACTCAGAGAATTTAATTTTGGCACGACAGTTATTCTGTGAATTGAACTACAATATACTAAGCTGAGAATCTGAAACTGTCCAACTTTTTAACCTTTTCCTGATTTTCATTGATTACAAAAAGCAAGCACAAAATAAACAAACCTGGCAACATGGCTGCTACCAATTTTCTACCTTATCCACACCAAGTTTCATGTGGTGCATGTTTTTGATGATTTCCCTCTAAAGCTACAGCAATGTTTATTAGTCTGACTGCTAGAATGAGATGAAACTGCATGTCCTCTTGAACTCAAGCAGGAGTAATGGCATGTTTAAAGTTAAGTGCAAGTGTAAATCTTTGCATGATTGAAATCCAAGAGAAATTTTTTCCCATCCAGAGTACATTCAATAATACTTTCAAGGTAACTGACACTTTTTGTTCTCTGAGAGAAGGTAAAAAAAGAACTCTCGACTATTCTTTAGTTTTCCAAAATGAACAAAGTCAACCACCGAGCTCCCAGGCTGCCTTGGTTGCTTTCCTGAAATTTGGAACCAGACAAATATTCGTGTGCTTCAATGGGGGCGGAGGGGGGGATGGGAGAGGAGAGTTGCTTTTAAAAGAGCATCTACTGTCCTGCTACCTTTGATTTTCCAATTCAGAAGTTAAACAGAGCTGTGTTGTGCTTTTGATCTATCCTTTTTAACAGAAAAATCAAACCTGAAAGTATTCTAGTGATAAAAGCCTGCTAAAAATGACTCCAATAGAAGGAAGGTTAGGGCTGCTAAATAGACAGGAAGGTTTATACCCCAAATAAAACTCTTTGTCTTCAGTAATTTTTAAAAGAATTCACTTCCAAATACTAGGCAAAAACATTTGATAATTTTTCATTTCTATATTAATATCCTTCCACTTAAGCACAATTATATAACTACAAATGTTTTAAATATTTTTTCAATCCATATTATATTTTCAGGTTGCAGGTTTTTGCACTGTAGGCCAGTGCTGTCAGATCTCATTGCAGCTACCCTGGAACTTTGTACATGCAGAGAGATGCCTGTGATGGTAGATTCTATCGATTAAATGCTCTTCAGGGCAAAGACAATCTCCTGTCTGTGTTTGTACATCTCCCAGCACAATGGGGCCCCATTCCCAACTGGGACCTTTGGGCGCTACCATAAATATAAATATTTACTATTAAGAACAGGAGGTCTGTTAGTATTGCCAAATGACTTTCCAACCCTCTAATTCTCTACAGGCTCTTCGAGAAGGAGGGGAACAATACCCATCTAGGGCTCTCAGGTACCAGGAGGCTAGTGTGTCACCTTATTCCTCTATTCCACTCTCTCACAACAACTTCTGTTGTGTAAATAAAATTAAAATGTCTAAGTGAGTTTCAAGCCTGCAGAATGTGCAGCTCCAGCTTTGAGATGGAGGGACAGGAAACCAGGTTGCCTTCAGACAGGGCAAGAGCGTGGGAGAAGCAGCCCTAGAAGTGACTTCCTGGGCATGAAAGTAGATGAAGCAATCAGAGCTGTTAGCATGACACTCCCAGGAGATAGACGCTTCAGGGTGTGTTTTAAAGAGCCATCACTCCACACCTATTTTAAACACAAATCTACCTCCCCCATTTTAAACACCTGGCCTATACAATTAAAATGTGCATTTGATGTAATTTTATTTGGATATTTGTATCAGTATATTTAGTACTGGTGGGGGGAGGTTATATTTTATACCATTGGCCATAATGTATTAACTACGGTAGCTTATTGACTTCTGAAAACCTCTGACAGAGGTGAGTGGGAGAAAATATCAGTATAGAGATAATAAGTTATAAACAAATAACACTATTATTAGTACTTGTAGAAGAAATTTTCAAACCTAAGCATAAGTCGTGAGTTAATGGAACTTGCTTAGGTGGTGCCCAAGACCGTTGGCTTGAGAAATGACTTATGATGCCATTTTTATTTTGCCAGTGCTGCTTAAATGCATAGTGGGTGTAACAGCTAAGGGCTCAGAATGGGAGTGGGGTGAGCTACACAATTTTCTTGTTTCCTAATGAAGGATTCCTGAACTGACTTTGATAGCTGTTATGGCAAAGGTGGTAATGAAATGCTGACTAACTGTATGAAAACTAGCTGTAAAAGCTATTCATAAATGGGTAAAAACTTGAGAGCTTTTTCACAAGTACCTCTCCGTATCTGACACATATGTCCAGATGGGCTGGCTATTGCATTCACTAAAGATGGTTGGGAAAGAACATTCTGTCTGATGGAGAATACCTGAGAAACAGACTACACATTGCAGAGCAGTTTGAGTTACAAAGTGGCAGGATACAGGGACAAACATGTTAACACACAGGTCCATCTGAACCGAGCCCAGGATGAAGCTTTATGGAGAGAGGCTTTGTGGATTCCAAATTAAGGCCATAATAATTCTGAATGACACTGTCTATACTGGGGTTTAATGTGATTTAACAAATCCAAATTCACACCTCTAGTTAATTCAGATTAATTTTCCTGAGTGTTCCCATGTAGACAAGCCCAGTGAAGATGCTCACTAAAAGTATTAAGAACTGTGGTCTTAATTCTCTATTGACTTGCGCTATGTAGAGTCACACAAGAGCATGAGGAATGCAAAGTGGTTGTAAAATGCTACAAGTCAAAATGGTAGCATTTTATATCCATGTTGCACTGGTGTAAATGATTATTATATTGGATCCAGTGTGAGGGTGAGACCTCAATATTGATGAAAAAATGATATATTAATCTATCAACTTTTAATGTTGGTAATTACAAACATGTTAGCATCTTTACTAAACATTAAGATATAGCTGCACGTAAGTTATAGTCCACATGATTAAAAAATGTAACTAGCTAAATATAATATTTTGTTATGTAAATGTTCAAGCTCATCAACATAATTCTGCTTCGGTTATCCAAAGATGAGAAAATATCAGGAAGATAACTCCTCCTTAGCCATAAAACCATTAGATTAGACTGCATCCTGGCACAGAAAGCATTTTACCATTTACTTAGCAATGATATTAGGAAATTACATTAGACCCCTTTGAGTTTAGTTAAAATACTTGCAAATAAATGATCAGTCCTTTCAACATTTAAAGAAGGAAACAAAGTCATAAAAATTTCCAGCTACACAATTTTTTCCTAGAGGCTTTTAAGGACAAAAGCTGAAGTTTTTCTTTGGGAAAGGAGAGGAAGTTGGGTTGGTATAACTCTCTTTACACCTAGATTTATTGCTCGATAACACAGCCTTACATATCTTTTCACAATTAGGTCATTTCCTAAAATATGAATATTTCATATTGTTTCCTTTCTTGAAACAAGGATACATTTGTACCAAACTGGTATTTTATACAAAATGGGGGAATTCATTCTAGGCAGGATTCATTCTACCCTGAACTGTTATGGTTAGATAAGGATCTTCAGCGTTAATTCTCTTTGATGTCTTTTAGACCAAATTGTGGTTACCAGTTACAGTCTTTGCAATTAAAATGTCTGTCAGATATTTATACAAAGCACCAATCACAACAACTCAGCTTACATTCATTTTTCAAAACAGAGGGGCTACAAAAATCAGAAAATACAATAATTTCAATTATCCTTAATTAATTAATTCAATTAATTTGACTGGGCAAATGTCACCTCAGGATATGATGCAGAGATGAAATTTCTAGACACTTCCTGGAGCAGCTATTCCTGGCACCCACAAGGGGAGAGGCAATTCTTGATTTAGTCCTAAGTGGAGCACAGAATCTGGCCCAAGAGGTAACTATAGCTGAACCGCTTGGTAGTAGTGACTATAATGTAATTCAATTTAACATTCTTGAGGGGGATATAATACAAATCCCCTCCCCCACCACAGTAATGTTTAACTTTAATAATGGGAACTATACAAAAAATGAGGATGTTTATTAGATGGGAATTAAAGAGATCTGTCACGAGGGTTACTTACCTACAAGCAGGTAAATTGTGACTATTTAAAAATACCATAACAGAGGCTCAGACTGAATGCATACCACAAATCAGAAGACACAATAAGAGGATCAAAGGAGTATCATGATGACTAAACATCAGAGTAATAAAGGTGATTAGAATCCTTTAAAAATTTGGAAGTGAAGTCCTAGTGAGGATAATAGGAAGGAGCACAAACTCTGGCAGGTTAAGCATAAAAATATAATATGGTAGGACTAGAATTTAAGAGGCAACTTGCTAAAGATGCAAGAACTGAGGAGATATTTTTTCTTTTAGGTACATCAGAAGCAGAAAAACTGCCAAGAATCAGTGGGGCCAATAGATCACAAACGTGCTAAAAGGAGCGCTCAAGGAAGATAAGGCCACTGTGGAGAAGCTACATACATTCTGTGCACCAGTCTTCACTGCAGAGGATGTGATGGAGATACCCAAAAATAATAGCTCGGATGTCGGTGACAAATCTGAAGTACTGTCCCACATGAGGTGTCAATAGAAGAGCATTTAGAACAAATGGATAAATTAAACAGTAATAAGTCACCGGACCAGATGGTATTCACCTAAGAGTTCTGAGGGAACTCAAATATGAAATTGCCAAACTATTAACTGTAAGTATGTAACCTGTCAGTGAAATCAGCTTCCGTACCAGATGACTGGAAGGTAACTAATATAATACAGATTTTTTAAAATGTCTCCAAAGGCAATCCTAGCAATTACAAACCAGTGAGCCTAACTTCAGTATCAGGCAAATCGGTTAAAACTATAGTAAAGAACAGAATTATCAGACACATAGATAAACATGATATGTTGGCAAAGAGTCAGCCCAGCTTTTTTAAAGGGAAATCATGCCTATTCTTTGAGTGTGTCAACAAGTTTGTTAATAAGGGTCATTCTCTAACCTCAAATACTCTATATCTACTGAGTTTTTGACAAGGTGTCACACTGAAGGCTCTTAAGCAAGGTAAGCAGTCATGGGATAAGAGGGAAGGTCCTCTCATGGCTCAGTAGATAGGAAAGTGTAGGAATAAATGGCCAGATTTCACAGAAGAGAGTGGGGTTCCCCAAAGGTCTGTGCTGGGACCAGTGCTGTTCAACATATTCATAAATGATTTTTAAAAAGGGGTGAACAGCGAGGTGACAAAGTTTGCAGACTATACACAATTACTCAAGATAATTAAAATCCAAAGTAGATTGCGAAGAGTTACAAAAGGATCTCACAAAACTTGGTGACTTGGCAACAAAGTGACAGATGAAATTCCATGTCAATAAATGCAAAGTAATGCACATTGGAAAACATAATCCCAACTCTACATCCAAAATGATGGGGGTCTAAATTAGCTGTTATCATTCAAGAAAGATCTTGAAGTCACCATAGATAGTTCTCTGAAAACTTCAGCTCAATATGCGGCAACAATCAAAAAGGGATAGAAAATGAGACAGAAGATATGCTAGCACTGTATAAATCCCTGGTTCACCCACACATTGAATAGTGTGTCCAGCTCTGGTCTTCCAGTCTGAAAAAGGAACAGTGGAACTGGAACAGGTTCAGAGAAGGGCAACAAAGATGATCAAGGGTTTGGAATGGCTTCCATATGAGGAGAGACTAAAAAGATTAGGGCTGTTCAGCTTAGAAAAGAGACACCTAAGAGGGGCTATGATAGAAGTTTATGAATTATGTGAAAAAATAAATAGAGGGATGTTATTTACCCTTTCACAGTATATAAAAACTGGGGTCACCTGATTACATCAATAGGTAGCAGGCTTAATCCAAATGAGTGAAAGTATCCTCTCCCCCCACAATGCACAATAAATCTGTGGAACTCGTTGCTTTGGGCTGTTGTGAAGGCCAAAGTATAACTGGGTTCAAAAAAGAGCTGGATAAGTTTATGAAGGACAGGTTCATCAATGCGAGTTAGTCAAGATGGTCAGGGATGTAACCCCATATTCAAGGCAACTTTAAACCTCTGCCTGCCAGAAGGTGGGAGTGGACGACAAACATTGATCACTCCAGAATTGCCCTTTTCTCTACACTCTCCCTCATGTTCTGATACTGTCCATGGTAAGAAACAGGATACTGGACTAGATGGACCATTGGTCTGACCCAGTATGGCAGCTCTTATGCAAGTAATGGGAGGTAATTGTCCCACTTTACTCAGCACTGCTGAGGCCTCAGGTGAAGGAGTACTGTATCTAGTTCTGGTCGCCATACTTTAAGAAAGATGTGGACAAATTAGGTGAAGTACAGAGCAACAGAACAAAAATGGAACAAGGTTTAGAAAACCTCACCTATGAGGAAAGGTTAAAAAACTGGTCATATTAAGTCTTGAGAAAAGATAACTGAAGGGGGGGGGAATCTAGTAACAGTCTTCAAATATGTTAAGGGCTGTTATAAAGAGGATGGTGATCAGTTGTTCTCCCTGTCCAGTGGAGGCAGGACAAGAAGTAATGGAGTTAAATTGTAGCAAGAGAGATCTAGGTTAGAAAGGTTTTCCTAATATCAAATAAGGACAGTTAAGTACTGGAATAGGCTTCCAAGGAAGGGTGTGGAATCTCCATTACTGGAAGTTTTTTTAAGAACAGGTTAGTCAGACACCTGTCAGGGATAGACTGAGTTTACTTTGTCCTGCCACAGCATGAGGGTCTGGAGTTGATGACCTCTTGAGGTCCTTTCTAGTACTACATTTCTGTGAATGTATAGCGTGACCTAAGGTATGTAAAAGAACCCCCACGACTAAAAGAGGAGTCACACCCTTGAGTTGGCAGCAAGAGAAACTGTAAGAGCTGGTCTACCATTTCTTATTTCTCTAATCTAAGTACTTGTAGCATTTTTAAAAAATAAAGTTACCTGGTGTCCAACAATTTTAAATGACCCCTTTCTACCTCACACCCGTGTAATAGAGAGTCAAGCCCTGTGTCTCTGTGCTGAATTTCTGAAGTGCAATGGTCTTTGAGAAGCTTTGCTGTTGTATTTGCCACCTTTCCTCAAGGTAAAGTGAATTTGTGTGCGGACTGGGTAAAAATCACCTCTGTTCAGATGATCCTCATAGATCTTTGCACAATTTTAGTCATCGAAAGGCCTCAAAATGGGATTTATATTGGAGATAGGACTTGTATGCATCCTCTACCAAAGAGTGGATTAAATAGACTAGGAGTAAGTATCCGGAAGCTTTGCCACTAACTTCTGTCCCAGTGAGGAATCGGCCCAATCTTAAATCCCCAAATCTACCTACTTGTTGGCAGAAGAGACAATACTATTCTCTAGAGAATATTCTCAAGTGTAGAAGGACCACTCTTCTGCTTTTGACCAATGAATAACTATTTTGATCAATTGCTAAAATAAAAGAAAGCAGCTATGGAGGTCCAGTGATGATGGGGAGGAAAACAAAGTGTCAAACAGAATGAGGAACATCTTTTATGTTGTGGTTCAATGAAGGAGTGCACTTGCTTGGATAAATAGTACAGAGCAGAAATAATATAATACCCAACTGAGGACACAGAATGTATATTCCTTAAAAATATATTGGACTTGTCATTGTTATTTATTGTCATAAGACAAAAACAAAGAACATTGCAGTTTATGCTGATGCTGAAACATTTTGACTGCGTAAATTATATAACAATTTCAAGTTAGATTTTGGACACTGATCAGAGGGAATTGAGAAGTTGTGTCAATAGGCTACAGCTTTCAAAAAGAGTGAAAGGCAGAAAAATTGCTAAATTAAGTCTTAGAAAATAAGGAAAAACATTTGTGAAATTGTGGCAGGAAGCACAGAGACAAAATGAATGTATATCATACTTTATCTAGAGTAAGCTCACTGGTGGCTCTAGCTGGGGTCTATGGATGAAGTTTCACCCACAGAAATCAAGCCCAGATGTGCACTACGGGGAATGGCTCTCATCTGGCTGAGAGCGCAGCTGGCATTTGGGTCCCACTCTGCTTGCTGTTGATTCCACAATAGCGCCTCTCAGCACCAGAGAATGAAAGGAAGCCTTGAGCAAGCAGGGAAAGTTAAGGAATGGGGTGGGGGAGAGAGAAAGGGGACTGAAGCCAAACTGTTCTCCTTCTCTGGCCTGGCAGGGAGTTCCGGTGTGGGGCCAGGGACAGCAGGAGTGGGAGCCCGTGTCACTGCGACTGGAGCAGGGATGCCCACTCATTGTGCTCCTGCCTGCTCCAGGCTGTGATGGCAACTCCCTCCTGGGGACCCTGGGGGGTGAGTGGAGCTGCGTGTGGTCTTGCACTCATTGAATTGGGAGGCTACATCTGCCCCTGATAAGCTACGATTTAAGTTCAATTCAGATCCTAAAAATTAATCCCTGGCATTTTCTTTGGATCAAGGAGACTTTTCTCTACAGATAAGGAAATCAGAAAAAAAAAGTTTCAAAAGCATATAATGTTAACAGAATAACCTAAAACTGATCAACCGACCTCTTCAAATAATCAGGTTGGGTTAATTGAACTGAAGAGAAGTCGATGTGCTCTGATAAGCTCACTGAAGAAATCCCATAAAATCCTACATCACATATTGAAAAGAAGCACTATTTAAATTGAATTCCCCACAAAACAAAGAGAAACTGCTTGCTAACTATAAAGGCAGAGAAGACGAAAATTGAAAAAGGAAGCGATTGTTACATTAGATTTTAGAGGTCACGAAAAAGTACTATTTTAATTAAAAGTAAGATGAGGGAGAAAGTGCAAAGAGCTGAATTTTCTGGATGAACTGATAGCTTTATGGTGATTGCCATCTGAACCACCTATCTATGAAGAGAAAAGCGGATTATGAAACACATTATTAATAAGCAATGCTTCAAACTCTTCAGTAATGAAAGGTATCTTAAGTCAGCATGAATCAGTTACTATATATCAGTTCTTCTCTTCATCAAACATTAAGGTCTGATGAGGTACTCGGCAAGCTACTGTATATTCCTAAGTCATCTGAATTTGTTGTGATGACATGTGGGGCTAAATTCTCTTCTGATGTAAATGGCTGAGATACTTTCAAGAATCAATAGTATTTGCCCATTTACATCAGCAGAAGATTTGGCCTAATGGGTCCAATTCAGACCTGGCATATAGGCGCAGCTCCTTTGCCTTCAGAGTTTAAGACATTGAATCATTTTGGTGGTTAGAAATGGAGGTTAATGTATATGATTGAGGAAGAAAGTAACTATGCCTAACTTAAACAGAATATAGTTAGGCTCGTAGAAGAGTGGTTTCCAAACTGTGGGGCGTGACCATTGCAGAGGAACATTCAGGGGGCATGGTGGGGCAGAACATCAGAAAAGAAACAAGGTGGGTGAGGTTATATCTTTTATTGGGTCAACTTCTGTCGGTGAGAGACAAACTCTGGAGCTTACACAGAGCTCTTCTTCCTGTCTGGGAAATGTACTCAGCATCTCACAGCTAAATACAAGAACAGATGTTGATCCAATAAAAGATATTACCTCACGCACCTTGTCTCATTAATATCGTGGGACTGACACAGCTACAACACTGCCTATATATATATCAAGAAAGAAAGAACAAGAGATTTTAATTTATAGGACCCCTCTCCCAACTTTTTTTCCTAAGGAATGAAAAGTTCCTCTACCATGAAGTCCTAAAAGTTGGCAACTGAAACCAAACAGCATGGTTCTAACTAGATGTGCTGTGCTGTGCATGTGTTCTGCTATGTATGTCTCTTGCTACCCACAGCAAACTTATCTAGCTCAAATTTTGTGCTTTCTAAGTAACTTGAACTTTTTTTCTTTATATCAGTTGCCATCACAAAAGAAAGCTCTAATGCTATTTTCAGAGATTTTCTGAAAAAATCTTTCTGCGAAAGAAAATAATTTGTTTTACACCACCATAATTTGAGTTGCATTTTATCTGAATTGCACATGTCTCAAAAGCATTTTATAGACAATGGCAAAGTAGTCCTCATCTTCTTTCACTGCAAAATGTATCTTTGGATGCTGTGGAAGTTCAATGTATCTGTTTCTACATATTGATATGTAAAATATACACTCCGTGATAAGCACACAATTTGACCAACATCAGCAAATGATAGTGTCCTAGGTGCTAAGGCTAGATAGGTACTGTTCAAATAACAATAGAGCTCAAAAAATTATAAATAAAACAAGTGAAATTGTAATATTTGGAAACATGCAAGATGGCAAATACTCTCTTTAGTCCAGACATCACCCTGTTTGTTCATGTCTTTGTGACTTCCAGACTGCATTTGTGCAATATATTCTACAGTGGCCTGAGGATGTTGTGAAGTCCAAGACTATAACAGGATTTAAAAAAAGAACTAGATACATTCATGTAGGATAGGTCCATTACTGGCTATTAGATAGAATGGGAAGAGCTGGTGTCCCTAGCCTCTGTTTTCCAGGAGCTGGGGATGGGTGACAGAGAATGGATCACTTGCTGATTACCTGTTCTGTTCATTCCCTCTGGGGCACCTGGCAATAGCCACTGTTTTAAGACAGGATACTGGGCTAGATGGATATTTGGTCTGACCTACTCTTGAATACTAGTTCTGCAAGATGAACTCAGCATGCATCTGCTTGCCTGCTTGGTAATGTTATCCTCAGAAAACATTATACTAGTTTAAAACAACTTTTTACTTCTATCTGTAAAGCCCTGTAAGGCTCAGCTCCTATCTCTCTCTTTTACTGTAACACTAAAGTAAATGTAGCCATACATTTAATAATACATGAAATGTGTGATATGGAATTATATGCCTAATAATAACCATATACTTTCTCAGTTTTCCAAAAAAAGTTTTTTATATCTATTCATTATACTAATCTGTGAACACACTAGACCAAATATACTTCCACTGTAAGTTTGTTTACTTCAATGGAGTTGTACCCATTTATGTCAGTTGTGAATCTAGATCATTAAATGTGATCATGATAGCCACAAGAGGACCAGATGGCAATCTATATGGGACATTAGGAAAAACTTCCTAACTGTCACGGTGGTTAAGCACTGGAATAAATTGCCTCGGGAGGTTGTGGAATCTCCATCATTGAAGATTTTTAAGAACAGGTTAGACAAACACCTGTCAGGGATGTTCTAGATCAGTGCTACTCAAAGTGGTGGTCCGCAGACCGGTGCCGGTCCGCGAGCCATCGGCTGCTGGTCTGCGCACATATTGGAAAAAAAATTGCCGGTCCCCCACATCAGATAGTATTATCTAGACCAGCGCTTCTCAAGCTTAATCCTTAGTCCCCCCCACAAGTGCAGGGGACTGGACTAGATGACCTCTCGAGGTCCTTTCCAGTTCTATGATTCTATGTCCTATTATTTTTTGCTTCCCAATACAAGACAATTAAATAAAAAAATTCTCATAAATCTGTATTAGTCATTTTGCACAAGAGGCATAAAAAATAAATAACTCCACTGCTCCCAATATTTTTGAAAAATGGCTATATTGATAATAGCCTTGAAATTCACTCCATAGTCACAGCACACCAAATTACTATTGGCAACCATATGCAATAATGCAAACCTGTAATGTCCATATCAAAATAAGTTATACACTCATGAGAATTCCTCCAAGAAGAATTCCAGTTCTGAAAGCTCCATATGATGCCTTGACACTTACCTGAGCACAAGTCTCATTAATTCCAGAACTTTCACCTCCACTCAAACAGTTCTAACTAATTTCCTCCTCGCCATAAATGAAAATGTTAACTCAGAAATCCTCATTCTCTTTCCTCCAGCTACAATTCATGTCAGTTTGCTTTGCACAAGAATAATACGTAATTTGAGACATACAGTACCTTCCGGCAAAATAAAATAGTCATGCAGCCTTCCAGTGAGAGCAGGTAACAACAAATTTTAAAGACAATACTAAGTGATACAACATCATATGAAGTTTAAACCCAACTGAACTAACTCTTTAGTTGAATCTCTTCAGAAAAAACAAACAAAAACAAAAATAGATGAATCCTAGTTGTTTATTTTAGAAACAGAAGTTCCTTTATGCACCAGTCTTCCAATGTTACTTCATCATTTGAGTGCAGTCCAGCTCTTCTTACACTGGAATGCTCCAGGAGTTAAGAAAAAACACCTACTGAGTCAGTCCCATGTGTGCTCTGCTGGACAAAGTCTTTTGTAGCAAGGCACTCTGATTTCTGCAGCATGCTGGCGCTGAATTTTGTAGCAGACTAAATTTTGTGTCAGTGTAAGATGTAAAGAAAGCATTCAGAAAATGAGAGGGTTTTTTTTTAATGTCCTATTATGTTAATTCTTCCCTCAGCTATTGTGCCCTCTCTACAGGCTTTTTTGTAGTCAGAGCAGAGTAAAAGGGTCAGGTCAGGGGATAGAATCTAGCCCAAGGTGTCTCAAGTTGGTGACACCGAAACTGAGGTGTACAAAAATTAGTAAACGTATCCCAAAATGCTGGTATAAGGTAGAAAACAGACTTACCTGATAACATGCACTGCGTCTACAAATAGCTTTCCCTCAAGCTAATAAAAAGCCTGTCTCTGACATCTAACTTAACATACAGTCAGTAGTAATACAGAATCTGTAAGGCTATCAGTAATAACCCCTTCTGATGAAGCCCAGAGTTACACACAGCACCTCACAGGTCAGCAGAGTTGGCATGTGCCCAGTACCTTGTCAAAGAATGACAATGTTTTGTTCCCCATGCTCTCGTGGAGCCATTGTGCCTGCTTCAGGCAAAGTGCACAACACCTTTTCCATTAAAGGCACTGCTGAGACCCTAATATTTACAATAATTTCCTAAAATAATTTCTCAGTATGTTGGGGGGATGCTTTTTTCTATGAAATTTCAATTACTGTGTTCTAGATTCATAGATTTTAAGACCAGAAGGGACCACTATGATCATCATGTCTGGCTTCCTGTGCAATATAGTTTGTCCAAGAGTGGCAAAAAATGAGGGGGCTTTGCTTCAGAACTTGAGCTCAGCACTCCACACCCTCTTTGTCCAGCTGTTGGGAGATTCTCCTCCCTTCTTCTGGATGTTGGGAAGGAGTGGGAAATAGGAGGGAAACAGCAGCATGCAGAAGTTGAAGCACAAGGATTTCCTGCCAACAACGGCTGCAGGGGGAAAAAACGTTTATGGAGCCATGAGAAGTATTTCTCAGATAGCTGCATAAACAGGTTCATTCTGTTACCTATTCCATTGCCACGGAGTCATAGAATTCACAGGACGTTGCAAATATGTCTGAAAAGCAAAGTTTCTGCTGGAAAAACCAAACCAACAATTTTTGATTATTTAATAAATTCTGGCAGCTCTTCTTTAACACAATCTTGTCTATAATTTGTGTCCCTCTGTTGACCCCATATAATCATCAATATAAATATTTCTAAATTGGGGGTACAGTACTATTAGTCCAAGCTCTGCTCTATTAGTGAGGTAGAAATCTCCTTCTGCATCAGTATGTTTATTCAATCAGCTTGTGAAAGCAATATGCTAGTTGCAGCACACTGCATAATCAGCACTCCCCTCTTGTTCTCCCATCTTTATTTATAAGCTTTGTTTATTATATTATTGTTTTGCTTTTGTGTATTATTTCAAATCTCAAATGGTATCTTGCTTTGCCAAAGGAAAGTACAGTGACTGGGAAAAGAAGGAAAAGCTGTTTGAACCTGTGGGAGTCCACTGTGTTAAGAAACAGTGCTGGAGGGTAGGTTGTGATAGGGCTCTGCTCTTTCAGTAGTATGGATGCACTCTCATAATTTCAGCTCTTGAAGTTAAAACTAGGTTCTGCAGCAATTCAATCAGGAAAACCTGCATTACCACTAAATTCTGTGGAACCCTGAATATCTGCTGACTACAGCCTTACAGGTTTATATATATATAAGTGTGGATGTGGAGGGAATATTACTAATCTAAATGAAAATTGAAATTTATTCTTAAACTACTTAAGTCTATAAATACTGCTGAAGCTTGCATTACTGCTTTTAAATGTGAAAGTCACTGCTCTCAAATAAGCACCAGGTAACTATACTCTCGACATTGGATCCAATATCTCAATTAAAAATGTTTAATAGCATTAAATCAACATTGATCATGTAAACCAAATGCCATTTAAATGCAATAAATTAGACTGACAAATGATTTTTATAGTTGGAATATAATCCTAGTTACTGAACTCAGTCACATAAAGCTTCTTCCCATATTTAGAAGTAACACCCTTTCCAAATTAGTTTAAATTAAGATACAGGAAATTGAATAACAACGTAACTACAAAAAGAAAAGGAGTACTTGTGGCAGCTTAGAGACTAACCAATTTATTTGAGCATACGCTTTCGTGAGCTACAGCTCACTTCATCGGATGCACGTAACTACAGAACATCAGCAGAACAATAACTAGAGTAATAGAAAGTATTTTTGTATGTTTTTGTAGTAGTATGATTAAAATTTGGTTCTACTCTGAAAAAATGACTATTAAAACAGTATTGTTAGGTTCCATGTTTGTAGTGACACAATTACTTCAAGATCAAATTTGCAAAGATGACAGTAAGTGCTTTTTTTTTTTCTTCTAAATGTCAGGGCTAAAAATTCAGGCCTTGGTTCAGGAAACCATCCCTACTTAGGAAACCACTTCAGCATGTGGTTAGATCTAACATGCTGAACCACATGCTGAAGTCCCACTGAAATCAATAGCACTTAACCACTTTTGTGCTAGGACGCTTAGCCCAGGACCTAAAAGTCAAGCTCAGTTGTTTCTTTCTTATAAATCTATACAAATAAAAATTCCAGTAAGACAAATGCTCCACTCTGTTTTACCTGTGCATCCCCATTGTCATTAAATTACACCATCAGCTACATCTGCACAACCTTGTGGTTTCCACAGGTGTAACTAATTTTCTTCAGTGTGATTGTAAATCAAGACTGAATTTGCCTTTTAAACAAATTCCAATTGCAAGGCTTTTAAGAATGCACCAGCTTGCTCTCTCATGCCATCACTGGTAAAGGTTACAGATGACACAAAAATGGGGGAGTGGGAAATAATAAAAGGACAAGTCAGTAATATCGAGCAATCTGGATCAGTTGGTAAACTGGGAACAAACAAACTATGTGTTTCAATATGGATAAATGTAAAAGTATACATCTAGGAACAAAGAACATACTTAGGCCATGCATAATGAGAGACTCTATATCCTGGGAAGCAGTGACTCTGAAAGAAATTTGGGGGTCATGAAGGATAATCAGCTGAATAAGAGTTCCAGTGTTACGCTTTGGCCAAAAGGACTAATGCAATCCTTGGATGCATAAACAAAGGAACATAATATAAACAAAAATAGGAGTAGAGAGGTTATTTCACCTCTGTACTCAGCACTGGTGTGACCACTGCTGGAACACTGTGTCCACAATTCAAAAAGGGTTTTGAAAAACTGGAGAGGGTTCAGAGAAGAGCCATGAGGATGACTAACAGATTAGAAAACTTGCCTAGACCTAAGGAGCTTAATTAACAAAGAGAAGGTTTAGGGTGACTTGATTACAATCTATAATACAGTCTATTGGGGAACAATATTTAATAATGGGCTCTTCAGTCTAGCAGAGAAAGGTCTAACACCATCCAAGAGCTGAAAGTTGAAGCTAATTAGGCATTCATTTTTAATGGTGAGAGTAATTAACTATTAGAACAATTTACAAAGGGTTGTGATGGATTCTCCATTCTCCACTCACAGTTTTTAAAATCAAGATTGGATGTTTTCTAAAAGATATGCTCTAGGAATTTTGGGAAAGTTCAACGGCTTGTCAGGAAGTCAGACTAGATGATCACAGTGGTCCCTCCTAGCCTTGGAATCAATTTAATCTGTTATTAAGTATTATTATCACAATATAAGCTGGAGGCCCAAATTAGAGTCAGAATCGCTTTGTACAAATAGATTTCAGAGTAGCAGCTGTGTTAGTCTGTTTTTGAAGTTTACAGACCTAAAATTACAGACCTAAAAGTGGCAATTCTTCAACAAAAAAAACAAAACTTCAAAAACAGACTCCAACGAGAGACTCCAACGAGAGGCTGAATTGGAATTAATTTGCAAACTGGATACAATTAACTTAGGCTTGAATAAAGACTGGGAGTGGATGTGTCATTACACAAAGTAAAACTATTTCCCCATGTTTATATCCCCCCCCCCACTGTTCTTGTCAACTGCTTGATCCCTGCTCTGCCCCAGACTTCTTATGTGACCTCAGGAAAGTCACTTAGCTTCTCCATGCCTCAGTTCTACATCTGTAAAATGGGGATAATAATTCTTCCCTAGCACATATGGGTGTTGTGAGGGTAAGTACTTTCAAGGATTGTGAAGTGTTCAGGTGCTACAGTAATGGGGACCACATAAGTATCTTAGATAGCAGAGCAGCATGTGGGATGTTGATTTTGGGGGGGGACTGGACAGAAGGGTAGCAGAACTAGAGATAGTGGAACTTCAGATAGGGGAGTATGACAGGGAAGTGAAACCAGAACGAAAGTGAGGAAAGAAGGAGTATGGCAAGAGCTATAGGTGAGTGGTGAATGGCCACAATTATGAATCAATTTTTCTAATAAACAATTTTACAGTAGGCCAAAACTTTAAGCGGAAAAGCAATTATATTGAGAAATTATACAGCAAATCACAGATTCAGATCATAAATTATGAGCAAGTCAATTACGCAGCTAGTTATAAAAATTAATTATGCTAATAAATTATAGCTCAAATCAATTATGCCACCAAAATTGAGGAATTCATCAATAAACAGGGACTCAATAGAGTGGATCATATAAGAAGACAGCAGCAAAGGAAATGAGGCAACAAGTAGCAAGAAAGCTGAGACTTACCTGGTTCCAATTTAGGAGAGTAGGGACTGAGGTCCAGCTTTTTTAAAGGTGTTTAGGTGTTGTTAGGCCTTGCATTGCTGAGTGTAAGTGATTTAGATGGTGAAGTCCCATTTTCAAAAGTGATTTAGATTTAGTGCTGTGGCGGGTAGGGTATGGACAGCTACACACCACAGTGAAAGGCAGGCTGTGTCGACATTGCAGTGTGTAGCTACATATACCAATGAAAGGTTTCAGAGTAGCAGGCTCTGGCCAGGTGGGAGGCAGCAGGGAAAGGTTTCAGCAGCTCCCCACTGCCAGAGCCTGTCAGACTTCTGGGCAAAGCGGCAGGAGCTTGGGAGCCAGGAACTCAAACCTGGGGTCAGAACTGGTGTCTGAGTCAAGAGTCAAGCCAAGGGTCAATAGCAGGTATCAAGGTCAGTGTTGGGGTTCCAGTGGTCAAGCAGAAATCAGGATTCAAATCAGAGCTGACCTCAATATCAGAAGTTCAGAAGCAGGACAGTCATGGCAGCTAGCTAGCAATTCACATTGTTGCCCGGACACTTCCTGGTATGCCTCATGGGCTTATATAGGATCAAGGAGCTAATCAGATATTGCTAAAACAACGGTCAGTCAGATCTCTCGAGGTGGAACTTCCTGTGGCATGCAACCTCTGTACTCTGTGAGTGACAGGGAGTAGCCAGCTTACAACTACTACTGGGTGGCAGCATGAGGACGTTGGTGGCCTGGTAGTCCTGGGGTCAAGTCCCACTAATCCTTACAGAGCCCTTCATTGCTACTTCTCCCCTGCCCAGAGCGCGTACCTGCTATGGGAATCTTTCACTTTTGCAGGGAAAGGCTCTGGCAGTGGGACACTGCACTGCAAAAAAAAAAAAAATAGAAGTGTAGACAGGGGAGGTGCTGCTTGGGTGAATAGAGAGCTGTGGAGGATATATATCTTGAGGGTTCAGGTGTGTAGGGCACTCTACTCATCGAAACTGTGCCCCACTGTCTATGCTATTTATATCCACGGTAGCTGGACTTCAGTGTCTGTGCTGCCATAAGCGTAGACCCACCCTTAGACACTTAAGGGTGGGATTCATAAAAACCCTAAATACCTTTGTGAATCTCACCCTTGAGGAGCTCATGTCTCATTTGAAATTCAATGAAGTGTAAGTGACTCATCTAAAGTCATCAGGAGAGTCTGTGGTAAAGCAAGGAAGTGAACCTGGTCTCTTGAGCCCCCGCCCAGTGCCTCAACTACCAGATCATCTCTTCATATCTGCCATTATCTTCAGGTCCAGAGAAGCTAGCAAATTTTAACTTGGCAGTGGGGAGGGGAATACATAATGAAGGAAGGAATAGAAGGGATTGAAGGATGGAAAATGCTGGAACAGACGGTGCACCTACTCCCCAGCCTGCTCTTTCTCAAATTAGGAAAAAGCAGGAAGGGGACAAGAAAGGAAGAAAGAAGAGGAAAATTATTAGATTTCTCTAAGTCCCACTAATCTGTCTCAGACATGATGGACCACAGCGTGCATATACTCAAGCAAGCAATGAAATATGAGTAAGCAACTTTAAATCTGTCACAAGGCCATGGGCTTTTATTATTTTGTAACCATGCTTGAATCCTAAATCAAGAAAGGTCAATTTCTCCCAAATCTAAATGGTGCCCATCTATTTTTGGCTGGAAGACTGTTGTAATGTGATTCATATACTGCAGTGGCTGTTCTGGCAGAAATAATGAGACTTACTGGCACTTACTAAATGTTAGGAATAGGTCAACTTCCTCCTTGAAAAGCAATAACATTGACCTCGGCAGCATTGCCAATATCTTGGTATTGACAGACAGACTAGAAATCATTACTTGCTTTTTATATATCTTCCTGCCCTAGGAGAAGTGGCTGTTTTATTTCAGACTGATTTATATGGGCACTTAGAGAACAATACTTGCGTTTATTTTGGCCTGGAAATCACTTCCGGAGAGCATGATCCTTAAAGCTTGCAGACTAGCCATATTGAATTATCCTGATCTCAGCAGTTCTTACTGAGTAAAAATGGTGAACAGCAGAAGAGAGTTAACATTTTTAAAGAGTAGTTTTATTGGGCAATTATCCCTGCTAAATTTACTAGCACTGACAAGTGTTAAACGCCAAATAAAATATCGTGGCTTACACCAAAAGTAATTTGATTAATTTTTTTCAACACTACTTACAAATAAATACACAAATAAGCCTATAAAATTAGATTTACAAAATTAGGTCTATATTTTAAAAAGGATAAGAAAATAGGTCTTCTTCCATTGATGTCAGTGGAAGCTTTGCCATTGGCTTCCATAGTGCTAGAGCCAAAAAAAAAAAAAATCACACTGTCCTGGAGTCTTAAATTCCACCTGTCCTGCAGGAAATTTTCTGTCCTGCAGAGTGAATTCCTAAAAAACAGACATTTCTTTCCTGCAGGACAAGGGGAATTTTAATGGGCCAGAACAGCATATGCGTTGGAGTCAAATAAGAATCTAGAAACTTTGATACTAGCTATTAATTACCCAGACCTGATTAATAACTAGAAAAAGGACTAATATAGTTCCTGTGTGGGCTGCCTGGTGATCAAGAGAAGTCTATGTGAACTACCTACAGCCAGATCTTGCTCCTATTGAAGTCAAATAACAAAGATCCCAACCAAGCCAACAGTGGCAATATATATATCATGAATGCTACCAGAGACAAGGGCCGGAGAGCACTGAGGAGAAGCTGTCTCTTTGTGCATGGATTTTCCCACAGTTCTCAGGGCATCCATTTCCAGCTACAAGCCTCTCTTCCTGAGTATTAAAAAGTGATAAAGAACCAACACCACACCCCAAAGTCCCTTCCAGTGAGAGGTGATAACAGGATCCCATGATTCTGTGATACTGATACGAACCCTATTGATTAGGGCTGTCGATTAATCACCGTTGACTCATTCAATTAACTAAAAAAAATTAATCGTGATTAAAAAAAATAATTGTGATTAATCGCAGTTTTAATCACATTATTAAACAATAGAATACCAATTGAAACGTATTAAATATTTTGGATGTTTTTCTACATTTTCATATATATTGTATTCTGTATTGAAATTGAAATCAAAGTGTATATTATTTATATTACAAATATTTACACTGTAAAAATGATAAACCAATAGTATTTTAAGGTCAGGCTTGACAAAGCCCTGGCTGGGATGATTTAATTGGGGATTGGTCCTGCTTTGAGCAGGGGGTTAGACTAGATGACCTCCTGAGGTCCCTTCCAACCCTGATATTCTTTGATTCTATGATTCTATTTTTCAATTCACCTCGTACAAGTACAGTAGTGCAATCTTTATGTTGTGAAAGTGCAACTTACAAATGCAGATTTTTTTTTTGTTATACAAATGCACTCAAAAACAAAACAATGTAAAACTTCAGCGCTTACAATTCCACTTAGCTCTACTTGTTCAGCCAATTGCTAAGACAAACAAGTCTTAAAAGAGCAACACTCTGATCTGGAAACTACAGAACCCGAACCACCAAAAAGGAAAATCAACCTTCTGCTGGTGGCATCTGACCCAGATAGTGAAAATGAACATGCGTTGGTCCGCACTGCTCTGGATTGTTATCGAGCAGACTTGTTATTGTTTGAATTGTTTGATTTGTTATTGAGCAGAATTGTTATTGAGCATGGACACATGTCCCCTGGAATGCTGGTTGAAGCATGAAGGGACATATGAATCTTTAGCGCATCTGGCATATAAATATCTTGTGATACCAGCTACCACAGTGCCATGAGAACACCTGTTCTCACTTTCAGGTGACATTGTAAACAAGAAGTGGGCAGCACTATCTCCTGAAAATGTAAACAAACATATTTGTCTGAGTGACTGACTGAACAAGAAGTAGGACTAAGTGGACTTGCAGGCTCTAAAATTTGACATTGTTTTATTTTTAAATGCAGGTTTTTTTGGACATAATTTTACATTTTTAAGTTCAACTTTCATGATAAAAAGATTGCACTTGTACTTGTATTAGATGAAATGAAAAATACTATTTCTTTTGTTTTTTTTACAGTTCAAATAAATATAATAAATATAAAGTGAGCACTGTACACTTTGTATTCTGTTGTAACTGAAATCAATATATTTGAAAAGTAGAAAATGTCCAAAATATTTAAATAAATGGTAATCTATTATTGTTTAACAGTGCGATTAATCATGTGATTAATCACGATTAATTTTTTTAATTGCCTGACAGCCGTACTATTGATACTAACATTGTACTTTAATCACATCTTTTGTAAGACCTATTTATCACTTATGATTCCTCCCTCTTTACAATACTTTCTTCCTCAGAAGAGTTACAGACTTCTAAAATACAGCTGTTAAAAGTCCACTGCTTCACCATTGTCTACATATTCACTAAGGCATCCTTGAATGCCATCAAGGATAATCTCATTTTATGGTCATGCTAATCCTCCAAAGATGTGAAATATGATTAAATAGTGTCCAATATCTTCTTGACATATCAGACCACATGATTAACTCCCCAGCTTTTCTAACTGTTCACATATCTGCTTTCTCCTGATACTTCTGCCTCATGTCACTTTGTTCATCAGAAAAATCTATATAGTATCTTGACTGTGATCTTTAGATTCTTTCATGAAGACAGAAAGAAAAAAAAAGCAGACTCCCAGGGATACCAATCCATCTGTCATTTTAAACTCTACTTCTGTGTCTGAATCACCCCACTGACTCCTTGGCTGACTATTTGCCTTGCATGTAGCTGGAGAAAGATAGATGTGTAATTTATCTTTATTTGCTTTGCTGTATTTGTTTCATTTACAGCTCTAGAGATCCTTACTGATTTTTGTTACCCCTTTAAGTTTGCAATCATCCTGCCAGTCTACCTTGGGGTCCAAATTCTGCAGTTTATAATTCATGAGTGGAAGGCTGTGACCATTCATAGCCCAACTGACTTCAAATGTGACTGTGCACGAGTGCAGCAGTCCATCCACTCATTGTAAATTGTAGGATCAGGTCAAAGGGCATGTGTATTGTAGAAAGTGCCACCAGTGTACTTACAATGGAACGCCTCCTCCACTGTACGCACAGTTACATCAGAATAAAAGTGTTTATAGTAGAATAGTTAATATGGTTCAGGAAGTGAAATAAACTATACCAGTATAATGCATCTTTACACTGGTATAACTACATCCACTCTTGAGCTTATGCCAGTTTAATCATATCAATAATAATAACAATAATAAAATCACACTCCCACTGTTTATTCTGTTCTATAGTTATATAAGTATGACTTTCTGAGTCTAGACCAGGTCTTTGACTCTAGTAAAACATTTTACTAATCTTGTGAGAAATCTGGTAATCATGACAAAAATGTTTGTTTTGTTTCCCCTTCCCCCTTCCTAGTTTAATACAAATTTTATTGAAACTTACCCATACTGGGTTTTGTTTTTAATTTTCCAGTTCTTCTCCATCCCCTACTTATCAATAACAAGAAGTGCTGGTATGACAGCGTTTGCCGCCTGTGATGTGGCTCCACTCACCATGTTGGCACCTCCTGCTGGTCATCTTGGGGATTAGCTCTGCAGGTCAGTATGCCCTCTCCCAGTGGTGCCTTGTCCACTAACACATCTGCACCCATTTTACTCCAAGGACCATGGCATCCTCTTCATGACACAGCTGTCTGGCTGTGTCACGATCTGCGCTTCCCCACTTCCAGGGGTCCTGTAATCAATTGTCCAGCTACTTCTCCCAGTGGCAAGTGAGGGGGAGCTGGGCCTGCCCACTACTCCAAGTCCTGGCCCAGGGACCGAGTAGATGGCAACCACATACTGTGTCCCCTCCAACTCCTCAGTATATTTCCCAGGGCCATTTCCCCACAGCCACAGCAGCTTCTTTGCCCTCACCTCAGGGCCTCAGCATGTCAGTCCTAGTAGCCAGCCAGGAGCTCCCTTTTGTTTTGCTGTTCCTGTGCAGCACTGCTCTGTCCAGGGTGCTAGCTTCCATCCACCTGCAAGGCACCCAGGTCTCCCTCCTTGAGCTCAGGGAGTAACTGCCTCTGCTCTGCCCTGCCCTGCAGCTCTTTGTATATGGGCCTGCTGGGCCTGGATTGGCTGCTCCTCACAGCCGCTCTCCTATTGGCCACTTCCCTTGCAGCCTCTCTAGGGCTCTATTAGCCCCTTATATGCAAGTGTGGGGCAGATGCCTCAGCACACCTTCATTACTGGAAAATATGGTGGCCTAGATTCTTCTCTTTATTTTCTCTTCAATATCTTTATTTCCCATCCAAAATCACATCTACCAAACTCCATTCATCCTACAATATTTTGGGGGTTTTTTTCTTTCTGCTATATAACGTATGGATGCATTTTATGTAACACTGTCATCTAACTTTCTCTAAAATAATTTCGTGTCTGTCTTTTTTTGCTGTGTTCTTTCTTTGCTCAACATTGTTTGTCTTTCTGTGTCCACCTGTCTCTTTTCTCTCAGCAGTTTCACTCTTGAACTAAGAAATCCACCAACATCCCTAAAAGAGAAGCACTATCTCACCACTAATCCTGACTTTGAGGAGCATGCCTTTATTGTCTTAGCTGCTGTCCTTCAACTGACAGCAGAATACTTATTACCATTTCAGTCTCCTACCATCTATTTGAAACTACTTCTGTCAGGATCAGAGTTGCCCAAAGATAGTGGAATACCCCTTGGAAACTCCTTGCAGAATCCTCTTCTGAGCTGTGGGTACTATTGTCATTTGTTTCTGAGATTTGCATGGCCCTACTGAAAAAATATAGAATTTTTGCAGTTTAATGACCACACACTGGCTTCCTCACTGTATGACACTTTAATTAAAGATGAACCTAGACACTTTCATTAGAAAAATATATCTGTGTGTTTCGGGGAAATCCAGATATAGCCTCCGCTAACAAAATAAAGATACCCTTTTCTATTGTTTCACAGTACTGTCGATGCTGCACTGGACAAGATGTGGGCAGATAAAAGGAAATGCCACTGCTGGCTTTTAGAAAGGCCACAGGGCACGAAACCCTTTTGCTATCCAGGGTTGAACAAGAATCACACCTACCCAATCTAGATACCTGCTGGATTGCATTGTTCTCCATCATCTCTTCCTCTCTCTACTATTTGTCTTCTTCACTCATATTACATCTGAACTTTAGAGTATAAGCATCTTAGGGTGGAGAACATGTCTTGTGATGCTTTGTAAAGCCCCAACACACTTTTGGATTGCTATAAAATAGTAATGAGAACTGTGTGGAATTATTTATGGAAATCGGTTAACATTAAAGTAAAGAGAACTTGCATAAATGAAGCATTCAAATTTCTATTTAGAACTCTCAAAAGCCAAGACATGACTAACTTGGAGACATACATTCCTGTATATTTCATTATATAGATTTGATATTAGCAATATTATTATTTTAGTAGTTTATATTTATATTCTGGTAGTACTCTTGGTTCCTAAATAGCACCACACATTCTCCCCCCAAATCACCCTTTTGCCACTTTGTGAGTTCAGTTACTGCTCTGACCATGTCTTCACTTGCAAAAAGTGTTATTTACCATGTGTTAGCTAACAAGCGGTAACATCCTAGTGTGGAATAGTTTAGGCTCTCCCTAGGGTTTACCTCACCCTGCTAATGTGTGAAAACTATCTTGTCTAGAAATATGAGATATCTCCATTAAAACACAGGTGCTAACTGTAAAGTAATTCACAAGGAAACCTTGTCTCAATTTCCTAATGCTCATGAAACAAATTAATAAGAAAATGCTCAAGTTGCAAACGTGTTATATTCTAAATGATCTGGTTAGATATAGGATACAGCACCAATAGCGTGATAAAATATACTTCTATATTAGTTAGCTAGCCTAACAAATGCAAATTAATTGCTTGAGGATAGCAAAATTAACTACAATAGCTGATGCTTAAAATGAGTAATTCTCCACAGCTGCCATTTGCTCAATATTATAAAAGCCGTGTTAATAAAACTGTGAAGTGACTCCATTCTATAAATTTACTATCTATACTTACATTTTCTTGGGCTTACCATAGGGGAGGAGGTGAAAGCCTATTTCCCTTAGAAATTTCACTTTATTAAGCTATTCCGTAAATCTTTTATACAGCACTTTGTGATCCAAGTATAAGCAACATCAGTGAGTAGGGCTAGAAAGGTAATTTGCAATTAATAAATCGGTGTGGTAAATAAGTATAAGAATTTTTTCATCACATGCCCCTAGTTACTATTCTAGTAGTGATTTAGGAAACTCAGTCAGGTATACAGTCTTGTACAGTATCTTAGTGGTATGGGAGAGGGACCCTCAAGCAGGGCTGCTTTGATTCAGTGATTTTAGAGCATCTGTTAGTTTGGGTGTAAACATTAGATGCAGTTAACACAGTGAACAAGTTATCCATGATCATCTTTGCACATATAATGAGCCAGATCTGTAAACTTGAATGAAGCTATACTGATTTAGACCAGCTAAGGATCTGGCTTAGTATGTACAAGTAGACCTGTAATGTGCATATGAACCGAATGGCCATTATGAATATAATTTTGTTCAAAATAGCTTAATTCCTTAATTAATGAAATCACAGAAATTATAAACAGAAGAAACTGCACACAAATGGGTAATTTCTCTTTAAACATCCAGTATGAAGTTGTGTCAATGCCACATTCACAAAGAACCAATGAACCTGTAAGCACATGACTGATGTCTGACAGACAGACTCTAACTGGCCTCAGTATTCTTTCAGATGCTTGAAAAGCACTAGCCAGAAGTATGGAAAACTTTAAGATGCAATGCTGAAAACAAACTGTAGAAAAATACTGGAGGACTTTTAGGAACTCTTCATGAATGTATGAATTATTCATGAGTAAACTAGTGGGGAGAAAAAATCCAGAAATATTAATTTGAAATTGAAATGTGATTTGAACATGTTCATGACCATTTCATGGTTGTTTTCTGTAAACACTTAAGCAGCAGAACTTTATTAACACAAATGCTGGCAAAAAAAACTATTTTAAGCTCAGATTCTTGAATATTCACAGAAAAAAAATTCAAATTGTATATTGTCAAGGTTCCTTCCCCACTCTGAACTCTAGGGTACAGATGTGGGGGCCTGCATGACAAACCCCCTAAGCTTATTTTTACCAGCTTAGGTTAAAACTTCCCCAAGGTACAAACTATTTTACCTTTTGCCCTTGGACTTTATTGCTGCTACCACCAAGCGTCTAACAAATATATAACACAGAAAGAGCCCGCTTGGAAACGTCTTTCACCCCCAAATCCTCCCAAACCCTACACCCCCTTTCCTGGGGAAGGCTTGATAAAAATCCTCACCAATTTGCATTGGTGAACACAGACCCAAACCCTTGGATCTTAAGAACGATGAAAAAGCAATCAGGTTCCTAAAGGAAGAATTTTAATTGAAGAAAAAGTAGAAGAATCACCTCTGTAAAATCAGGATGGTAAACACCTTACAGGGTAATCAGATTCAAAACATAGAGAATCCCTCTAGGCAAAACCTTAAGTTACAAAAAGACACAAAACCCGGAATATACATTCCATTCAGCACAACTTATTTTATCAGCCATTTAAACAAAACAGAATCTAACGCATATGTAACTAGATTGCTTATTAACCCTTTACAGGAGTTCTGACCTGCATTCCTGCTCTGGTCCCGGCAAAAGCAACACACAGACAGAGAGAACCCTTTGTTCCCTCCCCTCCTTCCAGCTTTGAAAGTATCTTGTCTCCTCATTGGTCATTTTGGTCAGGTGCCAGCGAGGTTATCTTTAGCTTCTTAACCCTTTACAGGTGAAAGGATTTTTCCTCTGGCTAGGAGGGATTTAAAGGTGTTTACCCTTCCCTTTATATTTGTGATATATATATAGTTGTAATTCCTGGAATTCATTCTGTGCTCATTAATTACATTAGTCACTGAAGCTGAAAACAAACACTGGCACTTGATTTATGTGAAAAATAGTAAATAAATCCATGAATAATGTCAAATAACTGTGAAATTCTCATATTTATAAATCTACCAGATTATCTGAGGGAAAGCAAATGGTCTCTTTATATGCAGAATAAAGATTTTGTAATATTTTAAGAGTGGTAGAGAGAGGAAAAGAACTGTTTTTTGCAGAAATCCACATTTTTTAAAATTAGGTTTTATCTGGCTTAATCAGAGTTTTGCTAAGTAATAGTCATTCTAGAAACTGGATCATAATATTATTTTATTGTCCAGTTCATTATTACTGCTAAATAAACTGAACATGCAGGCTTTAGTTTAACTCAGCATACATAGCCTAGCTGAGTGAATAATGCACAATGAATAATTTATATGAAGAAATTGGCTGTTTCTGCATATCTACAAGCACATAATGATGTTTGTTGTTTGAATTTTGTCAGTAATTTTTCTTTACTTTTTGTGTTTGTACCCTCAAATGATGGTGAATATTTAAAATGTGAAAGGTTTTTTTTGTTTGATTGTTTTGTTTATAGTTCTGATTTTTTGTTGACCAACCATGCATATCATTTGTACTTCCTGATTTGAAATACATGGATGCATTCTGCTGCAAATACTTGAGATGTGAGAATTTAAAATTTAGTTTCCACATGTTTACTTTGATTTCTGTAAACATTTTTGTTGGCAAAATGCTACTGCTCCGATATTCACAAGAAAACTTGTTCAAAGCAAATTCATCCATAAATGTGCACATATGTGTTTTTTCTCTTTCTAAGTAGAGGTAAAATTTTCAAAAGCACCTAAATAACTCAGGAGCCTAAGTCCAATTTTCAAAAGTGTCTTAGGCTACGTCTACACTACAGCCCACTTCCAGCTGTGTGTAGGGTTTCGCCATAGCGAAAAGCAACCTGTGCCCAAACTGTGGTGTATAGCTACACATGTCCATGAAAGGCTCTGGCAGGGGAAAGCAGTGAGGAAAAGCTGAGTGAAGCCTTTCCCTGCTGCTAGAGCCTTTCCCCACTATCAGAGTCTTTTTCTGCAGTGGGGAAAGGTGCCATCAACTAGGACACTACATGGCTAAAAATAGCATTGCAGGCAGGAAGGCACAGCTTGGGTGAGTAGAGAGTCATGTGGGATATGTACTCAGGTATACACCCACACCCTTCATGTGTGCCTGTACCCTACTCACCTAAACCATGCCTCACCATCAACACTGCTACTTAAACCATGCTACAGAGGCTACCCAAGTATACTGCCAAAAGAAGTGTGTGGTGTAGATGTAGCCTTAGGCACTTTAGGTGCTAAATACTTCTACAAATCTGGCCCTAAAATGCAGATATGCTCCTAGTCTAAATCAATGAGAATAAGACACTTAGGTACCTGGCTGCATCTTTACACACCACAATACTTTTACAAATCGGACCCTTATAAGACTAAATCCCACTGATTTTCAAAGAGATTTAGGGGCCAGATTTTCAAAGCTGTTTAGGCACCAGAAGCATCTAACCAAGGTAGGTGCTTAACTCCTATTGACTGATTGCAAGTAAGAATTCTACCACTTAATCTGGAAGTGGAGGTTAACCTCAATGGAATTCCACAGATAACAGTAAACGTGTCATGTGTCTGGTCTTATGTGATGACTTGGGACTGGCCTTGTGGACTCAGTGTTTCCAAGCCCACTCTTGAGCATCCACACTGCATTGTAAACCTGGGCTTACAATTGCTGTACCCAGGTCTCACAGCCATGCTAACTCATCCCTACTGCACTATGAAGACCCTCTGCCTTAGATCTGACACCTGAGCTGCATTCACACGGCAAAACAGCAGGGCTTGGACCGATGCCCAGAGATACTTGGGCTCTGACCAACCCCCCGATCAGGGCCTAGGACCCGGGAACTGTCAACTTGCTGACCCAAGTCAAACAGAGGGCTTGTGCTCAAACCTGAGTCAGAACCTGGATTTAATAGACATACCCTTAGATGTATACATACCCTTAGAGGCTAACACTAAACTGAAAGAAAACCCAAAGCTTAAAACTGGAAAAAACAAAGCAAAATTGGAAGCCAACAAGAACATTTAAAAAGAAATGCAAGAGAGAGCATTGTGAAAATCAGGGTCAGACTCCCACAGGGTAGAACAGAAGGTTTAAATCCCCAAAATGAGTTGCTAAACTGATTGCATTCAGTCTTATTGTGCTATAAAGGTAGATCAAGGAAGGTCTTTTATGAAAGCGTGTAATGTCCTGAACATGCTGGTCATAATGAGATATGTATAAAGACTATGATTACAAAACTGTGGGCACAGGTTTCTATATATACAAATACATAATCTGAGCTGCAACTTCAACTACACCTCACAGCAGAGCAGTGAGCAGTCAAGCAGGGAGGGGCACCTCCCAAGCCAGGGGTTTACAGGAAACCACATTCAGGTAACTATCCATTGCCCAGCCCAGGAAGAGAGAATTGATGGACCATTAGAGTTAATGGATAGCCAAGAAGTCTCAGTGTCTTGCAAGTCAAGAGGGAATTTCCCCACTCTGAATAAACATAAATCACCATGGACTGAGGGGGTGGGGTGGGGGGGGGAGAAAGTCTTTTAAAAAACAGGGTGGGGACTGAGATTTTTTTCCTGAACTTGAGGGACCATCTTGGGTTGGGAGGCTGTTTGTCAACTCTGGATCCCTCCTATAGCTAGAGAGTATGCTAGGAAACTTGTGTTAGAAAAGGGGCATTATCTGATATTAAGTGTAAAACCTGATGTGGAGCCTATGCTTAGTTCCTGTGTAACTTGTATATTATTGCTTTCGCTTACTATTTCACCTTTGGATCATTGGGGTTTTTTTCCTATTAAAATTTTTTTTGTTTGTTTCTTTTCAGCCCAAGAAGGCCCCTGCTGTGCAAACTTTGTGGAACATGTATGCCATAGTAGCCAAGTGGCTGGTTTCACATCTTTGGGGTGATGAACTGAAGAGAAACGGTACTTAAGAACTCAAGGAGGATGTATTTGGAGAGACACAGGACTGGAAGGGCAGGTGGTGTCACCCTGCAAGGAGTACCTGTGCTGCTCCAGAGTTAGACCTTATGCTTCAGGGATCTGTGTCAGGGATCTGAACCATAGCTGTACAGCACAGAGACTCCAAGCTTACAAGACAAGCAGTGACAAAACCCCTTACTGGTCTGGTTGGTCACCAAAACGTCATATGCTTAGAGAACAGCTGCACATATTTGGTTAAGTAGTCATGTGTGTCAAGTTTCCTATTGTAGCTTTTGGGACAGAAGGTGGGAAATTAAAATATTTTCCGTGGTCACTCTCAAACATTTGTATTTGCAAGTAATTAAAGCTACTACGTAATTAGTAGCCTGCCTTATACTATTGCCGACACCATGGCAATATTAATTAGGCAAAAGCTAAATGTGAAGGTATTAATCACATCCTCTCAACTTAGGGAGCTGACCAATATTATATCATTGTTTCCTTTGGTATGATGGGATAACATGATTTTGGTAATTAATTGATCTTTAAATATTCATAGTACATAGGCCCAATGGCCTGTGATGGGATGTTAGATGGGGTGGGATCTGAGTTACTACAAGAAATTCTTTCCTGGGTATCTGGCTGGTGAATCTTGCCCATATGCTCAGGGTTTAGCTGATCTCCATATTTGGGGTCAGAAAGGAATTTTCCTCCAGGGCAGATTGGAAGAGGCCCTGGAGGTTTTTCACCTTCCTCTGTAGCATGGGGCACGAGTCACTTGCTGGAGGATTCTCTGCTCCTTGAAGTCTTTAAACCACGATTTGAGGACTTCAATGGCTCAGACATAGGTGAGAGGTTTTTCGCAGGAGTGGGTGGGTGAGATTCTGTGGCCTGCGTTGTGCAGGAGGTCAGACTAGACGATCATAATGGTTCCTTCTGACCTTGGTATCTATGAATCTATGACTCCCCAGTCTGTCTGTACCACCAGATGTCCCCTGTCTTATTCTCAGTTAGATCATAAGTTCTTTGTGGCAGGTACCCTTTTTTCCTCAAGTGTTTGTACAGCACCGAGGAGCCGTGGTCCTGGACAAGGAGTCCCGCTGCTACTGGAATACAAGTAAGTGATATCATATTTACGTTGATATTTATAGAAAACTCACATATTCAAATTGAATCATTAAGAGCTGGCATTTGTTTAGTGGAGCTATGGATTTCTTCTCTATAATCGCTTATCCTACTGGAATATGGATGATAAAATGTACTCCATTACTACCCTCTGTATAGTATTACATACACAGAGAGTTTATATACATAGAGACAAAAAAAAGAGTAAACAGCTGATTGGGGAAATAGAGCTGTGCCATGTAGACCATCACCTTCATTCAGAGACAAACAGATGAATATTCTCCAGAAGAGCTATAAACTATTATGTTCCAAAAGAAATGCTTCAGTGAAAGAGATTTATTGTTGCTTTCTTAATTTTAAATCATTTCCCATGCAGTGAGTTGCTGCATAATAAGCAAGGATGACGTTTGTTAATGCTGTTGGAATATTTCTCTGCATGATGAACAAGATCCTTTTACAGTCTGAAAACAGTGATAATTATATTTTGTACACTCTGCACTGAATCTATAATTCCCATTAGACCTAAAAGCTCTTCCAGAGCATTTCAGGTAACAGAGAACAATCGGAGCACTGCTGCCTGACGAGGTGCATTTTTCAATGGAGCAATAAGCCGTGCAACCTATATGTTAGTGACTCAAACTATAAGCAGTAGACACATAATATCAAGGACGACCATCTGTCTTAGAAGTCCAGGCAACACCAGTCAGTGTCATTCCTAAGTAACGTGAACATAAAAAAGCACTCAACCTCACAAAGCAATGGGACGCATATCTAGGCCTGAAACAATCAATCATTCATATATATTTCTTCTGCTTGCTGAAAAAAAATACTGAGGGAGCACAAAGTATGTTTGCCTTTAAGAGGAAATTTGATACAGCTGAATAGCTGATATAAAGAAGCTGAAAAAGTTTAGAACTGTTGGGCCAGATTCAGACTTAGGCCAAATGGGTAAAACTCCACTGAACTGGATGGAGATGCTACCACTTACAACGGTTCTGAATGTGACCCATTGTGTCTTTAAAAATTGGTGCAAGTTTACCTAATCTAGTTTCAGACTGAAGTATCTTCTTTTCAGGGACTGTGGGCAAAATCAAAGTTAAATCCACGTAAATCGGAGTCTGTGATGGTATAATGTACATCTTCTTCTAGCCCCCTCATGGTTTAATTTACACTTGCCTGGACTCCCTAGACTTCCTTACACTCTCACCCACTTACTGATGATGCAGGACTTACATATCACCACTGCCTCAGGCCTACTGGGTCTAGCTGAGTTTAAGGGAGCATAGGTTGATCACATCCCAAAGGGCCAGAAGAGAGGAGTGTAGCAGGAAAAATAACTGGAAAGCAGGTGTAAAAAAAGACTAAATAGGCAATCCCCGACCTTAACCTACACTTTCTTACTGACAGTGTTCAGGAACAGAGGCTTTTGCAGGAAAAGCAATTAACTTAGACTACTTTAGACTTAGGGACTAAATTCAGAAGTGAAGTGTAAGTATATGAGCATATTGGGAGTCTAACTGAGTGTAAGATGATGTAACTTACACACTAATGGGGACAGTAAATGATTTGTTATACCAGTTTTTACATCTGAATGTTGCTGTTTATTTGGATAACAACTCTTCCCTTATTATCTGTCATGTAAGAGCTGCACCTATATTTATGGAATTTATCCACAAGTTTGCAATCATATTGCCTTGGGAAATATTTTGAAACTAACCTTTTAGGTAAGCTAAACTGGCCATGCATATTTGGAATTTTATCTTTCGTAGTGGTAAATGCCTATGTATGGCCATGACTACAGTAGCTTGGCCATGTTAAAACGTTTTATCTTACTACACAGTATATAGAAGTCACAGCCAAATGAGTCCAGCCTTTAAAAACATAGCTTCAATCTTTCACTTATGTAACAGACAGTTTTGAGTAGCTTAATTTCATAGCCTTTTAGTCAAATACAAGGAAAGAGACCAAAATATGATAAACTAGTATCATCAGTACTCATTAGATTGCATGTACATCCTCAGGGTCTATACATCTCCAGTGTCTGAAGAATGTTGTATACACATACACACACAGTTAATATTTTATCTTTCCAATTAGCTGGTAACTGCAGAGGCTCAGCAAAGATCGGTCATTTTTATTTGGTATGGCTGTTTCTCCATAACTTCACTTCATGTTTTAAGGGCAAAGTTCACTCTGGGCCCAATTCTTATTTACACTTCTATACAGCCAGCACAACTTTTCAAGGTAGACTAGACCCAAGGCTACTTTACAGCAGTCTGGCAGCATGCACAGGCCTGAAAGTGAGTGTCAATACGAGTTATGTCCACCTTAAGATCCCTTGATGCGGTCAGAGTAATGCAATGTGCCCTTTGTGTAAATGATAATCAGGCCCCCCATCTCCATAAAGCTTGGGTTTTTTTAATGGCTGCTAACTCAGATGCCAAGGATGATAGTTAACAAAATTGTTATTAAAATATGTCACTGCTTCTCAAAGCACTTAAAGAAGTAGTATCATACTATGGAAATCTACAGTCTACACTGATTAGCACCCAACTCATTCTGGATAGGCCTTTAACAACATATGGTGGCGGTAAAAGGGGCTGCTATTGGTTTCATTTTTCTACCAGCAGTTTAGCTATCAAAAGTTAGGAACATTGCTAAATCAAGATGCTCTACATATTTAACCAGCATATGTCTGTAAGAACCGCCATTGCATTAGAGATTTAAGGTTAAATATTTTACTTCTATCCTACTACAGAAAACAGGTATTTCACTGCCTATTAATGGGTTCACACAAGTAATTTCTTTAAGAGCTATCTATGCCACATACAGCTGGGGAAGCTGACAACGATTCTTTTTGTGTCCAACTCAGTTAGAGCTATTTAGCAAAGTGTCCAATTTTCACAGCTTCAGCTTCTGAGACATTCCATTGTGGCTCTGCCAAAAGTTTCCCTGCACTACTTCTGTGGTGCTCCGTGCTTCAGTGGAGCATAAAGTTATCCTCCCACATCCATGGTTGGAAGGCGGCCCATATGGATGGCATCTTTAGAGAGAGCACTGATGCTTACCATGGCAAGAGTTCTCAGAGACAGACTGATAATAGCCCTGCAGCCCATTGGCTTTAAAGGAATACACTCACCCCACTGCCTTGGATTCTCTGTGCTCTATTTACAAGCTCGTTTTCAGCCTCTGGCCAATCAATCAATCATCTCAGCCCTCAGTGTTATTTTACCTCTGGCTAGTAACAGATGGATGATTCATTTTCAGTGATGTTACACAGGTGACTCATTTCTCAGATCCTTGAAGCACCATGTGTAATTCTATATGCAGTGTAGCACTGGGTCCATTATAAAAAATAGAGGGGAAAAAATGACACACACAAAAAATTCTAGAACAGCTGCAACATGATTGCATTGAACAAAATACAGTCTGATGGGATATCGGAGCTAAAAAATATTTCCAGAGTAATAATATAAAGCAGGGGAAAGGATTATACACATTACACGCTAGCAGTAAAACAAGGATCAATGTTCTAAGTTAAATCTGGATATTAATAAAACTCACAGAAAGTGAGTATGATATAAATATTTAATGAAGCAAGTTGTATCATACTCACTCGCTGCATTCAAACTGTGATTAGTTACATCTCTAGAAAATGTTATATAGTCTTTCCTTCTTGGTAAAAGAGGTTGCACTAGATTACACAAGAAACAGACCCAGAAATCTATGCTCCTTCAAAGGAATCCAACTACTTTATTCTCTGCACCAACGCTCATTGAATGAGCAAAATACCAGGAATAATTTTGTATTAATAAAATATACATACCAGATAATACATTATGTAAAACATTTAGTAGTTACTGAGAAAATGAATTATGTTTTCCAAACGTAAGCATAGAGTTTGGGGATTTTTTAAAGGTAATCTGTGTGGTCCCATGAAAGTGACAGATATGGTAAAACTTGAAAGAAGATCACAAATCAAATACAATGCTTCCACCTCAGATGAACATGCCTATGATTTTAGTCCTCACTGGATCACCTCTGCAAGGAAAAGAAGCAATTTAGTCTCTAGATTAAGTCTGCTTTACTGAACAGGTGATTGCCAATTAGGTCAAACTGTACTAAATAACATTAGCTAGTTGTTTTCATGATGTGCATTAATATCCACTGAAAATAAAACTGAAACCAATCAACACATTTCATTTTGGAACTAAGTTAAGATTCAAACTGCAGTCATAGAATTTAAATGATAAGTCAGTTCATTTACGAAAGCACCTCATTCCTCAAAAGTTAAATAAAGTGTTCAGTTTCACATTTTGAAATGTATGCTTTGCCTTAATAATCAAGAGTATAATTTTATCATTTGTAAAGAACCAACAATCTTAGCAGAAGAAATGAACCACCTTATAAAGTCCAGGTACCATACCTTTGAATATGGAACTACTATATGACATTCTGAACACTGTGCAACTCACTGCTGATGATTCGGTTGGTTTGGAATGGAATGTCTGTTCAAACTCCACATCAACAAAGGCCTCACTAAATGGAATTAGTAAGAGAAAAAAAGTATTTTGATGGAGTTTAAAGAGCTCTCCGTCCAATCATATGTCCTACAGTATTCGTCTCTTTTACAAGGTAGCACAGTCATATGATAAAGTTAGACATCAAAAGAATGTCAACTAGTCACTCGTCCATTTGCCTCTTTTTCTCTTTCTAAATTTAAGCACCATTTCTCATCTATATGTATTTGCCAGAAGCAAAAGGCAATAGCCTTTTACAGTAGTATTAGTAAAATCCACACGTTGCATCAGTTTTGCATTAGATTTACCTTCCTCCAAATCCTGAGTTTCACAAAGTTTTCATAAGTTCACCTTACCCACCCTATTATGTCACTTCAGATCCCATCACCTTTCCTCCCTTTTATAAGTTTAAGTGTAGTTATTCAATGGCTCGGTCCAATGCTCAGTGAAGTCAGTGAGAGTCTTTTGATTGACTTAAATGGACATTGGCTCATTTCCCTCGTGCCTAGGCATCTAGAGTTATTGGGAACATCAGAAGAGCTGGTTTCAGATTCTTCTTTTAACAGTTACAATCCACTATACTTGAGAAGTCACTATAGTAGGAGGAAAACTTTCCCCTTGGACTGTGCACTAGACAAGTAATAACAGATGGAAACTGTATTGTGTAGAGAGTGGACACACGCATTTAAGTCATTACATGATTTTTTATGCAATGTAGATTTTTTTTTAAATGTAGTTGCCAATTCCACTTTTTTTTTACATTATAACTAGGACAGACCAGATGGTGACGGCTTAGCATAAATTCATCCATTAAAATAACGTACAGAACAAAAAGTGATTAATTCATTGCAGTGGCAGGCATACATTAATTGTTATGGGGCAACGTATTCACTATAAAGTGATTGGTTTCCAAAGTAAAGAATGTTCAGATGCAAACAGAATTTATTACTATTTCCCTACATCAACTCTGTTCTTTCCTAATGACTTCATCCCATCTGAAATCTGCTTCTCTATTCAAATAAAGAAAATAAAAACAATAAAATTAGGGTTGAAGCTTGCAGAAATTATTCCCACCCTTCCATTTGTCCCATCTTCAGCTTGATGGAAAAATAATCAACCTCCCTTGGTTTTGTAGCCATTTCATCCTGAAGCCATGTTTCACTAAGGGAAATTTTGGTAGTTCTTATTCCTCTGGCTAGCTAAACAAGATCAGGTTTTGTTAGTATTTAGATGGGAGACCTCCGAAGCTGGCATAGTGTACAGTATCTATGGGAAGACACATGACTGACTCAGGTGTAGTAAGCACAAATGGGATTCTTCATTCAGAATGTGGACAGACACAGATCCTGTAGTGCTCTGGCTCAGGCTGCAAATAGAGCCTTTGTGTTCTTACTTTGTACCATCTTTGGGTGACATACAGAACCAAGATTCTTATTACTCTCCATTATTAAAGAGCCTTTGGCTTTTTCCCTCAAGAATAAGTGTATTAGCTCTGCCAGTTTCCTCAGATTTCAACTCACCACTTGCAGAAATCAATAGAAGTTTACCTGAGTACAATCTGATTACAAACAGAGTTTGAATGGGACCCATTCCATCTACTTAAATTCATTCCCCTTGAAGATTTAGTTGGATAAGTTATTCTTCATTTCCGTGTAAATACTTGATTATGATTGCTGACAAAGAATGGTTACAAGCCATTGCATCAGTAGCTACATTTTAGTGGTTAGTGAAGAGATCCTTGCAAACTCTGGACAAGAATTTCAAAATTATTCTATTTATTCTTTAAAAAATAATACCTTCCAACCTTCTGTTTCAGACTTCACTGCCGGTCCTGAGACCTCACATCTCTTGTTTATGTTAAGGTCTTCTTCTCAGCATAGAAGAGGCACTTGGAACATTTACTAATGAAATCACCAGTCCTTCCCCTCCTGTATTGCAGAGATTAGGTTGAATTAGGAAAAGTACCTGAAGTGCTCCTCTGAGCATCAGATTCTTTGACAGCAGCAGCAAAGATATTTTTAACAAAATGTTTTTGAATGAGGATTTTAAAACAGTATTTAAGCAGGGCAAATTACTGTATGTGATCACAGTAAAAACAGGAAATAAGTTCAATCACATCTATGAGACTCAGATGGCCTTCTCCTCAGCTGGGCTAAGTCATTGATGATCTATTTTGACATCAAGGACACCATGCAGATTTACACCAGCTGAGGATCTGACCCAAAGAGTATGCTTTCAAAGATATGAAACAGCTTTCCTTCTTGCAAATACTGTATATAGGATATCGATAGCGGGGCTTAGGTAAATATGTCTAAGTAGAAAGTATTACAAGAAACCAGTTAGGAAATATAGTCCAGTTTCCTTAAATATTACATTACTAGGCTCTACAGTCTCAGCAGACTCTTTATTGAATATAAATTGCATGACCATTTGTATGCATTGTGAATTACAGCATATGCCCCAATACTTGTCATGTTTGCAGAATTAGAGGGCTACAAGACGGGAGCAGGAGAAAGACGACATCTTCTTCCACAATCGAAGCAGAAGAAAGGGAAAGTTCCTTTTCTGAACCAATCCAAATTTAGGTTTAAGTTTGCTTGGGGAATTGTAGCAGCTGGTATGAAACTTGGAGGGAAGAATTTGGAGGAGGCACCAAGATAATCTGTATTCACATGGCTAGGCTGCTAGCTACAGTTGCAGCATCTCTGTAAACAGTTTTCTTAATACAGAGCCCACTTAGTTTTAACACAGGATCCTTTCCTGTTGTTACCCAGCATGCATTGCATGAGATAGGGATGACCACATTTGCAGCCTAGTTTTTGTTTTCCAAATCAGTTCATCCAGACCTAAAGAAAACCCTGAAATATGGGAATCTCCTGCAGTTTGCTTGATGATCTAGTGGAATGCTGAGCTCAAAACAGTTGTTATGGGCTTGATTCAGAAGCTATTGGATAAGGTTCTATGTCCTGAATTATGCAGGGTGTCATCTTAGACGATGATAATCGTCCCTTCTGGCCTTACAGTCTATAATAAAAAGTCTGAAAATCTCTCCACTGAATTCGATAGACAAATGGTAAATTATATACCAGATTCAACTTCCCTTAAAGTGAATGGGAGTCTTTCCATTGACTGTTATGGGAGTTGGACCAGACCCCATAACACCTTACAGAATATGAAATATTTTATGCACCAGATTTCTAACATTCTAATTTATAACAGATAGCATTTGAGTTTTTTCCAGTGTAAAAAATGGTAGAGGTAAAGTTACCCATTAATGAACAGATACTAGATTTTGTTAACAGTAAGGAGAATCTAGTGTTTTTATTCCCATTCACTTATAAATGTACTTTTTCCTATTTCCCCCCTTCCTTTTGCTTTGTTTTAGGCAGTTGTAATTTATTGGGTTTTTTTTAATGTTCATAAATGCTTTTGGGAAATTATTGATCTTGTCTGTAAACCCCCAAAAATCTACAACTTGCTTATTTGTCTTCCCTATCCAAAAATACACCATTTTTGTTGAAATATTTGCTCATTAGTGAAAGCAAACATTTCTAGTGATGCAGTGCAACTATTACCACTAGAAAAGCAACATGCTCAATGTTCATTATCTCTGTGGTGGGTTTTGCAAGATCAAAGAGACAGCAGCAACATCAACACAGTGTTTACAAGAGGTACAGGCATAGAAGGCTACAGCAAACTTATTAAGCTCTTCAGAGAGCATGCTGGTGAGTCAGGCAGTTCTCTGCAGTGTTGTGTGACTTTTTTGTACAGATCCTTGATAGAAGTTTTGATCTAGCTGAATTCCAAACCCTATCTCCCTCCGTGTGCACAGCGTTTTAAAGATTTGATTTTTTTCCATTTGCTTTATTTGTTTAATTTATGGCAATACTTTGTTTTTAATGACATCATTAAGGTCAGGCTAATTTTTAGGGGTCTGAATCTGCACCCATTGAAGATGATGACTGAAAACTCCCATGCAGCTTATCATAATTATATATAATATAATTATATAAAATACAAGTAAGGATGCATTCAACAGTAGATAACAAAAGGAAGGAGCCAGGATAGATAAAAAAAAAAAAGAAATAAGGCTAGGAATCTTAAAGAAGGGGGAGTGTTAGAATGATAAGAAACAGCAATAAAACTGTACTTCTAGAAAAGGAGAAAAAATACCCAAGAGTTTAGACTACAGATTCTTTTGCTTTTTCTCTATCTTTTCAGGAGGTTTTCTAAGGGCCAGATTGTATCAAATTGAGCAATATCTTACTCTTTGAATAGTCCCATTGTAATCAGTGGACTATATAAAAGTCTGATACTGCTCCATGTGAGTAAGGGCAAAGCAATGTGAGCCAAAAAGAGAACACAAACACATTAGCAACCTTTCCTCCCAGAGTTCCTCACCTACTACATCTTGCTCTATGAAAATGTCACATAAAAAGGCTTTCCTTTCAACCAAGTCAGAATTCAGCCCTTGGAATTTGACCATGCTGCAGGATAGATTTTCATACCATGTTGAGAAGAACATATTTGAGTGAGAGGAAGATCTTCAGTAAGCAGAAAAATCTTACAGGAATTCAAAGAAGCAAAATGTAGTACAATTCAGAGGAACCTTTCTAGGTTCATTGTGAGCCTGAGGAGGCCACTGGGTGAAGAGCAAGGTGGTCCAAAGCTACCATTCAAAAGTGTGTTCGAGGGCAAAAGAAAAGAAGGCATTGTTTAACTGAAGGAGTTTTCCAGAGACTATAACAGTTTGCTAGTATTATCATAATGTAATAAAAAACTATGAAATAACTTTGTCAACCTTGTCATTTCAATTTTTTATGACTGGTCTTTCTTTTCCTGGTTATGTCAGTGAACTCTTATCTCCTCCGCATATTGCCATGGGCCCAAAGTTTGTTAAAAAAAAAAAAAGAGTCCTGTCACACAAGTGTCACATGTAATAGCATTACACCATAGCAAACATTGGCTTTAGATACTCCTAAAGATCTAACGTCACAGGTTTTGCAGGATCTTTTGGTTCATCTGCATTTGCAAGAGCATGCACCTTTTGCTGCTCTAGTTCTGTCCACCATTACAAGCCATTTTTAGATTTCAGGGCTTCACTCTTTCATTTGCACCCAATATAAATCATTCAAGAGCTCCATTATGGTCAGTTACACTGCTACAAAACTGTTATAAATAAGAAAAGAATCAGGCCTCATAACTTGCAAAAGCACAGCATATTGTCAGTGCTGGCTGACAGCCAAAGAAAATATATTGTTCTAAAGACCACCACTGACGAATAGCCCACTCTGTTATTTCATTCTTCCCAACTAAAGAAAATTTAGAAACAATCAAACCTGTTATCAGGATAACAAAGGTATACTTTAGATATAACACAACGGAGCCTTTCACTCCTTGGGCTCATATATTTCTAGATAAAAAAAGTCCATGGAGAAGGATGGAGTCACTGAAAGCAACTTCAAGTGTGGAAGGGAAAGTTAATTACACAATAATCTCAGAAATGCAGAGCTGAAAGGGATCTCAAGAAGTCAACAAGTGCAGTTGTAACACAGACAGACCCCAGTTCGGTGGGCGGGATCCAACCTGGGACCTCTGGAGCTAAATGCATGAGCCTCTACTGCATGAGCTAAAAGCCACATGCCTGTTAGCTAAGGCTGTAGCAGATTCATTAATCTCTAAGTGGTCTCAGTGCCACTAGAGGGGACAGAACACCATGCCCAGGAGGTGTGTGGGTTACACAGTGCCCTGAGCTGAGCCTGGACCAAATAAACCTAGAACATTCTTAATGTTGGTCTACTAAAGAAAGTAAAGTGAGACCACCTTATGTGTAACTATCTTCTGACCTACTGTACATACAATAGTCCCAACTCTTGCCTGCCTGGGGATTTTGGTAACTAAATAAACTAAAAATTGTCACCAAGTTTGACTATACTTGGGATTTTTTCCTATAGGACTGCTTCTGTTGTAAACCCTAGTTCCCTCTGCCAGATGGATAGTCCAACTCCCCTTATATCCTGTTTAAAAACAAGGCTTACCTGCTAGAACAGATGGAAGCCAGTCACCCAGGCCCACACTACCCAATGGCATCAGATATCAGTGTAACAAGCCTCAGACCCAAACCCTGATGTAGTGTATGACCTCCACCCTCCACCTCCACCCTCCCAGTCATCCAGCACAAGGCAGCAATGGTGTAAAAAAGAGAGTGGGGGTGGTGGTGAGTGAAGCAGCAGCTCCCTGATGTTGGAGGTGAAGAGGGAGAGGGAAAGAATGGGGGGCATGAGGAACACATCCTCGGGTGCTTCAGGTCAAGATCTCCCCCATTCCTGTGTATTGTCCCTGACGGTGTCTCCACTCCACCACTCCATTCACCAAAGCCGCCAGCTCCTCCAAAATCTCATGCTGGCCTGTAGGGTGAGCAACCTTACATGTGTAGCAAACAGTAGCATGTTTCACTTAAAAGTGATTCCTATGTCCAGGGTATATTGGATGTGAAGTGCTCTAGGCTTGTATCACCACTTGGATGAACCCATTTTGGAGAAAAATGTAGCAGTTATTTAGAAGTACACAGCAATATTACATAGAGGCTCAAAAGGCATTTCAGAGGTACAGGAAGAGTGAATGACAGTAATCCATACTGGAAGAGAATATCCACATCTGAGTGAGATGGCTACATTGTCCTAGTCAGCCGCGGATAGGAAAAGCACTACATGCCACTGCTGCTATCTGCTTCACCTTGAGACTATGAGCCATACCGGAGGAAGAAAAAACCCCCCACAGAACAACAACTTTCCTTCCTCTATTCCTCAAGGTCAATTTCCTCCACTAACCTACAACCATCACTTATGTGTTGTCTAGGCTGAGTATCAGCCAGTTTGCTCCCACCTGGGTCCAAATTTCAAGGTTTGAGGAAGCATGCAAATGACAGAATTTGAGTTTGATTAAAAGTGAGTGTTGAGATGAAGGGCATCCACATACTGGTACATTGTCTTCTAGTAACGCTATCTGTTGCAAGAGTATTCCATACAAATTGAACAGAAAGAAAAAGAGGGGTGACAACATTGAGCCCTCTGGCATCCTGCATACCACCACTCTCAGAGAAGCAGAGGAATTGCTCAACATCAAATTGCAGAATTTTCTAATGAGTCAACAAAAACCTTGTGGTCAATGGTAAAGTCTGCTTATACTATGGTAGTTGATACTATGGGGTTGGGTGATGTACAAAACCCTAAGGATGATAGGGATGCAGATTCTATGCTCTTGCATGCACATCCATTCTTAACACTTTTGCTACTAGTCTTGTGGATGTTATGGTAATTGTTACAGAGTCCATAGGGACCTTCCAGATGATCTTTCTGTAGTTTTTATAAGGATGGTTCTCCAACAATTGCAGAGCTTATAAACATCATCAATATAGACAACAACAAAAAGTTAAATCATAACTCCAAAAAGAAGCAAGGGGAATGGCAGAATATATACATGTGAATTATGGGCATGGAGGCCTTAGCCTCCCCCACAAAATAGAGATTTAATTAATAAAGGAAACACTGAATTTGGACCAGAAGCACATTTATCTCACTTCATTAAAAATAGACAAATTTAGTCATGGTACAAAACATCTCATTAAAGCATTACTTACAATTCTGAAACAGTTTCAAGCAATGTTCTTCATTCTGGGTTTCCTAAAATGAATTCTGCTGCACCAGATGCAAGCTGTAAGTCATTCTTTTTGTCCTTGTGTACATGTTCAATCATACACCAGTTAAACTGTGACTGTCCCATTGTGGGTGGAAGCCATGTTTTAATACAAAATAGAACACTAAAACTGCATCACTTACAAACATTAATTTTGGTGTAATCAGCAACCATTTTTAAACAATCAACTTCACCCCTTCAGAAAACAGGGGATATCTGATTTGCCTGAGTGAACTGAGATTTCTGAACTGAATTCAGTGACCTTGCGTAAGTTGACAGAAGGCTTGCAACAGTGAAACTGAGAAATCTGTTAGTCATGGCTGAAAATTGGAACCATACATCTGAAGTAAGTCTTAAGTTTGAATTTTTTTTGCATTCGGAGTTAAGAGCTTGAAGATTTACAATAATTGTGTGGCCTCTTTGCTCAAGTATGGAATATTTGACACTGTAAAAGCATTTACCTCAATGTAGATTACTTATAAAATTCCTTGCTGAATTTGGGTAGCTGGGTTCACCTGTCCCTATTTGCATTTTCTTGGGAACTTCTCTTCCTTGGAAACTCAGGCATTCTGACTATCTTTAACTTTAAAACTTTTCTGGTGGATTTGCTCCCAGAGTAAGTTGGAGCTTTCATTTGATCAGGTGGACTGAAATGTTACATTTTGTTTATGTAACCTCCTTGATTCCTCTCATTCCCAGAGCCTTTGGCAAAGGAAAGCCACAGGGGAACAGTGATGGGCCTGCAGAAGTCATGGAATGCCAACATGTTCCGTCTTTCGAAACCCTTCACAGGAAACATCCCCACATGTCACTATCCCCCATTGCTCACCCCTTCTGATGAGGGCAAAGACATTAAAGTGTATGCAGTCTTGTCCTCAGTTCTCATCACAAAAATTTTTAAAATATGGTGTTGTACTTTCAAAGTTGTATTTGAAAAATATTCTAAGAACATTTCATTTTTCGTAGATTCTAAGGCCAGTCAGGACAACTACAATTATCTAGTCCCACTTCCTGCATACACAGGCCATAGACCTTCCCCAGAATATTTCCTAGAGCAGATCTTTTAGGAAAACATCCAATCTTGATTTAAAAATTGTCAATAATGGAGAATCCATCACGACCCTTGGTAAATTGTTCTAATGGTTAATTACTCTCATTGCTAAATATGTACCCCTTATTTCCAGTCTGAATTTGTCTAGCTTCAACTTCCAGTCATTGGATTGTGTTCTACCTTTCTCTACTAGACTAAAGAGCCATTTAATGTGTTTTATGCCTTAATTGTTCTTTTTACATTTTTCTAGAAAGTAAATCTTCTGCCTTAGAGTTAGTAAAATGTCATCATTTGTTTAACTCTGCTTCTCCTTCTGAGTATGGTGAAGTTAGGGTGTGTTTTTTGATTTGGGAACTGGCCCTAAGCCTACAAGTAATGTAACTGTATTGCTTTCAACATTTTGGTGCCATTACAGTTGAAATATTTTTGAGTCTCACCCAGCTCATCCCCAAGCTTCACAAATATCTGAAGTCCTAGGGATACACACAAGGAAAAAAGTGTACTCTAATAATCTCTACTAATTTTCAATGTAACAGATGTTTTACACACAGGCAGTAAAGGTGTGATGCCTTTCTTAATACCTTTATTGAACATTTTGAAATTCAAAAATAGGAAAGAAATTACTGGCAATTTAACTGCCAGTAGCCTGTACTCCCCCGACCCCCAAACACAAACCAAACCTTAAGCTCTTTCAAGTAAATGTTGAATTAGGATTCTCTAACACTTGCCAGAATTCTTAGTCAATAAATTAACACAGTGGGTGCATTTCTCCTCCCTACCTGCCCAAGAGACAATACATTAAAAGTGTTTAACTACTCCCAATAACAGAGGTTTCAAACAAGCTGTGCACTGTGGCACATCCAAAAAGTAATGTAAGCACACAATGATAACCTTGTCCAGTTGATGGAAACCAATCCCATACTTTAAACTGTTCTCAAAGGTTGAAAATTAGGGGTTGTATTTCTCAGAGAATAGTGTTACTCATTAAAGTACCTGGAAACACAGTATTTCACAGAAATAGTGCAAACGGACATTCACCCATTTAAAGCAAAACCAGAAACCATTGTGTACAGTTATAGATGCAGTTAGGGAGATGCAAAATAAAAAGAGTAATATGTACAAATGACTGAAGCTGTTGCTATCAGACATTACACCCCATTACTTTTAAAGTGAGTCACAAATGATTAAGTGGGTTACATTCAGGTGTGAATAGGGAGGACAAAAACACATTTAACAATGAGCGCATAACAACAGCAAAATCAAACTTCCACAGCAAAAATCAACCCCAATCTTCTAACACAAGGAGGTGCCCTGTAATAATTGGGTTTGTAAACATTGGCTATATGATATGCAGTAACGGATAACAAACTTCAGCACCTTTACTAGGAACAACCGCCCTAAAAATCTGTGTAGCTCCATAACTATGTTTCCTCGTGTACAGTTAAAGCTGCTTCACCAAAAGGAGCTGAAGAGGTCCCTTAGCAAAAGCACAAGGCAGATGTCATCCTCTGCCTCCCTGTTGTGATAGGATGTGTACACATATGGCATCCTTGATTTCCCTTGCTCACTGGGACCCAGGAACAGTATGCATGTGCCGGTGGGGGGATGGGAGGAGGGAATCCGGCTGCCTATATAGACTTTGCAAACCAGATGTGTCCTGACCCCACTCAGGACCAAAACAACAAAAAATTCACACACCACTCTCTTGCCCTCACAAATGTTGTGAGGTGCACAGCAGGTAATGATCATATTAACATTATTTGCTACACTGGCATCCAGATGGGTCTGGAAGCAGTGTCAATGAGCCTTAAGCCTACCAAACACATATTCCATGACTATTCTGCAGCTACTTAGTGTGAATTCTTTTTTTCTAGGGCCATTGACATCAAGGTACAGTTTCACAAGTATGGAATTGACACAAATACACCATATAAAACAATATAGTTTCTGGGGAATAAAGTCTTGCTTCCCCCTTCAAGTACAATCCCGATCTCCTCAGCACCGTGGTATCCATGAACCTTTCCAGTGCTCTCCACGATACTATTCATGAATCTGTCTCCGCGATCCACTAAACTTTGTAAAACCTTGGAACAATAGCCTTTTCTATTCACTTACTCACTTGACCCTTGTGATGGGCAAACTAATGGGATGTGTGTGTCATCAATAGCCCCAGCACAGTTCAGAAACTCCAGCCTCTGAAAACCAGCTATTATTTCTGAAAAGTTTCTTATTGCAACCACCTATGGGTAAACCACAGTATTAATTGCCTCACAAACCTCCATAACCATGATCCCAACAGTGGACCTTCCAATCCCAAAGTGGTTAGCAAGAAACATATCACGGTCTGAGGTAAAAAGTGCCCACAAGACAATAGCTACCCATTTGTGAACTGATATGGAGTCCCTGAAACACGTGTTCTGGCATTGATGGATTGGTGCAAGCTTTTCACGCAGCTCCATGAAGGTCAGTTTGCTCATGCAAAAGTTCTGCTAGTTATCCCAGTTTTTCAAAATGTGATTCCACCACTCCATGCTATTTCTCCTGCACCAGGAGCAATGGTGAACGGAGAAGGAAACAATGGCAATAACAATATACATATCTGAATTTTTATCAACCCACACAGCCTACCATCTTCAATGAGGAACTGCTTTGTAAACAGCATCTCCAGGAGAGCCTCCTACCCAATTTTTCAAGTAAATAGGTGAGAGGCTATGTGAATCTGCAAGAGCCATCAGCACATGTGTGAAGGTGGGGAACATTCACCACCCCCTCCACACACACATACAGGTTCTAGAGTCTCCCTCTGATGCAAAGACCTATGGGTTATTACCCCTGAAGTGGTAGTGATAATTCATGTACCTAGACTGGCAGTGTGGATGCAGGTAGATGTGTGTACAGAGTGTTATGCCCACATCCAGCACTGCATTGGTGGTACAGGTATAGGAGCATGCATGAGCATGAACATGATCCAGTACTCAGTGTAAATATAGCCAATGAGTTATCAGGAGACTGTCCTGGCTACAATAATTAGCTTATTTAACTCTATCCCCTCCATCCCCCACAAAAAATTGTCGATGCCCTGGTATACTTGCTCCATTTGTGTATAGTTGCATAAATTGTAGAGGGGAGGTTGTAAGTGCTGATGGCTGAATCACTTTTGTATCTTGCTGCAGTAGCTCCCAAGAGATCCATTTGGCATCCTGGGATAGCCAGAGCCACAGGGATGCCTCTTTTCCCTGACCACACCCCCTATCCCAGGGGAGAGGGCCAGAAGGAAATGCAAAGAGCAATATGCCAGCGTTGTCCAACTGTGGGATTACCTGAGAGAATCTGCCAGTAAGTGGCAAAGTACAATTCACAACTGCTTTGTGCTGGCAGACTGGCACAGAACAGCCACAGCAGGGGCCAGGATCGGGCCCTGCACCAGAGAGCTTCCTATTGAAATATGAGGCAAGACACAGGTGATAGCTAGAAGACCACAGTTAGGTAATATAGGTAAAAGGGGGAACAAGGTTTACAAAAATATGGTTTTGCTGCTAGGCTTGTTCATGTCTTGGTAGGTGATCTCCATGTACATGTGAATGTATGTTCACATACATGCAACTTGAGTGTACGTGTTATTGTTTTAACTATTATAGACCACAGGATTGCATGTTTAATCTGTGATGATTGTATTAATATTGTTCATTGTCTCAAACTGAGCACAGATCTTTGTCTCAGCACTACTTCTTGAGGTCTGCTTGGTACACAGTCCGGCTACTTTATCTGTGTGCTGCACCAGCTGCAGACGGAACACAGTGACTGCGTATAAATGTTGCCAGAAGTGCTGGTTGAAGTCTGGCGTGTGATGTTATTGGCATTCCCCTGGCAACCAGGCCACATTGAAGGCTCCCTTATGGGGCACACTGAGGACACAATTAATCAGCCTATGTCATTAGCATCCTTAGACATTATAAACGATCTGTCTGAGTCTGGTGCACTGACACCTCTCAGTGGATTGCAGCATTTGTCTTAACAGAATGTATCCCTATATCCAGGCAAGTAAGAACTTACACAAGTACCATCCCTCCTTCCCAAGATGAAGAGCCTGGAGGAGGCAACACTTTACTCATGCTGCTCACAGCTGGTTATCGTTTCTACAGCATCTGCAAACTATACCATATCTTTACTCAGTCAGCAACTACACTCAAATGTATGCATGGGCAAGAGAGATCCTAGACCATTAGACCTGACAATCAAGTGACCACTCGGCTGTTGCCTTGGTTGCAGGAATTGTATTGGGATTTGCTAATTGAATGCTCTCAGCTGGTGTATGGATTTGGCTACCTGCTCCAGTGACTTGGTGATATCATCTGAGTGTCCTGTCCTGTAACTAACACTGAGTGAGTAATCAATTTTTTAGTTTGGTGGGCAAACTAAAACAAAACAAAACAAAACAAAAACCCCACAAAATGTTTTGTTCAACCTGAAACAAAAAATGTCATGACCCTGAAACAAAGTTTTTTGGGTTTTGGGGGTGCTTACTCTTTTTTAAAGAACACATCTAAAATGTCTAAACAAACAAAAATCAAAACATTTCATTCAGAAAGTGTCAGTGAAGGATTCTGACTTTGAGGGTTTTTTGGCTAAAACTACTCACCAAATTCAACCTGAATTTGTAAATAGTTTCAGCTAACCCAAAACTACATTTTCAAGTGAGTAAATTGTTCACATGAAAAATTTAATCGAACTCTAGTTGTAACACTTGTCCTTCTCACAGCCACCTAGCTGCACGAAAAGCCATGTGACAATTGTAAGTTCTCTGTATTGCACACTTCTTTATGCTGTGTACTGGGTGCAATTGTGGAAATTATGTTTATACAGCACCTAGGGCATTGTGGGTGCCATGGAAACTAATTAGTAATTACATTGGATGATATTTTCAAATGTTCCTGGACATGTCCAATGGGAAGCATTGGCAATCCCACCCAATGTCTAGGTTTCTCATGTTCATTCTATCTCCCTCATACTGTTTATATGTGTTCTTAAGAGAATGTTATGTTTTATACACACACAAACTCCTTACTGTATGTCTAGCTGATGCATGTTCTAAATATTTTTTGTAGTATATACAAAAGTCAAAATAGCCCTGTTTGGCCTAATGTTCCATTCCTGGCATTATTATATTGCTGTAACAGAAGTGCCTAGCAACCCTACACAGGGATCCATTGTACTAGGTGCTGTACAAAAGTACCACAACAGCAGCCACCATCTGTGATTGAGACAATACATTGGAGGTCAATTATCAGATAAATGAGGAAGGTGGGAGAAGGAAGGGGAGAGGGAGACCAGGTAACTGCAGACAGGTGTTATTGTGTAGGTTCATAGTGGTCTCACTAGTTATAGGTCATCACCATCCTAATAAGTCCTAGCAATTCTTGATGTCTACCATTGTCCAGTTGTTGCTAATGTTGAGGTTGCTGTTCATTGACCTCGTTATGGGGACATTTTTGTTTTCAGGCACCCTGTGGGCAATGGATCACTGTGGTGGTTATATTTCATTCTGTGCCTTCTTGAGGCCCTTCAGTCACTATTCCTCTTTGCTAATCACTGCCATTTTTTTTTCTTTCCTTGTTCCTGGCAGTGCAATATACTTTTTCCAAGCTTGCCGTGCTGTCTCCACACTCCTGAGAGCACAATCTTTGACTGAGCCTGCAATACTTTATTCAAGTGGGGAAAAGTGAGCAGAATCTCTGCCTTTGGGTGAATCAGCACATAGTGATTTTAGGTATAGTAGTCCCTCAATTATATGAGCCACAGCCCCTCTGGCAAGATGCAGCAAACACAAGTGTATAGATAGCCCTTTCTGGCCATTAGTTTGGCATTTAAAACAAAACAAAACCATGACATAGCTGGCTACTTTTACTTTGGATTTTTATTTTCTCTCTCATCAGTACATGCACAAGGGTAGCCAGAATTTACTGTTTTGCTATAAATGCTTCTTGGTATTTTAATGTGTATTTTTTCCTTGTTTGTTTCTTAGTGCTTTTGTTCTCCTGCTCACATTTCATTTCCTGATCCTTGGTATCCATAGGGCCATTTTCCATACATTAAGTTTATTTGTTCTCTTGGTTCATACTGTAGCCACTAACAACAGTAAACTCCTATTTGTTTTTCCTCTAGTGCATAAAATCCCGGCTTCCTTTCTATTGTCATTGGATTTCAAAACTAAACATGCTGTAGTCCCTTGAGTAAGCCACAATATATAGATGAACTGAATAGTATATTGTTACATACATGCTCTTAAATTCACATTTTGAAAAATTAATGTGAGCATTTGGGGTTGGCAGCCCTTTTTCGAATAGGATGAAATCAATTTTTAATCCTGAAACACTGTCAGAACAAGACATGCACTTACCAATGAGTATGCTTGTTTCTAGAACACTGCATTTGTACATGCTCAGAATAATTTTATATTCATTGTGATTAGAGCAAACTGCTTACTCTCAAGGAGTTGACAAATATTAAAGATTTCCACTTTAGGGCTTTACCATGACATCAAAGTGGCATTACATCTTTGCAAAGATCTGTTTCCTTGGCAACATGAAGCAAACTATTCAGTTCACAGGTGCCTATAGAGAGTAACTGAGATTCTATTTTCATGTTAAATACCAAAACTTAATGTGGATAATGCCATTGTACAAAATATACCACTGAGTTAAAAACAAGATGTTATACCTTCAACAAACAGTGGAAACAGATGCTTTGGAATATCAATAACTTCAAATTACCTGTAGACAAAATGTGTTTGAAATCAAAAGTATGAGATGTTTTCATGTGTACATGTATGATTAGTTTAAAAAAAAACATTGGACACCCAGAATATTGGCTGATAAAATGAGTATATGAACTACAGACCGGTCAGCCTCACCTCAGTCCCTGGAAAGATCATGGAGCAGGCCCTCAAGGAATCCATTTTGAAGCACTTGGAGGAGAGGAAGGTGATCAGGAACAGTCAACATGGATTCACCAAGGGCAAGTCATGCCTGACCAACCTGATTGCCTACTATGATGAGATAACTGGCTCAATGGATATGGGAAAAGCAGTGAATGTGATATACCTTGACTTTAGCAAAGCTTTTGATATAGTTTCCCACAGTATTCTTGCCAGCAAGTTAAAGAAGTATGGATTGGATGAATGGATCATAAGGTGGATAGAAAGCTGGCTAGATCACCGGGCTCAATGGGTAGTGATCAACCGCTCAATGTCTAGTTGGCAGCCAGTATCAAGCAGAGTGCCCGAAGGGTCGGTCCGAGGCCCGGTGCTACTGATATGCCCGTTACTCTGGGGTATGCTCATTTATTAGTGTTACTCTTCGGGGGGGCGGGGGGGCGTTTCTGTAATTCTGTTAATGTACTGCTTATGTCACTTGTGTGTTCATATGGAGCTTTACTCCTTCCTTCTGCAAGTCCCCTCCCAATGGAGCTATCCTGCAGGACCTAGGTTCCCCAGGGCTGGGTTTCTCCAATGCTAGAAAACACACACACACACACACACACACACACACACAAGTCTGAGCAGACCGGGTCAATCAACACTCTCAAGCTGATCCCCTTATATGTCCCTGTACTCAAATGGGCTGGGTTAAGCAGCACCTTCAAGCTGTCACGCTTATGTGCCCCTGGTCTCAATAGGCTGGGCTGAGCAGCACTTTCAGCTGCTCCCCCGCGGCCCCCTTATGTGTAACAGGTTTAAGACGTACCTATCCCACTTTCACGTCACAATTGTTCTGGTAGTAACCCACTTGATGAGCAAACACCACAGTATTTTTGGGCGCTACAGGGATCTTTAGCTTAGGTAAAAGAAGCATTGCTGCAGAGTAAATGGGGGAAGCTAAAACCCAAAAGAGTAAGTGCACAGAGAGAGAGAGAGAGAGAGTAGCAACTGGCTTAACCATAAACATTATTTATTGAATAATAGTGATAACTACACAAGGAGGATTAAACCAACATAACATACATTATTAAAGGTTAATACCTAAGATAGAAAGAGAGAGAGAAAGAGGGGGATCTCACCCACTCCACGAGGCTTGAACTGGTCGGGGTTCTCAGGTGACAGTGGTAGCTCAGGATCCTTGGTGCTGGAGACAGGCAGAGCCTCCAGCACGATCAGTCAGGAGAAGATGGAGTCCAAGTGGAACTGATGCATAGTTTGGATCTAAGCATCAGTACACTGACTGGAGGTGGAGTAGGGATTTTTGTAGAGAAAATACAGTGGTTCAAGGGAGAACACTAGATTTGTTTAAACTGATGACTTAAGGGTTTTCTTTAGGCTAGACAATAGGAGCTGATCACTCTTGGCTATGGGTGGTGTTTTCTTCCAGGGAGCTCACAATGCAACTAGGCTGCTTCAGTATTTTGGATATCAATTAAGCATTTATTACTAGAATTGGTCTGATAATTGCTGAGCTGGGTGTGTGCAGGTGTAGGTTCATTAACATCTGGAGCAGAGATTCCCATGATGCAGTTTTCAGAGTAGCAGCCATGTTAGTCTGTATCCGCAAAAAGAACAGGAATACTTGTGGCACCTTGGAGACTAACAAATTTATTTGAGCATAAGCTTTCGTGGGCTACAGCCCACTTCATCGGATGCATGCAGTGGAAAATACAGTAGGATGATTTTATATACAGAGATAACATGAAGCAATGGGTGTTACCATACACACTATAACGATAGTGAGTGATCAGTTAAGGTGAGCTATTACCAGCAGGAGAGAAAAAAAACTTTTTGTAGTGATAATCAAGATGGGCCATTTCCAGCAGTTGACAAGAACGTATGAGGAACAGTTTATTTTTGCCCCCTACTGTTGCCGGCTGGGATGACAAGAACGTGTGAGGAACAGTTTATTTTTGCCTCCTACAAGTTGCAGGCTGGGATGTCTAGGTTGGATATTAGGAAAAACTATTTCACTAGGAGGGTGGTGAAGCACTGGAATGGGTTACCTCGGGAGATGGTGGAATCTCCATCCATATGGGTTTTTAAGGGCCGGCTTGACAAAGCCCTGGCTGGGATGATTTAGTTAGGGTTAGTCCTGCTGTGAGCAGGGGTTTGTACTAGATGGCCTCCTGTGGTCTCTTTCAATCCTAATCTTCTATGATTCTATATGAAAGTGTGTTGGTTAAAAGAACCAATTTTAAAGAGGTTAATAAGTAATATTTTAGCTAGTGTCTAATGATATCTGAAATTTGCATTTTTCTGTTGGAGACAAACTTTATGTATTCTGCACAGTGATGAAAAATTAAACAGAATGTGTGCCATTCTTGTATGTAAGCTACTAACAAACTCTCATCCACTCTCCATTTGTTCATTACACCCTTTTGTTATGCCTTAAGTAGTGATCCAGAAAGACAAAGAAGAGCTTACCTACAAGTACAAGCTTAGCTTTATGGTGCAACCTTTCTAATGTAGTTGTTTGTGTAGTTATAAGGAGAACAAGCAGCTGAAAGTGGTTAGTGTGGGACAAAAGGATAAGCAAGATGAAACAGGGTTGTCCACCTCCCAAGCATCCCCTTGTAGCCAGGAGTGGCTGTGCAGCACCCTATCTCAGTTTCCTTTCTTCAGCTCCTCAGTAACTCACCAAAGTCTTTCAAGAGTTCAGCAACAGTCCTTCTTGGAACCTGGTTTATTAACATGAAGTTCAAACTTAAGTCAAGCCATCCTCAAAGTCCCAAGGTAATCAAACAGGCACTTCTAGTCCTGTCTTATCTGCAGCCTTTCCCTGTGACACAACACAAACAGAAATAGAGTTATAAACACTCAGACATGACAGATTAGGGACTCTGGCTAGAAGTGTATATTAACTGCAAAGTTACCTGGGATTTGGGGAGACCTTAGGGCTAGAACAGTCTAAGAGGAAGGACCTGTATTATGATCAGTGAAACTGAAGTCAGGCTGCCCAATGTCTCTAGGGGGACTGTTACTGATGGAACACCAGCAGAACAGGGAATGCAGAGAGTTATGCTGGAAGCAGTATAGACAGAGTGGTGCACAGGGTTTAATAAAGTTCTACTTGTTCAACTTAAGCTGCTTTCAGCTTCACTCTGTGCTAATGAAATACCTAGGACTGCTTTAAGGCTTGAAGTAGTGATGAGCTCACCCCTGCCTCAAGCCTCACAGTGTCCTTGGAGCCCTGGAGACCTATTGTTCCCCAAAGCAGAATGAAATTATGCAGTGTCACAAGCTTTTTACTAGAGACCAGTCCAAAAGGGTGGGGATAGACCCCTGTTACTTCTGTACACACACCAGTCTGCAGCATTAGAAGTCCCCATTTGAAGGAGAAGCTGCCCCAGGAAGGCAATCTCACCTTAGACAGATACTTCAGACATGGCGTGTGCGGCAGAAATCTCAAGAGAAAGAATGAAAACCCCAGGAGGCACAACGCCCCCAGAAGAATATGCAGTGAGCCAACAGCAAAGGAAAACAGGTGGCCAGCGTTCCATACCCATAGTGAGAAGCATTTATTGTTTGAGACAGTGTGAGAGGGTAAAAGGAGAGAAGTGCCCTGCCCTAGGACAGCAGTACAAGGAATGTGGCAAGTTGAACCATTTTAGCAGTGTGTGCAAGAGCAGAGAACGGTCTCAGAAATATTCAGTCAGACTTGTACAAGAGGGGATGGCACGTCAGACAGTGAGGATGACATTATGACGGTCTCCTTGAGAATTAGAGCATATAAGGTTCAGGCTGTTGGGACAGGAAAGCAACAAGGGCCAATCCCTACCTCTGTACAGGCAACAATGTTAATAAGGAAATGCCCTGGGCAATTTCAGTTGGACAGTGAGGCATCCTGCAATGTGATTCCTCATGGTGAATTGGACTGGAACACACTCATTACAAAGAGCAGGCACACTCTAATACCGTACAATGAATGAATGATGCAGCCCATATGAAGTTATATCACAGCATACTAGTATGTGCTGTAATTTACACCCCTGTAGTCCAAACTGCAGGGCCATGTAGATGTAGCCTAAGGCTCCTTTACATTGAGGGAGCTGTGTCAATTTGACCACAGCTATTCAGCAGGCAGATGGCCCTTGCAGAAGTGATTAACAATATTTATTTTTTAAAAGTTTGTATTTTTTACGGTTTTCTTTTTCTGCTATTAGGAAGAGAGTGGTACATACTGGTGCAAGACAACTTGCAAGCTACTGAAACAGGACTAAAGTAGACTGTACCTGACCCAGAACCTTCAGAGTTTTCTGGGAAAGTGATACCTCTTTCAATGATCAAGATAGCATTCACATTTGTTATCCGTGTTATGTATTTGTTATCTCCAGCACAGAGACCAGGAGAGGTCTGGGGATCCACTTGTGTACTACACCCTGACTGTATCAAAGAAGTTGGCCATCAGTTGTTCATGAGAAACATTCTTTCGCTGACTTTTGTTGGGGATCTGACGATTCATTATTATCTCTCTATATTTCTCTTCCTGGGTAAGTAATGAACTGTAGGTTTTGTTAATTTTATATATGTTAAGTTGCCCGACAAGGTGAGATACAATAATAAAAATGAACTTGCAATCCTGGAGCCTTAAAATTCCACATGTCCTGAAGAAAGAAACTGATTGTTGTGGGGGAGGGGAAGGACAGGTGGAACATTAGTGCTTCAGAACTGTACCTGTCCGTATGATTGCCTCATCTTAGACTTTTCATTGCAAGTTGGGTGAATGTCAAATTACTGCAATGATTTTTCCCTCCAGTGGGTAAACATAATTTTGGCAGATAAATGGGTTGCTTTTCACTGACAGCCCAACAGAGGAATGCCAGCAATTTCAAGAACATTTGACAAGTGAGTTTGGAGGGGGTTGTTCAATAGGGCCCAGGATCATGCAAATATTTATACACGTGCCTAAGGTAAACAAGTACACGGGTATTTGTAGGACTGGGGCCTGGAGTTCCTATTGTTCTGTAGCCTAAACAAGAGCTATATCATTTTGGCATGAACTGAATAATCTTTACATCCAGAAAAGAAAAAATTCCATTAATAATGCAGGTATTTTACCTGACCATTGGAGGAAAAATAATTTAGTCCAAAGGAGGTAACTAAACTAAATAATTAAATTTAAGAGAGCATGAAAAAGATAGAGAACTATTGAATTAGGAAATAACAGATGGAGATTCACAAGCTCTCCATAAACAGAACAATGTGTTTCAGAACTGTGACTCATTAATTCTTGTTTTTGTTTTTTAATCTGACAGTCACAGATAAACAGAATTCAATGAAAAGGTTTAATTGTGTGATTTATGCAAATTCATTGAATGTAGAGGTAGTTTAACAAAATGAACTTTAGCAATTACATTTGGTAATAAGTTAATTTGATTCAGCTTTAAATATTTAATTTTAAATTGAATTAGTATGTAGTCTGTCCACCACTTTTATGCAATAGGAAAGTTTAGTGTCTAATAGTTTCTTAGGGATTGCAATTTTTTCTTAAGTCAAATGCGTGGTGCAGTAGTTTTTGTCATTCTACAGGTCAAGCACATAAAATATTACTGACTAACCTTTGATCCTTGAACCTCAATTAGACTTTACCACATTGATTTTTTTCTGCCATTTTGTTGCCCAGTCACTCAGTTTAGTCAGATTCATTTGTAGCTCTTCACAGTCAGCTTTGAACATACTGTGCAGATAAGCAATGGTCACATAAACATCACCCTATACCCAAAACCTACTGACCACTATACTTACCTACATGTCTCCAGCTGTCATCCAGACCACATCACATGATCCATTGTCTATAGCCAAGCCCTACGATACAACCACATTTGCTCCAATCCTTCAGACAGAGACAAACACCTACAGGATCTCTATCAAACTTTCTTAAAACTACAATACCCACCTGGTGAAGTGAAGAAACAGATGGACAGAGCCAGAAGGGTACCCAGAAGTCACCTACTACAGAAAAGGCCCAACAAAGAAAGTAACAGAATGCCACTACAAGCCATCACCTACAGCCCCCCAACTAAAACCTCTCCAGTGCATCAGCAAGGATCTACAACCTATCCTGAAGGATGATTCCTCACTCTCACAGACCTTGGGAGACAGGCCAGTCCTCACTTACAGACAGCTCCCCAACCTGAAGCAAATACTCACCAGCACAACAGAACCACTAACCCAGGAACCTATCCTTGCAACAAAGCCCATTGCGAACTGTGCCCACATATCTATTCAGGGGACACCATCACAGGGCCTAATAACATCAACCACACTATCAGAGGCTCATTCACCTGCACATCTACCAATGTGATATATGCCATCATGTGCCAGCAATGCCCTCTGCAATTTACCTTGGCCAAACTGGACAGTCTCTATGCAAAAGAATAAATGGACACAAATCAACCATCAAGAATTGTAACGTTCAAAAACCAGTAGGAGAGCACTTCAATCTCCCTGGACACTCAATAACAGACTTAAAAGTGGCCATTCTTTGACAAAAAAAACTTCAAAAACAGATTTCAGTGAGAAACTGCAGAACTGGAATTAATTTGCAAACTGGACACCATCAAATTAGGCCTGAATAAAGACTAGGAGTGGCTGGGTCACTACAAGAAGTAATTTTCCCTCTGTTGATACTAACAATCTTCTTGTCAACTGTTGGGAATGGGTGACATCCACCCTGATTACATTGGCTTTGTTAGCACTACAAAAAGTAATTTCCTTCTGTTGATATTCACCCCTTCTTGTCAACTGTTGGGAATAGGCCACTTCCACCTTGATTGAATTGGCCTTCTTAGCACTGACCCCCCAGTTGGTAAGGCAACTCCCATCTTTTCATGTACTGTAATATATATACTGCCTACTGTTTTTTCACTCCATGCATCTGATGAAGTGGGTTTTAACCCACAAATTTATTTATTTATGCCCAAATAAATGTATTAGTCTCTAAGGACTCCTCGTTGTTCTTGCTGATACAGACTAACACGGCTACCCCTCTGAAACTCACCCCTTGTCTGTTCCCTCCAGGTGACCTGCTCACAAGAGGTAAGGGCTGGTGACTAATTCCTTTTCTCTGATCCTGACAGCTGTAGTTGCAATCTGAGCAAGGCCAAGCTCAGGAGGCCAGCTAAGGTCCATGGCACTCTGGTTGTTAGGGACTTAAAAGGCCAAAACCAATTGTTTGAATTCCACCCAAAAGCCCCTAGGCAGCCAAACTCAAGTTCTGACTCAAAGAGCACTGATTGTCTGTGCTTAATTTAAAAAAAAAACAAAACAAAAAAAGTTGCTTAACTGGCTGCAGCATTTGGGGCTAAATTCATTTTCTGAATGGTCTGATGGTGCAGCCACAAGTACAGTGCTTTACCATAGTCATGAAATACTGAAGTATAGCTGAAAAAGTTTTCTAAGTGACCATGTTGAGCTCCAAATAAGTTGCTTCACAGATGAAGCCAAATGAAAAATAGATACATTTTTACTGAAGATAATGGTGCAAAACACACAACTGTCCTGTTCAGTTATTGGCATCAGAGGCATGCCCTTTTCACGCTGCCTAACTTCTGCTGTGATTTGCAGAAGTAAAATAATCTGCCAGGGGAAGTTCTCCTCTGAGGACCTCTCCCTGTACGCCACTTCTTAATTATAAAATATGGAACATTCTCAAAGTGAACTAATTCTTACTGGGTAGCAGTTCTAGATACATGATCATTAGTAGAATTTGACCTAATTCTGTGGAAATTTTTCTGTGGAAAACAGAGATAAAAGCTAATGGAGGACAGAGGCAGAAGTAACTCTTCGTAGAAGCAGTAATTCAAACCAAAAATGTTTCAGAACTCATATGATAATATAACTATTAATACATAATAATACTGATAAGGCAGACACAGCTAACTGTATAATTCTGTTAACAAAATATACGTCTGAAGTTTAACCTAAAACTCCTGTCCATGAGATTTTTTTCCAAATAAAGTAAATGGGATAAGAAACATTTTGTTTTAAAAAATGGCTTTTTACAATAAGAACATTTTGGTTTAAATTATCCTTAAAGTACTTTGTGTCTTTTGCCTTCAGGAAGCATGCGTGCTTTGACATTCATGCATTTGTTGTGTATTTTAATTAATCATTGTAATACTCAAAAGACTCAGGGTCTTGTTCGCCTCTAAACCATTGATTTCACTTGAGTATCACTAATTTACACCACTATCATATGAGAATGAGGTCGGTGTTTGGGTTTCATTTGGATTTGAGCACAGTTGTTTGAATGTTCATTTGCAGTCAAATTGTTTAGCACCATTCAGAGAACATCTAATAGGTCAGATCCTGAGAGATGCTGAGCCCTTGTTGAGCTCCTAGGGCTCCTGGGAGTTTTGAGTGCTCAGTATCCCTCAGGATTGATTTTAATTGGAGTTTTGCCTGAGCAGGGACCACACAACTTTGCCTAGAGACTTATAAGAAGTTTAATTTGGGTATCTGAAAATTTGAGCCATAAATCTGATTTGATGAGAACAAATTGTCTTGTGAGATTTCCAGTTAAACAGGAAATTAGTGCCAGAACAGTTTCTCAGCATTTCCATTTATGGTCTCACCTGCAATCAGGAAGAGCAGAAGCACACAAAAATCAATACTAATCTAAAGGCTAAGATTAAAAAATTGGGTTCAGTTCAAGTTTTGGATAAAGTTTTAGAGAGAAAATGGAGACAGAGTCCACAGACATGAAGGGAGAGAACAGGATTTCTTTTTTTATCTCAATTTAGGGCTAGATTCCAAATGTGTTGCCGCTGCTTTGCATCTAACCCATCATTTTTATATTTTAAAAAATCTGTAATTGCAGGTCAAATTTCATCTGCCATTATAAGATTAGACATTACAGCAAACCAGAGTTTTATTTATTTTTTAATATTTATGTTGCAGTTGCACCTAAAGGCCACAGTCAGGTTGGGCCCCATTGTACAAACATATAATAAGTGAAAGATATTTTATAAATATATTTCTTGGGTCGGAGTTTACAGATCGCTCAGCACTGGCTTAACTCTGCTCTCACTGAAGTCAAGATGTTTTACTTTCACTTCATTGAAAGCAAAGTTAGGCCATCATGGAGTGCTTTTTCGAGATGACATACTAATGTACAAATAGTGGGCAGATTTGGAAACACTTCTTTAGTCCTTTTTAAAAGTTACTAAAATGTACATTCCACTCTATTAACTTATTAACATGCAATGGTAATTGCAACATTACTTTAGCAACTTAGTAACATGCAATGTGCCAGTCATCCCTGCGAAATACTTATCAGAGGAGAATAGATGTCTATTCCCAGGTGACTAAAAAAGTAGTCTACACTGAATTTTGCTCATGCTACCCCCATGCTCCCTATGAATATTTAGGGCTGTCCCATCACCAGAACTTCTCTGGTTGGAAAGCCATCAGCCCTCAGGAAACTAGCTCGTGCGCAGGAGAAAGAGCTTTGGGGAGCAAGGGAGGAAAGGTGTGGGGACTATCCAAGACTGTGGAACAAACTCCCACCAGAACTAAGAACTACCACAAACTTCACCATCTTTCACTCCAAGTTCAAGGTGTGCTTCTTTGACCTTGCCTTCGCTAATATAAATATATGACACAGCGCTCATATAATTTATCATAGTTAATAAAAAAAACTACCAGAACAAAACCCCACACTGCACAAAAACAGTTTCCCCCAGGAGAGAGTGTGACAGAGAGAGTGAGCACACGTGCTCGAGGGAGGGAGACAGACAGAAAAAACACCATGTGACAGACATGAGTCATGTTGACTAATGCAGTGTTGAAAGATACTCAGCTGTTATAGTGATGTGAAGAAGCTGTATAGAATAAACACTTAATTTTTCCAATAAACTATTTAAGTATTTTTTTAATGGCCAGAAAGTTAAGAGCTCCTTAAGATCTGATCCTGACAAAACTTCCGACGACTTTCATGACAATCTGATTGGTCTCTACTAAAAAATATGGACCCAAATTGTCCTCTAACTTAACATGAAATTTGAATGGGCTTCTTCCATTGAAGTTAATGATGCCAAACTCCTGCTGACTTCAGTGAGTGCAGGATCAAGCCTATTGGGAGTTGCCAGGGCTCTTTGCCCCTGAGCTTTGGCCCATTTGTAGTGCAATTTCCAGAGAAATCAATTGCACCCATGTAAGTGAGACTAGAATCAGGCTAGTCCATCTTTAAGCAGACCTCAAATTTCACTCTATTTAGTGTGATTTTTTCCTCCCTCTTCCTGTCTTTTCCCTACAACACAAGTACGTACACCAATGTGGTACTTTAATGCAGGATTACAACTGGGAGTTGGAAGACTGGGGTTCTATCCCTCCACCACTATTATGTGACAACTTGCTTCTTTGCTTCATATTTACCAGTCTGTAAAATAGGGATAACACCTACCCAGTTTTGGAGACAGGTTTGAGTGCCTCAGATGAAAGATGCTTTAAAAATACTTTGCATTTGCTTCCGCAAAAACACTAATTGCTTTTAAGTGCAGAGTAAATGGTCTGGCAAATAGCAACAGGTAATTGATGAATATGAGCCAAAAAATGACTTACCTTTCTTCTCCTCTGGGTAAGAAGTCTTTATTGGAGGAAATTAATTGTGGTGATTCATGCAGAAATCTTCCTCCTTATTAACAGAAGAGCCTCTTTATGAGGACACCATTCTCTATCATTTAGTTTAGAAGCCTTTTACATTTATGAAACCTCCCTTGCCCATAACATAATATGAATGTTAAAAGGGGGTGAGGTATTCCCAAAGAGAAATTCAAATGGGAAATCCTCACACGAAATAGCAACAAAAAGAGATGTAGTCTAAATACTAGTTATACACAAAGGCATTTTTTCCCAACAGTATTTTACAAAGGACGCCATAGTAGCCCCCATTCACCGACACAATGCAAACTGAAGGGTCACAATGAGGGGGCTAGAGAATACCTATACATGTGATAGTGTCTCGGAAGAATGAATGTCCTTTCCCTTGTGGTCATCCATCTGAATAAGAACCTCTCTCAGATACTGTATATAAAGTCCCTGGAATAGCAGCAGTATATGTCATCTTAATGCCACTTAAAGTCTCCATGAAATCCCTTCTGAATATACAGTTGTGTTTTTTGACAGATGAGAAACTGGTGGCAGAAAAGGACACTAAATAGGCCCATGCCAGGGAAAGACATGTTGGGAGAGGAAATAGGGGATTGAGATGAAGGAGCTTAACAGAATATACTGGGGGAGGGGGTACCCTCTGCCTTCAGCATAAGGGAGTCTCACTTGTGCTTAGCTAGGTGTCAGCTCCCTGACACCATCCACCCGTTATCCACTCAAGCACTCTTCTCTGGGCTATGCCAGCCATTACTTTGCCTTGCAGTTTAACAATAGGTGTGCACTAGTCCCCGAGTCCCTTTGAAGTGTTCCATATGATAGCCAGCCTCTGACACTAGCTACTCTCAGAATTACCAGGCTTCCTGTTCCCAAAGGAAAAGTATAGGCACCAGCTTGTAAGATTCAGTTCAGGACCAGCACTTTGCTTAACACCACAACACAGGTATAGTTAAAACAAGAATACATTTATTATCAAAGACTAGGGAGATTCAAGAGATAGTGAGGAGGGATATGGGAAACAAATTGTTACATATAAAACAAAATCATAACACACTTTCTAGAGACAAAATTTAACTTAATCTCCTGTCTCAATAAGTTTTTCTCACCCAGAATTCTTTTCAGTGTTTTCAGCCCCGGCTGGCTGAGATCCCATTTTCATTAATGGGAACACATAGTTTGTTTATGTCCTACGTGGGTGGGGCGGGTCTTCTCTGCCTTCTATATATACCCCCAAAGTTAGTTGTCCATACTGAGACACTGGATAATCACCTATGGCTTGATTTTCCAATGTGCTGCTTCCCTGTTGACTTTACATCTCATTGTAAACATTTACTTTGTATGTAAATGGACATCCATTCTGTTACTTTATAACAGACAGATACATTTCTTACCTCCCGTATGGAGGAAAACCCATTTTTCACCTGTGCTAGTGACTAATACCTTGATAGAGACTTTTAAAACATATTTTCAGTATACACACACACACACACAGACACACACACACACACACATATATAGTATTCATATATATATATATATATATAGCCCCATGATGTTAATGACCACTGTGACCCAACTTTCACTTAAGGCCTCAGGTGATATTCTTTGGTGAAGCAAAATGTACATACCAGAATGAGGATAGTCCTGTAATTCCCTTGCTATTGGCATTAAGGGGTTCCTGGGTCACAGTGTGTGTATGTATGTGCAGGCGCACGTGCACTCATGCACGGTCACTGGCTTGAGAACAGACACAGAATTTCTGGGGTCATTAAATACCTGCCCTGGGAACCTTTGATAGATAATACTTCCCCACTCACAAGTACTGAGTCCATGTATGAAAAAAGGACACTTCATTTACGGAAAAGGGAGCTCAGCATTGATATAGCTAAACGAAGGATAAGCAAAAACACTCCTGCATGGAACTTTGGCCACAATCCACTAACTTGGTTCCCCACTCACCAGTGAGCATGTCCAATAGGCAAATGTCCCTTTATGACATCACTTCACCTCTACCCATCCACTAAAACACATTCTAATTTAGTGTCATGGAATCATAGAAATGTAGAGCCCAAATGGACTTTGATAAGTCATCCAATCCATGCCCCTGCACTGAGGGAGAACTAAGTAAACCTAGCCTATCCCTGACAGGTGTTTCTCCAACCTGTTCTTAAACACCTCCAATGATGGGGATTGCACAACCTCTCTTGGAAGCCTATTCCAGAGCTTAAATACCCTTTTAGTTAGAAAGGTTAGATATCAGGAAAAAATAAATCTCCCTTGCTGCAGATTAAGACCATTACTTCTTGTTCAGTGGACATGGAAAACAATTGATCAGCATCCTCTTTAAAACAGCCCTTAACATATCTGAAGACTTATCAAGACCCCCTTCAATCTTCTTTTCTCAAGACTAAACATGCCCAATTTTTTTAAGCTTTCCTCATATATGTCAGGCTGTCTAAACTTATCATTTTTGTTGCTCTCCTCTGGACTATCTCCAATTTGTCCACATCTTTCCTAAAGTGTGGTACCCAGAATTGGACACCAGTACCAGGTAGAGTGGGACAACTACCTCTCTTGTCTTACATACAACATTCCTGTTAATACACCGCAGAATGTAAGCCTTTTTTGCAACTACATCACATTGTTGACTCATTTAATTTGTGATCCACTATATCTTCCAGATCCTATTCAGCAGTCCAACCACCTTGTCAGTTATTCCCCATTTTGTAATTGTACATTTGGATTTTCCTTCCTAACTGAAGCACTTTGTACTTGTCTTTATTGAATTCATCTTCTTTATTTCAGACCAATTCTCCAATTTCTCAAACTCATTTTGAATTGTAATCCTGTCCTCCAAAATGATTAAACTCCCTCCCAGATTGTTGAAATCCACAAATTTTATAAGTATACTCTCCATACCATTATCCAAACCACTAATAAAATATCAAATAGTACTAGACCCAGGACTGACCCCTGTGCAGCCCCACTAGATGTGCCGAGCCAATTTGACAGAAAACCATTGATAACTACTCTTTGAGTATGGTTTTTCAACCAGTTGTGCACACACCTTATATCAATTTTATCTAGACCACATTTCTCTAGTTTGTTTATAAGAATGTCATTTGAGACAAATCCTTATTAAAATCAAGATATATCACTTCTACTGCTTCCCTTTGTTAACCAGGCCAATAACCCTGTCAAAGAAAGAAATTAGGTTAGTTTGGTATGATTGGATCTTGACAAATCCATGCTGCCTGTTTCTTATAAGCCTTTTATCGTCTAGATGCTTACAAATTGATTGTTTATCAAAGTAAGGCTGACTGGTCTATAATTCCTTGGATCATTTTTTTCCCCTGATATTTGGCTTGCCCTTCTCCAGTCCTCTGGGACTTTACCTGTCCTCCAGGAGGTCTTAAAAATAAAATTGCTGATCATTCCAAGATTGCTTTTGCTAGTTCCTTAAGTACCCTAGGATGAATTTCATCAGGTCCTGCAGAATTGAATACATCTAACTTATCAAAATAGTCTTTAGCCTGTTCTTTCCCTGTTTTAGCTTGCTTTCCTTCCCTCTTGTTGTTGATATTAATTGTGAGTATCTGTTCACCATTAACCTTTTTTAGTGGGGACTGAATCAAAATAGATAAACACTTCAGCCTTCTAGATGTCATTAGTTCTCCATCATCACTAAGAAGAATTCACTGTTTTCTTGATCTATCTTTTGCTAATAATATAAATATTTTGCCCCTAATAAAAGAACCTCTTTTTTGTTGTCTTTTATAGCCCTTACTAGTTTAACTCATTTTGTGCCTTAGCCTTTCCATTTTTATCCCACATCCCCCAGCTTGTGGTATTCTTTTATACTCCTTAGCAATTCATCCATATTTCCACTTTTTGTAAGATTTCTTTCTGATTTTCAGTTCTTTAAAGAGGGCCTGATGGAACCATACTGACTCTTACTGTTCCTCCTATCTTTCCTTCACATCAGCATAGTTGGTAGTTGTGCATTTAATAATGTTTCCTGAGAAACTGCCAGCTCCCCTAAATCCCTTAGAGAACTGGTGGGTAAGTTCTCATGGAAAAGAAAATCTAATTTTGTTGAAGTTTGCTTTTTTGAAGTCCCTTTTCCTTATTCTGCTGCTTTCACTCCTGCCTTTCATTAGAATAAGGAAATCTATCATTTCATGATCACTGCCACAGAAGTTGCCTTTCACTTTCAGATTCTTAACCAATTCCTCCCTGTTGTTCAGAATCAAGTCTAAAATGGCTGTCTCCCTGGTTACTTCCTCCATTTTCTGTCAGTGGGTAACAATCCCTGAATCCAAAGGTGCATGTGCATAGGCCTGCCTTCAGCCCATTGGGAAATGCTGCCTGGTCCAGTCCTGAGGCTCCACCAGCTAACCCAGCTATAGTGATTTTAGCTTTATTTAGTAGTTGGGTAGGATGGTTCTCATCAGAGTTCACTCTGCTCTGCTGCTGTCCTCTGTGCTTCAGCTGAGACCTGCCTTTGAGTTGCACTCCAGCATTGTCTCCCATTGAAGAGTGCTCCCACCAGCACAGAATAAGTGAAGGGGAACTATTAATGTATAACAGACAGACTTTGCCACATGGGTAAAGCTATTGTGATTTCTCTCAGTTCAGTTTCTGCTTCCCAACCAATCCTGAGTTGCTATACGATTATAGCGACCCCCACAGGTCACTGGAGAAATTCTGGGTAGACAGTTTATGGAAATGATGTTCCTTCTGTGCCACACTTTCCCCATGTAGCCTCTGGAGCTTCTGTCCATCTGTATTTCTGGGTAAATACCTCATGCAGGTGAAGTCATTCTGTGAAATTTCTTCCAGCTAGGAGCAGAGAGCTGCTTTTCCTCAAGAGCTTCAGGCCACAGGGCTCACGCTTAGATGGCATCCTTTTATATGCAACAGATCCTGAAAAAAACTTGATCTTCTCCTAAGAATATTTTTACCCTCTAGTTATTAGGGGAATAACAATCACTTTGAGATTTCAAATGTGGCCATGTAGTGAGAATGCAGTATTTCAAATTACTTCTTCTATGGGGTTTTAAATTAATGAAAGTACACATTCTTTGGGAATCAACAGCTCTAGAACTATCATGGATCTCTATTTGAACTGCCTCAAAATAATCATCAGTTGCTTGCTAATCCTTTTATCTCTGGCAAGATTTCCATTTTAAAGAAATACAGAATTACTGAGCAATTGAAAGGGGAGAAATAAGTAACTCCAGAGATAGCTTGACTGCCGAGAGCTATGGTTATCAAGGTGTGCAGCAGCTATGCAGACTCTAATGAACCAGCCCCTTGAAGCTTCCAAACCAAATACTGGTGCTGGTTGGATGAACAAGGTTTCAGTTTCTGCCACATTTTAAGATTTGAGCCTGTTGCTTGGATCTGAGCCTGTTGCTTGTTGCCTTACAATCTAAACTAGACCCGTATTTACCTGCATTTGTGTGTGTGTGTGTGTATTCATTGTTAGTTCAACTTTGAGTTATGTTTGGCAACCTCATTTTCCCCTACCCATTGCCAAGCCAGACCATCACTATTCACAGGGACCAAAACATAAATGTGTACCTCTGACAAGGAAAAACAAGGGCTCGGTATTGGACATTTAATCCCTTTAGGGTGTATTGTTACCCCTTCTGGCCTGAGAAGTTAGCCAATATTTGAGGCCTTGTTTCAGTTAGGAGACAACACTGATATTGTGTAAGGTCAGTGGTGAGCTGGAGCCGGTTCGCACCGGTTCGCTAGAACCAGTTTTTAAATTTAGAAGCCCTTTTAGAACCGGTTGTTCCATGAGTGACAACCGGTTCTAAAAGGGCTTCTAACTTTAACCAGCCAAAAGTGGCGCCTTAAGTGCCGACTCCACGGGTGCTCCAGCCCTGGAGAACCCAAGGGGAAAATTTGGTGGGTGGGGCAGGGAGCACCCACAGGCAGCTCCCTGCCCTGCCCCCGGCCCCAGCACACCTCCACTCCGCCTCCGCCTCCGCCTCCTCCCCTGAACGTGCCGCCCTGCTCTGCTTCTCCGCCCCCCACCCCCCGGCTTCCCGCGAATCAACTGTTCGCGCGGGAAGCCAGGGAGGGCTGAGAAGCAAGCCACGGCTTCCTGCTCAGGCCCAGGGAGGCAGAGCGGAGGTGAGCTCGGGCAGGAGGGAGGGAGACGCGAGGAGGTCTGCCCGCGCCACAGCAGGTAACCCTGGGTGGGGGCACACAGGGAAACCGCTCCCCGCCTCAGTTCACCTCCACCACCCTCGGCCTGAGCGGGAAGCCGCAGCCTGCTTCTCAGTCCTCCCCGACTTCCCGTGGGTGGGGGTGGGCAACGACGCCCTCGTGAGGTGCGGAGGGAACCCATTGTTAAGATTTTGGCAGCTCATCACTGGCCTTAGGCGCCGACTCCCTGGGTGCTCCGGGGCTGGAGCAACCACGGGGAAAATTTGGTGGGTGCAGAGCACACACTGGCAGCTCCCCGCCCCGTGCCTGGCCCCAGCTCACCTCCACTCCACGTCCGCCTCCTCCACTGAACGCGCCGCCCCACTCTGCTTCTCCGCGCCCCTCTGGCTTCCCGCGAATCAGCTGTTCGGCAGGCAGCTGGGGAGGACTGAGAAGCAGGCCGCGGCTTCCCGCTCAGGCCGAGGGTGGCGGAGGTGAGCTGGGGTGGGGAGTGGTTCCCCTGCATGCCCTCCCCCCCTCCCAGGTTACCTGCTGCGGCGAGGGCAGCCCTCCTCGCACCCCCCCCGCCCCCCGAGCTCACCTCTGCTCTGCCTCCCTGGGCCTGAGCGGGAAGCCGCGGCTTGCTTCTCAGCCCTCCCCAGCTTCCTACGCGAACAGCTGATTCGCGGGAAGCCAGGGGGTGGGGGGCGGAGAAGCAGAGCGGGGTGGCACTTTCAGGGGAGGAGGCGGAGGTGGAGTGGAGGTGAGCTGGGGCCAGGCACGGGGCGGGGAGCTACCGGTGGGTGCTCTGTACCCACCAAATTTTCCCCGTGGGTGCTCCAGGGCTGGAGCACCCATGGAGTCAGCGCCTAAGGCGCCACTTTTGGCCAGTTAAATTTAAAAGCCCTTTTAGAACCGGTTGTCCCTCGCGGAACAACTGGTTCTAAAAGGGCTTCTAAATTTAACAACCGGTTCTAGCGAACCGGTGCGAACCAGCTCCAGCTCACCGCTGCCTAAGGCGCCACTTTTCATGTGATCAGTTGGGGGAGCAGCTGCTCCCCCTGTTCCCCCCCAGCTAAGCTCCCCGGCCTCTAGGAGCCAGAGGGACCTGCTAGATGCTTCCTGGGAGCTGCCCCAGGTAAGCACTGCCGGGACTCCCCACCTTGCCCCCCAGCAGGTGCCTCTGGCTCTTAGGAGTGGGGTGGGCACCCACTACAGTGGCCCACGAGACCCTCCTGCCTGGTTCTGGGGGCAGTCAGGGGACATGGGAGGGGGGTGGATGGGGCAGGGCTCCTGGGGAGGCATCAAGGAACGCGGGGGGGTTGGATGGGGCAGGAGACCCGGAGGGCGGGGGTGGGCAACGACCCCCTCGTGGGGTGAGGAGGGAACCCATTGTTAAGATTTTGGCAGCTCATCACTGTGTAAGGTATTTCTTGTGTGCAAACCTGATTGTTTACAGAGAGCATTGAAAGCATTGTTTCCTTGAACACAGTAGGAATCAAACAGCAGGAGACAGTTTCCTTGCTTACACTTTTAAGCCTGCCTTTCCAGCCAGCACTCTGCCCCAAAATCACTCTCTCTGTTTTCTAAGAAAGCCTGGCTACCAGTGCTTTTCTGTCTCTTAGCTGGCTAGCACAGACAGATGATTCCATCGATTAATCCCCAGCCTCTGCATTTGTTATCAGTCCCCAGGGCGGCCTCTTGGTCCACATGAGTCATCCTATGCCCAGGCCTTGCATGTGGTCTAGTCCTTGGGAGGTAGTTTCCGCTTTTCCAGTTATCACTGTACAAAGGGGCAATTCATTGTTCCCTTACTGAATGGAAGGTGGCTAGCACACCAGTCAGTTTCAAAAAGGTCTGTGATTGACATAGATCCGAGATTCTTACCCTCTACTAGGACTGTGTTTTGGAGTATGTCTATACTGAAAAAAAATAACCCCATGGCAGCAAGTCTCAGAGACCAGGCCTACAGATTCAGGCTCGTGCTACAGTACTTAAAAATAGCCATGTAGACATTGCTGCTTGGGCTCTGAGACCCACTTCCCCTCACTGAGTGTCAGAGCCTGAGCTCCAGCCCAAGTGGTACAATCTATATGCTATTTTTAGTACCACCGCACAAGCGTGCGTCTACAGACCAAGGCTCTGAGACTTGCTGTTTTGAAGGGTGGAGAGGGGATTGCAGCATAGACATACCCTTAGAGACCATCCCTCTTATTCAGCCTGGTCCTGCTACAGTCACATCAAGGAGAGTCTTTCCACTGCAATCTGTGAAAGCTGGATCAGTTACATGGAGTTGTACCCTATTAGGTGAGAGCATCTGGGATGCTTAAGCCCACAGACTCTGGTTATGGCTGGAGGAGATAGAGGCTGAGTATTTTCAGTGGAAGGCCTTTGACTGTTTAGTAGAGCTTGGTTTAGTAGAACACAAATGTGTTGACTTTTATGGCATGCTGCAAGGCCTATCCATTTTGGCAGGCTTTTTCCAAGAGAGAGGGGTTGGGTACCTGTAAACTAATGTTAGAGAGGAGGGATTTGATTTGTATTTATGTAGGGCTGAAAGTGATTGAAAAGCCAACATTGGGTTTAATTTTTATATGTACATTTAGATAACTGACATGTATAGGCACCAAGGGGCTGGGATGGGAGCATATTATATATCCAAATAACTAATACTACCCACATTGCTCTTCAAAGGAGAATATTGTCATTCTGAATATTGTTGGCAACAAAAATAATTAAGTGCTCCAGACACATGGTTCTTCTTACTTGGTTGAAGAGTCCAAACAAGTACACACATTTCTGCCACTGCTATTTGAATGATGTGTTTGTTAATTCAATAAATTCTAAACAAGTCCCTGGTATCCTGGGTTAAGGACAAAGCAAATACAAATGGAAGGAAAAAATGGTATTTTGACTAGAGTATCACATGAAAAACACAGAGGGAAAGAAAGACATTCTGCAGCAGCTCCCTAATTCTCTGGCAGCAGAAAAATCGTATGGAAATTTCTGCAGCCTCAGAATCACGAAAAAATGGGACCTTTGGTATCCAGTACAGGCCTGATTTGTTTTCCTAAAGAAATAGACTGTATAAACAAAGAATGTATAGTGAAATTGTATACTCATAACGCTACCTAGATAATGGCATTCTATTACCAATTTAAAAGCCACAATTTACTGTAAAGATTTTTTTAAAAGAACATATCAAAACCAGGTTTCAGAGTAGCAGCCATGTTAGTCTGTATTTGCAAAAAGAAAAGGAGTACTTGTGGCACCTTAGAGACTCGAGCTGTAGCTCACGAAAGCTTATGCTCAAATAAATTGGTTAGTCTCTAAGGTGCCACAAGTACTCTATATCAAAACCAGTTACCAGTTTCAGACCCTATGACACACAGGCCCATTTGTGATTCACCACCGTGCCAGCAACTCTTGCAAAGCCTGACACAGTCACTACACCTCACACACTGGTGTCATTTATTTAAAAGGTGATACGTAAAATATCATCTGTAATCTAACACCACACTGGTCATTAATGTCACTTTGAAATATTTGTAACAACTCGATAGAAGTTATGGGTACTCTGATATGTCCTGGAGACCATGAACAGTCAAAGGTGACAAAATAGGTTTCTTCGATATAAAGGGGAAAAAATATGTTGGTGTATACCCTGTTCAGGAAAGAGGGCTCTGACCTGGTTCCACAAGTTAGCCAGTGGCTAACCCTCCTGCAACTTTATAAGGTGCGGGAGGTATGAGCCTAAGAGCATCCCAGCGCCGAAAAGCAAAGAGCTCACTGGTATCAGGTAATGTGTCTCAGCTGGCCTGACCAATTCAGTGTATGCCATCTAAATAGGTGTCATGTAAGATATCATTGGAAAACTAAACTCACTGATAATTAATATTATTGTATTAAGTATACACAAGACACGGACAAAGTTACACATGTGCACTATAATTATATTCTTAAAATGTGTTTGGCAAGATATGCATAAGCAGTCTGCTTTCGAAAAAGGAATGTGTATTTGTTCTCTGACCAGCCCAGTCTTCAGGCAGAGACAATCAATCTAACAAGTGAGGGAGTAGACAGTATGGCATCTGTACCCAGCAGGTGAGAGAAGTTTGGTCTGCATCAGGGGTAGTCAAGAGGCAGACTGCAGGCCAAGTCCGTACTGCCAGACACTTTTGAATGGACCCCAAAATCTTTTTATTTACTTATCATTTATTATTATTTTCTCTGGAATCTGGGCCTTGACTATACCTCGACCAAGACATTTGGACTTTGATAAAAAATAATTGACTCCCCGGTCTGGGTTTTACTTTACAACAAATACCTTGCAAACATTTAGGTAGACACAAGAGTCCAGATCTCTTGCAAGCTGAAAAAGATGGGTTCTTCAACCAAGGGGTGAGAGTTAAAGTCTCTGGAAACTGAATGTACATGAGAAAACAGCTTAAGCAAAGATCTTTCACTCAGGAAGATAAGGGAAGCCAGCCCCTTGTGCTTCTTTTGGAAGTCCTGACAGAAGGAGAGTCAGCCATTGCTGAAAAGAAGGAAGATTGGTGAGAAGAACCATCTTGAACAAAGCCTGTACCTTGCTAGATTAAGTTTTCACTTTTATTTGCTTGTAACCCTTTCTAATTATTGCTTTTTTACTTGGCATCACTTAACCTATGTTCTATTATTAATAAATTTGTTTTATTTTTACTATAAACCAAGTCAGTGCTGTGTTTGACGGGAAGGGTATATTTACCCCAGTTAAATTAATAAACTGTGATGTGCTTGTGTGTCTTTAGAGGAATAAATGCACCTTATTATCTCACTGAACTGTTCAGGAGAGGGCTGTACATTCTAAAGCACATGATTTGGGGGAAATTTTGGACTGGGAGTATGTTAGGGTCACCTTGCTAAGTTGTAACCAAGTCTGGTGGAAGCCAGTGTGGGGCTATGGGGCTGTAGAGAGACTGCTGCAGTTCAGCTGCTGAACCAGGACTGACTGCATAGCACACAGACACTCAGGTGCCCTGCATGCTTGTTGCTGTCTGGGAATGTTCCAGGCAGGGAGTTACAGTACCAAGGCATTTGCAGCACACTGGGTTGCAGGGCAGGTGGTGACTCAACCCCTCAGTGGTCTGGATTGCCTACTGAACCCTGTGACGGGACCAAAAAATACAAACTCTTAGGGAGAAACTAAGTTTTGGAAATCTAATTAGCCATGGAGTTAATCTGAGCATAGAAAATCTGAAACCTTATAAGTAGTTACACCTGGGTTATTTGGAATACAATATGAATAATCCTAATAAATTGCATTTCACTTTAACTCATGTTATTGAGTTATCTACTTCAGCTAGTTCCATTAAGAGCAAAAACCCTTGACTCTTAATTTGAACCTAACTGGGTTTATTTTTCACTATTCAACAAGTTGGAAGCACCAACATTACTGGCTATTTTGACATTTTATCCTAAAACGTTGAAGGAAACATGTACAATCAATCACTGAGGAATTTTTCCGTTTCCAGGAGACATTAACTGCCAAAATTGTCTTGCACAATTGGAGAGCACTACTATTACACACTATTCTCTTATCTTCATGAAACCACATTATTTGCAAGCCTGTGCTCATCTGCCTTCTTTCCAAAGTCAGTTTTAAATTGCTAGCCAGCTGTTTAACTATAGTGCTCTGCATGGCTCAGGGATTTAGCAATGGGATATAGAGCTCGTTTGCTCTTGGTCAGTGGCACAAATCCAGCTCCTGAATAAAACTAAAGTTGGTAGCATCTGAAAATTGTGATATCTATTCTACACCATACATTAAATGAGTCAGCAGATTTAGCCAAGTCCCTAGGGGGTGGATGTCATTACCTATTGCATCACTGGAACCACATTTGTGATTAGCTGCAATTGAAAGAAGTTCAAGATTAAATATTAATGGAAAGTGAAGTACTTATTCTTCTCCTTCCTGGGCTGCTGTTATTAAAGATGGCATTTTATGGTGCAGTATATTGATGTGCATATTCTCCTGCCAGTTCCCCAGGGGTTCTATAGATATATAGAAGATTCCCAGGCTGGGGAACTCACTTTTCACAGGCACTACATTAACTTTTAAATAAAGTGTAAAAGGTTTGCAGTGCCTCTGAGCAGAGATCTTCATGGCAGATGAATACTTGTCTTCTTTGTAAAGTGCTGTGAGATCTGTGGCTGAAAAGTTCCATAAGAGCTATGTATTATTTTAATTTATTATGATTATTTTGGAAACTTCACAGTGCATGCACTGGGATTATATTAAAACCTGAAGTCACAAGAACCACACATGCCACATAAGTGATGGCAGAATAGAGGCATAATGTTATAAGTGAAGTCAATAAAATTCCAAATTAAGACTGTAGGTTGACTCTTACCAAGTGGAGTTCTTGCTGCAATGGAATACCATGATATGAACACAGTTTAATAGATTATTATTCGTATTTGGTAGTACCTACAGGTCCCAATCAGAGCCCAGTGCCCCACTTTGCTAGAGACAATACATCCATATAGTGAAAAGATATTTCCTCCTAAGAGCAGGGAGTGTGTGGATACAGTAAATAAACACAAAGTAAGAGTGAGAGAATTATGCCCAGCATAATAGGCACCAGGCACAGAATGCCTGCTCCCTCCCAGCTGACTATTATCAGATGTTTTAAACACACCACAGCAAAGGTGACTTTTAAGCAGAAATTTGAAATCTGAGAGTGTTGTGGCTCTGTGGATTTTACAATGAGCTCCTCACTTGTGTCATGGGAGGAATGGGAAAAATTCATGTGGGAAAATCTGACTAATGATCAGTCAAGGCTGGCATCATTCACAAAGAAGATGCTGACATCTCTACACCTTTTATCTGCTAATAGGTAGGGCAGGGAACTGGGGCTAAAACTCAAAAGGCCTTAAAATGAAGACAAGTAGTCAGCTCTTAATGCAACTGAAAAAAAAGGAAGCCAATGAAGTGATACAAGAAAGGAGGTGATGGGGTATGGTCAAAGCAAGAAACCAAGATGATGATTTTTGCAGCAGCATTTTGAATGGATTTAAGAGGCAAGATGACATTTTCCAAGACCAGAAAGGAGGAGATTGCAGTAGTCAATGTGAGAGGAGAGCCTGGGCCAGAATTTTTGTTATGTAGATAGAGAGAAAAGGTGGGATCTTAGAACATGAATACTTCAAAATCTATCCTAGGACTTCTATGTAACTGCTGTGAATATTTAGCCTTGTGAAAGCATTTGACTTGGTACCACACAACATTCTGATTAAAAAATAGCTCTATATAGTACCAATGGAACACGTTAAATGGATTAAGAACTGGCTGACTGACAGATCTCACAAAAGTTGTTGTCAGATGAGGACCCACCATTGAATTAGGATGTTTCTAGTGGGGTTCCATCCACTAAGACAGAAGTCTTCAATTTGTGGGGCATAACCCCCTTAAGGACGTGCAGAGTTACATTCACGGAGGTGTAGCAGGGCCCCAGATTAGCCCCCCCTCCTGGCCTTGGCTGCTGGCCCCACACCCAAGTCCTGGCTGTGGCCCCAGCCTAGAACTCCTTACTCCTGTTCATGATCCCCCCTCTTGGAGCTGTGGCGCTGCTCCTGGCTCTGTGGTGGAGGTCATGGACAGAGGTAAGGGGGGGCACAAAGTAAAAAGTTTGGGGAGCACTGCACTAAGGTGACCAGATGTCCCAATTTTATAGGAACAGTCCTGCATTCAGGGCTGTGTCTTTTATAGGCTTGTATTACCTCCCACCCCAATTTTTCACACTTGGTATCTCGTCATCCTAGGTTCCAAAAAGATTGGTATCAAGCTGGAGTCTATTCAACATTTTCATCATTAATCTTGAAATAAAGATAAAATAACTCTTGGTAATATGTGTGGATGAGGCAAATTAATATTAATGATGAGAGGACAGGCATACAAAGTGATCTGGATTGCTCGGTAACCTGGGCCCATTAAAAAATGTATAACTTTGCATTTGACTGTATCAAAATATACAACTACGAACAAGAAATGTGGGCTACAACTACAGGGTCGGGGAATGGATCCTGAAAGGCAGTGACTCTGAAGAGGATTTAGGGGTCATAGTGGCCAAACAATTCCCCGTGAGCTCTCAGTTCAATGCTGTGGTAAAAAGCCTAATGAGATCCTGGGATTTATAAACAGGGAAGTACCTAGTAGGAAGGTGATTTTACTTCTGTATACATTAGTGCAGCTTATACTAGAAAACTGTGAACAGTGTTGACATATTTTTTTTGAAGAGGGTGAAAAATTGGAGAAGGTTCAGAAAAGAGCCAAACAATTATTTGAAGGCTGGAGAAAATGTCTGTTTAGTTTATCAAAAAGAAGACACAGATGAGTGTATAAGTACATTCATAGGGAGAAAATACCAGGTATTAAAAGGTTCTTTAAATCTAGCGCAGAAAGGCATAACAAGAACAAGCTGAAGCCAGGCAAGTTAGAAATTAGGCACAATTTTTTTGAAAGCTGTGTGGGCAATTAAACACTGGAACAAACTACCAAGGTAAGTGGTGGATTCTCCATCTCTTGCTCTTCAAATCAGTAGTGGATGCCTTTCTGCATGGTATGCTTTAGTCAAAATGTAAAGTCTAGTCTGACCTCCTGTACATCACAAATGATCTAATGGTCCCTCCTAACCTTAAACTCTATTAATACATCTGGAGTTCAGTGAAGTTAGCAACGAGCTGCTGAAGAGCTGATCTCCAGTCCTTGGCCTGCTGGACTACTTCTGCTTCAGTTTAATTAATTCAAAACAGTGCTGAAAAGGAATCACAGATTCTGACTTGCTGAACTTCTGATGCTCAACTAGAACATTTTAAATTGAGGTAAATTGAGATGTTCTTCTACCCTAGAAGCCAGAGGTCTGATAAGACAAGGTTGGTTTTGAAATTACTGACAGTTATTGGGGATTTTACTAGCATAAGTGAGACAACCACTACTTTTGGATGCAAAGGACTCCATTTGACATCACATGTACAAAGTGCACATAGCCCATAGACTGAAAAAGCACTTAGCAGTTTTAAATGGGTCTCTTCAATCTGATATGTATGCTCTAAAAGGAACTCATAAATACCTTTGTGAAAGCTGTTGGTAAGTTGGGTGACTTGGTAATGCACTTACAGTGACATCTGCACAATGCTGGATAAGCAATCAACATTTGTGACTTCTAGATTTGCAGTCTCCTTTTAGTTTCACTAACACATTTGGAGTTTACTTAGCATTATTAATCTAGTTTGCAAAAAGGCTGACTATAGGCCAAATCCTACTTGCCTTGCTCACCTGAATGTTCCTACTGAAGCTAAAGGAAATGCTCTTGTAAGCAGGAGTTAGCCTGGCATGCTCTTCCTCGTTCAGAACTAGTCCAATCTGGGACATTCTTTGGGCTACATAAGGTCATGTGTGGAGATTGCTTTTGAGTTTGTGTGTTACGTCAGTAGATATTTCTTTTGGGGTGAATTTATTGAGCATATCTGTAATAACGAGGAAGACGTTATGGATGGGGGCATTGAATAATTTAATATATATGCTGTCATGTCTAGACAAAAGAGATCAATGAATGTCACAGTAGCAGCTTTAATTTTGAATTTCTTTCCTTTTGTCAGTTTTTAAAATGCAACTGTAACTCACTGGTGAGTGTTTCTAACAAGTCCCACTCGGTGTCGATATACTCAGGATATGAGTTGTTACAGCCTTTCTACAAAGCCTTTGCTTTGTAACTCAGAAGGTAGCAACTCCTGCTTTTAGGGTGGAAGTCCCTTCAGTCCCTGCTGTGTCATCCAAGAGGCTAGCTGTCACACAACCTCAATGAGACAAGGTGGGTGAGGTAATATCTTTTACTGGACCAACTTCAGTTGATGCAAGTTTCAAGCTTCAGGTTCTGAAAAAGAGCTCTGTATAGCTCAAAAGCTTGTCTCTCCCACTAACAGAAGTTGTCTCTCTAATATCCTGGGAATGACACATCTACAACAACACTGCATACACCACCTTAAACAGTACTTAAAAAAAAATAAAGGAACTTTAATACAAAAAGAATTCAGTCATATAGAAAGTTAAAAAAAAAACCCACCTCTTCAATTTACACTGTGATTTCTAGAGCTTTGGACCTGAATGAAACGACATGAATTAAACTATTATAGTCCTTGAGGTAAAATATTCAGACCCAGCAGCCTACTGGAGACTTATGTCCCTATTTAGCCAGCTACCTGCTAGCAGCCTGATTTTCAGTGCTGCTGAACTTCAGAACTCTTATTGTACCTATTACCTTGAGCACTTCTGAAAATCAGGTAATTTATTTAGGTGCCTAACTCTGGGTACTCAAATATGTAAAGATTCAAAGCTCTAAAATGCCTGTTCCCGTCACATTTTTTCATAAAAACTAAAGCGTTAATAATGCCCATGATAATAATCAAAGGTCAAGAGCAATCAGTAGTATTTTGTTTAGTGCTACAGAACGGTAAAGACCACTGACTGGTTTTTTTTTAAAGGAACAAAAAATGGAGTTATTGTTCATGCACCGGGCAGTTTCATGATAATAATAAAAAATAAATAAAAGACGTCAGCCCACTGGATTGGCATTGCAGTGTCTGCCAGGGGTCGTTTATGACAAATATCGAATCAACATGATCTTGGCATGATAACCAAGTTCAGGATCTATTTGAGCTGTATTCTCTCCATACTGCTGTATGGTTGCAAAATATGGACACTATGCCGCTCAGACTGGGCAAAACTGGAGGCTTTCTATACAAAAGGCCAACACTGAATATCAGGCATAAAGTAGAATCACTTCATTCATAATGCTGATGTTTACAGTCATTCCAGTCTACAGACCACTGGGGCTATTGTCCGCAACTGGCGTCTTACGCATTTCAGACATGTAGCCAGAATGCCACAAGATGTTCTGGTAAATGTCGTTCTCTGGGTGGCTTGTAACATCTGTTATAAAATTCCACCAACCAAAGGATGGAGACTGCCCAAAGGTGGACACCCGATTACGTGGGTGCATCAAGTCTGTTCTGGTGTTGGATTTTGGCCTGTCAAACCCTTGCAGCTGCACAGGAATAGGCCAAATGGTGAACGATCGCTATGGGCAACTGTTTGGCTAAGCATAGAAGAAGAAGAAGAAGCAGGAGCCCATTTTTTGGTGACTAAACTAGACATCTGGAAGATTTTGCCTAATTCTATTTGCAATATAAGCTTTGTATTCCAGCCCCCATGTTTTTACGTCCTATTTAACATGGGTGCTGATGTTTTAAAAAAAAAATTATTCACAGGAAATTAAGTGTCCAATTGAATGACTTATCAGAACAATGACAAATAGCAATGGACTAACTCCAACATTTCGTTACTGAAATGCAACCATCAAAAAGACTTTCCCACTCACTCTATTGGGGACTAACTAGTTTAATCTTTCTTTCCATTCATAATCATATAGTCATATCAATGACTTCAATGGTGATGGATGAAGCATACACAACTAATTCCTGCCAAGGCCCTGAGCACTCCCGTGAAGTGCTGAGCATCTTCAATTCCCATTGACTTCAGTCAGTTGGTATATGAGTCAGTTTTTCCCTTGCTGAAAGAGCTATATAAATAGGGAGCAGACAAACCATATTTTATTATATAATATTTAAGGTGTGTTTGAAAGGGCCAATCTGAAACTTTATTTTTTTAAATTCACTCAATTTTTTAAAAAATTATATAATTTATATATACACATACACACACACATTCATATATATAAGTATTCATATATATAAGTAAAGGTGAACTACAATACAAATAACCTGGAATTTTTAAAAATTCAGTGAATTTTAAAAAAAATATAAAGTTTCAGATTGGCCCTTTCAAATTGAATACACTGGGCACTACAGTAACAGCATCTTAATATCTAGCACTGAAGAGGTCAATGAACAGGATGTACAAGACAATACAATATCCCTTGGTTTAAAATGACAGTTGAAGAGGGGAAAAATTGTTAAATATGATTTCACTGAAGTATATTACAAGCAGCGAAACCTCTTGTATATGATTCTCTAAGTAAGACAGTGTAAATGGGTTTAAAGAGCTGTAATTTGAATTATAATATAGCAGCCTTCTATCAGCAATAATATTACAATTATGCAAGTCAAATGATTTCTTAATAACATTATTAGCATTTCTTTGCAATACTAGGCTATAGCAAATGTGGCTTCTAATACTACAAATGTAAGGCTTCTGTTCTAAATATAGAATTCCACAGAGGACAACATAGATACTTTATTTACACTATTTAGTTGGTATTGAGGCTAATCCACATTGGAACCATCATATAATAAATCTACAAGTACACTGGTCCAATAAAAACCTTTGCATAAAGTCAGTTTTGTTTGAAGGAAGAAGACTGCAGAGACAAAGGAGATTCACCCCCCAACTTTGGGATGTAGTATGAACATTGACACTGCTGCACCCCTCACAGCTCCTGTTCTGATGCTTTTAAAAACAATCATAAGCCGAGAGATGCCCTATTGAATTGTGAGTTAGTATGTGCAAAATAAAAGGAAACCCAATGCCTAACTCATTACTACAGTGAAACCATTAATGTTATGATAGTTACGACTGCAACAACGTTCCTATTTTACAAAGCAACTCCCACAATCTCCTTATGAATATGTAATTGTGTAGCACATAAGATGGAAAAACTATAGAAACACTTGTATCATATCAGTCTTACACAGACATTTTCATCCTAGAGAGTTAACATTTCTTCCCCGCTAACATAAAAAAACATAGGTGACTGATGCACTGTATTAAAAATGTAACATCCTAACAGGTTAATAATTCAATAGCAATTGATCTGCAAACAATATCAACAATCCCAAAGAGTAAAATAGTTACCCACCTGTAACTGTTCTTCTTCGAGATGTGATGCAGATGTGTATTACACTTAGGTGTGTGCATGTACAGTGCATGGGAGCTGGAGAACTTTGCCTAGCAGTATCAGTAGCGGCAGGGCTTACGGCCTGCAGCCATACGCCCTGCTCTGGCCATATGTGGGTGGCAGTGGCGCCACCCGCTCAGTTCTTTTGCGCTGAATGTCCGAAGTACAAACTCTGATGCAGAGGGTATGAGTGGGTCATGGGATATACATCTGTATTACATCTGGGAAAACAACAGTTACAGAAAGGTAACCAGTTTTTCTTCTTTGAGTAAATGCGGCCACGTAGTCTACTTAAATGACTGACAAGCAGTACTTGTGGGAGGTAGGGCTTGGAGTCATTTTAAATGAAGGCTACAGGATTGCCTTCCCAACGTTTGCATGTGATCCGGACACAGCAGGAACAGAATAGTGGTTTGTAAAATTATGCACAGAGGACCAAGTGGCAGCCCTGCAAATGTTCAGTGTAGGAATGTCCCTTAGAAATGCCATCAATGTGGCCTGGGCTCTCATAGAATGAGCTTTCACCTTCTGAGTAGGTATAGCCTGGGCTATTTCATATGCTGTCATGATACAGGAAGTTGTCCACTTGGAGATCATCTGTGAAGAGACCACTTGACCCTTCATTCAGGCTGCATATGAAACAAACAAGATGAGGAGTGGAAAGATTTGGCACTAGCCAGATAAAAAGCTAAACATTGCCTGACACCCAGTGTTTGCAGTTGTTCCTCTAGGGGGAGCATAGCATAGGGAAGAACACTGATAAATATATAGCTTGGTTTAAGTGAAACTGAGAAACCACTTTGGAAAAATCTTAGGGTGCGACCGCAGGGTTACTTTGTCTTTAGAAAATCGAATGTATGTTGGCTGCATCAAAGCCTGCAACTTCCCCACCCTCCTTGCAGATAGTATCACCATGAGGAAGGCAGTTTTCTGACACAGAAGGGAGAAAGAAGTTACCAGAGTCTCAAACAGACATCCCATAAAAAGCCGCTTAGACATTATTAATGTGCCACAAAGGAATCGACTCTTTAACTGGAGGGTGGGGACAAGCAAAGCAGGTATGCTACCTGGTATGCTGCCGGTGTGGAATCAGTCAGTGCTGGTGCCAATGTAATTGGTACTACACCTAACGGACACCCCATGTCTGGAACCAGAGTCAATGATACAGGCTCTCACTGATCTTGGCATGGTACCAGGGAGCATTTGGATGGACCTGTTCCATTCCATGTGCTGGAGGGAGTATAGTACCAGTCAGCACTCCTCTTAGAAGATGAGAAAGAGTTGCCTTGAACCCTGGAATGGCCCCAATTCATTTTATGGGACCTCTTCCTAACTGTACCAGAGGAGGATGAATAACCCCTCTTCCTCCTGGGGGAAACTCCAGACCCCAAACATGGAGTGGATTCCCTTGCTGGATCTAAAGGCAACCACCATCAACAGGCTTCATGGCCTGCTCTAAGTAGGTGCTGTTTCAGCTACATGTCTCTTGCCACCTGAGTCCTCTTTGTGAACGACTTGCAGATGGAGCACTGCTCTTTAATGAGTCCTTCACTGAGACTCAGTAACCACCTTGTGTGGGGATCACTCTTGGGAATGCCTATCCCACACGACAGACAATGCTTGAACCCTGGTGAGGACATTACACAGGGTGGCCAACTACGAGAACAAGTTCTCAGCAACAGAGAATGAAAATGTGAGGTGAAAACACCAAACGGAGCTCTGGCTGTAGCCAGGGCGGGGAAGATGGGTGGGGAAGAAGGAACTGAGGGTGTTGGGAGCTGCTGCTCTTACATTGCCAGGGAAGGGGCTAAAATTATGGATACTGCTAGGCAAAGTTCTCTGGCTCCAGTGCACTGGACATGCACACACCTAAGTTGAATATACAGCTGAATCTACTCAAAGAAGAACTTTCCATCTGGTCAATAAAACTGATACTTTTCCTCTCTTCTGGTCACCTCCCTCCACATACAAATGTTGAATGTTATATGCAGCATTTTCACCATCAATTCCAACAAAACATTGATATGTATGTGTGACGGTGCCCCCCATAAGGCTTTATGGAAATATACTTATTAATGTATATATGACATAACTAGAATGTGTTTTATGCTACATATGCTATGTAACATAGCTCTGTAAAGGTTGTGATCTACTGAATCGATTAATCATATTTGTATGCATGTATCATTTTTTTATTTGAAGTTATGAATATTGGCTGCATACTTGTTTGATTCTGAGTAGGTTTTAGTGAAGCAGTTGGTCAGCTTCCCGAGAAGAGACTATTCTCAGTAGGTGTCCAGTCAAGAAGCCCTTAAGCCAACAGTGAACTTGGAGATGCCAATCCACCTCTGCGCTTTCCCAGGAATGTGGCTTGGCTGGTAAGGAACTCAGTCATGTATGTCAGTCCAACACTCAATTTTGTAGCTGGCCTTTGCATAGGAGAGAGGAGGGGGTCTCCACCCCCAAGAGAAAGTCTATTTAACCCCCTGGGAGACCCCCTCCATTTTGTCTTCAGCTGGCTAAAGAGAGAGCCTCTCCACCCCCAAAGATACCTGGAAGAAACTGGAACAAAGGACAGTAACTACAGGGGGTGTGAGTGATTGTTGGACCCAGACTAGAAGGGGACTAGTCTGTAAAAGAAAGCTTACTGGGTGAGGATTTTATCTGTATTCAGTTTTATTACTGTACTAGACTTAGACTTGCATGTTTTATTTTATTTTGCTCGGTAATTCACTTTGTTCTGTCTGTTACTACTTGGAACCACTGAAATCCTACTTTCTGTATTTAATAAAATCACTTTTTACTTATTAATTAACCCAGAGTATGTATTAATACCTGGGACGAGGGGACGATGACAAACAGTTGTGCATATCTCTCTGTCAGTGTTATAGAGGGTGAACAATTTATGAGTTTACCCTGTATAAGCTTTATACAGGGTAAAATGAATTTATTTGGGGTTTGGACCCCATTGGGAGTTGGGCATCTGCGTGTCAAGGACAGGAACACTTCCTCAGTTGCTTTCAATTAAGCCTACAGCTATTAGGGGATGTGGTTCAGACCTGGGTCTGGGTTTTCAGCAGTCTAGCGGGACTGGCTCAAACCAGGCAGGGCACTGCAGTCCTAAGCTGACAGAACAGGAAAGCAGAAGTAGTCTTGGCACATCAGGTGGCAGTCCCAAGGAGGTTTCTGTGATCCAACCCATCACAGTATGTTTTTAGGTAAATCAGTAATAGACATTATCTACTACCTTTCATGCCAATAAAGCTTAGGTAATATTTTTTTTAAATGAACGTTATGTTTATTCAGTTTATAGTCCTAGGGTTACACTACACTACACAAGAAATTAATGCAAGCCTTACTTTGTCAGATTTGAGAGTTTTACATGGTTCGAGTAGCTGCAGCTGAATACTCATATCTGATTCAGGTTCCTGAAAGGCCCCAAAGTTGTAAATAAGTAAATAGCAAGATGGGGAAGTGTTCAACAGAGCATTTTTTAATCTTATGCCCTATCAAATATTAGATAAACATTTTAATAGGTTAAAGTATTTTACACTGGAGTAATAAACCAAAGGGTATCACAGCTAAAAACCTAAATGGCTACTTTGCACGCAAAGTTTGCAAAGTGAGCTAGATTCCCAGTTGTTGACTGCTGCGTGGATACACACTGCACATAGGTGGCTTTATGCTACCTTTCCAGTGGCTAGCTGTTTCCAAGAAGTCCCTGTGCTGCCCAGAATATCACTGTAGCGCACTGCACCCTGATTTTTCCCTGACATACCCCCAGCTCACCCTGGAACACCCCTATGCTGTGAGGGAGCAGATGTAGCCCTTTATAAAAAGAATCCTCAGCTATTGCCTTAAGACAACTTTAAATCCCCTCGTGCCGCTGTAGTGCTGCAAAGGGGACTTAAGAAAGGCCAAGCACCTGCCCATTGACTTTAAAAATATGAAAATAAAAAAGGAGAGGCAGCTTCCATTCCTGCCAGAAATAGCTATCCCATTCTGAAGCGCCCTGTAACTAACCTATAATGGATAGCTTTCTACTACTGCAGAAGTCTTCAGAGCATGTACAGTACCAATCCAGACTTCTGAAGGATCAATCTTTCTGCTATAAACAAGGAAAAGGAAGTGCTGATCTGCAGTAAATCTTTTTGATTTGTCACTAGCTTTAAAAACTATCAAAAAGTCTCAGTCTGAAATTCATAAATTGGGATAGTACCCATGGATAATTATTGTGTTGCTTATTATAAGACAACCAGATGTCAAACTGAAAAGGGTCACAACATCAGGCATATGGCATCTACAAATGCAAGACACCAGCAGGGAGGAGTGGTGAACTGTAGCGGCAAGGGTGCAACTCATCATTAAGCAGCAAGGTGCTGCCTAATTGAAATTTTTGAGGCATAAAATGAGTCATGCTTCATGTCTTGGAATTCTGTGAAATCTTCAAAGGAAGAATCCTCTTTCAGAATGGGCATGCGAGCTAGCAGGCCATCTCTGAGTCAGAGAGCATTCAGTATGCAATGACCTCAATATGTGAAGGATGTCAAGAAGCAGAGTTCTCTCTTAAGCTCCCCACAGCTGCAACTGGAAAAAAGGCAACACGAGTTTGACTGAAACAAGGGACTTAGTTTATTTTTGCACCATCTAGACAGCTCATCTTTTTTAAACACTATTAAGTGTTATGACTATACCCAGCCTATGCAAGGGTATTCCAATGTGCTGACAGAGCAACCAAACTCCTCCTAATTTGTCCGTAGAACTTTCTCATGAGGATACTACTTCTCAACCTACACTGCTGTGTGGCATTGGTGCATGCTGGCAGGTAGATGGTGATTTCCACCCAAGTGGTTAATGGCTACACTTCAGTGACAAGTCATGTTTTTCTGAATATAAAGGCCCTGATCTGACAAACACTTATGTTTAAATTTATTCACTTGGCTATAATATAACTACTTACATTGGAGTAAAATTACACAAGTGGGCATATGAATAATTGTAGGAACAGAGGTCCAGTTCATTTGTAGAGGGCTTTGGGATTCTTACAGGTGTAAGGGACTTTAAAACAATTTTATTTCTATACTAGCAATAAAATAGACAGTTTTGTCATCCAGTTTCTTTCTAATGTTGTTCCTAAACATACACAGTGTGGAGGACAGTATTGTACTTTGAGGAATGACAAAACCTTGCCTTAAACATTTGGCTGTAACATCAGGATCCTGGACACATGGGAGGATGTAGTTTAATCAGTTTGCAACATTATTACTTAACTCATCTGGGAATTATCTGGCAATAACTCCTACAATCCATGTCACAATTCCTTTCTCATTCATTTCCATCTATTTGGGAGAACTGCTGCTAGCCCGCCACCCCTCCAAACCTCATCCCAGCCCATTGCTGGAACCTCACCACGCTCCCCACATCTAAGGGCTAAAGGGCTGGGGGGAAAGGGGCAGGGGGTGTCTCTTTATTGTACCAGATGTTAGGAGCTTCAATCCCATTCCCCAGCTTCTTTAGGGGATGCCTTCCCATAAGTCCGCTTCCAACTCTGTTTTATCAGGCAATCAGATTCCCTATGTAATGAGTATCTACAATGGACAACTGTCAACAGGAGATGCCAGCATTTACCTGGGCAGCCTCCCCCTCCCCCCCCATCCAGGTTCCCAGATAATTAACAATGGTTTACATTAGCCCCTCGGGCCAGCCCCAGCTCAGGTGATGGCACCTCTCTCAACATGAAGGAGGGAAGGACCCCTTAAAGGAGCCACAACCCCTTTATTCCTGCTTGATCAAAATCCTTCCCACCCCCTGACTTTGAGGTCATGAGTTTTGCAGAACCACCACCAGCAGAGGGCAGATTGCCAGAAATGACATGAAACTGGAGATCAGAGGCCAATCCTCCAATTTATATGGAGAAGCAAATATTTTAGTACTAGCTCCCCATTCGTAAGAAGAAGTTTAAAACAGCTGCTATATTAGCTATTATAACTGGAAGATGTAGTCTTGTATATCCTCATTGTGCAATAACTGAAAACAAGTACAAACTTCTCTATCAGTAGCCAATGAAATGTAAAATGGCTAATATCCTTCCTCACATTCTTTTTTTATTATTTTAATGTATATCGAGTGCAGTTCCCTTAGGTCCCAGTTATTCAGAATGCTTTCTACTCCTCTGCTTTCCAAAGAGTTCTTCAATCTCATGATGTTTCCCTCTCCCCTCCCCCCAAAACACAGCAGTTATTACTGAGATGTTTTAAGCTTGCAGACCTTTCCCTTGATGGTGAACTATGAAATCTGTGAAATCTGTTTCAGCATACGAAATCTGTTTCCATATTGCAGAGACACTACTAGAATAAACCCCCCTCTTGCCTGGCCAACATAAAATTGTGTTGACTTTGTTTCTTCAGAAGGTGTGTACAAGCTTTGTGGTGGATAGTTGTCACTTCTGCAGAGGGATCATCTTCCCCATGGGTCTATAAAATACCATGGGGCAACTATGTCATGGCACTGAAATCAATGGCAGCATACCACAGATAAAGCTGGCCCCTTTAGCTACTAACTTGAAACAAGACAAAAAGCAAAACAAACTAAAACAAGTTGTATTTAAAAAGGCACCTGCCTATTTCTTCAGAGAAAACTGAAACTTCTGGTCAGAAACTGAAAGCTTCGGGGTTATTTCAGCCTTATTTCATTTTTTACAGAGTCCATGGCCTCTGATTATCAGCTGTTTTTTTCTGCTTAATTTAATGTGTTCTTATCACCTAGCCAGTCATGTTGGCCTAAAAATTTTAAGTTCTGAAATTACATGGTCCTAAGAGTTAACTATTCACTTACCATAATTACAATTCACTGTATTAAAATTTAAAAAGTGACAATATTTAGATTTTTTACATTCCTGCCTGAAATATTAAACCACCAGTAGCCAAGCTCAAGTACTGTCCCATTAACCCACATTGCCTCACCATCATTCCTAACAGTATTCCCTGTACATGACAGTGAAAGAATTGCTGAGGCTGGTGACATCACCAAAGGGGGGGTGGAGCCTCTGTCGGGCAGGTCAATAAAGGAGACAGTTGGAGAATGGATCTTGAGAGACGGAGCTCGGGGAATGGTGGCAGGGTAGTCACAGGGAACAGCGAGCTGGAGGAGCAGACAGAAAGTCTGGCTAGATTTGCTTGGAGACGAGGGCTAACTGAAGGAGAGTTAGTGGAGCTCCGAGGAGGGGACCTGAAGAGAACTTAACATGGTGTGCCGAGCCCCAGAAGCTTCTCACAAGGGTTGATCCTGGTGAGCTTTGGAGGCGAGAGATTCCTCAGAGAAAGTGAGGGCCTCTCAAAGCCATCCCAGTCACCCAGCAGCAAGGATTAGTGCTAAGAAGTGACATGGAACACAGACAGGTCACAGCACACTAGGTGTGTATATTTGCACATAATTAAGAAGTTCAAGATTGACTGACATGGACAGGGTAAGAAGAGGGTTTTCTGTGTATAAAACTATTTCTTTACTGCTTCTGGTTCCTTGTTAGATTATACTTGTTCTTGATATAAGAAGATTGTTTTCAGTAACCTAAAACCAAGTAAGCCTGATATGTGCACTGTTATTTAGACACCTCACTGCTGCATCTCAAAGTGATGCTACATTATAATTACCACAAAAGTATATCTCTGGGTTTTCCAGTTCCTGGTGAGAAAGGATTTTAACCCTTTAAGGCTAAAAGAGACAAGGAGTGAATACTGGGTGAAGGCAGCAATGGTACCATACACAGAGTCACCCAGCAAAAGAGAGAGAGAGTACACATATATGTGTCAGCTGTTCATCAGAAGGGGAGCAGGTCATCTCAATGACTCATCAAGTTCCCCACATCAACCATCAGGCAACTGACATGTATAGATTGTATGCTCTGGCAGGGACTGCCATTTTGTTTGTACAGCACTGTGCACAATGGGATCCTGGTCCATGACTGGGGTTCCTAGGCAGTACACTAAAACAAGTAATGCAGAAGTGGAGCCTAAGGCCACCACCATAAATGAAGCTCCACAATTATTTGAGCAAGCTAGCCACTTGGATTAAGTTGCAGCATTCTGGGGCCTGTAGACTCACGGTCTACTTTTCTGTATTAAGCAGGGGATGGCTCTAACATGTTCAATTTATTGCAAATTAAGTCTCCTTAAAAGGACACAGCATAGCCCTTACATGGGCAAGTTTAGCATCTTTTTGTTGCTTTTAATGGGGTTATATTTTGAAAAGTGACTCTCTTAAAATAGTATTGTAGGGCTCCAGATTTATTGTTTCATAATGACTTCTGGATCACATTTTCTCAATAGGAACACATTTTCCCCCTTACTGGCAACCATATAAATTCACCCTAAAGAAATAGGTCACTGCATCACAGGGGACATGGGAAGGTCCCCAGGGGGACATCAAGAAGATGCTGGAGTGGATAGATTGCTGGTATGGTAATTCTTGTGTTCCCATTTCCCCATCATCTGGATGAGGAAACTGAGACAGAAATAAAGTGAATTACAGACCAACACTACACTGGAAGTTGTGGACAGTCACAGCAACAGCACTCAGATCTCCTGTCGCACAGTCTTGTTCCATTAGACACAAAATCATCATTCCGCCCTTGTGACAAAGTCACCTCATGTGCTATGCATGTGTGGCTCCAATTTCCTTTTTAACAATGTTTAGAAATACTCAGCTGAAAATAATTGTAGGCTTATTATCGATAATTAACCTGCAAAGACAGTTTTTCTATGAAAGAAGGTGTCAAATATAAAGGGAAGGGTAACTACCTTTCTGTATACAGTGCCATAAAATCCCTCCTGGCCAGAGGTAAAATCCTTTTAAAATCCTGCTGTGCTTCTGGTTCAAAATGATCTCAGAATGATCCCACCGCTCTGCCACCATGTCAAGGTTCCTTCCCCACTCTGAACTCTAGGGTACAGATGTGGGGACCTGCATGAAAGACCCCCTAAGTTTATTCTTATCAGCTTAGGTTAAAAACTTCCCCAAGGTACAAACTTGTCCTTGAACCGTATGCTGCCACCACCAAGCGTTTTAAACAAAGAACAGGGAAAGAGCCCACTTGGAGACATCTTCCCCCAAAATATGCCCCCCAAGCCCTACACCCCCTTTCCTGGGGAAGGCTTGATAATAATCCACACCAATTAGTACAGGTGAACACAAACCCAAACCCTTGGATATTAAGAACAATGAAAAAGCGATCAGGTTCTTAAAAGAAGAATTTTAATTAAAGAAAAGGTAAAAAGAATCACCTCTGTAAAATCAGCATGGTAAATACCTTACAGGGTAATCAGATTCAAAACATATAAAATCCCTCAAGGCAAAACCTTAAATTACAAAAAGACACAAAAACAGGAATATACATTCCATCCAGCACAGCTTATTTTACCAGCCATTAAACAAAACAAAATCCAATGCATTTTCTAGCTAGATTACTTACTAACTTTACCGGAGTTGTAAGGCTGCATTCCTGATCTGTTCCTGGCAAAAGCATCACACAGACAGACAGAACCCTTTGTTCCCCTCCCCCTCCAGATCTGAAAGAATCGTGTCCCCTCATTGGCCATTTTGGGTCAGGTGCCATCGTGGTTACCTTAGCTTCTTAACCCTTTACAGGTGAAAGGATTTTGCCTCTGGCCAGGAGGGATTTTATAGCACTGTATACAGAAAAGTGGTTACCCTTCCCTTTATATTTATGACAGAAGGGTTGTTCCATTGTCTTACAAGTACTCTGAAAATTTTCTCAAATAAGAAACAATGCCTGGATACTGTGGTGATGGGTACATGAAAAATGTGATAGCTCAGAAGTCATGTCAAGATTAATTTAATTTATTATGAACATTAAATGTTTATTCTGTTTGAGCAACGACTCACATGATATCATATGTAGAACCAGAATATGGGTAAGGAAGACATTTTGAATACAATTAATGCCTGCTGGTCTTTTGGAAATGCCTCTTTAGAAAACCCCAGTCCATACAATGGTGACTTAATACATAAATGATGTATTTCAGCCTAAGATTTTGGTTGAGGTCAGAGACAATTAGAATCCCACAGAATAAAAGAGATAAGTAATACTGTAACTCATGGCAATAAGTTTCCATTAGACTAAATAAATGGAAGACTCATCTCGACAAAGTGCTCACTCTTATGCCATTAGCACTCAAATACAGTATAAAACCATGCAGCATAATGGTTGCAGAGCAGTCTCTGGCTACACATCACTACATGGCAGGAACTGGTTAAACTTTTTAATTAAAAAAATTTTTAGATAAGAAAATGGTGATTTTTTTAAAATCAAGGCTAAAAAAATTGTCGTGGAAAATATCTGTTTTTTACAATTTTTTAAACAACCTACAGCTTTCGATTTTTGGCTGGAAAACTAGAAAAATGCTGTGAAAAGCTGAATAAAATGTTTTGTTCCTTTTGAAATTTTAGGAACACACCATTTTCTCCATTGTATTCTCCTTCGTTTTAATCTATGCAAACCACTTGTTGATAGCTCAAGCCATAGTATGAAAAGTCAAATACAGTTTATGGTTCTGGATCCTTGCTTGCAGAATTTCTGAACAATTTTGGATAACTTTGGCCCAGATCCACAAGAGAACTTGGATTAGGATGACCAGATGTCCCAATTTTATAGGATCAGTCCCAATATTTTGGGCTTTTTCTTATATAGGAGCCTATTAGCTCAGACCACCATCCTGATTTTTCACACTTGCTATCTGGACACCCTAACTGAGATCCTCAAAACCCCACGCAGCTGTGACTTAACTCTGGAGGTGCCTAAAATCCCTCAGCGCCTAAATTTGTTGTAAAGGTCCCCTAGATGCCCAAGTTTCTGCCTTTAGACACGTGCAGTGCTGTATCCGGCCAGCAGCTACTGGACACATATTTCAACCTAAGCCTCAGTCTGATCGACAAGCCAGGTGAAGATTGGGCAGGGGTTGGGGAGGGAAAGTCTTTCTTGCAAGGCCCACTCCAGCAGCCTCCCTTACAGTCCATAGTCCAGTGGTTAAGGTACTCACCCATTCTCACTTAGTTTCTGACCCAATAAACATTTAATTTTTTTATACAAAGTAGAACTGTTTCAAGCAGAGAGAATGAAAGAGACCCAAACCAGAGTATCTCGTAGCCCAGTAGTTACCTCAGAATTAGTTTATTTAGTGGTTGGGTAGGAGTTCACTCAGCTCTATTGCTGTCCTCTGAAGCACTCTCTCTCCAGCCAAAGAGCTACCTCTGCATCATTTCCCATTGCAAACTCCTCCCAGTAATGAAAGATCCTCTGTGGAAGGGAACCAGTAGAAGACAAGATGCTTGCACAGGCTCCTTACCCCTGGGGGCACACTTCTTGCCAAAAGGTACAAGCTCTTTTCCCCTTCTCTCAAAACTCAGTTCCATTACCCACCATAACTAGACTAAAACTTAGAAGTGGTTGGCTCCCAATATAAAACTGGAAAAATTCTGGGTAAATCGCTTATGCAGATGAAGCAGCTCTGTGGTCATTCTTCCCTCTGTTCACCAACAATGAGCTCTTTATTTTCTAGAGCTTCAGCCCGCTGCTTATGTTGTATAAACTTTTAGGACAGCAGTCTAGTGTATTTATAGCATTAAATGAGATTTAGGATCACACTTAGTGGAAGTGAAAGAGGTTGTGGAGGTGACAGCAATTCAAGAGGTTCAGGTTCTTCCTGGTTGCTGAGTGCAAACAGTGTGCAGCATACAATATTCCTAAATGTGAACTTGGAAACTAAGCAGCTCTTTCAGTGCTTTGAAATTCGCTTTGTATGATAAGGATAACCAATCTACAGTATGCATGAACTTGTCTGTATTTCCAACAGGATGAGAAAGAGCAGCAGATCCCATAAGAGGAATGGGCCTATCAAATGGCCCTGAAACAAATTAGTAAAGGAGGAAAGTTGACTGACTCTAGAAGAAGCAGAGAGGGAATAGAAGCTCAGCTGCCAGCCCTTGAAGGTGAAGGAGGGAGGTTGTTGGGCTCCACTCATCTCCTCTTCAGTCTTCCACTCAACTCAGGAAAAGGTGCAAAGAGGGAAATACCTGGGTCTGTTGGGGAGTGAGTCACAACCCACAGGGCCTGTTGAGAGGAGGGTGAAAGTCAAGGATGATGAAAGGCAAATAATTTTCTTCTGGCATTATATATCCCCTGGATTCATATATCAGAGATTGCATCATGTGTCTTATATAGGACTTTCAACTCAGTTGACAAACAATGAACCTTCAAATTGAATGGTATGTCCACCAAAGAGTAAAATGTGACATTTTATGTTCTGTGCTAAAAGACACGTGCATTTTGCAAAAAGGGCGCGAAGTGACCCTCCTAAAATGTCTGAGATGTCGAGAGAGACTATCCAGTTTCTCCAAGGTTGAATTAATTCTGAGTGGTCCTGCAGTTCAAACAAACAGCAAAGATGTACTGTAGCAGAGGTTAATCTGACTAATGTGCTTCTTTCCTGGACATTGCTCAGCCTTGGGGAGAAATGATAAGGTCAAAGTACATGTTTTAAAATACTTTCCCCCCTTCCCCCCGGCCAAGAAGCCAGAATAGTTCATCTTAATTAAGGATAATAAAAAAAGTCACTTCCCCCCCCCGCAATTGTTAACATGCTTTGGGAATATGTGATAAAATATTAATTACAGAAAGATAACGAGAAAAGCCTTATGCAACAGTATCAGATGCATCCCTCTTAGGTAAGCAAAAGTCAAGAACTTTAACAGTTCTAATAAATAGTGGCTTTGCCCAGCTGCAGATTGTCAATAAGGCTGGCAATAATTATACTCTCCCCCTTAGAAATACACTACTGCTGCCTTGCCAGAAACCTGTAAATTAATGAAGCCCAGGGCTTGGAACATCCACCAAAGTTAATGACAGTGATAGTTGTCCTGTGATACCCTCAAAAGAATTAGGCCTGCACCCTGCAAACAGTCCCCCAAAAGTAGAGCTTTGCACCTCGGTGGAACCCTGTTGACTTCAATGGGACTTTGTGAGAGTGAAAACAGTTGCAGGAGTGTAGCCATAAATTGGAAAAGCCCCCTGTGAGAAGGTGGTAGATAAGTTATCTGCCCTCACAATCCTGATCTGTTATGAGTTACAGCTGATTATTTAATGCTCGTGAATTGATATAGTTGCAAGAGCATCTAGAGTTTAATTAACTGGTTCTCTGTTTAAAGAAAGCATCAATTGTCTTTTGTTTGTGCATTTGAATTAATCTCTCAATAAGAACCATTTTTCTAATTTGCCTCAGCTTTTTTAGCTTTCCCCCCAAATACAACAAAAAGTGACCTTCAATACATTCTTTTTAAAAAATCATTAATTCTCTTGTCAGATTTCTTGGAAAATAGTTTCATGAAATCACAAATTATGGGCCCTATCCTGTATGCATTGTGTGCAAATTCCCAGCATTGAATGAGCAAAGAGGAAAGCAAAACTGTGCCCAAACTAATTAAGGAACGCAACATGACCGAAATACACTAGAAAACAAACTAGATTTTATGGCTTGCCCTGTGAAGGGGAGTAGCCCGTTTTACCCAGAAAAGAAAAACCATTAAGAGTAATCTATTTCCCAGGGTCAATACCTGACATTACTCCTGGATTTTTTTAAACACATAAAGAGGTCCCATAAACTCACAACAATAAGCACCAAGTCTTATTATCTACGTAAGAAAGAGCATAAAACACACACACACACATCAGTGCAGTGCTTTATTTCAATTCAATATTCAGCACTTCAATTTGTTGGTTCAGCAAATCTTGCTTGTATAGTCTCAGAAACAATATTTATATGTAGTGAACCCTTAGCCTACAGACCACTTTTCAATTCCAATATCATGGGACTGTGTAAATCACACCTCTCTGTATCAGCAATGGCCATTAGATTCCAGGAAGAGGATTTCCCCTCTCAGTCTTTGGAGAAGACAGACAGCATTTGTACTGACACCTTACTCCATGGATTCCCCCAAGGGAAGGTGTTACAATAGAAGAAGTATCAGAGAAGGCTGAACTGGGAATAGTGAGAGGTTGGGGAGCTGTTTTGTTTTTACCGTCATTATTGATATTTCTTTTGGAGATCATAGCAGACAGAAATCTTAGAGGATTTGAATGATGGATCGTGGCATGCCAGATGAACATTGGGAGGGAATTCAAGTCTAAGAAGTTGATATGGGATAAATGGAGGGAAAAGGATACAAATGGGACACGAAAGCTTGTATCACTGCTGATGCAGAGAGGAGAGATGGGGGAGGTGACCCTCAGATATTTGTTCACATTATTAGTTCCATTGACTTAAATTAGACTGCTCACAACAGTAATGGCTGAAGGATCAGATCCTTCATCTAATTTCACTTCAACCAGGGGGACAAGAGGGTGCACGGGGTGGAAAAATTACGAATGTTCATCCTTAATAGTTCTTCTATTCTAAGTATATATATTTGAGGCATGCATGCAAACTCTTCTGTTCTGCTGTATTCCAAAACTTTAATTTGATCATATATGAACCTTACCAAAATTTGAAGGTGTTTTAGAACTACATATCTAATTGAATTGATTTTGGTGGTGGTGGTGGGGAGTGGCATTTATTCTGCGCTACTTTCTATTGGTCAAGACTAAAATAATCCAGTGTCTAAAAATATATCTTAACTATCCACCTTCAAGTAGTACAGAAACCAACAAACAATTTGGGAATAAACTCTTTTCCTCTTGGCTGAAAACGCCTATTGTCAGTAAAATGAGATTTTGTTCTACTGATGCTCCCTTTTCTTTCCACAAGAGTTGAAATTTGACAAACCTTTTGTAAAATTATTTTGGAAGAGTAAAAAGCTAATTACATTGAAATGCCCAGAAATAGATTTATTGCTAGATTTAACACCACCAGGATTTAGGTGTGCAAAATAATATTTTTGATAAAACACCCTGTAAAGTTACAGTATGAAATGAACCAAGGTCAAGCAATGTGACACTTAATATTGAGACGGCACCCTTCATACCACTGTTAGAACCCTAGGTGGCACAAAAGATTTAATACTGCTGCAGTAGGAATTGGCAGATACACAGATAAAATCTGATGTACATCTTAAATGAATACTTCATTCATTTAAGGACAATATATTCTCCCAGCGAAAAAGTAAGTTTGTTCATAGAGAAGGTAGATCTGGCAGTACCAAAGAAGAGGGGCGGGGGAAGACCCCTACAACAGAGGATCTGATGCAGAAACATATAGGTATGCTTTTTAGAAGTATCATTTCATTTTCTGAGCATGCAATGCAATTGATGCAAAAGTACTGTACATAGTACAGTAACATGTTGACCATAAAGGGATTTGAATGTACAGATAAGTAAACAGACACCATCTCAGGTTCCATCAGATATTTGAGATTCCACTGACAAGATTATAAACTCTATTGCATCATATGCATGCAAAGAATATGCAACCCTTGACCAGTCATATGGAATCTCCCATGTAGACTTTGTTCAGAAACAAATCAGCCTTACACAAAAGTATTTTCAGAGGATGTATGTATAACAATTTCCTCAGACTGGATTGTTCAAAAGGCACTTAACATTAAACTCAGGAAAAAAGACAAGCATTGATTGTGCCTCATAACGTCAAGTAAATTCATTATTCTGAATTGCAAGGGAATAGGTTTCCTTCTTACAATCAGTGTTTGAGTTAATGGTATGAATGCTGTATTATGAAAAGTAGCTTTAAAGTCACACAAATAGCTAAGTGTCATTTTATACACCATAAACTACTATTCCAAAAACTGCCAAGATACTCACCAGAGTACTACTAAATTGGCTAGATGGTGAAACTACTACCATTCAACAGGCACACCATACTGTACCTCACAGGGGAGCTCTCGCCTATTTTTAGGATTCAGAGAAAGAATTGTGTTTTTTGTGCATGGAGGTCTTACTTTGCCTCAGGCAAAGAAGTGTATAGAAAGCAAAATTTCTGAACTAAATTAAGTGTGCACATATCTGAAGGCAGCTTCCATTGACTTCACATACACCTGAAGGCAGAAGTTAAGCATACTAACATTAGTGAGGTAAGTGTTTGGTTGTATGTCCCTCACTGCAAATTATAGGACTGTATTACTATTTCATTTGAGTTATGCAGATTTTTATAAATTTTAAATAAAAGTTCCAAGTTTTAAACATGGTTGTCTAAAGCTAGCACCTAAGTCTACATTTTAGGTAATTAAATGCAGGTTTTTAAATTTAAAATTGGCATATGGATGTGTTAATATGGATTTAGGGGACTGACTTTAGACACTCAAGTTTGGAGATTAGATTTACAGGGTTTCTTAAATTAATTGACTTTTCACTTCAGGTGTATAAACACATTGTGCCAGATCTTTATCTAGTGCAAACAGCCCCAGCTCCCCTGAGGTTAATGGAGCCAGGCCATTCAGACCAGCTACAGGTCTGGCCTGTTACAGTATTCTTGAAGTGAACCATACAAGGAACTGATTGAGTGACATTCACTTCTGTGCTAAAACCTCAGTTTGTATAGGTGGCAAGGATGGAATTCGCTGCCAGATCATCTGCTGGCTGGGGGTGGGGCTCAAGGGATGACACAACTCAGCCCTTCCCTCCACATCCACTGCTACAGAATATGGGCTAACATAGCCTCTGCTGTCCCTCTGCATCTTTTCCATAGAGGAGGCTAATGCTGATTATGCAAAAATAAAGTTTGCACTCAGACAGACATAGAAGCTAGTACGTCAAATATTAACAGGTTTATGTGTACTGTCTTCATTGTTGTCCATAACAGGGAGGATTAAAAATAGTTGTTGATTTAATGCCTGAGATAATTATACTCTGATAGGGTTTTTTCTCCCCCGTTACTGGTGACTAAGGGGAAGGCTGGTCATGATGAAACTTCTAACTGTTTTCACAAATTTCTTCAAATATTGAATTTCAATGAAAGAAAGGGGAAACAAAAAACCCTATAAAAATTATTCAATTCCTTTCCCCCATTTTTCTGCCAGCAGGACTTAAATCACTAGACAGTAAAATATAATTTATTGCACTAAGCAGTGAATGAGGAAATGGCAGATGCTATTAGTGTGGCTGTTACACATATAACTTAAAGAACTATAAAGAAACTATACGTACAACTTAAAGAACCAGAACAAAAAAACAAGGACGTGTTAGGAGTACAGCATGCTCTGATTTTTTCCACAGATCAGTGAGTAACAGATGAGCAAGTTATGTCTGTTTTGTTCCTCAAAAGCAACAATCCGTGGAGAGTGGGTTCTTGAACGTTGTAATCTTGTAAATGGTGTCAGTCTTCCAGATGTGAAGAGGATAGGCTCACTCTTCACTGCTCTGATGGATTTCTGCCTCCTTACTCTTGCTAATCTCACTGGTGTCAGTGGATTCCACAGCTGATGGCATTTGAAGAGTGTCATAAAACACCTGCAAGATGGCCCTCACAACATCACTCAGCTCTAGGCTCTGGATTGTGGGTTCATTTTGGATGTTGTAAGTTGTTACAGTGCAGCTGTCATTCAGCTGTTTACAGTTGAAAATTAAGCTTTCCTCTTCTAAATTGATGTCTTCTTGGGCATCAGACTTCACTTGGATATTGGCCTTGGCATTCCAAGTGTTGTCATTGGGATCCACTTTCACCAAGATGCCAGTCCAAGTCTTGTTTTTCACAGAGATCTGCATGTTCTTTGTTAAAAAAAAAAAAAGCACTTGAGTTAAGAACCATGGCTCCAAATGCCAGAATATTGATTGCAGTGGTCTGGGAGAAGACCATGTACACTAGTTGTTGAAAAGTCAGTATTTACTTACACTTTGCAGGAGTATCAGATACTACAGCTCTTTTCTATTCTAAGCAAAAAGTAAAAAGTATTGATTCTATGAATCCCAGATTCTATTGTGTAGTAACTATGGGTAATGATAGTTATAGCAACTATTCTTCAATGCAATTAATCCCATAAAAAAGTATCAGAATAGTCAACATCTTATTTTTCTTCTGTTTATTATTACCAGGCACCCCATTCAGGATCAGGACTCCCTTGTACTAGGTATGGTGCAAACAAATAAATGCCAGAAAGGGTTGCATAGACAGTCTAACCTAAGACAAAACATGCTAAACAAACTTTGTAGACTTGTGCCTACTTCTCTGTGCTACATGATGTCATCTTCTTTCCATTCTACCCTAGGGGTCTACATTTAGTGACTGGTTTTAGATGGTTTTAGTCCTGTTAGCCTATAAAATATAAATCACCTACCAATTCAGAACTATTCCTTGTTTTCCTAATGTATTGTGTAGTTTTAAATGTCTCAGGAACAAGGGCTTCCACTACTTCCTTAGGAGACATATTTCACAGGTTAATAGTTCTCATTATGAAGATTTTTTCTCTCTGATATTTATCCCAATTGCTCCCTTCTAAAATAAATTATATGAATTGTTGATACATGTAAGAAATACCAATTGAGCCCAACATATTATAAGGCTTTGGGATATAGTACATGTTTTTGTTGTGTGTGTTCATTATATATAGATATAGATCTTAGCACAAAGGGGCCCTGATTCCCAAATGTGGGGTCTAGAAGGGACCACAATACAAATAAGAAACAATAATAAATACAGCTAAATTATAAAACACAACTACAATTAAATTACATGCCACAGAGGAAGGTGAAACCCTCCCTAAAATCAGTATCAATTGGACCTCAAGGAAAATTCCTTCTTAACCCAACATATGGTAGTTAGACCCTGAGCATGTGAGCAAGAATCACCCAACCAATCACTGAGACAAAATGCTCAGTGACACCTCTGAACCCTGGCTCACCCTGCACATCTCCTGCCCTGGCCATCTCTGTTGCTTTAGAGGAAGGAGATAAAAACAAACAATGAAAAGACACCACACAATACACTGAGGGGGCACAAATCCCTTCCTCACACCTGTGGGTGGCCAGCTGAAACAGCGATGCATGAGCTCTGAGGAACATAAAACAAACTTGAAGTGAGCCCAGGGCTACTGACCTCTCTCCCGCAATCACAAGCAACCCAATCATACAATCACTCAGAGTTTGTCCAGGTCGCTCTTAAAACTAATTAAGTTGTTTGCCCTCCACAACTTCTTTTGGGGGGTTGTTACAAAACCTTATCCCTTTGATAGTTAGAAACAGTCTTCTACTTTCCAGCCTGAATTTGTACATGGCCAGTTTATATCCATTTGTTCTTGTGCCAGCATTGTCCTTTCACTTAAACAGCTTTTCATCCTCCCTGATATTTAGCCTTTGGTGTATTTATAGAGAGCAACCATATAAGCCAAGCTCTTCCCATCTCCTCTTGCACGATTGGCCCTCCATTCCCCTGATCATCCTGCTCCAATTTGAATTTGTCTTTCTTGAACATGGGTGACAAAAATTGTCTTCCAAGTGAGGTCTTACCAATGCCTTGTACAACGGCACTAATACTTTTCTCTCCCTCTACTGAAATGCCCATTTGCCTTGTTCACAGTCACATCACATTGCTGGCTCAGTCATCCTGAGATTGACCCACACATCCAGGTAGAACTATTAATGAACTATTTCCTCACGGGACCAAGACAGCATGGAAGACACCATTTTGTAGAGCAAAATTGACATCAGTGGAGCTATGCCAGCCACTTTACACAACTTGTGCAATCACTGGGTCTATTTGTTTATTAAAAACTTAGAAAAATATAGAGGACCAGAGTCTCAGCTTATTATTTAATGTAAATATTAAGATAGAGGATCACTAGTACAAAAGGAAAGAGAATATGGTCAAGATGTGTAAATAAAATTAACTATTTAAAAGTAGGTAAATACAGGAGGTCAGACTAGATGATCACAATGGTCCCTTCTGGCCTTGAATTCTATGAATGAATGAGGCTGAAATAAAGCCATTACAAAGAATACATGACATGGGATTAGTATATAGCAAGTTGACTAGCAAACAAAAAACTCAAAAAGGCCCACAACAATATCATTTTAAGTATGTGAACTAGCTCCACAGGGTCAGAGCCTCCTCCTTATTCAGAGACATCGTAATACCAAAGTGAACTGAATCACCTTCCAGCTGAGGCACCCAATTCTATGAGGTTGCCTCTTACAAGGTCTGGGCACCCTCATCTTCCACTGACTACAAAAGGAGTGGGTGAGGCTCAGTAGCACCTCAGTGTCAGACCACAGACGAAGCAGCATCAGCCTGTTTTCATTTCTTCTTTCAGAAATGTCACCTTGAAAAGATGTATTAACATAGGAATTCGGCCTTCAGTGTGTTTAGCCAATTCGCAGTTCTACTCTTATGAAATAGCTCTGCATAATACAGAGGATCTCCTATTTCTTTGTGATTAGAGGTAGTGGATTAGAGTCTCATTTACACTAAAGATGCTTTACACCACTCTGGCAGTGCAAAAAGGCCGTAAGGTGGAGTAATTTGTATCGTCATTCCATTTATTCCTACTTTAACCCCCTTTGCCCTGTCTGAGTGGCATGAAGTGGCCTTAGTATAGTAGTGTAGCAGGCCTACTACTGCTCTATTGAGGTACATTAACTGTTTGAATTCTCTGCCTTCTTTACAGATTTGTTCACTGTTTGTTACTTGATCGATACATAAAATTCTAAACTACTCCATCTTCTTCCAGAGCTTAGTTCATAATCACTAAAGGCTAGACTCTGCCACCGTCTCTGACATTAAGTAACATCTTACTTCTCAAAAAGTCCCATTGATTTCAATAGAGCTTCTCACGAAATATGGTATTGTGGAACATGAGTAAGAGTGGCAGAATCTTGCCCTGTAGTAATAGCATCCTCTATGTTAATACAAGTAATAGATTCTTTCAGCATTATTCTTTTCTCTAATAAAACTGAAGGGAACTCTAAAGCATCAGTTAAATTGTTCCTACCCACCACCTCCTTAACACACTCCAAACAGAGATGGCTGTAATATTAACTAAGTTCTCCTAAAATGACTTTAGCCTCAAATTGCCTTGATCTCTGCATTCATAAAGTTAGGAATAACCCCTTTTCCCACCCTCATAGCTGGTAAGGTTTAAGGTGATTCTTACTGCAGTCCAGTCCATCAATGGTATATTTTAAACAAGCAGTAGCAGAAGAGAAAATGGAGCCTGGAGTCATAAAGTAGTAGTATTTCTAAACTAACACGGTCACCCATTCACACATTAACTCATTCTGCCAGACAGAACAGACAAACTGAGAAGTCTCACACTCTAAGTTGTGCCTGGAATAAGAAAATGCCAATACCCACCACACTGTAGTTGGGAGCGATCTCCTTGGCTAGTTTGGCAAGTAGCTCAGCTTTGTCAAATTCGATTACTAGGTGGGTTGCTTCTGGTTTGCTGACTGGACTAGGTTTGACAAATTCAGTCACCACTGCTGCTTTTTCAAATATGGTGACCATCTTAGTTTCACCAAATGTAACAGTTAGCCTTGTGCTGAAAAGCAGGATGCAAAACATTACAATCAAGCCAAAAACTAGGATCAGCCCAGCCAAAATGCCAAACAGCAGAGACAGGAGAGTATTTATGATGTTCATGATTGTCGAGTGTTCTGATGTAGTGAAAATAGCTGTATGCCCTTCAAAGAACACTGGAATCGAATGCCATCATTGCAGTGACCTCTCTAAGTTGTAGCCAGATCCATCTGTGCTCAGACTAGGCCTGGTCTAGTATCAGCGAAATTCTGCTACATCACAATGGATAACATGTGAGCAGCTGCAATACACAAAGGGTCCTTCAGCAGCATTGCCACCTCCCTGAAGAGTCTTTGCATTTGAAACTGCATTTTTAGGTCCTTCCTCTTTTTAACGTAAAGGAGCCATTAAAGCCTTCTCACAAATCCCTCTTAAGGCTGCAAAATATTGAATAACTCCATCATAGAATCATAGAATAACAGATTTGGAAGGGACCTCTGGAGGCCATCTAGTCCAACCCCCTGCCCAGAGCAGGACCAATCCCAACTAAATCATCCCAGCCAGGGCTTTGTCAAGCCTGACCTTAAAAACTTCTAAGGAAGGGGATTCCACCGCCTCCCTAGGTAACGCATTCCAGTGTTTCACCACCCTCCTAGTGAAAAAGTTTTTCCTAATATCCAACCTATACCTCCCCCCACTGCAACTTGAGACCATTACTCCTTGTCCTGTCATCTGCTATCACTGAAAATAGTCTAGATCCATCCTCTTTGGATCCACCTTTTAGGTAGTTGAAAGCAGCTATCAAACCCCCCCTCATTCTTCTCTTCCGCAGACTAAACAATCCCAGTTTCCTCAGCCTCTCCTCATAACTCATGTGTTCCAGTCCCCTAATAATTTTTGTTGCCCTTCGCTGGACTCTCTCCAATTTTTCCACATCCTTCTTGTAGTGTGGGGCCCAAAACTGGACACACTACTCCAGATGAGGCCTCACCAATGTCGAATAGAGGGGAACGATCACATCCCTCGATCTGCTGGCAATGCCCCTACTTATAACCCCAAAATGCCATTGGCCTTCTTGGCAACAAGGGCACACTGTTGACTCATATCCAGCTTCTCGTCCACTGTCACCCCTAGGTCCTTCTCTGCAGAACTGCTGCCTAGCCATTCGGTCCCTAGTCTGTAGCGGTGCATTAGATTCTTCCGTCCTAAGTGCAGGACTCTGCACTTGCCCTTGTTGAACCTCATCAGATTTCTTTTGGCCCAATCCTCCAATTTGTCTAGGTCCCTCTGTATCCTAGCCCTACCCTCCAGCGTATCTACCACTCCTCCCAGTTTAGTGTCATCCGCAAACTTGCTGAGGGTGCAATCCACACCATCCTCCAGATAATTAATGAAGATATTGAACAAAACCGGCCCCAGGACCGACCCTTGGGGCACTCCGCTAGATACCGGCTGCCAACTAGACATGGAGCCATTGATCACTACCTGTTGAGCCCGACAATCTAGCCAACTTTCTACCCACCTTGTAGTGCATCCATCCAGCCCATACTTCTTTAACTTGCTGACAAGAATACTGTGGGAGACCGTGTCAAAAACTTCGCTAAAGTTGAGGAATAACACGTCCACTGCTTTCCCCTTCATCCACAGAACCAGTTACCTCATCATAGAAGGCAATTAGATTAGTCAGGCATGACTTTCCCTTGGTGAATCCATGCTGACTGTTCCTGATCACTTTCCTCTCGTCTAAGTGCTTCAGAATTGATTCCTTGAGGACATGCTCCATGATTTTTCTGGGGACTGAGGTGAGGCTGACCAGCCTGTAGTTCCCAGGATCATCCTTCTTCCCTTTTTTAAAGATGGGCACTACATTAGCCTTTTTCCAATCTTCTGGGACTTCCCCCGATTGCCATGAGTTTTCAAAGATAATGGCCAATGGCTCTGCAATCACATCCGCCAATTCCTTTAGCACTCTCGGATGCAACGCATCCGGCCCCATGGACTTGTGTACGTCCACTTTTTCTAAATAGTCCTGAACCACTTCTTCCTTCACAGAGGGCTGGCCACCTCCTCCCCATGCTGTGCTGCCCAGTGCAGTAGTCTGGGAGCTGACCTTGTTCGTGAAGACAGAGGCAAAAAAAGCATTGAGTACATTAGCTTTTTCCACATCCTCTGTCACTAGGTTGCCTCTCTCATTTAGTAAGGGGCCCACACTTTCCTTGGCTTTCTTCTTATTGCCAACATACCTGAAGAAACCCTTCTTGTTACTCTTAACATCCCTCACTAGCTGCAACTCCAGGTGTGATTTAGCCTTCCTGATTCCATTCCTACATGCCCGAGCAATATTTATATACTTATCCCTGGTCATTTGTCCAATCTTCCATTTCTTGTAAGCCTCTTTTTTGTGTTTAAGATCAGCAAGGATTTCACTGTTAAGCCAAGCTGGTCGCCTGCCATATTTACTATTCTTTCTACACATCGGGATGGTTTGTCCCTGTAACCTCAATAAGGATTCTTTAAAATACAGCCAGCTCTCCTGGACTCCTTTCCCCCTCATGCTAGCTGACTTCCTGATAACAGAGTTCTTCACTGTAGACACCTATTAAACAGCTAGTTCAGTTGGCCAAAACATTAGAGGCAAAAATAGGCATGCACCCTTCTTTTGCTTCTTGACAATGCTTTTTAAAAAAAACCAAATAGTTTTAAAAACTGGTTAAAGTTACTCAGGTACGTACCTATCCCATCATATACAAAGCCAGGCATTTAAAAATCAGGGAAACGAAAAGATAAGGACACCATATATCTTACACTTCCCAAATAATAAACAAACACAGTGAGCCAAATGTAAATCAGAGTAGCGCCACTGCCGATTTGCACCAGCTAAGGATCTGGCCTGTTATTCTTATAAGGAAATACCTATTTCATTAACAACAACTTCTAAGTCTTCAGCTTTTACTGTTATTGTTGTCTTGATTTCGGTAACCAATTTTCTTTTAAGGGGCACCCTTAAATGGGATATATTTTTAAATATTCTTATCATTTGTATTACAGTACTGTCTAGAGATCCCAATCAAGATCAAAGCAAGTTGCTGATAGAATGTGTTAGTACTTATTTGCTGTTTCTTGAGAATAATGTTGTATTTATAGTCTAACATCATTGCTTTATGATAAAATTATGTACATCTGTGGACTTGCCTTCAAAGCTGATTAATACAGGTAATCAATGTGAACTTCAGAGAGTATTGGTAGCTGGTAGAGAGTTAGATTAAAGTTAACTTCCCATTGTTCTTATGAAGAGAGAGTTTGAGTTTATATGGCACTTTTCATATCCAGGTACCACAATGTGCCATATATTGTATTTTTTCATTTCATTTAGAATTGTGGATTGACTTTTGCAGGTATAAAAGAGCTGTGCCTTCAAAGGCACCAAAGTAAATGAGACGGGTGTTAGCTCAAACAAAATTGAGTCCCAGGACTATTTGAAGTTTATGTACCAAGGCAAGTTTTTTGAGAGATGCCCTTCCAAAAGAGAGATCTCTCAAAGTGAAAAATGGCTCCCTTGTTCCAAGTCCCATATCTTAAAACCAACTTGTCTTATTCGCCTTAGACTTTCCCAAAAAAAAACCAGAAAAACACTTTTCATTTGTCTGGAGACTAGACACGAAAAATTCAAGCAGAAAGGAAGTTTTTGAGGGTTGAATCAAAATCTGGTTTTAAAAGGAAGCGAGTCACAACTTTAACTCTACAATATCTACCATGACTCTATAGTACTTTGTGAGTCTGAAGCATAGGCATATATTTGAAAACAACATTTTTCCTAAATTCCTAGGGAAGGAAAAGGTCATATTCACGGAGGGAGATTTCAGTGACAGGCTAGATCACATCACCTATATTTGCAAATAGAGGGGACTCTGGGCATGGATCTCCCACTTTTGTATAGACAGGAACTTGGCCACTTCCACAGCCCGATCTGCCCTTGCCCCCAACTCCAGGCCATGCACAGACCTCTGGAGTCTAGTGAAGTATTCTGCTAATGAGGGCACCGTGGCCAACACCAGGGGCATTTCTTGCAGCTGCAGCCACAACCTCCTGGGTGGTGATTCGGGGGGGGCAGGAAGCAGAGGCTCCTCCCTCGGGGCCACCAGCAAAGGTTGGTCATTGCCCCCTTCTGGAGCCACAAACACTGTAGGAGCCAGTGACCAGTGTGAGTCCCCCACCTTCCCAGGGTGGTGGGGCTTGGACTTTAGGCTTCAGCCCTGGGGCGGTGGGCATCAGGCTCTGGCCATGAGATGGTGGGCTTCATCCCCCAGCCACAGGGCTTCAGGCTCTGGCCCCAGGCTCATTCCCCTCAAGTCACCTCTGCCCCTGCTGCCTCCTTCAGTCCCCAGTCTTGCAGCAGGACCCCAGGATGTAACCCTGGACTCCCCCACCTCCCCATCGCCCTGACCTCCCACTACCTCTTCCTGCCCCCCATCCAGTCCCCCATCACCCAAGGCCCTCCTTACCCACCTCCCCATCCAGGGTTTAGTTTGTCCCCCCAGCTTGCCGGGGATGAGTAAGTCTGCTGTGAAAAGTGATATTAACAAATATACAAATATCACTTTTCACAGTAGCAGACTTACAAGCTAGCAAATTTAAAAAAAAAAAATCAACCAAAAAGAGCAAAACACACAAAGCACCTTATTTGTATTTCTATTCTGTTTAAGCCCAGTAAAGATTAGAGACAACTGTACATTATTTATTATTGAGTCTGCAAAAAACCCTACATAAATAAATTACAATATTTGGACATGTATGTGTGCATACTTATTTGTTTTTCTTAAAGTATTTTAGGAAAAATTGTCAGAGCGGCCACCAGCAAGAGTTGGTGCCGTAGTCTGAGGCCACCAAAAAATGTATTGTGAGAACCCCCATGTGGGAGGGAAACTAGGCAGGTCATGGGAGGAAGAATGCATTTCCCCTGCCCTCTAGTTCCACAGAAATTCGATGCAGAAACCTAACATTTCACCAGGGAGCCAGGGTTGCTACAGAGGCATAAAGACTTAGAGTGGATGACTCTGGTCTCCCACTGATTCCTGGGACCTGCTAGGTTTGGGAATGGGCCATATGGTCATTTCGACGAGGAGAAAATAGCCCACCCCTCCAAAAGAATGGTGTGCATGGAGGTGGAGAGGGAACTCTGGAGATTCCCACCCAGAGCCCACTCCCATAGGAATTTCCCCACAACAAGAGACAATATGGCTATATGTGTTTAGCCCCAAAAGTCCTAGTTCTCTCTTCCTCCTAAAATAAACAATTGGAAAGAAATAGTTCTCAGCTGTCTGGACTGGAGGCATTTAAATACAAAAGTGAAGCTTGCCTTATCACCTACCAAAATCCAGGCATATAACTAGAGTGAGTGGAATAGTAAAAAAAAAATCCTGATTTATGGATGTGTGAATTAAAACACCAGTTTGGTTCACTATGGTACATGAGCTCATAATACTTGTTATTCATGGCTATTTATGCAGTCACTAGGCATTTTATGAAAAAAAGTGTTCACCAAGCCAGAAAATGCCATGTATTTTAGAACAATGTGCATTTGTCTCAGAATTCACACTGGAAGTGCCCTGCATTTTATGGTGTTCTCCTGTTTAAAATGTTTCATTGACGTCAGTGGGTTTTGGATCAGGCCCCATGTCCTGAGCTATGGATTTTTGGAGGGGAAGGCCTCTCCACTTACTGCTGGTCTGTACTTAGCTGTTCCCACTATCTAGTAGGCGTATTAAACATGTTTGCTGAGCAAAGACTGACCTGAACCACAATACTGCTGGCTTATTTATATGAATGCACAGATGTATTTGTAATAAGTAGAGCTGGTCAGAAAATGACATTTCCCACCCCCACCAAAACTTTTGATTTTTTCATTGAAAAGCTGAAGCCCCCAAATGAAAATATACTGATGTGGAACTACCACTAGTGCCTCATAGGAGTTGTGCTTTGCATGCCTCATGCTCCTTTTCTCTGCTATAGGCCAGGCCTTCTAGTTGGAGTGTGCCTCTCATAAAACACCATGTCTCTTTTTGGAAAGAGGAGACCATGCACCAAAGGAGTCTCTGGCTGTAGTGCATCATAAGAATGGGAAAATGAACAACTGAACTACAATCCACAAGGCATTGTAACAGCATCCAAATCCAAATATTTTAGTTTTTCAGTCACATGTTCAGTTTCAGTTTCTCCATGAAAAATTGAAGTTGTGTGTGGAATGCAGACACTTTCTGAGAAATTACATTCTGTCAAAAAACCCAATTTTCCTTTGAAGAAAACTGTTTACATGGAAAATTTTTAGTCATCCCTAGCAAGGAACGATAACTTCAATAAAATAATTTTTAAAAATCCTTGTGGAGGCATTACAATCAAACAGGTCACATGCAAGGGCTGAATCTACAAGATTTGCCATGTTCTTCCAGCAAGTTACTTTTCACTTTGCAAAAACTTCTCCAAAACAAATCATTTAAAAGGGAAACTATGTCATTGAAGCTTTTAGATTTAGGAGGTTTGATGCATGGAAAGCAGTGAGGAGGGGCTATTAGAATCGGTGAATAACCAATTTTTGGTTCATTGGCAATTCTAAGTTATTTCTGGTCAGATAAAAATGAAAAAAGAAAACAAAAAAAACTTGGGTGAATTGAAACAAAGTTAAAAAAATCAGGTTGATCAAATTGCTGGTTTGTTTTTTACCATTTTAAAATATTTAGGGCTTTAAAAATAAAATTAAGGGAACTTAGAAGTAAAAAAAGGCACCTCAAGCCAAAAATTGAAACATTTGACATTTAAAAAAAATAAGATTTCAGTTTCAGAATTATTTTTTCCAATTGAACAATTTTTCCACAATTATGAATTCTCAACTATGTCAGCATCACTAAATCTACTTTTTTTTTTAACCAAAAAAAGCTTGGGTGAAAAATTTCTCACCCAATTCTAGTGGCTACTACCTAGGATTTCCTCCCTCCCACCACCCACCAGTAAATGTAATAATTCTATTGGGGGGCAGGGGGAACCATCCTCACAAAAGTCTTTGTTAATTCAGAAATCTGATGGAAAAGGCCACATTTAATCTGTAGAATTTTTTTTGTTGGGGGGGGGGGAAGAAGAGCATGAAAAAAAAAAGAGAAAATTTCAAACTTTCAATTTAAAAAAAAACCTAAAAATCGCATTTTAAATTTTCATCCAAGTTTCAAATATGAAAAAAAAAAAATGACCATCTCTGCTAATTTAGTTAGATCTTCCAGGACTGGAAATATATTTTGTCTGTTCTAGATTTATAGGGTGAAATCCTGGTTCCATTCAAGTCAATTGCACAACTCCCTGTGTCTTTAGTAGGGCCAGGATTTCACCCAGAAATCCTGCGCAAATCAGAGAGTTTTGCATGTTGTTGTGCACCTTACTACTATAACAGTCGCCATGATCCGGTGGTAATCAGATCCATACAAATCAACCCTTGGTGCTTTGCATGGATACTCTGGTCTGCACATGTGGATCTGATTGCAGGATTGGACCCGAAACAACTCAGCCTCAATAACTTCAATATGCATCTTGATTTTTGTAAATTTAGTTTTGATCTTGAGCTATGTCTGCACTACCACGGTAAGTTGACCTACGCTATGCAACTCCAGCTACATGAATAACATATCTGGAGTCGATGTACCTTAGGTCGAGTTACCGCGGGGTCTCCACTATGGGGGCAGGGGGGTCGATGGGAGAAAATCTCCCGTCAGCTTACCTTACTCTTCTCCCTCAGGGGTAGAGTACAGGGGTCGACGAGAGCGATCTGCTGTCGATTTTGTGGGTCTTTACTAGACCTGCTAAATCGCTCTCTGGTGGCTCGATCTCAGAATGTCAATCCTGGCTGTAGTGTAGGCCTGCCTTGAGAATCATTCCTTTTGAAACAGTTCATTTCCTTAGCTCATTTTACATATTTGTCTGCCACTTACCAGCATCACCTCTGTTGCTGTTGCTTTTCAGACTATCAGGTATATTGCACCCTCTCTCATATTTTGTTGGATTTTCTTTGTCTTTTCTATATAGTTCTCAGTAGCTCATAAAGGATTATTTGCTTCTTTCGTTCACTTTTAGCTCCCCTGCCCCCTGTCTTTCAGGGCATCAATAAGCTGATCTGGCCAGTCAATTTTGCAGAGCTGAACAAGTTATGACATACAGTAAATGAATCTCCTCTGTATATACTCTTTCAGCTTAGGTAGAGATCTTTTATTCTTGTCTTTCAGTTGGACCTTGGCAAGCTCTGCTTGATATTCAGACCTAATGCAGATACTAAGGGACTTGTCAAATTCTAGTAATGTTGTGCTTAATTTTAACTCCTGCAGATAAGAACCTTAGTAACTGGCTGCCAAAGGCTGTGTTGCTCCATAGATCAGTTATTCATTTGATGGATAATTGCAAACTGAAGTTGTAGAAAGCAGTAGGTAAGGTTTTGGTTTTGCTTTTTGTTTGGAAAAATTCCTACACTGTAGTCCTTATTGTAGTAAAGGCACCACTCATTTGCTGTTTAAATTTAAAGAAAAAATACCACCACATACAGTGGCAGTGAACAAGTGGATTTGGATGAAGTTAACTCACAGAACCTTCACCTGGAACACAAGCCAAGCATGAATCAAACCTTTTCTGAGATTAAAAGATTAATATTTGTAAACATTATTTTCATTTCTGCTTCTGACTGAAAAATGGAAGTTCCAGGTTTCCACATGGTTCAGAGAAGTATCTGACCTTTTAGAGGTTTAGTGAAACAGATGGGAAGATTACCTTTCACTAAATCAGTTGTGATTGTCATTAATTGCACAGAGTGGTATAGTGCCAGTTTTTGTATCATTCTGCACAGTATATAAAATGCACAAGAGCTTTTCAGAGATTCAAGTCACTGGACCCACAATCCCAATGCCAGCTACTGGATTGATGGAACTGATTATAGGGTACCACCATGGGTTCTGTGCCAATCTTCACTGGCTGTCCAGAGTTCCTTGGAAAAAGGCTAAAGTTTAAGTTGCATACTTGTGAACTTGAGGTGGTCTTATTAATTAACACAAGCACTGGCTTCTGCTATGGCAGCTCTTAGGATAACTATATAGATGCTCACATGTACTGTACTGAGCTGATGTGACCATCACTAACACAGTTCTCAGTTATTGGTTGGCAAAACTAACAGGTTAAAAAAATGAAATTGTTTTCTTCCCAGTATAGCTGGCCTTCCGCCTGTGTGAGAGGTATAATTTAATTGGGCAATCCTTCTCTTCACCCCTTATGTCATTTTGAATTCTCAGCCCAATTAATTACACCTGCTGGGAGTACAGTGTAAAGAAGCTGTAAAGTTAACGACAGACAAATTGAAGTAACTCCTACTCAGAATGTGCTACCAGAAGTGCAAGGGACGTACACAGCAGACTCTGTCACTGACAGAAGGCTTTGAGGTGACAGAGAATGGGACCTGCTACAGGTGTGAGTAGCTGACTGATCAAGCACAGGAATCACTGGTAGCCAATCAAACGTATTACAGCGGGTACTAACATAAAGCCACAAAAATGGTCTTTGCACAACACAAGCCGTGCAGAAAACAAGTACAAAGTATGGGGAAGATGTGATATGTTGTAACTGGTTATACAGTAGGGATAGCAACTCATCTTGCTGCCTCTTTCTTTTATGAAATAGCAGGTGCATTACCAATCTACCCCATAACAGCCTAATGGTTTCATTTCAAGTCAGGGTGTCTATCAACTGGCGTTGTTTGTAGCTGTTCTCACATATTCATGGAAGATGGCCATTAAAATGGCCTAGCTGATGTGTGTTGTGCTCTTGATATTAGACTTGAACACATTTTCCAACCCACCCCACCATCCACTGGGATAGTACTGATGGCAGAATAGTGTGCCAGGAGCTTTGATGCTCCCACTTTGCCCCTTTACAGAAATGTGTATTTAGAATCACACTGGGGAGAAAACACACCTAGGTCTGGCAGGGCTGTATTGAATGAGGTCAGGATTTCACCCCAAGTGAAAGTGTAAAACAAGCCACAAATGCAGATATCCAAGAGAGCACTACTATTCTCTCCCACAGAGTACAGAGACTGTGGAAGTCTACTTCTGTGTCATTTTTAAAATGTTAAATTCCTTTAGCTTTGTTTGTACCAGATTCTTTTACTCCTGGGGGAATTCTGCACCACTGTGCAGAATTCATGTCCCTCACAGATTTATTTGCTTCCCTGCAGAAAAATGACTTTCTGACAGGCAAGCAAAGGGAAGCTGCAAGAGCAGTCATGCACCACTCCCTAGTAGTGCAGGTACATCATTTCAGGCACCCAGAGCAGCTGTTGGAGAGGTAAATCACCACAGGACTGGAGACACCCGAGCCAGTGGCTCCTACCTTGAGCCAGGGTCAGCTGCTAGTCCTGGTTGGGCTGGAGGCAGAAGAGGAGGGGACTTCCTCGTCCCCTGAAAGGAGAGGGTGGGGCTGTGTCAGACCCACCACCAGAAACTTCCCCCCCACTGCAGGAAGCTCAGCATCCTCCCCTGCTTCCTCCCACCATTGCTCTTCAGTTATGGGCGGAGGAGTCACTGTACAGGGACCTGCTCCCCCATCCACCCAATCCCTGCATCTGGTCCTCCCATACCCAGACACCCCTGCCAAGCCTCACCTGGTACATCCAGAACCCCCTTAGTTCTCCATACCCAAACCCCACACCACTGAACCTCAACCCCTGCCTCCAGACCCTCACCCCTGCACCCAGATCACCCCCCACTGAGTTCCCTGCACTCAAACCCCCACCATGATGCCCTACCCCCTGCACCAACTTGAGCCCCCACATCCAGATCCCCACACCACTGACCTCCAACTAGCTGCACCTATACCCCACTCTCCCAGCACCCAGACCCCTCCACTGTGCCCCAACCATCTTCACCTGGAAGTCCCTGCAGAGTTCCATTTCCCCTGCACCTGGAACCCCACCCACAATGAGCCTCTGTGTATCCAGAACCCCCCCTCATCTAGACCTCCCAGTGAGCTGCCTGCACCCAGATTGTCCCACATAGAATCCTCTCACCCCACACCTGGATCTCTCCACACTGAGCCCCTCCATACTTGGATCCTGCCTGGTTGAGCCTGCCTGCCCCACACCTGGTGCACCTGACACAGAGAGGGGAGGCCCAGGTCTTGTGCTGTGTCAGGGTCGGGTACAGCCTCCCCACTGAATCTGTGTTCTGGGGGTGGAGGGGCTTCAGGGTGATCTCCCACCTTCCTGCAGCAGTGGCCTAAGCTCCCCACTGCCACGCTGGAGCCTCTGCATTTATTTATTGACAAATAAAACTTGCAGAATTTTAAAATACCGTGTGCATAATTTTTAATTTTTTGGTGCAGAATGCCCTCAGGAGTATTCTTTTCCCTCTCTCATTGTAAATTCCTTCTGAAAATAGTCACAGAACTATCAAGTGTTTTTACATACATTGAGTAGTTCCTTTTTTTTTTTTTGTAAAATATTTCAGTTTCCTTCACTTCTGGACTTTCAGTTTCAAAACCAGGTAAAGACTGACGAGCTTGGAGGCCTAATCATCTCCGGTCCAGACATGCAACTGTCTGGAGAGGACAACTGTAGTCTGCTTCATGCCATGCTTTCTGTTCATCTTATCCAGCATACTATCTTACCACCCTCCAGCATAGACTACAGAACAAGGAGTTGAAATGTCATCTCTAGGTCTGCTGAGGGCTGTGAAGTTATTTGTGAAATATAGTGAAAGTTTTAGGAAACCCCATACTACTGGCTGCCACCAGATTAGTCTTTTTAATTCCTTGTTAGAGAATAATTGCCACCACCCACAAGTATGCCTAGGAGTAAGGAGATGCTGCCTGGATCTATTGATTATGTATTCATTATATTTATTACTTACAAATTCCCACTTAACACTGAGGTTTGGTAGGTTCTTGTTCCAAGATCAGGCTCAATACTATTAGAATTCCTGTTTAACTGGGAACCTCTTCATGCATGGTTCCAACACTCACACTTAGGAAAAACGTTCTGTATTGGTGATAGTTTTATTAACACAGTTAGCAAAGTTACAAACACTCCAACCCAGCAAGGTAGGTAGAGATCATACAGAATGAGCTGAGCAGCCATATACTCTCCCCATGTCTTGCAGAACAACTTGAAGTGTTAGTTATCCTCTTCCTCATCTTCCCTTTCACTATCACTGGTCATCATCCTGGCATCTCCTAAGGCACACAGGCTGGGACACAGCTTGTGTGTGTGTTATACTGATGCCACCATGCCTAATGCATATTCAGTATGGGTTTCAGCCCCTTTGCCTTAGTTGTAGCTCCTCACCCTACTAATGTTGGGGTGTCCTTCTCTCCTAGGTCATTAATCCTAAAGAGTGCACAGGGGGTCTGCAAAATATTACAGGGAAAAAACCAAACAAAAACCCCACACCTCACCACATCCACATTGCCTAACAATTAAAACCAACAAATCTACTATTTCTGTTTACACAACGTTCCATGGTGCATGAACACCATAATACTCACATTGCACAAGCATCAATGTGTAAAAAAAAAATCTCACTGCTGATTTGCTGTTGCAAAGAAGTGACATCCATTTTTTTGATGACTGAGAGGTCTTTGGCGGGTGGAAGTGAAATATATTTTTGCAGTGAGAGAGCAAATTAGATTGAAAATGGATAAGTTTTTAAAAATGTCCTCATACTAGTACTGCAAGCTGTGCTGAAGCCATAGGCAATGCAAGTAGTAAGAAACTAATGAAGAACAGAGTTTGACAAAAATTAGATTGATTTTGGTTTTATGGAATTTAGTGATGGATGACTGCAATGCATTGTATGCTTATAAATCCTATCAAACAAAGCAATTAAACTTGCCAAGTTGAAACAACACCTCACAACAAGGTACCTGGAGCAGAAGAGATAAATCCAGAGACTTTTTTAAAAGAAAGAAAAAAGAATACAGTTGACAGAAAACTCAAATGACAAACATATAAGTTCCAGAAAAGGCTCCAAAAGCATCTTTAACAGCACTTCAGACTGCAAAGAGCAGAAAATCCCATACCATTGGAGAAGAACAGATTCTTCCACCTGCTATAGGTTAGTGATGATACAGTGAAGAAACTTAAGTCCATACCACTTTCTAATGCCACAGTTAGTAGGAGAATTGAAGAGCTTCCAAATGATGTAAAATGCCAACTAACTGAAAGGCTACATACATGTAAACAGTTTGCAATTCAGCTTGATCCCATAAATTCAGATGACACAAAAATTGATGGAGTGGTAAACAAAGGGGACAAGTCACTGAACAAATTGGTAAGCTGGCCACAAGCAAACAATATGCATTTTAATATGGTTAAATGTAAACATACATCTAGGAACAAAGAATGTAGGCCGTACTTACAGCACGGGAGGACGCTATACTAAGAAGCAATGTCACAAAGATTTGCGGGGTCATGGTAGATCCTTAGCTGAACATGAGTTCCCAGGGGAACATTCTGGCTAAAAAACCTATTCCGAACCTTGGATGCATAAACAGCGGAATCTTGACAAATAGACAGGTTATTTACCCCTGTATCTGGCACTGGTCCAACTTCTGCTGGAATACTGTGTCCAGTTCTGGTGTCCACAATTCAAGAGGATGTTGATAAAGTACAGAGAAGAGCTATGAGAACAATTAAAGGCATAGAAGGCATGCCTTATAGTGTACACTCAAGGAGCTTACTCTATTTAGCTTAACAAAGAGAAAGTTAAGGGGCGACTTAACTGCACTGTATAAGTACCTACAAGGAGAACAAATATTTAATAATGGGCTGTTCAATCTAGCGGAGAAAGTATAACATGATCCAATGGCTGGAAGCTGAAGCTAGACAAAGTCAGAGTGGAAAGAAGGCATACATTTTTAACAGAGGGAGGAATTCACCATTGTGACAAAGCTCTGTCCTTGCCTCCGTGGGCGCCGCCTTTCCTGGTGGATTTCGCTAGCCTCAGAGGCTCACTGTGACCCTCCACGTAACCCTTCTCTCTCTAGAGACAAGGGTCACGGTCTACTGAGCCATTTTCATCATAAGCCAGCGAGGGAGGTGAGGAGAAGTTATCCTTCCTTGCACAGTCTCTGTTGTCTCCCAGTCTCAGTGATTAATCAGGGGGCAAAGGTGGGGGGGAGCCCGGGCCCACCCTCTACTCCGGGTTCCAGCCAAGGGACCCTAATAGTATCAGCTATGGTAGCTGACCTTTTAGAAACATGACATTTACAATTCCCTGGGCCACTTTCCCCACAGCAGCCCTCATTCCTCAAGCTCCACTTCACCCTTACCTCAGGGCCTCCTTCCTTGTGCCTGATATGGTGTGTACTACTCAGTCTCTCCAACAGCGCAACTTCCTCCCACAGCTCCTGACATACACACCCACCTGACTAACTGGGAGGCTTTTAACTAGTTTCAGCCAGCGCCTGATTGACTTCAGGTGTCCCAATCAACCTAGCGTTCTCCCTGCCTTCTGGAAAGTTCTTAATTGGCCCCAGGTGTCTTAATTGACATGGAGCCCCTTCCATTTCACTTATCCTGGTACCAGGGATCTGTTTAGCCTGGAGCGAATATATCTATCTCCCACTACTTTTCTATAGCCATCTGGCCTTGCCCAGTCACACCATGGAACAATTTACTGAGGGTCATGGCAGAGTTTCCATTACTGGCAATTTTTAAATCACGATTGAATGTTTTTCCCTCAAAGATCTGCTCTAGGAATTTAGGGGATGTTCTATGGATTATGTATAGACAGGAAGTAAGACTAGATGATCACAATGGTCCCTTCTGGCCTGGTAATCTATGAATCTGCCCCTCCTGCTATGTGATTGCACACATCAGATTTTAGGGGTACTCAGAGCATGCCTATGGGATCGGGCCCCACTGGAAAGATAGGCATCCCCCCCACCTACTTTGAGAATCCAGCTTTGGTTTATGCTGGGGCTCAGAGTAGCTCTTTAGCAGTAGGGAGGCATCAACATTTAGATGGGTTTGTGGACGTTGCCTGGTGGACAGTCTTATAGTGCCTAAGTTAAGTGCTTACAGGATTAGAAAGCAGCACAGTGGTTGTTTAGAAAATGCCAGTAGTTTCCTGAATGGTAGACTTAGGCATCCAAGTACATTTAAAGATCTGGTCCAGAAAGATAAAGTGATTTACCAAGGCCACACATGAAGTGGCAGATCAGGGAAGTGAAACCAGGTCTTCATGTCGCAGGCTAATGCCCTAACCACTGGACATCCTTTCCCTGTAAAACACTCTGACATACAGAATAAGATGGCTTTCAAATAAATTAACCTTTATTGTAATAAAGTGCCAGCAGCTTTTATATAAGGCAGGATATTATAACGGAGGTTCTGAGCAAGTATACAATTGAATGTATAAGCTATAGAAATAAAGGAGTGTAAATCAAATACACAGAGCAAGAGAAACATTAAAAATACAGGGGTTTCAACAAATGTTTTAAATTCATACTAAATCCTATATTTTAAGTATTCCAGACTTCGGTTTCTTCCTCTCTGAATTCCTGATGGGCTGGTTTAATACAAACTGAATCAGAGGTGAATGTTTCAGTTTCCCATGGCCTTTATCTAGAAGCTGGCACACCTCTAGGGTGAGCTGTAAGGAAGCAGAAGTCTGGCTAACATTTCTAAATAAAACTAATTTGACATTTCATGCTGTCAAGGTTCCTTCCCCACTCTGAACTCTAGGGTACAGATGTGGGGACCTGCACGAAAGACCCCCTAAGCTTTTTCTTACCAGCTTAGGTTAAAACTTCCCCAAGGCACAGATTTCTTTCTTGCCTTGGGAACCAGCTTAGGTAAAAAACCTGGTATGTTGCCACCACCAAGCGATTTAATAAAGAATCTGGGAAGAGCCCACTTGGAGACGTCTTCCCCCAAAATATCCCCCTCAAACCCTTACACCCCCTTTCCTGGGGAGGCTTGAGAATAAACAAGATGAGCACAAACCAGCTTGGGTTTCTTAGGACCCTAAAAATCCAATCGGATTCTTAAAAATCAGAACTTTATTAGAAGAACAAAAAAAAAAAGATAAGAGAACAACTCTGTAAGATCAGAATGGAAGATAATCTCACAGGCAGGCAGGCAGATCCAAAACAGAGAATCCCTCTAGGAAAAACCTTAAGTTACAGAAAGACACAAAAACAGGAATACACATTTCCTCCAGCACAGCAAATTTACAAGCCAAAACAAAGAAAACCTAAAGCATTTTCTAGCTAGATTACTTACTAACTTTACAGGAGTTGAAGGGCTTGCATCCTTGATCTGTTTCCGGCAAAGGTATCACACACACAGACAGACAAAAGCCTTTTTCCCCCCTCCCGCTTTGAAAGTATCTTGTCCCCTCATTGGTCATTCTGGGTCAGGTGCCAGCAAGGTTACCTTAGCTTCTTAACCCTTTACAGGTGAAAGGATTTTGCCTCTGGCCAGGAGGGATTTTATAGCACTGTATACAGAAAGGTGGTTACCCTTCCTTTTATATTTTGACACATGCAATGGAGAGCATGCAACTGGCATGAATATATCTCTCACTAAGGAGCCTCTTCCCTGTTTAATGATACATAAGCAGTGCCGTATTGCTGAGGGTTCTAATGGTTTCAAGGTTTGACTGAACAGATTATGGAGACACTGTTCCCTTAATTAGCTGGAGCTGTCAAGACAGTGGTGGAAGGGCTTGCATAGCAGAATTATAATCCTACCATTTTAGGTTAATCTGTCTGTGCCCATTAACTAAGAGGTAATATTACGCAGCTGATTTTTAACAATGCATTCACAAATTATGCAAACAATATGCACACATCTAATTGGCATTTCACAATTACCCAGTTTTCTGTCAAATCACAGCTGTGCCTGTACATACCAATCAGATCTCCACCACTGTCATGAAGAAAAGCGGTGTTCATTTCAGCTTTCCAACTGGCTATATATTCATGTTATCACCTGAGAGTCAACCAATTAGGTACCAAGTGCTTTTCCTCAGTCTGTGGGGGGAGGAGATGTTTTTCACACTGTATAATTATGAAGAGCAGGGTAGAGTTGTAATCGGCTGATTTGATAAAGAGGACTAAATGTACAGCTTTGCCTTTGGCAAGTTGACATTTTATTTTTCCACAAAGTACATTGCTATAGACTACAGCATGACTGAAATGTGCAAGGGCTTCTGAATAACGGGGTACCCATTCTAGTGGTAAAAGGTAACAGTCAAATGCATCTCTAAGATTTAAAGACTCTTTGGGACTGTGACTAATAAATACCCTCTGACCAGGAGAGAGGGTCATTCTGGGTGCAATTCAATATAAGAAGAATGAAAAGTTCTCTCAAAGGTTGTATGAGGTTTACTTGGGAAAATGAGATGAAACAAGAAGAGGCCATGAGTTATTGAGCTACGTGAGTTTTAAAGAGAGAGACAGACTAATAAAATGGGACTGCAGCTGCACACAGCTTGTGCTAGATTCATTTGCAATGATTCCTGGAGGGGAAAAAAATGAATATGTGCCCTTTCTACTTGTGTAGATCTGAGCCACCGTCGGTAAAACTGATCTGCCAGGCTAAGAATTTCTTCTATGATTTTATTTAAAAAATAGATTAGTATATTTAATACTATTTTAACTCTAGGTCCTGACAAGCCAATTTCAATCAGCTGGTTTTGGGCTAAGAAATCCCTTCTTCCTTCTACAAAGGTTCATTTTTATTTAAATCTCTTTTTGGGAAATACATTAATGGGAAAGATCATTTCATAGCAGAAATCTGGATCCTTAGAGCTGTACAATATATTCACAACAAAGAACCACAACCCATTGCCAGACAAGTTTCACTTGGGTTTTGTTTTGAACCCAAAACACAACCTGGGTTCTAAGCTCTGGGGTTTTGTACTCCCTCCAACCCCACAATTGCCCTTTCAGCTCACTGACCCTGGACTTAAAGGGCCAGTAACAGTGCATTCCTTTGCTCTTCTCTTCTGTTGCTCTGAGAAGAGTATCCAAATTTTTGAATTTGTTAGACATGCTCTAGTGTGGCGGCCTGGAACAAGTTACTGAATACCTGCTATCCCTTTCCATGTGTAAGGCTTTAGAGACCCTGCCCTGATGAATTAAGCTGGTTAGAGATGCATGGTCAAGTCCCAAGACTGCTGAAACAAACCACACCACTGGATGCAAGTAATCAGCATTGACCATGAGTTCAGCTGGTTTATTTTCAGGTGGGGTGAGTAAAAGTCAGTGTGGGGGGGGGGGAGAAGCATACATTCTCTCTCTCTGATATCACCTTGTGGTGAGGGGGCACCTTTTGTCTTGGACCTCCTTCTCTCAGTGATATGACTCATCTAAGTTCTAGACTTGGTTGTAGTCCTCCAGCTCTACTTCTTAGGGACTATGCCCCCGTTCTGGGGTGTGGGATTTAAAGTAGTCCAAAAGAAAATACAAAAACAACTCCACAGCCCATGAAAAGGGCCAGGCTTTTGCAGTCGCACACCAGGTAAAGGCCAATTGTTAGAGCCCCCCCCCTTTTTTTTTTTCAAAATAGCATGAAATAAAATGAATAAGAAAGCATAAGACAAGAGGGGGCAGGCAGGCCAAACTTTCATGAGTTGCACCTAGCACACGAGGTCACAACAACATCCCAAATTTGGCCTGCCTATTTCTACACTAGGACCAGGGTGAGAGAGAGGGTGGCCAAGCCAAACCTGAATGGTTCTGTGACCCCATGTGCCAGGTCACAATGCTCAGAGAGGGGAGCCAGGCCTAGCCCTGTGGGACAGGAGCTACCACTGCATGGGGAGTGCAGGGTGGGCTCAGTCCCCAGCCCTCCCACCAACCTCAGGCCATCCCTCCTCACGGGAAATTTTGTTTTATTTCCTACATATAGATACCCCAGGGACACCCCACCCCCTCCAGGGAAATAAAATCAAATTCCCCCACATAAAATATTATATAAAAATATAAAGATTTTACTGGGCTCTACCACTAGCCCTTGGGAGGAAGATCAGGGCTGCTTATCCCTTGGGTGTCCAAACCACCACGGCTGAGTCTCAGGGCTCTGAAAAGAAAAGCGAAGAAGAGCTGGTCCCTCTGTTTTCTCAAAGCACTCAGGCAGCTGATGCTCTGATGCAGTTTGCCAAGCCTCCATTCCCTGGAGCCCAGGAGCTCTGGGCACTACTTCTGTTTGCTCCTGAAGGCCATCCAGCATGAGATGGAGTCATCCCTTTGAAAGAGCTGCCATTCTCCAGGACTGACCAGAGGTACAGGTCAGCGGGATGGGGCTGATTGAACATAGGAGCTCGTTTACCCCTTCTTGACTGGGCCAGGGAGGTGCCCTGCCACAGGGGAAATTTGTGAAAAAACATAACCTCCAATTTTGTCAAAGTTTTGAAAAAATTCTACCACCTCTAATTATGAGTACGTTCACAGGCAAATGAGACATTGTACAGTGGCCACTAGCATTTTGGAAAGAGCAAAATATCATATCCCAAGGATCCATCCCACTTTACTTCTAAACTCTGACTAGGACCACTCTACTCAGCTGGCAAGCCCTCCCCATTGCTCACAGGCTCTTCAGGTGGCACTGGGCAGCCACAGCACCCCATTTGATTTGTATCTTTAGAGGACAGTGATTTTGTCATCACTTCTGATGAAGGTCTCCTCAGTTGGGAAGATGGCATCAGGCTGTTTGAGCCCCACAGAGCAGCAGCAGGGCAGGGAACCAAGTATTACGTTTGGAATAGTTTTGGGGATTTCAATGGATTTTCTGTGTAATAGATACAGATTTAAATGCATCCTAACCAGTAGCATTTCTGAGGAGAGTGGATTCCCTTTAGATTTCTCATTGTTACTCAACTATTCAATAGGTATTTATTGTTATTGAGGAGCCTAATAGTCTAGTGGAGTGCGTGAATCTCAAGTAAGAATATGTAGGAAAGTAGGAGTCTGGTTTTATTTCACATCATATGTCCCACAACATAATAGCTGGCACATACTGTGTGTATTTGATCATTTATTGTTGATACTGCTATATTTCTTCAGTAGCATATTCAAAAGCTTACCTAGCACTGTAAGCTTTACCAGATTTTCTTAGTGCAGGATGTTAAATCAATTGTGAATTATTAGCTCCCATTACTATGTTTTTCACATGCTCTTCGCAAATGTCAGAGAAAGAAATTAAGATACTGTACTTAGGTACACTTCCAGACAGATTCTACCATAGTAGAATGCAAAGTCCATCTCTGATCAGAGCATATACATATTATATGCAATATATTTTAAATAGAAGTGCGTTGAGTTTGTACACTACAGTAGCCAGGCAAAAACGATGAGCTTATCTGCCCTTATTTTTATTTCTTAAAGTCATTCTGCAAATAAAAATATAGGCACATAATTTCAGGAACATTTCTTTGCACTTGCATCTTTTAGATGCCTTACTACTTGGGGTGAAAGTACTCTGACAGACAGACTTCTAAAGAAATACTAGCGGAGGAGCATTTAAAAAAAAAATCTTACTCTAAACAGAAAATTCTATGCATTGCTGATGAAGATGCTCCAAATGTAACTGCCAATGTTCACCTTGAATAGTGATAAATCATGGCATTCACTGAGCCATGGACTCAATTGGCCAAATCCAGTTTAACTTACAATACAAACAGGCCCAACAGTATTGGAACACAATATTTACATCCCACATCAATAAAATTGGATATTCACCTCATCAGGAGTCAGTATTGACTTCTTGCCTGTTTCTTTAAGATTCCATAATGCTAGCCTGTATGGTACAAAAGTAAACTTTCTTCAGATGGCCAGTCCACTCAAAGAATGAATTTCTTTCTAGAAAATGGTAGTCGATTTCAAAATATTTAATTCATTATTTTCTTTACTCTGATTTTTTTCTACTTTTGCAGCCCAGGATTTAAAGTTCTCTGTTATTTCCAATGAACTGCCAGCAATATTTTTGTGAGATTATCTGTGTTCAAGATTTGATTGTGTGCCTCTGTCTCTCATCTTAATGATGATTAGCTTTCCTTCTGTCTTTTCATATACCAAAAGAAATTTGCTTTTTCTCTTAGAGTCCGATACTCATTTCTTTGAGCTGGCCAAGTCCAACAGAGATTATTTTGCTCATTTGCTGTTGCTGAATTTCCTTCCCTTCAATATTTCCAGAGTCCGATATTAATTTTGATACCAATCAGAACACTAGGAGTCTTATTTAGAAGTCTAACTGCCATTCCATCAGTTATCTGTATAATAAAGCCCTCTGAAAGAGAGAGAGAGTGCAGTTAGAAAGCCCATGATAGTGCTGGTGTTCCTACTGGGTACCTCTGCTGTCGCTTCACAGGCTGACACTCCCAATGGGTACCTCATTGATGCCAAAATGCATACTGGCCATCAGCATCAGGGCTGTGGAGGCCACAGCAGGGAATGAGCTGTGTGGACCTCATGGCAACAGGTTAGAGAACATGTCCTTATAGGAAGAAAATAAAACCCTGATAGAGAGGAAGGAATGTTTGGCATGAAGGACCCTTTACCACATTATTTTTCTGTTTGGGTTGTTTACTTACAGCTTTTAAGAGCAATTAGGTGAGGGCTATTTAGTCCAAATGTAAATTTGGTACAAAAATACCAAAATGTTTAAATGCAAAATTTGGATCCATCTTTGGTTCAGATTTCAAATAACCCCAACGTTTGAAGGGAAGGGGTTGATGTAGGATGCCTCAGATCTGATGCTGTGGTTCAGACCCAACTTCAGTACATGCACCAGCTGTGCTAATGTCATCATCAGTAATGCTGGTGAGCAAACAAGGCTTCTGCTAACTTTGTACTCCTTGGTTACTAGGGCGGGGATAATGGTTAATAAAAAAAGGACAAAATATGAGGGGAAGAAAAAGTGTTTTCAGCATCTACTAGGATATTAGAAATAATGGAAACCAAAACTTTAAGAAATCTTGGCAGTGTCCCTTTGACTTTACTCTTTAAAACTTCAGTTCATGTTACTGACTGGAAAGCAGGTAGTGAACCTTCAGAATGGTCCTGGTTATTTTAAGATGCTTTTTCACCATTCTAGCCACTGATTTTATTAAGTGACCATTTTGAATGCAGGCAAATCACTTTCAGGTGGATTTAATCAGCCTGAGCACCTCAGGAACATGCTTTGGGCCCTGACTGAGTTGAAGAGGCCACTGCTCTTTCTGAAGTAGCGTGTTTGAGCCTTTACAGTCTGAGTTTCCTTCATCCCTCCTGCAGCAGCTGTACTAGACCTCAAAAGTCCTTTTGCAAAGCACATCCCTGACTAGGAGCTCCTATTTTAAGTTGTCTACCCTTCTTATATACAACACACACACACACACACCTTTGTATTCCTCCAGGTCATATACAGCCTAATGTAATGCACGTCAAGTTGTATCACTGCTTTAAACAAGTGGCACTTTGCGGAGCAGCCTAGTAAGTAGAAATGGTAAACAAATATTCCGCAGTCAACATGTCGCTGCAATCAGGTTGATCTACAATCTGTCCTTTCCTTTCCAATGTTTTCTAAACTGCAGCAATTCTGCTCTTCATGTTTTAGTAATACTAACAAACCTGATCCAGGATGGCTGTGACTTTGAAATGGTAAATAATCAGTCTCATGAAAAAAGGCATCCTGGATTCAAAAGATGACAACTGAACAGGTTCTTGCAATGACAAGTGGAAACAATGCCATCTGAAAGAATACCAAAACAGCATAGATATTTTTTCCTTGCCAAGGGCAAATGGAAGTGGTAATTGGGTTGTATTACAACAATTAACTAACAATGGGTCTGCTTTCCTTAACATTGCTATATTGCTCCCAGCTCAGGGCGTTGTACACAGTAGTAGTATGAATCAGCAAAGTACGCTGCATCAGGAGTTGCCTCTAGAATCTGAGAGTTTGACTAGTAGTATCTACAATTTGTTGCTGATTGAGATATCAGATTGAGGCCCATGAAGATGAAATATACAGTAATCAAGGGGATTGTGGGCTCAAATGAGATAAGTCTGCAGAACAGAACCTTTGGACTGCGAGTCTTGCTCGTGAAGAAAGAACCTGGTTATTGTAGTACTTTTAAATTAGACATTTATTCTCTAAGGAGATTTGTATATATATTTTATTAAAAGGTTTTGTAAGATTGCCTTCAAAGTGAAAAGGGCCAATTGTAGTATACAAGTTCTCTCCTGACCAGTATGCTCTTAATGAACTAGTGCCCACCTGCCCCCACCACCCAAAGTTTGAATGTTCAAAGACGTTTAAAGTTTGAATATTTACCCAAAGCTTAATTGTAACCACATTGTTCTGCAAGCCTTATGTGAGCAGGATTTCTTGGGAGATTTCCCATACTCCTCGGTTACAGCTGCGGAGGAAGTATTATAGGAATAGTTTAGAAAAAAAACCCACCTTTGGTACTTCCACTTTTGTTCTTAACCCAGGAACTGCACATTCAGACAAAGGTTAGAAGAAAGATTTGGAACCCCCAAATGGATACTCATCAGTTCAACTTCTGGGCAAAGATTTGGAGCAGTTTATTGAATATGAACCAGGTTTTCCCAACCCCAGTACTACCTGGCTTTCACCCAAGTCAGTGGACTATCCTAATTTACACCAGTTGAGGATCTGGCACATATCCTGCCCAATGCGTCTATGCTAAGGCTAAATTGGTGCCTGTAGGCCCAGCCCTGAGCAGGGGTAGTTGCAGCACCACAGTGCCCCAGGGATTGCTCAGTAAGGTCTTTCATAAAAGCTAGAGACACACTGGTTATTAATACCATTGTGAAATGTATGTGCAAATACCATGGAAGTGTGAATCAAGGCATACATAAGAACCTAAGTATGGCCATACTGGGTTAGACCAAAGGTCAATTTAGCCCAGTATCCTATCTTCTGACAGTAGCCAATGCCAGGTGCCCCAGAGGGAATGAACAGACCAAGTAATCATCAATTCATCCATGCCCTGTCACCCATTCCCAGCTTCTAGCAAATAGAGGCTAGGGACACCATCCCTGCCCATCCTGGCTAATAGCCATTGATTGACCCATCCTCCATGAACTGTTATTGGGTTGATTAAAACAGATTTTCGCCAGATAAAGGATGTATAGTGAACTGAGGCAAGCAGGTAACATGTAATTTTATCATTGTAAGCCAACACAATGGAAGCCCCATGTATGTATGAAGTTAGCATACTGCAGTATAAGCTTTGGTGGGAAAGAGCGTGCATCCTGACTCTGGAGATGAACAATGAACTTTGTGGGATCCAAGGAAAAGGCAAAAAGCCACCCCTCATTCCTGCATCTGAGGAAATAGATAGCAGGTTTACATTCATGAAAGTGGGATCCCAACCAGGCTTGGTTGGAAGTGCTACAAAGGACATTTGGGTGAGATAAGACTGCTTCAGTCAGATTGTTAGCCTGTTAAAGTTAAGTTTAATTTCTACAATGCCTATTATAATTGTTTATATATGATATATTTCTGTTTTCCTTAATGATCACAAACTCTTGATCTGTGGTAATAGGCTTAGGATTGTTTTTGCTATACCACAACACTGAGTTATATTTATTGTACAAGGAGCTGAACCTAAGCTGAATCAGTCCAGCTGGTGCATATGCTGTTCCCTTGGGGACAGCAAACCTGGTATTTCTGTGAATAGCCAGTGACAGGGGCTGGAAATCACACGGGAATGCTTCAAAGGGACTCAGAAACTGAGGTTCACCTATTGTTAGCATACAAGGCAAAGAAAGACTATCTCCTTTGGGCTAACAGGCTGATGGCATCAGAGATGACAGCAAGTATCTCCGTCACTGGAGACAGGCAGTTTGCAAAGTGACTCAGCCTGGGTACCCAAAGAAAGTGTCACAGGAGTGATGCCAAAAACAGATCCCCAGGACAAAAATTAAATAAAATTTCCTGTGGCGATGCATTCATTGTGCGGCTAAACAAGTATGGCTGCTGCATTTTGTATCAGGGCTTTTTCCAGATGTGTGGCTTCATTCCTATGTAGAATGGCTTACAATAATAAGTTCTCCTGAAACACCTATGCTGCATTCCTCAATGTAGCCTAGAACCATAGAATATCAGGGTTGGAAGGGACCTCAGGAGGTCATCTAGTCCAACCCCCTGCTCAAAGCAAGACCAATCCCCAATTTTTGCCCCAGATCCCTAAATGGCCCCCTCAAGGATTGAACTCACAAACCTGGGTTTAGCAGGCCAATGCTCAAACCACTGAGCCTGTCTGGGTACCAACAGCTTCTTCAGAAAACATAGCATGGGGAAAATAGGGTTTACCCTCTGAAACTTCAGTTATTCAGGTAATTTCATACTAATCATTTCTCTTTCTGAACCAAGAATCATACCCCTCAGCCTGCCAACCCAACTCAGAAACAGGATGAGAGAGAAAGGCCCCAGGTGAGGGACACAAGTTATTTGTGCAGAAACAGCAAATGCTGTCTAATTTTTTTAGGGTAGGGCATTCAAAAGCACCTAAAGTAATTGGAAACCAAACTTTAGTGGGTGCTGGGAATGCAACTCCCTTAGCAGAGTTAGAAAATCCCACTTGTTCTGTAAGTAGCTATATCTGTTTATCTCCCAGCATAGACGTGTTGAACACATTCCAACAGATAACCGTTTCAGTACCAGAAACCCTTACAAGACTGCTCTAAAAAATAAAAGGGGCAGGAGCTCCCATGCTCCTTCGCCAATCACTAAACATGGAGGGAGCTGAGAGGGAGCAGACAGGATGAACATTTCTGTATTAACACCAGTTTCACAGCAGGTTGGAACACAATGTACAGTGAAACTGTTGAGCATGACTAATAACTACAACCATTCTTCTCGTGTCTCCAGGCCTTCAAGCAGAGAAACCCTCTGCTCTTGGACAGAGACATGACTCAAGCAAGTCTCCTCCTCCTCCCCGCTGCTTTCTTTTGGTTTTAAATCAACTGTTGTCATATACGACATTTGAGTTACACATTCATTCCATCAGACTTCATTGGGGCTATTTAAGTATTACAGAACTAGATCCTAGGTATTTTTTTCTGGAGACTGATGAATTCCAAATCTACTATTCATGCCAATAATATCTTTCAGAGTAACAGCTGTGTTAGTCTGTATTCGCAAAAAGAAAAGGAGGACTTGTGGCACCTTAGAGACTAACCAATTTATTTGAGCATGAGCTTTCGTGAGCTACAGCTCACTTCATCGGTTGCATCCGATGAAGTGAGCTGTAGCTCACGAAAGCTCATGCTCAAATAAATTGGTTAGTCTCTAATAATATCTTTGTGTGCTTTATCCTAAGCTATTAATCTAATATCCAAAAAACATGGAGTAAGTTCACATTTGGCCCTTTAAGTTAGCCTGTATGGGGCATACATTAAAGTTGTTTAGCTGTAGGCTTCTATGTTTTCCTTCTCTGCCCCACTCTCACCAGCATTATTTTGGGGCTAGATTGTGACTAGGAGGGCTATGTACCCGCCCCCCCTTACTCGCCTAATGCCCCTGCATAGGCTACCCAGAGAATGGGTCCAGGCATGATGGATAGCAAGCAGTTCCTGCACCCACTCACTGCCCATCTGCTCCAGTGGGAAAAGCAGAGTCTTGGCTTTGTCCCCTCTACTCATGAGGCCAAATTAGATGTCCAGGCATGAGGAAGTAAAATGCACCCTTTTAAAGGCTGCAGTAACTCACTTCCTCATGGAGCAAGAGAGGGTCAGGAGATGAATTTTACCTCAGAGGAGCATGTCCATGATACAATTCCTCCCGGGCCACTCCTGAGGTGGTGCAGTTTATACTGTGACTTTAGGCACAACCCAAAGTAATCGAGTCCTTAATTTGATTGCTCTTTTTTATTTTTAATTTGAGGTGTCATTTAACTATTCTGAAGAAAACATTTTAATCTAAAAGTGCCTTGCGGCTTTTATGGTGCACATCTACAAAATCCTTAAAATGAACATTTTAATTGATTAAAGTGTGCATGTTTTAGTAGAGAATAAGTTATCATATTTTAGAAAATGTAGTCAACTTTCTCAGGCAGTGTATCTGATTGGCATAACACTGTCGTGTTCATTCATATTCATGTGGAATATTTGTATTTCTTTAAATTCAGAATCAAAAGTGGCCACATGAAAGACTCACACTCACATTGCTTCCCTGATAAGGGCTCAATAGCAACATTACTCATCATACAACATAGCCAACTGTGAAACCACTGTTATGCAAGCCATTTTTTACAACAATTGGCAGAATGATCATCCCTTCCCCCACTTCTTCCACCATTGAAGTTATTACAGAACTACCTTTTGTTCTTGTATATAAAGTATTGAGTCATTTTCTCAGACCAAAGTGGTTTTCAGTTTAAAGATTCATAGTGAAGTTTATAGCAGTTTAGGTCTAAAATTTCAGAAATGGAACAAACAAGTGTGAAACCTGTTTTGAGAGCAGATGAAATGCCACGGTTTCATGAGAGACTCTTAAATATAGCTAATTTTCTTCAATATTAGAAAATTTAGTATTATAATGAGGCCCTTACCTCTCTGGCATGGAGATGCAACTATGCTTTTGTTTCCCTCTTTGGTGGGTAGTTAGCCCTCTTGGCCAAACCAAGAATTTAAAACGATTCTATCAGGTAGTCTTCATCCGCCTCTCTCCCTCTATGGGCCACACCCTCTTTGATGAAGGCTGTATCAACCTTCCCACTACTACCACCACCACACACAGGGTTATAAATCCAGTTTGAAAGACCTTCCTCTCATGCTGGAATGCAACAGGGGCTTCCACCTGCCCCCATCTAGTATTGGAGGACCACTACCTTCCCTCAAAGGTCTATCAAGGTTCTCCTTTCTTTCAGTGTCTGACAGCACCCCTTGGTATTTCCTTTGGGGCACAGGAGAGCTCATGCTTTTCCTCTTCTGTGAGCTCAACCCACGAGGCCCTGAATGAAGTAGAAGCCATCCATTCTTCTCCCATTTTACTTCCAATATGACTTCCTATGCTCTTCTCCCTCCTTGGGATAATCCTAGCCTCCTTTACACCCTTGGGTCTCTACTTCTCCTTTCCAGGCTCTCTTGTGATGTTTCCCCACTGCCCTGGCACAATCTAGGGTCTTTTAGTAGAGAAAGCAGGAACCAGTCTCTGTGCTCTGTTGAACGGGCTGCTTCCTATATTCCTGGCATTCCTTGCTGTGTCTTTAACAGTCATTACTGTGGGAATGTTAGCCAATATTATATATTTTTAGAAGACTTGTACTTTATACACTTATGCTAACCATGAACCAGGCTCCCAGTATGCTTTGTTACTCATGCCATGTAGGTGAACTGTACGTAACCCATCTGTGTATGCAGAACCTTTCAGAAGTAAGGCCAAATATAACCAACATGATTTGTTTATCATCTAGGGATAATTGGTGCAGGCACTAGAAATAATTGGGGTAGGTATCTCTGTACCCTGAAAAAACAGGAGGTACAAACTAGGTAAAAGAAGAAAGGTCTGTATTAACTGTGAACTTTCCATCTGCTGTAATCAAGTGTGATACAAAAGAAGGGTAGGATTAAGATCATACTTTGAAAACAAACTAACAGCTGCATGCTGTTTCCCAGATTGGTATAGTGTATGTATTTGCCTGACTAGTGCTGATTTATCTTAGTTCTCTTGGCATCTATTAGTCAAAGCTACCTGACATCTGATCAACTATCTAACTCAAACCGTAACAGGACCCACAAGTTCCAGAATGCCCCTGTGCTTGGATGAACTGGGAACAGGACCATGCCAGTCCTGTAGACTGTTTTAGAGGGCCATATGACCTGCCCCTTCCTGAACATACACACCCTATTCAACACTTGTGTTTCTGGGTCACTAGTACCACCCTTTTAATCCCTCTTTTCTTTTCGGGACACTTGCCTGTAAATATCAGGCAATCTTGGCTGCTTTTCTTAACTCCATTTTAAGGGCCCTGCAGAACTCTGCAAACCCCACTGATTGACTACACCTCCAATATCGGGGTTTGACAAAAACCACTGAAGTTTTCCTTAACCCAACAGCAGTGTTCAATAATCTTTCTACTTCTAGGGACAGCCTGTTTTGTTCAGGCTCACATACAAAGAAGTTAGATAAACATGAAATACACTTGCTGGAAGAAAAGGAGTACTTGTGGCACCTTAGAGACTAACCAATTTATTTGAGCATAAGCTTTCGTGAGCTACAGCTCACTTCATCGGATGCATCCACTGAGTGCATCTGATGAAGTGAGCTGAAGCTCACAAACGCTTATGCTCAAATAAATTGGTTAGTCTCTAAGGTGCCACAAGTACTCCTTTTCTTTTTGCAAATACAGACTAACTAACTAACTGAAACTTGCTGGAAGGCTGACATAACCCTACCTTATATCTTAAAATTCAGAATGATAACACACAAGAACAAACCAGAAACACACACAGCAGGCTTCTTCCTAAATAGAATGGCACAACTCATCCCAACTTTCTCTAGGCTGGCTCTGATCCCATACTTTCCTCCAGGGCCATCTAGCCTGTAAGCAACCTAAATTAAGTTTAAGTGTTAGCTTGTAATCTTAACACTGTTTTCAATACTCTAAATAGCCTAATCTAATAAGAGACCAGCAGTACTTCCCCTCAGGGACACATTCTAGCTTTGGTCCTGCTCCTCACAGGAGCCAATCGATGATTCCTCTCCTCAGAGGCCAGTAGACAATCCTTCAAATTAGTCTCGCAAAGTTCCAAATGAGCAGGAGTCCAAAGCCTGAGCACCCAGGGGCTTGCTTTTTGTTTCTGGGTGGGGGAAGAGAAGTGTCTATATCTCGCTTCATTCACTTTTTTGCTCAACACTTATCCTATGACAGCATCCCATAGGAAACATTTTCCCAATCTACATAGTTCCTTCTCCACAGGCCAGCTTGCCCTGTTACACATATATTGGGAATGGAGCTAGCCAAAACCTTAGAATTTCCATCCCACAGGAAATTTAAGATTTCAAAGTCTGTCCCTATTCAGGCTTAAACCAGAGTCAAAAACCTTGGAACTTTTTATAAAATTAAACATTTGATCTTCTCAAAGTGTTTCCTTTCAGTAAAGTCAGAACCTTTCATACCAATAGGGTAATTTAGCAGTGGTGGTGGAACCGTATAAACCCCAACCTCATGTACACATGTTGGATTAACTGATGAGGAATCCAACTTCTCAGTTTTACTCAATTTGGGTCTAAAATGTGTCTGTAGCTGCATTGTTCTGGGAGAGCATTAGGAGGCACAGTGTCTGTTGACACAACCTGGATTTGTGCTGAGGGGAAGGAGAAAATTTGCCACAACCCTGCCCTTTAAAGCTCCCTCACTGCTTAGCACCATGGATCCTCCTGCTTTGCACACTCACCTTATCCAGTGAATTGCTCCCATGGGGAGCAACCATACAGGGGCTATTCTTGGCAGCCTCTATGTGGCCAGCACAAAAGCACAAGGAGAGTGATGGACTGGACCCTGCTTCTGGAGTGCCACCTGATGTACTGGGATTTCACTGAGCCTCTCCTGCTCTACTGGTGTGGGTTCCCACTCCCTGTTTTGCTGAATTAGGCTCTGGCCTCTTGCAGCACACACACATGCGGCCACACCCAGCTGCAGCCACAGACTGAAGTTAGCTCTATGTGAGAGGACTTCTCCAGCACTGATGTGCACACCCCTTTTGGGAGTTAAGCCCAAAATAATACTGTCTTGCACTGTATAGAAAAATCTGCACAGTGCAAGCTCATAAAAATCTGCCCTCTTCCTCAATATGAAGAGAGATGTGCATGACTTCTTGCCCCCCCACCCCAGTTAGAAATTACATAAACTTTGTTTAATAAACAAAATGTTTATTAACTACAAAAGGTAGATTTTAAGTGGTTAAAGGGATAGCAAACAGAACAAAGCAGATTACTATAGTAAATAAACAAAAGCCGCAAACTGAGTTTAACACACTAGATAGGTAGGATACAAATTAACAAATTCTCACCCTGAGTGATAAACAGGCTGGAAGATTCTTAAGGTAAGAGTTGCCTGGGCTTTCCCAGATTCTCTTACACAGGCTAAAAATCCTTCCAGCCTGGGACCATCACTTCCCAGAGTTCAGTCTTTTTTCCTCAGGTGTTTTCAGTTGTGTTGTAGTAGGAAGAGTGAGGATCCCACCATGTTGTAATTGTCCCTCTTTTATATCTCGTCCCCATCCCCCCTCCCTTGCTGGAAAGCTTTTTTGTTGTGACCTGGGTCAAAAGTTCCCAATGTATAGAGCTATCTGACCTGGGTCAAACAGTTCCCATCGTGCAGAGCTATCTTTGTGATGTTTCTATTGCACACAGTTCCTGGGCTAATCTTTATGCTTGTGTGCATTTCTTCAATATGCCATTAACATTGTTTGGCCTCATCCAGTGTAGAACATTTGAAATACAGAGACATGGTCAATATTCCCAGCTTCAGATAAAAAAAAAAAAGATACATGCATACAAATTGGATAAACATTCAGTAAATCATAACCTTTCCAATGATACCTTACATGAGCCATCTTCCATAAAGTACATCTCAGTTATATCATATCCATATCATAAGCATATTTCCATAAAGAATATGGAGTGTAATATCAGAGAGGAAGGCTCGTTCCTCCCTGTTCATCTCTCCTTTAACCCCCGCCCCCCAAACAACCCCACACTGAGTAGCCATAGAAGGGCCAGCCCCAATTTGGACTTTTACAACTAGGTAATGGCTATTACAGCTCATTGTCTGTATGTATGTTAAAAAATGCAAAAAACCACTATCATTTCTCTGCTGTGCCGTAAGCCAAAAAAAGGTTATTTTGACCTAAAGCAGTTTATTGTTATAGTAGCTTATTCTGACAATAATCCCTTTAGTGAATGTGAGCCCTCACAGCTAATATTTTCAATTGGGAGCACAGGGAGCTCAGACAGTGTAAAACAGAAGTTAAATTACACCAAGCCCAGATTCTCTTCCCCTGAGCAGTCCAGAGGAGTACATGCCAGGGAAAACCCTGAAAAAGAGATATTCACTTGAGTTTGTGCTATGATCCATTTAAGAGGTGGATTTAAAAACCTGACTGATTTATACTAACAGAGAAAACAAAAGACAGGTCAAATGTCCATTAAAGTTGCTAGCAAAATTGAGGTAAAGTCATCTTCAGGTACTAGTTCATAAGAGAACCTTGTATGGGGGGAGCAGGGAGTACAGAAAAACACAGGTGAGAAGTTGTCAGATAATAAACTTTAGTTTAGCTGCTGGTGCTGAGAGTCGGGAGCCATGAGTCTATTTAAAAAAACAACCACCAATAACAACCATACCCACCCACCAACACACACACACACACACACACACACACACACACCCTAATTTTAAACTTCCTTGAAGTGAACTGTAGGGATGTTGGCCCATTTTACCAATCAAGGAAGAATTAAACACACATTCAGATCTTTCTCGCTCTTCTCTCAGGAGAGTTTTATTTTATTTTGTTTATTAACAGAAAAACCACCACACTATTTCCCCCTAACAAACCCAAGCTGAATGGGTCCAGAGGTCTTTCACTCTGTCTCCCCCTTTCTGCTCCAGGGTGACTCACAGGAACAAGGCTCCCTCCTACAGTTTTCCTCCACCTGAACTCTCTCCACTTTTATAGAGACCACTTGACCCCTTCCCAACTGGAACAGATAATCAGACAAGGCTGGCTAGCCCCAGGCTCCCTGGACCTTAAAGAAGATGACCACTCCTATACATGAACATGGATGTTGATTTACAAAGTGAAAGGGTTTCTGTATGGCCTAAGAGATTCATTTTCAGTTCCCCTTCAAAGTGTTGGTCCATCTTGCTCTGAAAAGTGCTAATATGGCTATTTATAAAGTTGCTTTTTGTGGGGAGGCAGTGGAGGAAAGGGGAATGTATAGCATCCCTCTCCTTCCAAACTCCCTGCAGCTAGTCAGTGAGAGCAGAAGACACCTCTTGAAGGCAAGAGGCTGGGATGGGGCCAAGCAATCACAGCCTGTTGGTCTCTCAGATCTGTACTTCATGCTTCCACTATGCAGAGCAGAGAAGCTGAGATGAGCTGCCAGGAGCAAGGGGTCAGAGCCTCTTTCACTTTCACTGCAACTGCCCTTTGGTTGTCCTGGTCACTGTATTAATACTATACTTGCTGTTGTGTCAAGGGAGGAGTGTCTCTCCTCAGATGTTGCAGCATTCCTAGTTTGGGCTGGGTGCTCCTGGGAGCCCTAAGCCACTGTTCCTCCTCCTACGCCCCCCCCCACCCCTCAACATTCATTTTAACACCCTCCCCTTTTTTTGGCCAAGTAAGCATTAGGGAAAAATCTAATATATCTACCCTTTGCAGCAGATAACACCATCAGAACTATTTTCATTTTACTTCAGGGAAGACATGCTGCAATAGGTCATAACCTCTCAGTCTGTATCTACAAGCTTTCATTTTGTACTTGTAATATTAGAATAGTTACACTGCCTTGCTACCGTTAGTGGATAACTCAAACACTCTGTGCAAGCACCACAGTGAAGTTTTAGAATGGTTGATCTTTAAAAAAAAAAAAAAAAGGAATTGAAGAGACTGGGTAGGAGAAGTGTCTTTAACGGAGGTGAGAGATAGATAAACAAAGTCATCAGATGTCAGGCCTTCCCAGCATAGGAAAAGAAGGAATTTAGAGGTGTCTGAGGGAAAAGCATTTGCCAGGTTAGAATATGATATATTGGAAATACTCCCAAAACAAGAGGAAACATGCTAGAGATGCAATTCCATGCTCATGGGGACATTTTCTAAATCAGTAAACTTACACCAGTTTTTAAGCACATTAGAACTGTAGAATGGCTAGAAATGGTTTAAGGTGGCTGTACCTTTGATGGTCTTGAAATTGGTTTGCAAAATAAAAAGCCAAAAGAGGACAACCCAGGCTGGGTCTACACCCTGGTTCTAATAGGTTTTAGAATAGCTTTAGCTCAGGGTTCCCAAACTTGGTTTGCGGCTTGTTCAGGATAAGCCCCTGGCGGGCCACGAGACACTTTGTTTACTTGAGCGTCTGAAGGTACGGCCGCTTGCAGCTCCCAGTGGCTGCGGTTTGCTATTCCCGGCCAATGGGAGCTGCAGGAAGCAGCACGGGCCGGGCCACCACTTCCTGCAGCTCCCATTGGCCAAGAATGGCGAACCGGGGCCACTGGGAGCAGTGAGCGACCGTACCTGCAGATGCTCAAGCATCTCGCGGCCCACCAGGGGCTTATCCTGAACAAGCTGCAAACCAAGTTTGGGAACCCCTGCTTTAGCTGAACCAGTTTTAAAACCAGCTTCTCCACTGCAAACAGGCCTCAACCAAATAGCCATACAACACTGCCAGTCCTCTCTAGTAACTTAAGTTCCGTTAAGTATATTTTATTTCCATTCCAGCTTTGTTTATAACTAGTCCACTTTGTTTAGCTCAAACAAGGCTGCTGAATAAAATCTGGTTTTAGAATACTGTGCCATCTTGGAAAGCACAGTGGCTATTCTCTTTTTCTAGAGGAAGGTAAAAAATTTCAGTGACAGTGTGGTCACTGATCTTGTGCTAGGGAAGGCACTGATGACTCTGCTCCTAAGAGGCCACTGAGGATCTTGAGGACGCAATGTACAAAATAACCATGGAGTTACAATGCTATCACACAGAGACCTTAATTATTTCCACTGATTAAATGTAGTAGATGGTAGAAATATGTAGAAGTACTTCTACATAGTGTTTACTTCTACTGAACTTAGTAGCCACTTCAAAACTTTTTGCAAACATCTGATATTTTCCCCACACTCCATGTAACATCGAGCACATTGTTAATGGCTGTCTGCCCATATCGAAAAATTACTATCTCAAGTGGCTTCAAGGACCATGTGGCTTCGATGTATAACTTCATTTAGTGTCATTTTAGAATGGTGCCAGGGCATCACATTCAATTGTGGCTGCTGGGAAGTGTGAAGGTTGTTTGTATTGCAATTTTCCCATTTAGCCAAGTCATCATTTAGAATTTTAAGGCACTGTGTCACCTAAAGGCATCCACAAATCTGTAAGTTAACATCACATGTTACTTGGACTGAAGAGAACTATAGCAAATTGCAATGCAGTTTTCGTGTAATTCAATCCTTACATTATTCACATACATCTACCTATAATTCAAAGACAAAACCAACCTGCTTTGTAACTGGAGATCTAGAAAAGCAATTCATGTTTAGTGGGAAGGGAGACCCCACAGACCATGCCCCACCCATGCCCTAAAAAACCTCACCATTCTGAAGTATAGATTCCTTGCCACGTTTCTTTTTGGTTTGGGGCCCATCTTTAGTGAGAGAGTCAAGCCACCTCCTCTCCAAACTTTGGTGGGGGAACATCTGACCAAGATCCTAAACTTTATTTGAATCTCTGGGAAAGATGGATTTGGAACACCATCCCCAATCTGTCCTAATTTTGAAGAAGATTGAATATAAACTGTCAGGGTTCCCTCCCTACTCTGCATTCTAGGATACAGATGTGGGGACCCACAAGAAAGACCCCCTAAGCTTATTTCTATCCGCTTAGGTTAAAAGCTTCCCCAAGGCACAAATCTCTGTTTGTCCTTGGACTAAGGTATGCTGCCACCACCAAGTGATTTAGACAAAGAATCAGGGAAAGGACAACTTGGAGTTCCTATTCCCACAGAATATCCCCCTCCAAGCCTACACCCCCTTTCCTGGGGAGGCTTGAAAAATAAACAAGGTGAGCACAAACCAGACCCTTGGGTTTGTAGGACACTAAAAACCCAATCAGATTCTTAAAAAACTGAACTTTAAAATAAAGGAAAAAAAGGTAAAAAAAGCACCTCTGTAAAATCAGGGTGGAAGGTAATTTTAAAGGACAATCAGATTCAAAACAGAGGATTTCCCTCTGGGCAAAAACTTCAAAGTTACAAAAAGAAAACCAGGAATACACCTTCCTCTCAGCACAGAGAAAAATCACAAGCCAAATCAAAAATAAGCTAATGCATTCCCTTGCTAGTACTTACTGATTCTAATGGAGTTGGATTGCTTGCTTCCTTGATCTGTGTCCAGCAAGCACTCAGAACAGAGAACCAAAACCTTCCCCCCCCCCTCCCTGATTTGAAAATATCTTGTCCCCGTATTGGTCCAGTGCCAGCCAGTTTACCCGAGCTTCTTAACCCTTTACAGGTAAAAGGATTTTGTGCCTCTGGCCAGGAGGGATTTTATAGTACTGTATACGGGAAGGTTGTTGCCCTTCCCTTTATATTTATGACAAACATTATGACTGAGATTTAACTCCAGTTGCATCTTTGATTCTTTTATCACTAGTCCAAACAGACCACTTAGCTAGGTTTAGGTCAGTGGCAGCAACATTAATGAATATCAGCTGCACTCTGTGTCTTAGACAGGATGTTTTAGCACTTAAAAAAAAAAAAAAAGGCCAATCTTGCACATTGCCAAGTGAATGTGAAATGCTACTAGGTCTGTATTCTCCAGTCATGCCAGTGATAACATTTTACACCAGGTCAACATCCTGGCACAGGGGCATTCCAGGGTGTGTCAGAAATGGTAGGGGGAGTGGCCAGGGCATATTTTGCTCCTATAATAAGCTGCCTCCCTTTGGTCCCTATGCCAGACCTAGAGTCTGTGTAAGGAAGAATCTGAGCCTATAAATTCAGCACGAGAGATGAATTTTGGTCAGGACAACAGAACAAAGCAAAGCTTTTTCTGTATCTGTTTTTCCGTACAATAAATTAAAGATCAACCCCATCTCTCGAGCAACACCTTCCTTACAGAAATACTCATTAAATGACACAAATTGGAACATGCACATGCTCACTGACAAGATCAGAACTGCAAGTATATTGGCAGTACAAACAGTCACCATGTGACCTCCAAGTTGGTTTCCCATCATAAGTGCCAACTCTGTGGGTGCTTGGGGGCTGCAGCTCCCATGCGAAAAAATGGTGGGGGTAGAGCACCCACCAGCAGTCCCTCACCAGCTCCCCACCAGCACTTCCCACACTGATCAACTCCTCCCTGTCCCACCCAACACCTCCCACCTGCCAGCGGGCCCCAGTGATCAGCACTTCCTCCTCTGTCCCCATGCCTCCTGGCCACTGCAATCAGTTGTTTTGCTGCATGCAGGAGGCGCTGGGTGAGGAAGGAGGAGCGAGGGCTGGGTGTCATCGGGGCAGGAGGCTGAATGAGCCGGGGGCAGGACGTAGGGCAGAGTCAGGGGTTGAGCTCTTCCTAGCACATTGGAAAGTCGGTGCCTGTGTTTCCCATTCACTGAAGCCAAAAAGGCAGTTCTTAGCTACACTAAAACAGCCCTGGAATTTAATGCAAAAAACTACTGACTACTCTATCAAGTTTCTAGTCCATGGCTCTTGATTTTCTTTTCATTCCATAGGTCATATCATTTGATGCTGTAAATCAGTGTATCTCCATTGGCTCCAATCTAGGCTAATCAGTTGGGGCCCAGCTCCACACCACTGAATTAGATTTTTGTCACTGACTTCATTTAGACTACAAGTGGGACCTTGTATCCTCACAGAACTTCTTTAGCTTGGTGCATTGTTGTAATAACTGGGTCTACAAGTTCACTCTAATTGTAAGCTCAACTGTGGGAAAGTGCATCAACTTTTATAAAGTGTTGCAATAACCTAGAACAGTGATTCTCAATCAGGGGTCTGGGGCCCCTTGGGGGGCCACAAGCAGGTTTCAGGGGGCCACCAAGCAGAGCTGGTGTTAGATTTCCTGGGGCCCAGGGCAGAAATCTGAAGCCCCACCACATGGAGCTGAAGTCTAGTGCCCTGACCCCCACCACCTGGGGCTGAAGCTGAAGCCTGAGCAATGTAGCTTTGTGGGGGGCCCTGTGGTATGGGGGCCCAGGCAATTTCTCTGCTTGCTGCAGCCTAACACCAGCCCTGGCTTTTATATGTAGAAAACCAGTTATTTTGGCACAGGCGGACCGTGGACCTTTTAATAGCATGTTGGGGGTAGGTGGGGAGAGGGAGAGGCTCAGAAAGGAAAAGGTTGAGAACCGCTGACCTAGAACAATAAAGGTTGATGAGGAAAGGTGCAAAATGAAGACACAAACTAAGTAAGTCTAAACAACAAGGCCTACTGATATAACTCAAGGACTGTTAAGAGCATACCAGGTAAACAAAAGAAGTCGGGGAAATCAAATTTGGTGTATCTGAAGTTAGGCCTAATTGGTGAACAAAATAATCAAGGGGATGGGCTAGTCCACCCATCACTCCCTTTTGGGATCCTTAAAAAATGCTGGCTGACTGGAAGACGGGAAAATAGAAAGGAGTGAGCTTCACCATCATGGGTGCCACCTCCACATCTCTTGGACCCACCTTCACACCACTGTGTGAAAGATGGCCTGACCAGATTGTGCTAGAGAGAGGACCCAGATGACACTGCCATCTCCACTAGCTCTGACTAAATCCCAAATGCCGTTAGGATACAAGACTTGAGTCTCCCTGCCCCTCACCTTGTTTCTTCTCTTTCCTATCCCTCTTCTTTTGTCTTCTGTTTTATAAAAGCCTGGCTTAGTCAGACAAGATGGCATATTTTGCAACACTGCTGTAAGTTTGTGACTAGAGAGCCAGCTAAAAGCAATGCCCTAAACAGCCTAATGGTGGTACAAGTTTGTCAGGTTTCAGAGTGGCTAATAAGACCATGTGCCAAGCCCTTGTTTTTCCAGTAGTGAGGTTGAAATTGAGTCAACACCAGAGATATAGAAAATGCATTTTCTATATTTGCGGTTCTCTTCTCTTTTGAGAGAGTTTGTCTTGTTTTATAGTCTAAAAATTGGATCAGATTTTAACAGCAGCAGCCTGAGCCCATAACCAATTTCCTCTCTTTTCCCTAAGACAGTTATTACCATATTTACTACCATTTAAAAGGCTGTCAAATAAGATTTTTTTTCCCTTCTAACAGTTCTCTCCAGCTAAAGGAAAAGGGACCAAGGAATTGTGATGGGTAGATTAGGAGTGAAGAGAAGGGTAGATGATAGCTATACGTAAGGAGAGAAAGAAAAGTCTGAAGCAATGTTGCTTGAAGGAGAGAATGAGTGGGAAGAGGACAGAGAGCCAGGCTGCAGTTAATTGTGGACTATATGGCTCAGGGGATATGTAATGGGCTATAGAGCCTGTAATTTCTCAGTTACCAATTCAAATCTAGCTCAGGCTGGTAGTTACTAAAAGTCATTACCAAATGACTGCTGTTCTGGCCTGTGTGAAATGAGTTTGATGGTTGCAGCCCAGTTCCCAATAGACAGGTGATCACAAAAAATCGCCATTGCAAATGGCAACTCAGCTAGCACTCCGAGAGAAGCCAAGGACTGAATGCACCTGTACATTTAACAACTGTCTCATAACTAGCAATGGTTCTTTTACGTCAGGGTTGAGACACATTGCCAGAGTAGCGTGAAATACCTTGTGACACTGATGTACTTGCTGTGTGGCTAGAGGGTGTCTGTCTCCAGATATTTCACTTCAGGAATTGAGCATAAATTCTAAGTTCACACACTTGATTTTAAAAGGTAAATTAAAAAAAGAAAAAAAAAAAAGACATCAATTCTGACTCTAGACATTAAAAGAAAACCTCAATTCAGCTCTGGGATCACACCTCCATTTGTACTTAGATGATGCTCTAGGCATCTGAACTGCTTTGCTTGTCTAAATTAGATGTATATGGGAAGGACTGTATGTTCCTGTGTGTTAGTGCACACTGCATCCAGTGCACTAATGTTTAATAAATAACTTTTATTATTAGTCAGAGCATATCAGTCCAGGGAATGATCTCGATCTGCTCTCTCCTTCCAAGTTTCAGCACCCTGAGTTTGCAGAAAGGAATATTATACATAGAATCATAGAAGATTAGGGCTGGAAAAGACCTCAGGAGATCATCTAGTCCAACTCCCTCCTCAAGCAGGACCAGCCCCATTGTTCTTTGGGCTGCTCCAAGGATTTGAATGCATTTCAATCTCTACCAGGCACCTGTTGCTGAAAACCCATTCTAAAAAATATAGGTGACAGAATTTGCTTTTGAGGCCTGTACATAAAGATTGCCCATATTACCCCATCCATCAACTACTTCAAAAGAACCAAACTGTAGAAGCTAGTTTGGGAAGTAAAAGGCTATTTAAACAACACTGTGCTCTCAGGGACATGGTATTGTGTAGCAGCAGTACATTACTGAAATGTACATCTAAGAGAGCACATTGGCAATCTTGGGAAGGTAAAATTGAGCCCTAGCATTACTAGATACTTCAAGGAAAACAAAAGGAATACACAGATTCTGTCCCCCAAACCAGCACCTCTACACACTCTAGCTCCCTGCAAGCCTGGGGTAGTGGGACGCATACCAGTGGGAGCTACAGCCCAGGAGGCTACAGGGGATTTTGGGATGCTCTGGATTGAGAAGCAGCCCATAGGCAACCCTCAGGAGGTTAATATAATTTGTGCCAGAGCCTGAACAAGTCCCCCGAGCAGCCCAGAATCCAAGCAGCCCAGATAGCAACAGTTGCTGCCGCCCCTCGCCCATTGCTCGGGGCTGTGCCTCTCTCTTGGCACAGGTTTCTGTAGAGGTGGGAGTCCTCAGATACTAAACATGGGGGGAGAACACAGGTATGTTCTACCCTCAGGGCCTTGTGTGGCAGGGCAGGTCCCTCTAATAAAGATGGGCTGTATTTCCACCCTGAGCCAACTAACATTATTCCTGTAAGTCAGTCCAAGAGGACCGATGGAGAATTATATCAGGTATTCCCACCCACCTGGATTGAAAGCCTCCAAATTACTTCCTTTACCAACCAGGGGAAACAGGGCTAAGCATGAGATCAGCACCCCCACACTGAAGCCCAGTGCAGTCAGATAGGCAGGATGGCCTTTTTAAGAAGTGTTTAAAAAATAACTAAAACTTGTCTGAATTGTTGGTTTTAAGATCTCACTATGTACTGAAGCACTGCTTGCTATAACTAAAGTAGTAAAACAGTTTGCATCATCACACCTTGTTTTCACAACTTTTGGAACCATTCATTTTTAAGCTAAATATTTTTAGTGTTCTGGGCTTTACCTCTGCTTGAAGGAGATTTAACATTTTGAGATATGTCATCCATTTGACTAAAAAAAATTCTGCATTGTTCAAATAAAACTACACACTTTTTTAGCAGTGTTACAGCAAAAACTTCTAAAATTCCATACTGGCATAGATCTCATCCTCACCAATGACTGGAATCTGTTCTGTTTGGGGAAAAATAAAATAAAACATTGAAAAATATCTGATTATGCCTAGTGGGCACCTGCTGAGATAGAGGCTAATGTTGCTCCATCCAATACTAAACCATGTTCTCTTTCTAGGGGCTGCTGTTTTCCCCCCGAGACACACAAGCAGCAGCAGCCTGCTGCTTTCAGGTAATTGGTGGTCCAATATGCATGAGGGATACTGTGTCAGTAAGAGAGAACAAAACCCTCCTTCCTCCTCTGTCCCGTTTCTCAGACAAAAGAATATGATAGGCATGAAAACAACAACAAAAATTTTAAAGCTAGGGTTTCTGGGTTTTAAGCTTTGTTGGCAGCTTCTGCTGTATTCTGAAGTAATCTGGTCTTTCCATTTATTTTAAAAAAAGAGGACTAAATTTTTCAGAACTGACCAATTATTTTGCCTCCATTTTTGGGTGCCCAACTTGAGAAAGCTTAACGGACCTGGCTTTCAGCAAGTGCTGAATACCCCACTCTCTGAAAACCAGGCCCCTTTAAAGTATATTAGATTGGACACCAAACAATATAGGTAGCTAAAAAAAAAAAGAAAAGAAAAAATCAGTAATCATGCTTGAAAATTTAGGCTTAAATATCAAACTTTTCCCACTGTGGACAGAGCTATCCCTGTGTAAAGCAGTGTGCACTTTTGCTCTGGAAGCACAAGCTTGCAAAAAGACATCTGTCTTCATCCACATAACAGCTGCACTAAGGGTGGGAATTCACCAGTCGTACCCCTCACTGAGATCTGAATTTCAAAGATGATCTGAAGCCAAGATGATCTGCTAACCTTCAAACAGGCACTTTCTTTTATAATAAAAAAAGAAAATTAAATGAAATGTTCTTCCCCCCCCCCCCCCACCAAAAAAACAACCTTAACCCCCCCTCCCCGCAACTGTAAGCCATTATGCGCCATCTATAGTTTACTGTGCAGCCCTACATGTTGCATTAACACCTGTCATAAATATAAATGGAAGGGTAACCATCTTTCTGTATACAGTGCTATAAAATCCCTCCTGGCCAGAGGAAAAACCCTTTCACCTGTAAAGGGTTAAGAAGCTAAGGTAACCATGCTGGCACCTGACCCAAAATGATCAATGAGGGAACAAGATTCTTTCAAAACTGGAGTGGGGGGGGGAACAAAAGGTTTTGTCTGTCTCTGTGATGCTTTTGCTGGGAACAGATCAGGAATGCAGCCTTACAACTCCAGTAAAGTCAGTAAGTAATCTAGCTAGAAATGCGTTAGATTTCCTTTTGTTTAAAGGCTGGTAAAATAAGCTGTGCTGGATGGAATGTATATTCCTGTTTGTGTCTTTTTGTAATTTAAGGTTTTGTCTAGAGGGATTCTCTATGTTTTGAATCTGATTACCCTGTAAGGTATTTACCATCCTGATTTTACAGAGGTGATTCTTGTACTTTTTCTTTAATTAAAATTCTTCTTTTAAGAACCTGATTGCTTTTTCATTGTTCTTAAGATCCAAGGGTTTGGGTCTATGTTCACCTGTACAAATTGGTGAGGATTCTTATCAAGCCTTCCCCAGGAAAGGGGGTGTAGGGCTTGGAGGGATATTTTGGGGGAAGACGTCTCCAAGTGGGCTCTTTCCATGTTCTTTGTTTAAAACACTTGGTGGTGGCAGCATACGGTTCAAGGACAAGGCAAAGTTTGTACCTTGGGGAAGTTTTTAACATAAGCTGGTAAGAATAAGCTTAGGGTGTCTTTCATGCAGGTCCCCACATCTGTACCCTAGAGTTCAGAGTGGGGAAGGAACCTTGACAACACCTTTTGTTGTATTTCCTAGAGTCTTCTTACTTGAACTGCCACATAAGTAGAGTGGATCTTCCTCCCAAAAGTTATTTCAGTGCACAGTAGTATAAGAAAATATGCCCCCAAAACATATCAGAATGTTAGTTCAGAGATTGATCTATATGTAAAAGTTGTAAACTCTCCCATCCATCCTAAAGAAAAGTGTCTCTCAGTTTCTCATTTTCCTTTATACTATAGTCACTATGGTTCAAATAGGCCTGGTTTAGCCACAATTTTATTTTGTTTACTGGCTCTGAATTCCAATAGCTTAGTCACTACCTTTAATAATGTTGTCAAATATTAAAAGAGAGTGACGCTTGGACAGGATTCTTACTTGGCAAAAATACTTTATCACAACGGAGAATCACATAACATTCCATTTAATACTTGCAAGTGGTTTAGTTTTGGCACTGAGAGACCATGATCTTTTAAGAGAGATGAAACAAGTCATGGCCTAATCATATTAAAAGCTTGCTGAGATACTCTGAAGCTTTGTGTAGCTGAATATAATAGTGGCTGAATGAACACCAAAGTTATTGTTGGAATTGTACCCAACAACCCAACAGAAATGGACGTATTAGTACAATCATAGGGAGACCAGCAAAACTGAAGCAATAGTAGGGCTGTTGGAATAGATTTTGGTATGAGTACAGGTTTACATTTACAATAGAATTGTGTGTCTATACATAGACACACACACATACAGTACACAGGACCAGATCCTCAGCAGGTGTAAATAGACATCTCTCCATATTAGAGAGGTAACCATGTAAATTCTTGTAATTAGCAGTAAGTTACATTGTCGTTTGTTCCAACATTAAGTGCTCTACAAGAACTACCCACTTATTGTTCTACAGGAAAATCTGATGGGCAGTAATGTCCAGCTGTACATCTATATATATGTTCAATAGGTACCACCAAGATATATGGGGGTAGAAAAAACCCAGCGTAAATCAACACCCTGAGTCAGACTGCATCAATATTTGTTGAGACTCCCTTTAGTTTGCTAGCTCCTGCAACACTGAACTGAGCCTCTAGGGGGCCTACCCTCTGGGACTACAGCAACAATGGCTCCAGAGCCTCTGGATAGCAGTTTCCAGCTGGCCAGGGGTCTGGGATGGGCACAGAATAGAGCAGAAACTCCTACAAAAGCATATAACCAATGACAGGCTAAGATCGCTCAGTCCCTCATGGGAGGGGGCAGGCTGCCACAGAGACAAAAGGAATGGGGGATTCATTGGTTTCACTTTGGGGCTGTTTGAGTTTGGAGCTGGGAGAGGAGCAGTGCAACTTGGGAAGTCTATTCAATTCCCACTTCCCCCCAAAAAGGGGAACTTAACTATTGTGGGATTTAACCTGCTATCTGGGAGCACCACGCCCTACTGAGACTAGCAAGCAAGGAGGTAGAGAATAAACCCAGTGCCAGCTAAAACCTCCACAGGGCTCCAGACCAGGAAGCCAGGAGAACACCTCACCCTACCCAGGACAAAAGACACTATAAAAGAGAGCCCTTTCTTTTTGTGTAAGCTGGCAAATATTCACAGCGCTGCAGCACTCATTGCAGGACTTATCCTCAGCGTCCCATCTACCTGGAATAATGCTAGGGAGGGAGCTGGGGTCTGTGTACAGTTGCAAATGTAGGGAGGTGAGGAATGTGTTATATGGTTGATGTTTTAGTTAGTACTGATCCTTTGTTTTCAGCCCCAATGCAGTTCTCTCTGTTATATTGTTCTGAGTGTGGCATTTCATTGGTTGGGGCTGGTATTAGTGTACTGTGTTGGTCATGTACTGGGTTATATTCCTTGTGAAGAGAGTCACAGTATTAATTATTTTCCACAGGGACAGCGCTCGCTGTGTCTCAGGCACAGAAAGGAGTTACCCCATGAGCGGAGACAGGCACTGAAAAAGAATCCAAGGCCCCCAACCCATGGGAGGAGAAAAGAGAAGCCATTCCAATTTGCAAACACCAGGAAGGAGGCCTATGCAATGCTTTGGGGAGGGAATAGTTGTTGTTTTTTTAAAAAAAAAAGAAAACCGAATGAAAGAAAGGACTTGTCAATTTGAAAATTAAATTGAAGTGCAGCCAGGGCACCAATGAAATACTACTTACATTATAGCTCTGGGCAGGGTCCTCATATGCATGTGTGCACATGCTAGCATAGTGCAGTCTCATTTCCTGATTGGGGCTTTTCGGAGTCTCCCACCCCCAAATAAAATAATGACAATGCTGAGTATTGTCATTGCTAGGCTGCTACGGAGGTGGTTTCTTTTGTTTGGTTATTTTTTAAAATAAGTCTAAAATCAACTTAAAATTGATTAGCACAACTTCAGGGACAGGGAAAACAAAGACTTCAAAGGTCAGCCTTATGAAAAAATTAAGACCTAAGAATTGGAAGATCAGTAAACACTGTAAATTTTTCAGGGCAGGAATCCTGATTTCCATTAGGCCTGATTCTGAAGCCCTTCCTCGCACTGAATAGTTTTGTTGATTCTAAAGGGACTATTTGTGGATTCAACACAAACAAGAGTATCCCAATCTAGCCCTTTATGCACAAAAGGTCTTAGCACACAATGAGCAATGTTGCAAAAAAACCTTAAAGACTAATGTGAGACGATAAAGCCCAATTTTCAAAGTTAGGCATATGCAGACAATTGTGATTGACTTATGTATGTGAATGCCCAATATGTGAGCACAGATCAGGTATTTGCCTCTTCACAGGGCCAGTACAAGTTTCTGCACATACCTGACTTTGAAGATCAGGGCCATAACAGGACAGCCCCTATACCTCTGTTGCCATCACATGATGGACAGAAAAAACACATCTTTACCTTCTTAGGTTCAAAGAGATCATGGCCCACTGTCTACAGGAGATTTGGTCTCACAACAAGGATCCCCTAATCAGTCTTCTCAAGGCAAGGGGAAGGTGGCGATGGCAGCAGCAGCAAGCATCATATTTCTGAACAGATATAAAGACTCATTCTACCATTTCCCATGCCTGAACCAACCACAAACATGAGTTTTGTATATTTTAGCATAAAAATGACTAGTACTTCCACTGGTCAACATTGCAACAATCAGTTTTTCCAGCCATAATACATAAAGCACTCTGCAACCCAAAGTGCTATCCTGACTCCTCACAACTGGAAGAATCCAAGAGTCACCTCCCAGATGTGCTGTAGAATGGCAAATCACCACACACAAGCCCTGGCCAATCAGCCTCAAGGAAAAACATTCTTCCTTGACCCCATATATGGCTGTCAACAAAAATCCAGCCCACTGACCAAGATCAGTCTGTGAAGCCAGGAAACACGTAAAAAAAAAAGTAGACTTACCACTGACACCACTCAGATTTTGGGTCCCACCTGAGTTCTCCCTCTCAGGCATATCTTCATCAATTCCTCCTTCAGCAGCTCCCTCATCTATTCTAGGCTTCCTCTCTTTATAGTACCCAGTTCTCCCCAGCTGGGCTTCATCCTTAATTAGGCCTGGCCCACCCTCCAGGTTCAAACAGGTGGGTAACTTGGCCTCTCCAGCCCACATTAACCATTTTATTATCCTTGTAGTGTAGACATACAACACAACACAATACAATGATCTCCACTCCCAATCATCTCTGAGTTTTGGCTAAACACTAATAGAAAACAATTAAGAGGTGAATGGGAGAGCAACTACTACAGATATTGTATGAGAGGGAAACCTTACTACTGTAAGCTGACTCCTCTCCGTCTTGAGGAGAGAGTGAATAGACCTATGGATTGGTGGAAACTGTAACCCTAGTCACAGAGCAAAATTTTCCTTTTTTGCTCTGGCCACCAGATTGAAATTTCTGCCTCTCCTATTTGGCCACAGAAGAACTTGGTTTCCAAATGCTATGTTAGTTGTCCCCCTAAACAATTCTGAGATCAGAGGGTTCTGGAGCGATGCTACTTTTAGATAATGGATAGAGAGCAACCCTTCTCCTCAATGTCCCTTCATCTACTGACAAGCATACCATTAGATCTAGCCAGCTAGCAGGCCTGCTACTACCCCACCTTCTCTCTCTAGTGGTTCACGTCTGGAGTGCTTTGCAGAGAGTCAGCATGGCTCACTCTCATATAGTCCAAGTTTTGTCAATCCAGCGTTACCAGACATTTGGAGATGGAACCCTAATCTGCCTCTGCAGTGGGCACTCCAAAAGCTTAGGGATTCTGTTAGTCATTTTTCCTTAAAAATGCCATGAGACTTTAAACACAGTTCACCTGGATTTTGTTATGAAACAAGTTGCTATCGATTTTATTAATAAAACCTCTCTGTGAAAACAAGGCCTAGAGCCATTTATCCATTTTATTTTTATCTACACTTTTGCTTTGATTTGACACCTAATAGTCTCTCTATAACTCTATTACACAGTGAACTGATTTTCTCTAGTGAGTCATTGAAAAATTGCATGGGCAATTTCCATGTGGTAAATTATACACTATTTTCAAAAATACATGTAACAATTTATTTACTTAGTCTGATTTTTTGTGCAGATACAGTGAATATTTTTTATGAGACAATGAGATGTGATTCATGCAATCTTCTTGGCTTAATGTAGATGGCATTAATTCTCAAGAAAGGCCCTGTAAAAACCAATTGAAACAATCAGCCATAAAACAAAAATGTTTTCCACCTTAGTTTAAAATCATAATAACAATAGTATCCCTATAACAGGATATTTCACAGAAATTCACGACCAGTGGGGTTAATGCCGTTAACTCCTTCCAGCCAGTCATTAATCTCTAGAAAAAACCCTGGGTGTTGTTTAATTATTTCTTATTTTAAATCTGGTTGGTTACAATTTTTTTTCTGATGCTATTTTAAAAACAGACAGTCAATTAACCTGCAGGGAGACTAATAGTGTCACACGGAGCACCTCTGAAAGATACTCTAAAGCTAAAAGAAGCCAAGATGATACAGTGGCCAGGATGTTAGGGTGAAGTTTTTCAAAAGTGACCTAATTCTGTCCCATTGAAGTCAGTGGTACAGTTCCCACTGACCTCACTAAGAACAAAATTAGTCCAATGCTGAATGCTTTTGAAAATCTCAAGTTTATTAAAAGCCAGGACAGAGACCTTCCATAGCTTACAGTGCATGTACTCTGCCATGTTGATGCTTTACGTGTGCAGACCTGCCAATGTGGAACTTCTACACCTCGGTGAATTGCTTCCTTGCCATGTTTATCAAGGTGTGTTGGAGATTTAAGCTTCTATAGAAATGAAAACAAAGTAATACTGTCAAGTTCTGTTCTTGTATTTTAGTAACTTGTTTAATTAGCTCATGGACAATGATTTTGCTTTCCATTGGCTGTATGCATAATCATTAGAAGCTGCATTTTTAGATGGATACCATAAAAACAGATAAAAGATTATTTTGAAAATATGACTATGCAAAGAAGAATTACAACAGTGTGCAATTTAACTTTAAACACCGATAAGGATTTTAAAAAAAACACAAATTAGGCTTATTTGCAGTAAATCTGAAAATATGAATTGTGATGGTGCAGGATACAAACAAAATATCTGGTTTTATACAAATATTTAAAAAATAAATATAATCTTTTTCTGTGAGCTTTTGATACGAAAGACAGGCTAAGGGTTCACATGATGATCAAATTACAAAGATCTTTCAAATATCAAACAAACCGTACATTAACATAACAAGTAAGCAACAGGTAATTACAGTGGCAAAACAACATTGTCGGAAGTGATTTTTTTCTTTAAAATGTTGCAACATTCCATGTCATCAGACAAGGGACTAGGCCTGTGAAGCATATTGAAAGAAATTGTGTGAAGCACAGTAATCAGAGTTCACTTTTTTTTGCTTGGTCCTGTCACTACATAAAATAAAACATTCAAACACTGAGGGTAATGAGTGAAATACAATCAAATACACAAAACCTTGCTGCAAAATAACACATTTAGCTGCATTAACTACACAATGGAGAGATGATCACTTGACTATAAAAGTATCACTTAAGATCTTTCACAAGAAACATTTCAGAAATTTCCCAAGCCTATGAAGCACAGTTTCATGCAGTTTTCTCTATTTCCATTTTCCCACCCGTCTTCATTTATATGGCAGCTGCTCCAAAGCCCTTTGCAATCAATGAGAAAACCTCCCATCAACTTAAATATGCTTTGGATCATGTTGTTAGGGCTCAGTCATTTAAGTGCTGCCTATTGAAATCACATGTTTAAGGCCTCATTTTAGGAAAACATCTCTATTCTTGAGACCACTTAAACACATGCATAAGTGCTTTCCTGAATCCAGGCCAAGTATTGTTCTGAACAGGGATGGACTTAAGCATGCACTTAAGTGCTATGCTGAATTGGGGCCAGAGTGCACTACTCCAAACCTCCAGATCTCACAATGGCATACTTCACCAAATAAGCCACTCTCCATTTTATAGCTATGTGTATTTGAAAGATGATCACATCTAATCTCTGTCATTTTTCATTAAGTTCAGTTAGATGTCTTGGTATCTAGGGAGTGTTTCCATGCAGACTAGAAAGGAAACATGTAGGGCTAAATCAACACATTTATTCCATGCCAAGTTATAGTTCACTGCATTCTCATTTCTGTTTGCACACACAGTACTATGAAGACCTGAAATGATTTCACCAGAAACAAATGAGGTACACACAAAAGTTGGTTAACAGACAGAAGCAAGTGTATTTATAAACCAAACAGCCCTAACATTCAATAGCTTTAATACTCCATTACATTGTTTCATACAAATTAGAGATGACAGACTTCTTGTCAATCCCCTGCCAATTCAGGATGTTCTCTCTTTGCTAATTCATTCACTGGAGCTGATTGGCAACTGACAACTAAATGAAATAGAAATAACTAACCGGATGTGCCAAGACAGAGTTCCCTCTGCAACAGTGAAGTACTGATTTCCTCCTGCAAAAGGCTGAGCTCCCTAAGCTCCGAAAAGGCCTGAGCTCTGAAAAGGTCACCCAGTAAAAGAAATCTGACAATGTCAGTGGCAGTCTTTCAGATTCTCCTGATCATTTCTACATTCTATCAGCTAAATATTGAAATAAAGTTTGCATTAAACTGTGTCCATCAATACATTTCCCCCCCCAGAAACCCCCCAGGGTTTGGTTTTTTTTTTGGCCTTTGATTCTTCATTGAACTCAGAGGTCAAATGCAGTTTTCAAATTTCACATGAGTAGTTCCTCTAGCCCAGATCCTCAAAAGACGTTAAGGCTCCTAAATCCCATTGATTTCAATGGGAGTTAGGCACCTACATATTTTTGAGGATCTGGACCTCTGAATTCAGTGTCGAATTTATATCAAGCCATATTGTTTCTTGTATCAGCGACTATAAGGATACAGCATGTTTCTGAGACACATCCAGAGAAGGTATGCTATTCAATAGAACTCTCGGGTCTTCCCCTTTAAAATGATAAATCTTTGTCTACTTCAAGCTATCAGTTATTTTCTTTATGCTTTGTGGAGGTATCCTCTGGCACAGTGAAGTCTTCACTAAGCCCCATCTATAGTAGACAACTCCTTGTCCCATAAATCCCCTTTAAAGTATCCTTGTTTGACTTTTAGTTAAGGAATTCTTCAATTACACAGCTGACTTTTGTGGGTTAGCTTGAGACCAGTTTCATTGTCTATGAAAGGTCAGAAAGCAGAAAGGATTGTACTTTTCTGCAGTGAAGGCAAAATTATTGATGATGTAAAAGTGCTAATTAATTTAGCCAGCAAACAAGCAGTGAGCTCAGTCTGGAAAGTCCACCACTTGCACAATATCCACTAATGTCAATGGGACATCTGAGTGAGGAGGGGGTGTATGACAGGGTCCTATGCTTTTTAGGGATGTGTTTTGCTCCATGGAGAATTACCTGAAATGCATAATTATTTTTCTTTCTCAACACCACACATTTCCAATTAAATATACAATTGTTACAATAGCTATTATGAAACAATTCATATTACAAGTGTACTAAAACTGCTGCTTTTGAGTGTTGGCTCCGAAGGAGACACACAGAGACAAACAGAATCAATAGAAGCACTGCCATTTTGGATTAACCAGTAAACAATATGGGTTTCTGATGAAATGAAGGCGGCCATGCCCTTTGCTCTGAGGGCTGGAGTTGGAAAGTAATGCCTCTGAATGTCATGTGGCAGTGGCAGAATTTGGGAGAACAATAGCTGGCCCCAAGTCTTACAAACTCTACTGAGCACAATGCTTTTTACAACTACGGGTAGTCCATTTAAATGAATGAGACTAGTTGGGGGAAGGGAGCAGGAGAGAGGAAGGAGAAGCACCATGTTCAGGGCCAAATCCTGATCTGGTTTAAAGTGGAATAGTTCTGGTGAAATCAGTAGAGCTGCACCAATTTACACTAGTTAAGAATCTCTGCAGGATTTTGCCCTTTTTTCGGAACCCTAGGAAACTACCAATAGCTAAGTAATGATGGGAAAAGTACAAGCATAAACTTAAGCACAAAACTTATGTGATGGTCAGGATCACACCAGTTCAGAATTACTATTGCCTTCGTATAACCTGTCAGTTTCATGCTGCTTTCATTAAGTGCTAATTAAGTGCATTCAGGTTTACACATACTTGTAACCAGTATTATGCAGAGGACAAATGGTTAAATGGACCAGAGGAATATTCCATGCCAACCTCTTTAAAACAGGAATTTATAAAAGTTCAGGTGTTTTTTATTTTTAAAAGTCACTCTGTGGTAGAAAAGGTAGATATGAGAATGATTCAGTAACAGTGGCGCTAAACCTGTTTTATTAAGGCTTTGTTAACTTTGGTGTAAGAGATGCTACAATGTTTAGCTGTTATTCCATTTAAAAACAAAACTTAAAAGTTATGAAGAGGTGCCTGATTCAGCCATTTAACCACTGGTTTCTCTGCATTTTTGTTAGAGCTGGAAAAAAGGAAGAATTTCAGAAAAAGTATTTTGAAAGTTTCGCCCCTAATTTCAAAAGTTAAAAATTATCTATATAATTGATTAATTAGAGATGGAAAAGTATGAAAATGTCATTCTATTTCCTTTCTTTTTTTCAAGAATTTCAATTTTCATGCGAATTTCAGAAATTTTGAGCAGCTCTAATTCTATATTGTTCACTGAGGTACATTAAACAGTATCGGTGTTAACTTATCCCTTTTCTGAGTTTGTCAAACCTCTGGAATTTATAGGTAAAGGTAGCCAATCCAGTAAACGAGATTGAACAAGGCAAAGGCTGTTGGAAAGAAGATTCGAGAATAGGAGTCGATTTTGGCAACACGGATGTGTATTCTTCCTTCTCTCCAGGAACCTGTGCGGCAGTCTTCAAAACAACAAAAAAAGCTGGTGCAGTCTTTGCCTTCGAGGCACTCATATCCATAATCCTGGTCACGCTGCTGGAGGTGATTAATGTTGTTAATTGCTATTAATGTTGATCCAGGACGGACAGCAATTGCAGACGATTTCTAAAAGAGAACAATATGTTGGTTATAGTCAGAGAAAAAAATAACCCTTATGTTTCCCTGGGTGATGTCCAACTACAAATATTTTACAGTACAATACACAGAATTTCATGTTTGAAGAAATCAATTTTGGAAACTTTTCCAGTTATGAAACATTTTATATAATTAACTGATGAGGCCGAAGGATCATGAATATTTTCCACATGGTGCAATGCACAGTGGATTGTTCTGTGAGGCAGCAATAAATAGGTTACACAGACAGAGTTAGGTGACCCATCTATAAAGCGCAAAGAACATTTTGGAACACAGTTGCAGCCTGAAACTTGGGTCACAAACTTGTTCACAAGCAGGATAAGAACACTACTACCATAGAAAATAGTGGATTCTCCATCTATTAATGTCTTCAGATCAAGCCTGGATGCCTTTCCGGAAGATATACTTTAGCCAAATAAGTTATTAGGCTCAATACAGTGGTAACTGTATGAAAGTTTAATGGCCTTTATACACAGGAGGTCAAACTAAATGATCTAATGGTCTCTTCTGGAATTAAAGTTGGTGAATGGTAGACCCAGGCAGTTAGGAACCAAGAGCCAAATTCTTCCCCATCAGAACTCTATTCAAGTCAGTGAAATTGAACCAGTGATTAATATGGCACCATGTGTTAACTGTGTTGAATGGACATGTGCCGCACAGAAAGGCAACCTTGCTACAACCTGGTAAAATATGTTATGTAGATAATCTCATCAGGTAAGTGATGGAAGCCCTATCACCTGATATTATATAATAATAAAGTAAATAATAAATAATAAATAATGCACTATACAAAGGATGTTCTGTTCTACTGTCCTGAATTTTCTTCTTCTTACTCACACTATTTACTTACTCTTTCCTCCTTCTACTAGTCTCCTTTTTTTCATGTTATTTCTCACCTTCAGTCCCCTGGTTCCTTTCCCCATCATTCCTCTATCACGTGTTTTCCCACTCTTCTTCATTCCCTAGTCTGTCCTCTTTCCAACCTCAACCCCACACTCCTCATTTGTCCTCTTGTTCACTCTCCTTGTTTCTTCCAACCTCAGATTTGGTGTCTCCTTCCGCATTTTTAGGCAGAAAAAAAATGGTGATCCTTCATATTATCCCTATATAATGCTCATATGTGTTCCCTTTCCTCTTCCAGCACTTTGATTTAGCACCTTGGTATACTGAACAGGAATGAGGCAGAAAGCAATGGAAAGAAATACATTTAGAAGATAGACCAAGAGAGCACAAATTTGCAATGAAAGCATTTATATCCCTAGTACCTGAAAATATGGAAGGGAACCTCTCTGAAAGATTTGTGGGTGCACGTGGTGGGGGCAAGCAAACAAACATACAAGATGGCCAATAACAGACATGGGAAGCAAAGTCATTTGGGACCTTGCACTTTTGGGGTGCTGTTTCACCACTTACAAGGCTCTACCTTGAACATTGTGTAGGTCTCCGATTCCTTGCTAAGAGAGTGATTTGTGCCAGTGCATCCTTGCAGCCAGTAATCTCCTAGAGTTGGTACTGAAGTGGTACAATGGCCAGCAGTCACTGGCACTGTCCAAAGCCTCCAGAAACATTATTTAAATAATGTATTTTAATATTTTATATCAACTTTATCATAAGCACGGCCATTTTGCAGAGACTGCTATTTCTCATTTTTGGACAGGAGCTAATTATTATCCTGAAGGAATTAATTGTCTCCAATTTTGTGAAAATACAAATCTAACTATATTAGCAATCAACATTTAGAGGTTTCTCCCCGCATTTCAATTATACAAATAAGGTTTGTTTTTAAATGAGAAATAAAAGCTGCAGTTCAACTTTAATGTTTATTACTACTGTGATACAAGAGGACCAGGGAGCAGTGGGAGAGTGCTAGAGGGGAAATATATAAGCTCAAGGCTAATTAAGGCGTGGTTCCCTGTAGACTACGGAAGGTGGCTGCAGGTTAATTGGAGCACCTGCAGTCAATTAAGGTCCTGTTAGGAACCTAATAAAACCCCCTGCTTCAGGCAGACAGGGGAGGAGGAAGGTGAGAGGACTGGAGCTTGCAGGTGTGCTGTGAGACTTGGAAAATCAGAGAACTGAAGTAAAGGGGACCCTGCCCCAGTAGGGGAGGGAGACTCCCTTCCCCAGCATCTAAGGACTGTAGGTACCCCACCCAAGGGGGAAGAGGGTAAGAACGCACAGGAGTTGAGAGGGGGCTGGGGCTCAGAATAAGGAGCAAACCCAGACCCCTCCCCTGCTTCCCTCCTTTACCACCTTCCTGGGCCACTAGTGGGGCTATTGATGCCCCAAGAACAGGGGAAAGGGGTGGCATCTTAGCTCCCTGCCAAGAAAAGTGCAGGACCCACCAGACTAACATCGGCCATCTTATCACACTATTTTAAACCAATAAGTAGAAAGATACAGGGCCTGATTCATTATAGGGCTACCCTGGTTTTGCACCAACCTGACTCCATTGGTTTCAGTGGTGTAAAATTTGAGGAACAGTGGTGAGGGCTGCATAAAGGGTGCAGTGGGGGGTGAGGTCTCTAAACTTTGTCATGAGGAAAATAACCAAAACCACTCCTTTCAGCTTTTACTTCTATGGAATGTACAGAAATAAAATGCTTTTTTCTTTTAACTGACTACTCATTCTTGCCAGCAAATTAAAGATGTATGGGCTGGATGAATGGACTATAAGGTGACTAGAAAGCTGGCTAGATTGTCGGGCTCAATGGGTAATGATCAATGGCTCCATGTCTAGTTGGCAGCTGGTATAAAGCAGAGTGCCCCAAGGGTCAGTCCTGGGGCTGGTTTTGTTCAATATCTTTATTAATAATCTGGAGGATGGTGTGGATTGCACCCTTAGCAAGTTTACAGATGACACTAAACTGGGAGTGGTAGATATACTGGAGGGTAGGGATAGGATAAAGAGGGACCCAGACAAATTAGAGGATTGGGCCAAAAGAAATCTGAGGTTCAACAAGGCCAAGTGCAGAGTCCTGCACTTAAGAAGGAAGAATCCCATGCACTGCTACAGACTAGGGACCGAGTGGCTAGGCAGCAGTTCTGCAGAAAAGGACCTAGGGGTTACAGCGGACGAGAAGCTGGATATGAGTCAACAGTGTGCCCTTGTTGCCAAGAAGGCCAATGGCATTTTGGGATGTATAAGTAGGAGCATTGCCAGCAGATCGAGGGACGAGATCGTTCCCCTCTATTTGGCATTGGTGAGGCCTCATCTGGAGTACTGTGTCCCGTTTTGGACCCCACACTACAAGAAGGATGTGGAAAAATTGGAAAGAGTCCAGCGGAGGGCAACAAAAATGATTAGGGGTCTGGAGCACATGATTTATGAGGAGAAGCTGAAGGAACTGGGATTATTTTGTCTGCAGAAGAGAAGAATGAGGGGGGATTTGATAGCTGCTTTCAACTACCTGAAAGGGGGTTCCAAAGAGTATGGATCTAGACTGTTCTCACTGGTACCAGATGACAGAATGATGAGTAATGGTCTCAAGTTGCAGTGGGGAAGGTTTAAGTTGGATATTAGGAAAAACTTTTTCATTAGGAGGGTGGTGAAGCACTGGAATGGGTTACCTAGGGAGGTGGTGGAATCTCCTTCCTTAGAGGTTTTTAAGGTCAGGCTTGACAAAGCCCTGACTGGGATGGTTTAGTTGGGGATTAGGTCCTGCTTTGAGCAGGGGGTTGGACTAGATGACCTCCTGAGGTCCCTTCCAACCCTGATATTCTATGAAATAATTCAAAAATGTATTAAAGTGTTAAGCAGCAGAAGCACAAAACTGTCAGAACAGTAGAACTAAAATTCATTTGCAAATTTAACACCATTAATTTGGGCTTGAATAGAGACCAGGAGTTGCTGGCTCATTACAGAAGCAGCTTTGCCTCTCCTGGAATTGACACCTCATTTATTCTTGGGAGTGGGCTACATCCACCCTGATCGAACTGGCCCTGTCAGCACTGGTTCTCCACTTGTGAGGTAACTTCCTTCTCTTCATGTGTCAGTATATTTATGTCTGCATCTGTAACTTTCACTCATGCATCTCAAGAAGAAAGGTTTTTACCCACGAAAGCTTATGCTCAAACAAATCTGTTAGTCTTTAAAGTGCCACCGGACTCCTTGTTTTGTGGTCAGAACAGTGTATACCTTTCCACATTCAATAATCTCGTTAATTAATTATGGCCTCACAGCACCTCTGTAAGACAGTTAAGTATTATTATACCTGCATTATAAAAGGGAAAATTTAGGCCCAGAGCTGTCAAGTCATTTATCCAAGATGGCACAGCTATTCAGTGCCAGAGGTGTCCTGACTATTTGTGTAAAAAGATACCCAAGAATCTTGAAACTACCCAAAGCAAAGGTTTCAGATGCTCTGTTGAGCAGTTCTAATTCTATCCAGTAAAGGAACACACACATAACTTACCCAAACAGTTACAATATGTAATGGCTTGATACTTTTATTTTTAGGCAAGAATAAAAGGGTATCTGAAGCATGTCTAGGTCCCTTGCTCTGAGATTTTCTTGCTCATAAAGTTCAAATTTTGTAGGAGAAGAGGTTATGGTTTAAGCATGTCAGTAAGTGAAAGATGGAACAGTAGAAGAAGAAGAAGCAAATGGATTTAAGAGAGTGGAAGAGGTATGTCCCACCTTTAGGAGCAAGATACAGTTTAATCTGTGTCTAGCCTGGAAGATATAAAGGCAGCACATGTCCACCAGGGTAAGTGCCATTTACAAAAAATAGTGTGCACAATCTAAAATGCTCCTTTTGCTCCAATATATGACTGAGACAGCCACAGCAAAGAACACAACATGTGGAAGAATCAGGCTGTACAACCACTACTGGTCTTTCTCTCCTTAGGCCAGCAAAGCGTTGAGAACGCTGGAGATGCGATGTCCTCAAACTCATTCAGGAGATGGAGAAGGAATGAGAGACCTGAGTCACACAACTGTGATCAGTCTAGTCATGAGAATGTTCCACCAATGGACTCAAAGAAGTGAATGAAAATAATTGGAATGTTCCATAGCACAGAGTTTCAAAGGAGGGAGAATCACTGGGGACAACAACAAAAAAGAAAACATAGCATAAGGGAAAAAAGAAATAGCTTGAGAATGAGAAAGGGGAGAGAAAAGAGCAGAAAAGCTCAGAATAAAAGAAAACCGTAAAAAGAAAAAAGTAAACATTAAAATCTAGAGCTAAGGAAAGGCCAGATCCTTAGCTGGTGTAAATCAGCACGTACGTTTCCCAGACCTGAAGAAGAACTCAGTGTAAGCTGGAAAGCTTGTCTCTCTCATCAGCAGAAATTAGTCTAATAAAAGATATTCTCACCACCTTGTCTCACTAATCCTGGGACTGATACGGTAAGAACAACACTGCATACACCTTGCTGCTTGAAATTTCCCTACTGTGTCTTTTGTGTAATATGCATCCATCTGACACATAACAAGGAACTTTTTAAATATGGAACTTTGTTACTCAGCCTATTTCCCACATCCTGGGAAATTTTTAACTTCATGAATATTATACTTTCAGAGAGCCATTTACCAATTCAGTGTTGCTAAGACAATAACTCTTCATTCAAACTCCTTTATTCATGGAAATATGTTTTCAGCTCCATATATTGTAGTAATCTTGCTGTTGTGAGAATATACAGACAAGATGTATCCTTTTGCTTATTTATATGCCATGGTTATATATTTATATATTGCATAATGATATCCTGCATATTAATATTTTATTATGTTTACCCTTTTGGGATTATTAAATGTGTATTATGTTCACTGAAGGGAAAAAGTAACCTCTTTTATAATGACTCAGATAACTTTTCTCTGGGCATGAAAATTAACTTAGCCCTACAACCGTCACTGAAAGGGCTATGTGAATACTAACCAATGAAGTAAAATGCTGTTGATGGACCCACTTCCTGCCCCTGCATGTTAGTAAGTATTCTGTAGAATAAACACAGTTCTAATCAGCTGCAAAATCTTGACCTCTGATAAAATGCTATATTATCAGCATCTTCTTGGAGTAAACTCCAGGAGTAGTAATCTCTTACTAAATACCCACCTGGAAATAGACTCCTATAAGCCATCTTTCCAGAACAAGTATGAATGAAAACTTTTCATAAAGAATTAAACTGATTTTTTTTAATTAAATTGGTTTTAAAATAGTACACCCATAATCAGAAGGAAAAAAAGGAATTAATAGAGAACTTGAAGAAAGGCAGTTGAAGAAACATCAGGGTTTGTAACTGTATGGCTTCTCTGTAATTAAATAGATTGCTAGTTTAATTGTTCTATTTGGAATTAGAAAACTCACTGCATTTAAACAATGTCACTGAGCAAAAACTATATTTTTCATTAGATTGGTATTTTATAACTAATACATGAAATTAAAAAAATTATTCCTCTATTTTCAGATTAATCACTTAGCAAATATGAGCTCTCAGATATTTTTAGTTTGCTATAAACACGTTTGAAGAAATCTGGATGAACAGATGTATGCATTTCTCAGACCATAAGAAACAAAGCACATTTATAAAGGAAAACACATAACTAAATAGTGTTCTAGATATTGTATCATTGGTTCTCATCTTAGATAAATCTCTAGCTACACATTCAATAATTGATTCTATGTATGCCTCACCAATACTGTATATTTTATATTGCTTTAGGTGCTGTAAGTCTTGTATCATTTGGCAGAATATCACACAAATGCTTAGTTTATGAAAGCAAATTCAGTAAAGTCTGGGTAAAGTAAAGGGAATTCTATATCAATGCACCTCCGTTACTTTAATGGATATTGGTCAGCTGCTATTTCAAAAGAGATGTTTAGATATTTTGACTCTGATATTAGAAGACATTTAATACTAATAAAAGGTTGTTATGGAAAAAATATATAAAATTAACCAACTCTTTTTCCCATAGGCTGGGAAAGAAGAGATTCTTATTACTTCTATTATTAAAATACATGGGATGCATTCAGCCCCACTGGTGACGGATGCAGATTAGCTAGGTTAAAGTGAAGGGCAGTTTCTCTTCCTTGGGTAGGCAGCATTCCCCCAGAGCTCCCTTTCCTCCTTGGTACGTTGAGAGCTTCCCTTCCTGTTTCAGTCTACTGTGACCAGTAGACACATATTGCAGTGACCGCCCTGGAGTCATGCCCTAAAAGTGAAGCTCAGACACACCATCACCTGCAGCCTCTATCTTTGTCACCCCCCATCAATTAAGCTTAGGCTCCCCTTCCATCTGTGACTGCATGTCCTCCTACCAGTTCGGTCGAAGAGATCCCAAGCCTTCCTTTCCCCTGCTGCTCCCATGGCTCCCTGATTGGGCTGGACTGCCCTAGAATCATGGGGCTGCAAAGGTGACTTAAAATTACATTCCCCCTCACTCCATCCTAGACCTATCCCAAACACAGTTCAGCCACATTAGAGAACCTGATCTTAACAGCAATGTTCACCTTCAATATCTAGAAACTTTTTCTTTGATCTGGTCACGAAAGGATGCTCTATCTGTCATTCTCTGATTGCCTCAAGCTGGAGGAAAAAAGCAGGAGGTGTCAGTCACCTGTGCAGTGGTATTGCCACCCAGCTGTACCTTCTTCTAATTCAATGATTTGGAAGGGGGCTTTGCAGCAAGGTAGCTTTGGGGCATTTTCCTGCCTCTTCCTTGTCATCCTTGTCCTCCTGCCAGGTTTCCCAAAGAAAGTGGTGACCAAGCTTCAATTATTATGAAATAAGGCTATTTCAGTTTGTGTTTCAATGCACAAGATATTCAATGCCTTTATCTCAATGTTTTGTAAATGTAAAGTTTAGTTTGAAGTATTTTTCCTCTTTGCTAGTATTAGATTCTTTGAAAAGTATACTGAACAGGTTTTATATATTAGAACACGCGCTTCATTAATATTTGTTCCTGTACTTCTGCTGTGTGGAGCTTCACACTCAACAAATCTCAGACTTTAATACCAGGGTGTTGATTCAATTAAAAAAAATCCTTGAATGAGGCTATGGAATTTGCTTTTCACGAAAGCAAGGAATAAAGAATTCTGGCTGAAGTTGAATATAATGTTTTCTATGCAAGTGTCCTCATAACCTCAATCCATCTACAACACCTCTGCTTCTGCAGTATTGTGCCCTGATCCTGGGACTAGATGTGTTAGCATGGACCCTGCACACATGCTGAATCTTCAGTGGATCCTGATGAAGCACTGGGTTTCTCCATTGAAGCCATGAAAAATTACGTTCAACTGCTTTTTGGCTTAACTTATATCCACTAGAGAGTAGGATGAGCCTACATTCATGTTCATTTGTGCCATTATCAGGAAATGAATCCAAGGGTGAAAGGCTGTCATGTTAACTACCTTTGACTGTTAGCCTCGCAGTTTGCCAGCTAGCCTGTTAAACGTTCCCTTTAGATTGCAAGCTTCTTGGGGCAGGGACTATCTTTTTGTTCAGTGTTTATACAGCACCTAGCACAATGGGTTCCTGGTCCATGACTAGACTCCCAGGTGTTATGATAATACAAATAAAAAATAACTTTTTGTAAAAAATAAAATACAGACATTACAACTGAGCAGGCTTTTCCCAAATTGCTTAAACTTACAGCTGGCTTGTGTTTTGATGACTTCTCTTTCTCTTTGTTCCCTTTTTTGTTGCTGGTGAAGTAATGCAAGGTGCCATATTCCATCAAGGCAGCAAACACAAAAATGAAGCAAACTGAAACAAAAAGGTCCATTGCTGTCACATATGAAACCTTGGGGAGAGATTTCCTAGCAATTGTACTTAGTGTTGTCATAGTCAGTACTGTAGTAATACCTGTTCAAAAACAGAAACAAAGGGAGGTATTTCAATAAGTGATCCTACAGACAGATTTAGTTGTGAAGCATTTAATTTATTCCCTTGAGTAACAAAGCAATCAAACTGGCCCAGTGTTCCCCAACATAACAATCGGATCTGAGCAAACTGACTCTTCCACCTACACACAGCCTACTGACTTTCATAAGGCTCCACATGAGAACAAATATATGTGCCAGCACAAGAGTCCATCCCCATGGATCCAATGGCAAGACCGGGGCTATAGAGAGCGAGATGATTTTAGCCTCGGTTCAAATCCTCTCTGTTCTCCCACACACTGCAGAGTTAAATAAATTGTAAAGGACTGTGAAATTTTCAACATTTTATACAGCGTAATGTTATTCAGATTTTAAATATTTTTAAATGTGAATAAGGAACAAATGTTAATATCTAGGGAAAAGGTGCACTACTCAAGCATCGATTCTTCAGAAGAAAGGGTTAACTGGGTGAAATGTAATGGCCCTTGATATACAGGAGGTCAGACTGGATGATCTAATGATCCTTTCTGGCCTTCATCTCTATGAAAGTTCTAATTCCTAGAAGAGCCATTCCACTTAAGACTCGCTGCTCAGCCTTTGACATATGAACCAATCACACAGAAGAGCTGGCTTTAGTAACTATATATTCAAAATCCGCACCAAATCACACTTCATTAATGTAATACAACAATTTTGTATTATATTTTCTGCCTCATGATTAACTTTAGAATGCAAGGGCTACTCCAATTTCACATTGGCACACATGACAATGCAGATAAGTATCTAGTGGGATTTTCAAAAATGCCAACCTCCCATAGGTGTTTTTTAAAAAACCCATTAGGCGCCTATGTGCATCTTTAGGTGCCTTCAAAAATCTGAACCACTGTGCTTTGGAAAGGCACAATTTCTGCCAAGGTTCTGCCATACATGTGGGTGGGGTGAGCAGTCAGCTCCATCCATTAGCAAGTCCCCCTCTTCAGTGCACCATTCCTACTGCAACAGCTAGTGGGTAAAGGATGGGCATGGTCTTGTACCCTCCCACTGTTCTAGTTTCAGAGTCCTGTTCCATAGGGGAAGACGGAACAGTAGCAAACGTTCCCAGTGTTCCTCACAATGAAAGCAGTAGAGACGTAGCTATTGTGAAGCTATGGAATGGCCGCTCACAAGTGGCGATGGGGTCGGGACAAGAGGTGTCTGGATTGCTCCTCTGTCCCCATGGATGCAACACAGTTTCCTCATAGTTCAGCCCTTTAATGATCGAAATAAACTTTAGCACAGGAGCTTTGTTTGTCAAATAGAGTTAAAGTGTGGTTATACTCAGAAGAGTAACTCTAAAAAAACAGCATGATGGGGTATTCTGGTTTGTGTCTCTCCCCCGCCCCAATGATTTCATATCAAATTAGCTCCATTTACAAGTAAAATCTTTGACCACCACCACCACACCACTCCATCTGCCAGTCAGTAAAATCATCCTGGGATCTGACAGTCAACCAGGGTTCTTTACTGCTTACACATCAGTCAACAGTAACTAACCCAACTGGCATGAGTTATAGTGCAGTACTATAAACCTCTATGACATACCTGAAATACATTTTAGTTGGAACAGCATTACTGTTGCTGATATGAGAGCTGGAAAAATACTAGCTTGATTGTCATATCCTAGGGTAAGTTTTCAGGGCTGGCAGTTTAGAAGAAACACCTTGTAAAGTGAACAAATTGAATATGCAGTTGGCAAGAGACAATGAATCGGGAACATAGGATGCCATATTTACATTCTCTTTTCAGACTGTGCCCACGCTGAGGTTTAAATACTATACTTTAGAGGTAATTTATATAGATTCTAAATATCATGAGACATGTCAAATCATTAGGTTTTAAACTCTATTCACTAACATTTTATGGAACTTTTTGTTAATTAAATAGCATAGAACTAAGTGAAAAAATTCATCACTTTTTAAAAAAATCTAGATCTTCCTGTGTTCTTCCTGTACATTAATGCTGTCAGTAAACTCCTGTTACTCATACTCCAGTAGGTAAATAGTAGTATATTGAATAATGATATTTCTTTGTAACCAAATTTGCAAGTGTTCTCCTACAGAGTGAAAGTATTTATTCTGATAAACCAGTACTTCTGAAGAGAGCATAAATAACTGCAACATGTTAACAAGAGTAAATATGGTTTCTTTAATACCACTAAAATTAGAAACTGTTTTGACTACTACTATTCTTAAACTGATTTAATTAAATGAGCTCGGATGAGTGCCTTAACCAAATGTTAAAACAGAGCCAATATTGAAAGGCTATAATATATTTAGACTGATAGTCTCAAATCTGCTCCGTGACATGGAGCACAGCAAAACCATGGAAATAACAGAAATGGGGCTTAATTCTGCTCTCACACAAGTTTAACTCCGTCATTAATTTCAGTTGAGTTACTCCCAATTTGTCCAGGTGTGAGAGGAGAATCAGGCATATGTAGACAGGAACAACTGTTATGTTTAAAGGTCCTTCCCCTTCTGCATACAGAAAAGGGTGACTTGCTCTCTGAGAAAGAAGCCAGAGAACAGAAAACTTGTGGTCCCAGGCCAATAAAGACACAGATAGGTTAAAAACTGGTATTAGTTAATCTTCCTGGATTAACTGCCCCTGTGTTCTGCAACTCTCACTGCAGCAAAATCATGCCTCAGCCTAATCATTGATCACGCTGCCCTCATGCTGGATGATAAGAAGAGAATATATAGAAAACTCCTCTATGTGCACAGCTACAGATCCAGGGGGGTTGGATCAAGATTCCCTGAGGATTTTCAGTCTCTGCTGTGGTGTCCCCTGGGGCAAGCCCAGAATCATAATTTTAAAGCCATGGATATTTTTGATTAGTTTATTTCTCTCTGAAGATTTTTATGCATGGGGAACATACATACCTAATGATGTCCTTGCAGGCACAGCGTCTTTATTAATCCAAAATGAGACCCATGAAAGAACAACTGTTAGTATACAAGGAATGTATGTCTGAATAGTAAAGTATCCCATACGTCTGCTCAGATCAAAGAAGATTGTCATGATAATATAGTCCCCTACGAGGAAAAAGCCCACAATTCTAATTAGACATTGCAAGTGGTTTTCTATCCCATAATTTTTGGTATTCTTGTTCCAAATACATACCATGTTGTAAAATTTACAATGGGAAACATAATGTACTTTCCTTTTAAACAAAGCTGCCAAAGGACTTTTATCCATTAAAACAGGTCAGCTGCAATTCTGTTTTGCCCTAGACATTAGTAGCGCACACAACAACTAAATGGTTCCTTGCACAATTTAGGCAAAGAATGAAAGTGCGTAGGCTGCTAATCCTCTAAATGCATGCAAGAAAACATCAGATTTTTCCATACCAGACAGAGTATGAGAAATTTCAGTTGTATTTCGTAACCCTACAAATGCAAACTGGTACAATCTCCAGTATTTGGGATCTGCGACTGCAACAGAGGTTTTCTTCCATTTGTATTCAATTTCATTTCTGGGGTATCCATCTAGAACAAAGTAGACCAAACCAAGTATTCATTCACAGTATACAGCAAAGAATGCTTTCACTTGTGATCTCTGAAATTAGATACAACCCAAATAACTGGGTCAGAAAACAACTGCTCCATAACATACCTGATGTACTATTAAGCTTTAGCCTGCAAATGTCTCAGTTTTAAGTGTGGCTAAATGTACTACCGACCAAAATGATAGAGAATACAGACATTTAAGGAAAATGTATGTCTCAAATTAATAATGCAATATTCAAATATGAAAATGTTTAGCTTGTACTGATTCTGTTTCTTTAGAATGATAGTTTAATGTAATACAACAGAGGGGCATAATTTGAGAAGCGTATTTAAAGCTTAAATGTGGTAGCTACTTTTATTTATTTCATATTTAATTTGCTTTAAAAGGTATAAATGCTTTTGGAAACTTATTTGCCTTTCCATGCTGAATATTTGGGACCTGATTCAGAACTGCGTTAATCCAGTTTTAGGTGCACTAGGCCAATTCAATCTTTCAGAAGACAGAGGTTATGTCTACACTACAAATGCTACCGTGGCACAGCGGCAGCTGCGTAGATATTTGCTACAACAACAGAAGGGTTTTTCCACTGCTATAATAAATCTACCCATCCTCCCTCAAGTGACAGTAGCTAGGTCCATGGAAGTTTAGGTCACCTTAACTACATCTCTCAGCGGTGTGACTTTTTCACACCCCCGTGCAGCATAGCTAGGTCAACCTAAGTTTTAGATGTAGAACAGGCCTGAGCTGTGAAAGCATGTTTAGTTGAAGTACTGAAGAAGCAAACATTAAGCAATAGTATTCATTTAAGAAGTTTCATTGTAGTTATATTCATCTCCTATTACACCGTACATTAAGGAATAAATTCTTTAGATGTGTTCAGTGTTTTATTTTACCAATGGTAGCACAATGTCCTTGGGAACAAATTAATTTTATATGCTTAACAGAGTTTATACTAAAGGGGATAATCCTGTAAGTTAGTAATTCTTACTCATAAAAACTAGTCCCACTGAAAGCAATATGCAAACGTATAAAAGATACCATTCCTCTGGAATCAGAGGCCTGCAGCTGGCTGGCTGATTTGCTCCACCTGCTGCACCTAATAAAGTACTGGAACTTAATTCTCTGATCCTTATAAAAGAAGGCAGCAGGAAATGGAGAGGTGGGACTGCAGCACCCACCAGAAAGCTGAGGGGCTGGGGCGGTGCTCCCAATGGACTGCTACTGGAGCTACTGTGGAGAGAAATTGCTCCAAATGGACAGAAGGGAGGGTCTGAGGTAAGAGCAAGGAAACTTTAGTTACTGAAGTTACTGGCAGGAAGGACTGGCATGAAAGGACTCCTCAGCCTGCACAGACTTTTGAGGGAAGAGTCTGCAAGGTTTTGCTTTTGTTTTCTAAGAAGGCTTAGATAAAATGACTAACTGTACTAGAAACTGCTTCCCAGGATTCCCTGAGAGAGCTCAGACAGAATTAACCCAGGGAGTGAGTGAGTGACTCAGCAAGAACAATGCTGGTAGGAGGAGGGTGCTTTAAGACAGGCCCCAATTTGTTTACAAGTAGAGCCCAAACAGGGGCCTGACCTGAACCCCTTCCATCAAGAAGGGCTATGGAGAAGATACTCCAAATAATGGTGAATCAACAGCATACAGAGAATGAAAGGAAGTTCCAGATGGCACTTCTGGCCACCCAGTGATGCCTGCAGGAAGCCCAGCTGGCAGAGCATGAGTGGAACAGACTTATCAAAATCCAGAGGCTTATCAAAAGAAATTTCAGCCAGAGCCATTTCTTAAAGGAGCATGTCCCCAGGCAAGTAGCTCCACAGCTTTAGGACTCTGCTACCTGATGGCTAACCCCAGAGACAAAGACTGTGGCGGAGCTTATGGACAATACTGTCCTACAAAAATACCTGAACATTCTCCCTATAGTGTTCAAAGCTGGGTTTGACAGTTTTACCCGACATCCATTCAGAAGTCACTAGAGACAACTGAAAGGTTTTTGGAGGCCAAATTGCCTAGGAGTAGGAAATCCAGTCCCCCTGAGGGCTGGCCACTCTTTAGAACAGTTTCAAGGGACAATAACCTGCCAAACCACCGAGGGTCATAGTACTAGTCTGTCCTGAGTGAATGAAACTTTATGCTCATCACAGGCACACCAGGAATAGGGGCTCCAAAGTCCCAGACTTTCAAGGGACCACCACAACCGTCCCATGAAGGGCCTGATATGTTATCATTCTGGGCAACCTAGGCAGAGCCAACGGGAATTCCCTGTGATGGAATATGACTTTTTAGGATGCCTCTTTGGCCAAGCAGGTGAGACTCCAAACCAACCATTAGGACTGACCCCAAGGCTTTTCATGGTCCCTATAAAAATAGGGACAAACAGGGTGGAGGGATTTATAGACTTGTGGTGTGGACAAACTCTACTTCAAAGGGACTTAGTCTCACCCAAAGCCCTGGATCCAGAGTGATCCATCTGAATTTCCTGCATTCATGGAGAAATCTGTACATACCCAATGGCCTCATTTGTTTTGCAGTTAGCAGATCAGTCAGGGCACTTCCAGGTAGAGTGGTGATTACCTACCCTGGATAGTGATCCTGGGATGTGACTGGAAATGTCTTCTGACTCTCCTGGAAGGAGAATCAGTTCCCTCCAACCCAGACCCCCTACCTCAAGAAAAGACCCCTTCTGAGGATGCTAGGATCTATTGCCCATTGCTCAATCCAATCTTTTTGAAGTCTCGTGAAGGGCCCAGAGCTCACAAAGATATTCAGGGAAGACTCAGGATCAAGCACAAGCCTAAGCCTGTCCTGGAGCTGACTCCATGGAGCCTGGAGAAGGACCTTCCCAAAGGGTAAACTCTGTGAAGGGAACATCCCAACAGTCTGTATGTTATCACTTACCCATGGACACTGCAGATACCCTTCCCATCTTTGACTACAGTGTCTTGAGTGACACCTTTAATATTGTGGCAGCTCAGGATGATGACCAAACACTTCAGGAAGGTTTCAGCCAAGTCACTGCTGCCAACAGGACAGTTACTTTTGAACACACATCTCACCAGTTTCCCTGCTTTGAATTATGGGATGAAATTCTGAACTGGGTAGAGAGACACCTATAAACTAAAGAACCCAGAGATCCACTCCTAGTCCCCAAATCTGCCAAGCAGGAGTTCCTATGACTAGTCCATACTCTTCCCATGGCTGGACATCTGGGTAAGGTGAAAACCCAAGAAAGATTGTTAGCTCAATTCTGTTAACTGGAGATATGTAGAGAGGCAGCTGATTTCTGCTTGCCATGCCCTGCTTACCAAAAGGAGCCCCAAAGGGTCAGGGCCAGGCCACTCTCATACCCCTACCCTCATCACAACCCACTGTGAGCAGGTAGGGATTGATATAATAGGCCCTCTGTAAAAGAGTGATTGACGTCACAAGTTCATTTGGGTTCTTGTGGACTATCACCCAACATTCAGAGGCAATTCCCTTATGAAACACCTTTGCCTCCATCCTGGAGCGAGAGCTACACCAACTGGTTTCCTAAGCTGGCCTTCCATTGGAAGTAGTCACTGATCAAGTGACAAGTTTGGGCACTGTTGAAAGTGTGACTACTCCAGCAGTTTATCTTCCTCAGGCTGATGGTCAGGTGGAGAGGTTCAGTAAGGTCCTCAAGAACACGTTAAACAAGCCTGTGGGAACCGAGGCCAAACACTGGCACTAGCTGCTCCCCCTAATATTTGTTGTTTGCGATACAAGAAGTACCACAAGCCTCCATGGGCTTCTTTCCTTTTGAGCTTCTTTAAGGGAGACAGCCTCAAGGAATGTTGAACTTAGTTAGGGAGTCTTAGGAAGCTCAACCTACCAGTGTCCTCCAATATGTCAGTTAAATGAGGGAAAGATAAGAACTCTTGTGCCTCTTTGCCCAAACTAACCTCTCTTAGGCCCAACAGACCCAGATGCAGCAATATCATAAAGGGGCTAGAGCTAAGGAATTCCAACCGGGAGACCAAGTGCCCCTGCTCCTTGCCAGCTGGGAATACGAGCTCTTGGCCAAAAGGCAGGACCCATATGAAGTACTCCATCAGGTGAGACCCGCAGATTATGAAATTTACAGCCCAGACCAGAAAAAACAAGGCATATTTATCATGTAAACCTGTTAAAACCCTGGAAGGTACAGGAAAGCCTTGTATCCACCTGGAGGAGGGAGAAGAGGATCTGGTGCCTCAGCCAAAATTGGGATAAAGGAGGTATCACTTGGGAAGGGACTGTCTAATGGGCAGAGAAGGCAAATAAACAACCCCCTAAGATCTTAAAAGGAGGTGTTCTCCCTATTACTGGAACAAACCTCCATGGTGCCTCACTACATCCACATAGGGCTAGGGGCCAAGCCCATTCAGTAATCATATCAAATCCCAGAAGGTGAAAAACCCATTCATTCAGAAAGTACAGGAAATGTTAAGATTGGGAGTCATTAAGGATTCCTGTATCTCCTGGTATACTTTGGTAGTTCTAGTACTAAAGCTGAATGGGACCATTCAATTTGATATAGATTTCTATCAGAAAAATGCCATTTCTGAATTTGATACCTAGCCGATGCCCCGAGTCAATGATCTGCTAGATTGTCTCAGTGAAGCTTGTTTTATAACAACATTAGATCTAACAAAAGGGCTATTGGCACATTCCCCTTGCTCTCGATTCCCAAGGAAAACAACAAACAACCTTTTCTACGCCAGTGGGCCTATTCCAATTTGTTACCATGCCCTTTAGGTTGCATGAGGCTCCATCTACTTGTCATAAGCTAATGGATCAGGTTTTATGGTCCCATCATCACTATGCCATGGCCTGCCTAGATGAGATGATGGTATACAGTTGGGACTGGCCCACCCACCTCCAGAGCCTAGCAGCTGTCTTTCAAGCCCTACAGGAAGCCCATTTAACAGCAAACCCAAAGAACTGCAAAGTGGGGAAAGGAAAAAAATATTTTTTTCCATCTAGTAGGGAACAAGAAGGTACGATGCCTAGTTGACAAAGTTGAGGCCCTAACAAACACCCCCAAACAAAGAATCAAAAAGCAGGTCTGGGCCTTCCTAGACCTAACAGAGTATTATAGAAGATTTGTGCCCAACTTTGCCCTATTAACTGCATCGCTTACCAACCTGGTTTTAAAAAAGTCAGCCCCTGGACAAGTCACAGGGTCCCCCCAGCGTGATCAAGCATTTCGGAAAATTCTCGGCAGATTCTCTGCAACAAGCCAGTGTTCCATAGCCCCGATTTCACTTGAGAATGCATCCTACAAACAGACGTCTTGCATTACACTGTAGGTGCAGTGCTACCCCAAAGTTTCCATGCAGAAGAGCACCCTGCCCTTTACATAAGTAGAAAACTCTTAGCCCAGGAAACCCAGTACTCTGTCCTTTGAGAAGGAATGCCTGGCCATACACTAGGCTGTAAAGGCACTGAGATATTATCTGTTTGTAACACCCTTTCCATGTGGCATTAAGATGGCTCCAAATCATAAAGGACTCAAATGCCCATGTGACAAGTTGGTACTTAGACTTTCAACTCTTTCAATTTAGAATAGAGTATTGGCCTAGGAAGGACCATTGGAATACAGGCTTGCTTTCAAGAACTGAAGAACACAGTAGGCCCTGTGGTAAGTGCCATGACAGGCCCACTCAAGGCAGGTGGTTATGTGAAGGTATCAGGGATAGTATTCCTCTGGGGGCAGAGGCCTGCAGCTGGATGATTAGCCCCACTCTCTGCATCTGAGAAAGGTCTGGAACTTAGTTAGCTGACCCTTATAAAAGAGGGCAGCAGGAAATGGAGGCAGGGATTGCAATACCCTCCAGAAAGCTGAGACCAGGGACAGTGCTTCCAGTGGACTGCTACTGGAGCTACTGCAGATATGATTTGCTCCAAATGGGCAGAAGGGATACTATGTGGAATCATTTATGGCTGAGGCTCTGAGCTTAGAGCAAGGAAACTTTGGTCACTGGAGTTACCGGTGCAAAGAACAGACTTGGGGAAGGGATGACTCAGCCTGCACAGACATTTGAGGGAAGAGTCTGCAAGGTTTTGTTTTTGTTTGTTAAGAAAGCTTAGATCAAACAACTAACCCTGCTGGAAACTGCTTCCATGAATTCCTTGAGAGTTTAGTTAGAATTAACCCAGGAAGTGAGTGACTCAGCAAGAGCCAAACTAGGTCTGGTAGGAGGAGGGCACTGTAAAACAGGCCTTAATCCTTTTATACAGTGGGCCTAGTTGTGGTGATTAAGTGTTACTTTGTTGTGACCTGATCCTGTAATTTTATACTGTCAAATATACTACATGTAGTCACTTAAACGCTGATAAATTTTGCAGATTATATATATTTCTTCCTCTCCTAAGATCTGATCCAAAGCCCCAAGAAGTCAATGAGCAGATGGCTGTTGACTCCAGTGGGCTTTGTATCAGGCCCCTAAGTGGTAGGATTATTTTTAACCTTTTAAAGTTGCAGTGAAATGAAGTGTAACATTCATTCAATTCAAGGGAAGACTAAGCAAACTATAAACAGCTAATTGTTTTCTGTTCTGCAAGAATTTAATGTGCAATCACGGACCTGCTGCTTTTCAGCCTATCAATCAACAGTGTCTGAATTTAAATAATAGAAAATAAAATTATGAAGTATTTTACCACCTACAGCTTGAAAACTCCAGAGGACAGGAATGCTCATCCATAGGAAAGTTATGAAGCTGAAGATAACATTCAGCATTAATTGTCAACCTAATTAGAAGAAAAAGTTTTATGAGTGAGGTTATGTTCAAGCACCTAGACCCTTTGTACTACATATTAGAGTACATGCAAGTTGTTTTGGCCAGTGAATGTGTATTAGGGATAGGCAACTGACCATGTACAAAAAGTATTCAATATCATTTCTAAAGAATGGTATCCATCACCAAATACTACTTGAAGACCCGTGTGTCTGGTCATGCTAGTTTGCATGACCAGTTATGCTACACACAAGGTATATCGAGTATGCCATTCTATTTTTGTGTCCTTTCAGCTCTTCACTAGTATGAGCTGATTAAAATAGGAGGAGCAGTTCTCCCCTCACTAACCAAAGAGGAGGGGGAGTTGTAGAAAAGTGCCACTTACCCAAGACTGGGAGAGCTCTCCACCAGCATAGCAGAGGAGCTGGAGCTGTGCTCCCTCCACAGCACGCTCTGGAAGTCTTAAACCACATGTTCTTTATGTGAAAGCCATTGATAGATGGTTATATATTAGACCACCTAATAACCTACTCTAATGGCTTCTCTTAAGGTGGGATTCAGAATCATTATGCCTGATGTCTAGATGTGCAATAGTGGAATTGTGTACATAGGGCCCCATCCTGCAGATCTTACTCATGTAGGTAGTTCCAATGAAACTAGTGGTACTAGAATATCAGGGTTGGAAGGGACCTCAGGAGGTCATCTAGTCCAGCCCCCTGCTCAAAGCAGGACCAATCCCCAATTTTTGCCCTGATCCCTAAATGGCCCCCTCAAGGATTGAACTCACAACCCTGGGTTTAGCAGGCCAATGCTCAAACCACTGAGCTATCCCTCCCCCCCAACAGAAGTAGAAAGATCAGACTCTTAAAGAGAAGATGCCCAGGAGTAATATTGTCAAGAAGATAAGTGCCCTAAATAACTCCAGAAAATAAGAGTTAGGCTGCTGAGTCATTTAGGGGCTTTTGAAAATTATACCTTACATCTATGCAGAAAACTTTCAAAGGCACAAGTTAGGCACGCAGCTCCCATTAACTTCCACTGGGAATTAGGCACCTAACTGCTATTTGTGCAATTAAATCTCCCCTTCTTTTTGATAGGAGTCAGGTAAACTGATTTCTGAGAGTAATACCATGCTTAAATATCCCTGTGTTTTTGGAGGGGTGCTGGGGGAGAAGCTGGCAAGCAAAATAGGACTGTGAAGTAAGTTGCTATTTTATATACACACTTCTTTGGGGCCTTTCTGGAAATCTGACCTGACCAGTTGAGACAGATGGTTAGACTTCAGGATGCAAGAAGGAAAGGACTTCTACCATGCTGCAGAAAACATACTATATTTCAATTTGAAAGTTTTGTATCCACCAGGTGATGGGGTTTTTTTTTGTTTGTTTGCTTTTTTTTAAGTAGCCAACTACAGTACATGCATTTATTCCCTGTGTTTTCTTTTCTGTTATTTGTTCTTTTTGGATAGTTAACCAATAAAACCAGCTTTTATTTAAGACAACCCAAATTAGGTTTGGGATCACAGATGGGTGTCTTGAAGAGATCAGCTGACCAATTTCAGGGGAGGCAGAAAATCAGCCTGCCTATGAAGTTGAGGGTGAAGAAGTACCAATCCTGCTCCATAAAGTGCCAAAAGGGAAGTGGTGAAGGCCAATAGGGGTATTGTAGCCAAATGGCGTGATGTGTTGTCAGATCCTGTTGTTGCTCCATCATTCGCTATCATATGAACTTTGCTTTTCTCCATTTACTTCCACTTTAGGCCAAATTCAGGCCATCTTTTTCCCTGATACAAATGTGTACATTGGACAGCACTGGGTTTTGCTGAAGGTTGATTATAGTTCCTGTCTCATACTCTAGCTTGGTGACATCACTCTCATCCACTGCTCGTGGACAGCTTACATGAGTGCTCTTCCCTAGGCCTTCTAAAAGAATATTAACCAGAAACAGCAGCAGCAAACCTGGAACTGCAATTGGACAGGCAGCAAGCTGGCTGGAAGACAGTAGAAGACATGGATCTGAGCAGGTTTGGTGGTGGTGCTCAAAAAAGCTAACAAACATTTTAAACATTAGCAGATGAACATAAAACTCTATACAGGAAATTCTGCAAAAGAGGATATACTCTTTAAAGAGGGCTCCATCAGAAGGCTCTATCAGAAAACTGCACTCTTCAAAATAAGACATTTTAAAAAATCAAGTTAACAGTGTCCTTTTAAATCATGTTAGATTATTTTTCCTTCTAAAGGGTTATTACAGGATACTTTCCTATACTGGCAAACAACTGTTTCCCATAATGGGCACTCCTACCCCATATATATAAATAAAGTATTTTTGACTAATATTTTAACTGAGTGCTTTCTTTTATTCAAATATAATTTTGTGCAAAATAGCTATAGGGGACAGTTAAGAGTTCAATTCAGTCCAGTAAGTCTGCTGTCCAGTGTACAGCTGGAATTGTGACACTTGAAGAGTTAAACACAAATTACGGTATTGGCTTGTCGCATTACATTAATCTTATTTATCTTTACTGTCTTCTTGTACCTAAATAAAACAAATCTGCCCCCTGCTCCTATTTAATTTCTTGTTGAGCAGTACATTACAACAGCATATATTTTATGTTCCACTTGACTAAGCCACAACTTATTCATCTCCACGTCTGTTTCTGAGCCTCTGAACTTTGAAACCAAAAGCGACCTGGAAGTTACTTCTTACTATAATTCTTTCAAAGTCCCATTCACAATATTAGTAATGATAATTCATTTATTTCTGCCAGTTGCAATTGTTATTAAAGTTGTAAAATCAATAGGTTTAATTGTAATGGATTGCAGAATATAACAATGAGTGAAAATATTAATGAAGAGCTCCTTTGCATCCAGTTCATGAGCCCTTACCTCAGAGTATACAATACTCGTCCATCACTCCAGATTCGAAGCAAACGATTTGGAGTTGTGATCCAATGAGCATCAGATTTTCTTGAGTTACGGAAGAAAGTGTCTGGAATCCAAATTTTTCCAACCATATTGCTATTAAGCATAAGCACTTTCATTGAGCTGTTAAACTTTAGGCGACTATCATACCAAGTCTGGGCAAAAATTATATCTATGGTGTATTCCTAGAAAAAGAGAAACCATATTTTTTTTTTATATTTACACACACACACACAAACAACCAAAGCCAATATGCCAAATATACTTTTTTAAAAGTTAAACTTAAGGTGAGCTCCTTCATTCTGCTATGGACTCCTTTGCACTGCTTGAGGAGTGTACAGCACTTCTAGCCTCTGATATAAAAGGAGTAACCGAGGAATGGGGGACATGACTGGAGCATCCCTAAATCAGTTGCCAGAACAGCCACTTGGGACCATAGGTACCTAAATGTGAGATAGAGCAGCCCCAAGGTTCACAATGCAGATAGAACTACTCTTTCACCAAGCATAACTTGGTTAGACCAGAGTTTGTAGGCCTGGTTGTTGTTGTTTTTTAAATTATCTTGACCATTTTGTGAAAAGTTTTCCCATGGGTAAAATGTGGTCATTTTTCAACATTTCCATGAATGTCTCATGACAAAAAATATGGAATTTGTCTACCAGTCAAGTTAAACACATTTTGAAAAATTCATGAACATGCAGCAAAGGAAACCTCACCATTTGCCATGTAAATTTTTATCATGAACTGCATAAGGAGTCGGGAGGAACAACTCCAGAAGTCCACAGTAGGAAGGAAATGTTGTTAAAGAAAACCACATATCCATTTTAGGCTGAAGGTAACATCTTATCTTGATGGAAAGCTAATTTCCCTAGTAGATATTTTATGTCCAGAACAGAAGAATGGTAATAAGAAACTAGGATTCTCATTAGACAATTCAGTCTGCATCTATATATGACAGTAATAACTGTACAGCATGGGAGGGGAGAAATTTTATGGCTGTGTTAGACTTGTTCTTCAGAAATCCCTCAGGGCTGCTCTGCACTTAAGACAAAGGAGCAACTTGACACCATCTCCTCTGAAGAGAGTTCTGTTACTGACACAGGACCATATTAGGCCCTTGAGACCCACGGGGAAGGGACCATCCATGCATGGAAGTGTCTGCAACAATGTTTCTTTCCCCATAGAGACCTTGCACAGGCTTTCAGTGTATTCAGGGTCTGCTCTGGGGAACAAGATGACTTGGAAGGCCAGGGTAGAGGTGTACCTTTCCACACAGCTCTCTATCCTTGTCCCAGGGACAGCTGTAGCCACGGGGAGTGTGACCGGAAGGGCTTTGGTCTCTTGTAGAGGTGCTAGTTTTGACATGGAGGGGAACAACACACCATTTCCTGGGGTGGGGGAATCACCACAGCTTTAACTTGGAGGGGCAATCTGCCCTATTATATAATATAAATTGTCTTGCATAGAATTCAATGCCATGAAAAAGGAAGGTATTATCAATTACAGTGGACTCCACTTATGTGTAGCGCTCAATTATTTGACCTGGGTCACTCAAATACTGCCTCTAAATGTTGGTCTCTTCAGAAAACAAGATACAATGTCAGTCATATAAAAGTAAAACTGACTGCAGAGGTACTAATGTCTTTGTTTTCTAAGAAATTAATATACCCAAAATATGTTCAGTTCAATGTGTTTCCAGCAACATAAAAATCAGCCAGATTTTACAAAAAAGAAAGAAAGGAAAGAAGGAAGAAGGAAACAATACTTGTTAAATAAAAACCTTGGGCCAGATCTTCAGTGGGTGTAAACTAGCCATAGTTTCACTGAAGTCAATAGAGCCATTGCCAATTGACACCAGCTAGAGATCTGCCCCCTCCTGTATCTAATAACATAAAACAAAAGATCAATAAGAGATGCTGCTGATTCACTGCCTCAGGAAAGTCACTGTCTTAGTTTTAGTTTCCCCCTCTGCAAAATGGGGATACTAATACTTGTTTCCCGGAAGGTTGTTAAGATTAAATTTAATGTTTGTGAAACACTCAGAGACAAAAGCAATGAGTGCCATAGAAAAGACTACAAGGAAATGAATGATTCAGTATTCAGTGCAGGTTTTGGATGGGGTACAGTAAATACGGCAGGGATCACTAATTGAATGATGATGATAAAAATATGGAGCAGCTGTCTCATTCCCTGAGCACTGTCCATCCTGTGCATTGAATGAAGCAGGGGGACAGGTGGAAAAATAGTATGTGATCATATAATTAAAGATTGTATCAGAATGCATGCAGGGAACAGAATTAACGTTGCATAGGCAGTCTTAATTCTGGCACTTCCTAATTTTCAAACGTTGCTTTTGCAACCTAGGGTGGAGGAAAAAGGCATATGATTGAATCATGACGTTTGGCACATATTGCTAATCCTACTCTTCAACTGCTGGCTGTTTTCTTTGTTTAGCTGCCTATATAAAAAAGAAAAAGGTCACACTTCATTGACGGGAGAACTAGGGTTTGAAGGTCGTTTTGATTAAGTATGTTGTGGCAGATATGGCAATTTTCTAAAAAAACCCTTACTGAGTTAAATTTAAGTATCTTTGGAGTCCATTGTACCATATGCAAAGGTTATGTATGCCTGTGGACTGGGATTGTATGTAACCTCTCTGGGGTGAAGATGCTATGCAAACAGTTGGAAGTGATATGAACTTCAAAAGACTGTGTTTAATAATGGCGCAATGGCTTTCTGAGCTAAGGCTGTTGTAATCACAGAAAAACTCCTTTGTGGAGTTTGCAGGACTGACTGTGACCAGAGCCCTTGTTGGAGTCTGGATGTGATCTTTGGTAAGTTCAGTTGCATGTGTGTAGGTTCTTTTATTGTTTTTAATAGGATTTCTGTACAATGCTTTCACCTTAAGAATAAATTTGCTTGCTTATAAAGGACTTTGGGGCAACTTATAACTGCTGGCAATTATGCTGTTCATAGCCTTGAAGAGAAAGCAAAGTGCAGATGCTGGCTTGCTGTGGACATCACAACACAGTCAGGGAACTGTGCAGCCTGGAAAAAACCTTGTTGAGGAGGGAATGAAATGTGGGTCACTGCCCAAGAGAGGTGACTGCTGAGGAACCAGGAGCCTAGAGTCAGTGCTCTTGAGGGACCATGGAGGGGAATACAAGTGCAGTTGCCCTGAACTTTGATATATGTTTTCAGAAGTGCCTTGTTGGGGGAGAGATGACAAGGCAGGCAAACCAAGGAGAAGATTCCAGGGTGAGTGAGATGAATGGAAGAAAACACAGAAAAGAGAGGTAGGAAAAGAGCCCAGGGGGAAAACAAATATCAGCTGAATAATTGTAATATAACACACTTGGAACAAGTTAGGTCTATAACAGTTTAAAGATGTTATGTAACTGATACAGGGCAAGATAGTGACTTGCCCTTTTATGTCATGAATGGGAAAAAGGGAATAGAAGGACAGACCCACTCCCTCACCCTGTGAAGGGTTCTATGGGTCTACATGTGTGGAGAATGCCCTGCCCCTACTCTCTTCCCTCCATCTTGCCCCATAAGCCAACCTGCACAGCTGAGCTAGCATGAGGATGGCATAGCGGTAAAACTTACTGACCTTCTGAATCAAGATGGGGGAGACCAGGGAAGGAATTATTATCATCTGTATCACTGTTCTTTTCCTGGGTTGCTCCTGAGTGGAGTAGCTATATGGCCCCTTACATGGGGTGAAACAAGTCTCAGTCATATCCACAATCTTGTCAGAAATTGCAAAGACTTTAAACACAATTACAATTTGAAGTGTCTCTGTTTTCTGAAAAATCACTCTGTCAATAAGGCACTGTGGGGCTTTGCTTATTGTCCTTGAGTGATTTCCAGTTCAAAAATCATCAGTGTATAAGGAAAAAGGTGGGAGGGAGGAGACTGGGGGGCCTGTAACTGCTAATCATGCAGACTGACCTGGGATCATCTGGATCTAAGAGTCTAATTTATTTCCTGACAGCTATCATCACCAGCAGTTGTGGTTCCACAGGTCAAATTAGGCCATCGGTTATATTTGTGCAACCCGTTTGTCTTTAAATGTTGCCTTCAAAACAAAGCCTGACTCTCCATTTGCCTGTGCTTTGTGTAGTCAGCTACAGCAATTCAAAGTGGATGCAAAATGCTACCAAGTCAGAATGACAGGCAGCCTTTGGCACTCACTCTGCACTTGTGTAAATGATCACACAAAACACAGTGCAATGGAGAACTTCCCCACTGCCCTCAAGTGACTTCAATGGGCTGCACAAGTTTAATTGAAACTGAGTAAGTAATTCTTTTGAAGACACATAAGAAAAGAACAGGCACCAGCTCCCTCTCCTAGAGCTACCTCTGCAGCATTAACAGGAGTAAAAAGTTGTCACTAGGTGAGTGAAGTCAACAGATGATGTTTTCAATATACAACAGGAGCAGATCAGGAGAGTGAGAAGGTGGCATTTTAAATATTCACTTTTCACAGTAGAACTGCAAACAAGAAATATATCAAAGTAACATTACTGTCAAACCCACCAGAGCAGGAAAATTTCACACAGCCACAGAACACTTACCACCCCAATAAATTTAGGTTAAAAAGGAAGAAAAACTACTAGAAGATTTTGAAGGAAAACAGGGTTTCCAGCAAGGGAACCAAGCCAGCTACTTATATTATCTTACATTTTAGCTCTGAATACGAGTTCTAGACATAGTCGTATATTTGCTAACACCTTGCATGCAGCATTTATCACCGTTCAAATACAACTTAATGCATAAAATATAATACAACAAAATTAATAATCTGTTGCTGAATAGTTCACTGCTGTGCAACATTGGACCCAATTCTATGGATCCGTGAGAAAAGATGTCAGAGAGGGGGCCCTCCACATGCAACTCACTCCCTTTCTCTGCCACCTCCAAAGCATTCTTATCTTTCCTCATCTGCACGGAAAGACTGCTATTCGTGAGGATCCATAATACATTCTCTGGCTGCATTACTTTCCGACAGAGCCCCTCTGCACAGCTGACTGACACTTTCAAGAGGGTTTTGGGTTCAACAGCCAGTACTGAAGGCTGTGCTAAAGAGAGGTAGGAAGAGAAAGACCAGAGAAAGATCCTGCCTCTGGTGTTGGCTTTATATCTGCACTGATCTTAGTGGATTCATGAATTCTAGAAGATGAAACCGCTACCGATTTCATTCCCTGTTTCCTGAAGGACCTGTAATTTCTCTACAAGAGGGAGAAGTGTGGCTCCTAAAATTTGATGAATAAGTGTGGCAGTTCCTACGATCTAAATCAGACCCAACATCCTTCTAGCCCAGTATCCTGTCTGCAGTGCTGGCCACAACCAGATGATTGAAGGTCATAGTGTGTGTAGAAACTAATAGTTTACTTCTATACCACCCAGCAGAACAGTATTTTAGATTTATAATACAGTATACTCCTGTACTGCAGCATCTCTCTCCAGATGATTATTTAATCTCTCTTGTTTTGGTACAGAAAGTTAAATGTAACAATTCTATCACTTCTTCCATTAGTCTTTTATCAAACCTTTCAGTGCCACAATGTTAAAATAAAAATGGTTTACTGCTTTCTCTTTGAAATGAAACGAGTGATAAAATAGCCATGCACACTAAAACTGATTTAATCTATGGCCACAGCAAAATGTTTGTTCATTCACACTTAGCCTCAAATTATACCTAGAGTTCAATGACCATGACATATGTTAGCCATTTGATTAGACACTGAACTCTTTAGAACTCTGCTCTCCCATAACTTGAATAAAGAGCTAGCCTGCCTAATTATTTAAAGCTTACCTCAATTTTTCTCCATCTCTTTTCAGCTGTGGCACAAATATTATTCTCCAGCACTGTGACATAATTCAAAACGGAGAGAATAATGAATAGTGATGGATGACCATCAGACAGCCAGATTGTGAATGGTTGAGCAATTACTCAGCTGAGTAGTACCAATGAAAAAAATCAATCAATAATAAAAAGTAACTGCACTAAGAAAATCAGGAACAGTCACTACATGCTATTTAAATAAGACAACTCCTGAGATCTGTCACAATTTCAAACAGCAAATGAAAAAACATGCATAGTCAGCATTCAAGTACAGCTAGACACTTGACTTTTTGTTGGAAGGCCCTGAGAAAAGGAAACAGACCATGCTCTCTGATGTTCTACGTGGATGTAACTAATTCTGCAAAAGTTATCGCACAGGTTGTAAACCAGCTGTTGCATCTGGAACAACAACATCAATTCTAAGGCCTAACTACAATCATTGTGATGGAAACCATGTGTCATTCCAGCATGCTGAGGAGTACAGTGACTTCAAAGAGTAAGTAAAATCCAACAAAAAAGGAAACTGTTTGTTTCTTAATGTTTTTCTAGTAGTCTCATAACTGATTTTCTATTCCACAATACAAGGGTGTATTAAAGAGTAATGTGCAGCAAAGTGCGTCTGACATGCTAGTGGGGATCATAGAATCATAGAATCATAGAATATCAGGGTTGGAAGGGACCCCAGAAGGTCATCTAGTCCAACCCCCTGCTCAAAGCAGGACCAAGTCCCAGTTAAATCATCCCAGCCAGGGCTTTGTCAAGCCTGACCTTAAAAACCTGTAAGGAAGGAGATTCTACCACCTCCCTAGGTAACGCATTCCAGTGTTTCACCACCCTCTTAGTGAAAAAGTTTTTCCTAATATCCAATCTAAACCTCCCCCATTGCAACTTGAGACCATTACTCCTCGTTCTGTCATCTGCTACCATTGAGAACAGTCTAGAGCCATCCTCTTTGGAACCCCCTTTCAGGTAGTTGAAAGCAGCTATCAAATCCCCCCTCATTCTTCTCTTCTGCAGACTAAACAATCCCAGCTCCCTCAGCCTCTCCTCATAAGTCATGTGCTCTAGACCCCTAATCATTTTTGTTGCCCTTCGCTGGACTCTTTCCAATTTATCCACATCCTTCTTGTAGTGTGGGGCCCAAAACTGGACACAGTACTCCAGATGAGGCCTCACCAGTGTCGAATAGAGGGGAACGATCACGTCCCTCAATCTGCTCGCTATGCCCCTACTTATACATCCCAAAATGCCATTGGCCTTCTTGGCAACAAGGGCATACTGCTGACTCATATCCAGCTTCTCGTCTACTGTCACCCCTAGGTCCTTTTCCGCAGAACTGCTGCCTAGCCATTCGGTCCCTAGTCTGTAGCGGTGCATTGGATTCTTCCATCCTAAGTGCAGGACCCTGCACTTATCCTTATTGAACCTCATCAGATTTCTTTTGGCCCAAACCTCCAATTTGTCTAGGTCCTTCTGTATCCTATCCCTCCCCTCCAGCGTATCTACCACTCCTCCCAGTTTAGTATCATCCGCAAATTTGCTGAGAGTGCAATCCACACCATCCTCCAGATCATTTATGAAGATATTGAACAAAACCGGCCCCAGGACCGACCCCTGGGGCACTCCACTTGACACCGGCTGCCAACTAGACATGGAGCCATTGATCACTACCCGTTGAGCCCGACAATCTAGCCAGCTTTCTACCCACCTTATAGTGCATTCATCCAGCCCATACTTCCTTAACTTGCTGACAAGAATGCTGTGGGAGACCGTGTCAAAAGCTTTGCTAAAGTCAAGAAACAATACATCCACTGCTTTCCCTTCATCCACAGAACCAGTAATCTCATCATAAAAGGCGATTAGATTAGTCAGGCATGACCTTCCCTTGGTGAATCCATGCTGACTGTTCCTGATCACTTTCCTCTCCTCTAAGTGCTTCAGGATTGATTCTTTGAGGACCTGCTCCATGATTTTTCCAGGGACTGAGGTGAGGCTGACTGGCCTGTAGTTCCCAGGATCCTCCTTCTTCCCTTTTTTAAAGATGGGCACTACATTAGCCTTTTTCCAGTCATCCGGGACTTCCCCCGTTCGCCACGAGTTTTCAAAGATAATGGGATGTGCTAACTGGAGCGTATTTTATATGGAAAACAGGAAATTAAGAGTAAAAATGCCCTGATTCTTTATGGGACAAATACAAATGCAACCATATTTCCCTAAACCAAAAGTCCAAGAAATAGCATAAGACTTGCTTCAGCCAAAGTCTGAGATGAAGATTCAGCAAGGTCTGCAGTGCAGCTTGCTTCAAACAAGTTGCAGAGATGAAGAAGAAAACCCATTTGATTCATATCAGCTCAGTTCTGTCTAGAGGTCATTGCCCTCTTGGGTTGATTCTGGCTGAAGACTTAAACAGAAAGAAAGCGTTTTCAGCAAGAGATTTCCAGAAAAATAGAGGATTTTTTTTTTATTCTTCTTCAGGACAGTTAAAGAAAATATACTGGCATTCTGTCCTTATCAATAAGGAGAGATATTACTAAATTCCACAGACACAGTTTGGTGTGGGGATAAAAGGGTTAGGCAATCAAGGCAGTCAAATACAAAATAGTGAAAATATGTTCTAAGAGGCAGGAATGCATGGAATAAAGCTGTCAGCATTAGCTGTTTTATCACCAGCATACTGCCCCTGAGCACTTATTTTCTCTCTCTCTCTCTCTCTCACACACACACCCCCCTCTACCTGTATGTCAAACAAGGGCTTTTAAGCAAGATCGCCAGTATTAAAATATTTAGCAGACTTTCATTTATAGCTACTCTAACAAAAGTTCTAAAATGTGGCTGCTCTCTTTGGTGGGTTATTTTAAAGCCCCCTGTTTTTAAAACTATGGGAACTGTTTCAGGCTCAGCAATGGATTCATCAACAGCAGATACCCATGCCTGGGACTGAAGCTGAAATTAAATTATTTGTTTCAGCAAACACTTTTGGTTATTTCCTTAGGACCCGAAGGGCACATCTGGGAAGCCCAATGAGTTGCAATAGATTTTGACCTATAAATCTGACATTTTTGATATTGTGTTGATGGGGAGGAGAGGCAGCCGGGGCTTATAGGAACTTTATTGAACAGAACACAGTTTCATCAATGGCTGGAAACTTTAAACCAATCGGATCATTCCCATTAACAGATCTTACTATAGGCTGTCATGTGAACATATGCCAGGCTAATGGAAATAATACTGCAATGACATGTTTACAAGAGGTGTATAGGAAAAAGTCTGTGTGACTCCCTAAACTGTAATAATACAGCAGATAAATTCATATTCTTTGTTGTTACATCTGGTGTACATACTAATCTGGGTTATTACGAATGTGAAAAACAGACAAGTGGTTGTATAAATAAATAATAAGAGTTATTTTGATTCTTCTGTATAATTAGAGACTACTAATAAATATCATGCCAGTTAATTATTTGTCTACCTGAAATATTTATTAGGGTACTTACTGCAGTTATGGCACGTGAGAATTTGGATTTTATTTATTTGTTTTAAAACACACAGGAGTTCCCTTGCTGAACCTCTGACTTCTTGAGTTACACCCACTATAATGTAACTAGAGAGACTCAAGCAGCCCAATCATCCATAATTGAGCAGAAGGCACAAAGATGTGGGTGCAAATTTTAAGGGAACAAATTGCACAAATTCAATTATGCTGTAAAATCTCAAAAATGCTTCAAAATTCATTCTGAACTAACCTCTATTAAAATGAGATTTGATCTATGATGTACAGAGATATTTATTGATACTTCAAAAAAATGAAACCTCAATAAATTATTTTATGCCAAACCAACAAAAAAGCAAAAAAACCAAAACTGTTTGAACTAAAATGTCACTGATGCACTTTCCACAGCACCTAAAACAAAACATGGTAATAAGAACGTATAAGACTCAACCAAAAGTAATAAGCAAAGAAAAAGAAATCAAAATATAGTGTACTCACTGTAAGCATCTATGGTGAACAAATGCAACTGCAATGAGAAATCACTACTTCTTGACCAGTGTAGTATGTGTACATGATGGCATAAACACAGGCTTTCTTCTAAGGATCTCAAAGTGTATGTTAAATGTTAGTTAGGCAAGATGAACTGTAAAGTAACTATTGCATGATAGTGTGAAAACTTAATAGAGAGAAATTAAGTTTGGTACAATGATTCTCACAGTTGGAACACAACATCACAAGGCAATATTTGCACAGGAAGGCTAGGGAGTAGTCATAATGCACAGGGGTATTTTTGATATATTTCTGTCTAATTGACAATGTAGGGGATAGCTCAGAAAGTATTACAAATGGTACAAGAAATTAAAAATAGTGAATCTGTCCTACAGATCACCAGAGAGAGGGGCTGATCTGAAATCACAAAAAATTACCACAGTGCAGCCAAGTAGCCTGTCTGTGTGGGGAGCAAGTTGGATAGAAGAAGGAGAGAGGAGTGAAGGCTATGAAGAGGGCCATATGGTATTGTATAGCATTAGCAGAATTTGATACTTATGCGCAACAGCAGATATTAGAACATGGTTAAGAAAAGGCAGAAGGATGAGAATTGGAAACTCATCGTGTGATCTGGGCCTAAGTTCTATGCTGCTAGAACCTGTGCCTCAGCAGAATTTACTGCTGTAACCAGGGCATTGGTCATTCAAAATGCTCTTAGCCATATCTTGTGTGGCTACTGTATGATGCCAAAGACTAGACAGAATTGTACCAGTACTGTACATGGAAAATATTTACTCAAGCACCTGGTGTCTGTAGATACTCACAGCCCATATGGTGTCTGAAAACACCTTTTAGGTACAAGAGAATGATTATCATGTCCACACCATTTAAAATTTATGTAGAACTTTAGTAAATTAAATCCTGGAAGCCAACATCTACAAAATGGTGCAATCAAAGACAAATTCTACCAAATATCTCACATACACTTAAGCCTCTTTTTTCATGCAAGTATAAGTGTGTTCATCAGGTAGCACTGGGGGACGAAGGCTAAAATCAGAGAGGTAATTGGTTTCCTCTTCATAATTCTTCTTTCAAACTAGTTCAGAAACAGAGGATCATAGAATCATAGAATCATAGAATATCAGGGTTGGAAGGGACCCCAGAAGGTCATCTAGTCCAACCCCCTGCTCAAAGCAGGACCAAGTCCCAGGATCATGTGACATAACACTTCAGTGTTATATTCTGTTACAAAGAAGCTGTTTCTGACTATATTGTGTTGTACGAGCAGACTAAATAATAGAAGGACACCACAAGTTTCTAAAATAAGTTAATTATAAATATTGTCATGAATTATGCCTTCCAATTTTGGTGGTTTTACAATAATGTTTTTAAAATATTACAACCCCGCACCCCTGCCATCCCCCTTTTGCTTTGCAGAGTAGACTAATTGCTTATACAGTGGAAACAATGAAACTGATGATATACAAACTGTTGTCAAAATGTACAGACTAGAAAAGAGACAAAAGTTAGTTTGCTTTAATCTCTTTAGGGTAGTAATATAATGTGTTACATGTAACAATACATGTATATATGGAAGAGGTGCAATTTCGTCATTTGTGTGATCTTTACATCTGTGTACCACTAAGTTACAGAAGGTTTTGAAAAATTGTCCAATTTTATTGAATTCACATATTTTACACCACTGAGCACAACCGGCATGCTACATGCAGTGCAGCTTGGTGTTTCTGGTGGTCAATGATCAGCCCATTTTCCTGGGCGCTAAATACCAAAAGCTCTTTAATAGGCTTTAGAAGATAAGGTACTACCATCCTTTTTCAGCAGCTATAACAACATCTTATCAATTCAAATATGGATTGTACACTTCAAAGCTACAAAGTATTTTTTTTAGAAAGCATCCTCCAAACATCGATCTAACTGCAGCATATTAGCCCCCAAACCTGGAGATTTACTGGCTGAAAAAGCTGTAGAATTTTGGGTGTTTAACTTGAAATAAGTAATTGAAAGAGAAATCTGCCTCCCCGGTAACTCCTTCCTAACAGAAGTGAAGTCTGCCACTCACGGCATAGCAGAGGCTGACAAAAAAAGCCAACAGATGCCCTGAGAGTACAGAGTGGAGCCTTGTCTTCAACCCAGCACCTTAGAGTCTTCCTTCACATTGAAATCAACCTAGCCCAGGAGCAGAGATATCCTCTTTATCTAATCATGGCCTGGTGTATGGAATGACGATGAATGAGATGTTTGAGTAAGGAGATGGAGAATGGAGAAACTAAGAGAGGGAAACTAAGCATTTTATTGGTTTCAGGATAGAAGGAAAGAGAGAAAAGGAGGCATGAAAGAAGAACAGTGGCAGATAAAGAGAGAGAAAAGGTAGTAACAGCTAAAAAAAATCAAGATCGTTATATTTTGTTTTATTTACACCAGATAAAACATTATGGGAGACATTACAGCAACTCAGATAAAGTTGTGTAAATATACTTGCAATGTAATGTCCCTGGGTGGGTCATTGGCAGCGGGGATCAAACCTATGACCTTTGGACCTGAAAAATTGAGCCTCTGTTGTCTGCACTGAAAGAGCCACCTCTCTTAGGTAAAGTTATAGCAGGCTTATCAACCTCAGCCACCAATGGAGAGAGACAAAGCACCACAGAATAGATGTGGGTTACATACTTGTGAAACAGTATTGCCCGCTGTCAGGTTGCTAACACAGTCCTCTGCATTTTCCCAGTTTTATACTTTTTATTATAACAACGTATGTTCCCCCTCCCCCCCCCTTTTTTTTTTTTTACAACTGCACATTTTTAGATGTATATTTCTCTATTTCACTGAGGATGTAAAAGTTTGATTGAATTATATATTTATGTAAAGTTATGCAAGAAACCCAAAAGACAAAGGCTTATGGATGATCAATAAACCAGGCCTCATGAGAGAAAATAAAGCCAGTAATAAACTTCCACACTGTACTTATTTGCTCATATTTGAAGCTCTTAATGTAATTTTCAAAGTAATATATCTTTAGCACCCAATGCTCCACTTATGACTAAGTGATATGCAAAGAAAGCGAAATATTTTATTGAAAAAGATTCTTACCTGTAAAATATCACCAGTTTGGAAAATGAAAGGTTTTGAAATTAAATGACCTTTATTTGGCATAAGTATCTGAATTCTAGCAAAATCACCTTCCCTAATAAATGTGCAACACTTGATAGGAAAGAGAATTCTATGAATATTTCCAGGAACTAATTGAATATGAAACACTGGTGTTAAGAACAGGATGTGGAATTTGATGCCTTACGGATGTCTTTCTAAACTTCTGGTTACAGTTCTTCCATATCTGTGATATTTAGTTCTCTCTTGATTTTAAAATGGGGAACAAAAGGGCTTTGATTTTTTTTGGTGGGGTGAGGGGTGGATTTGTCTGTCTCCAGCATCAGTAGTTTTTCCTTTCATAATAAGCTTTATTTTTTATGAAATGCATGATAACTGACGCAAAGCCATACACCATTAGTATATTTCAGAAACCAAAGAGGATGGTGATTTTAATGTATTTCATATAAATAAGTGAAGCTATAGTTGACATGGGCCAAATTGCAACACTCTCTCCACCTGTCTTTACACTGGTCAGCAGTTACTCACATGAACAGTTGCACTGACTTCAGTGGGAGTACTCTAGTTAGTAACTGCTCAACAGTACGAGTAAGAAGATCACAATCTGGGCCCAAAGTAGAAAAGGTACAACGTTAACACAGGCGATTTCTTCAGGGCCAGACTGTGATACCCTTACTCCACTAACTAGCACCTTACTCCACTAAGTAGCCCTACTGACTGCAGTGGGACTGCTCATGATGTGAAATAGTATTGAACTGGGAGCAAGCATCTATCACAATCTGGCCCAATAAGAGCACTGAAAGATGAACAAATACAGAATGGGGAGGAAGAGATATTAAAGACATGCAGTCTGAGGCTAGAAGGGACACCAGGCCATCTATTCTGACCTCCTGTGTATTACAGGCCACCAACACTACACCCAGCATCTGCACACTAAACCCAACAACTGAAATTAGATTGCTGTCCACTGATGCTGGTGTCTGATGGAAGAGGCTACTATTTGCTACACCCTTGGACAGGTGGCTGCTTAGCCACATATGCCGTTGCCACAGTGAACTGCTTCAGGGACTGCCAAGGGAAACTAGGTGTCAGGAGAGGAGGTGAAAGGAGGCCACAATAGGCAGACAGATGGGGTTGCAGAAGCTTGCTACAGGGAGGGTGGAGATCTGATAGCTTTCCACTAACCCATTGCTCCTCTGCTCTCCCCTCTCAGAGGCTTTTCACTTATTCTTTCCCATATAGCCCAGTCAGAGACAGTGACTCCCTGACAGTATCTGCAGTTCATGCCAGAGGCCTTGGGCTTGTAAGGCTGTTAGGGTAGAATGTATATCCTTGGCCATAGGTCATACCGTCTACTTTAGGTTTTTCTAAGACACCTATTACCTTGGTATGTAAGCAACGCATACATTTCCTGCTTTTTGAGAGCTTGTGTTTAGATAAAAAGAACAGGAGTACTTGTGGCACCTTCGAGACTAACAAATTTATTAGAGCATAAGCTTTCGTGGGCTACAGCCCACATCATCGAATGCATAGAATGGAACATATAGTAAGATATATATATATATATATATATATATATATATATATATACGGATAAGTTGGAAGTTACCATGCAAACCATGAGAGGCTAATTAGTTAAGATGCGCTATTATCAGCAAGAGAAAAAAACTTTTGTAGTGATAATCAAGTTGGCCCATTTAGACAGTTGACAAGAAGGTGTGAGGATACTTAACTTAAGGAGATAGATTCAATATGTGTAATGACCCAGCCACTCCCAGTCTCTATTCAAACCCAAGTTAATGGTATCTAGTTTGCATATTAATTCAAGCTCAGCAGTTTCTCGTTGGAGTCTGTTTTTGAAGCTTTTCTGTTGCAAAATTGCCACCCTTAAATCTTTTACTGAGTAGCCAGAGGAGTTGAAGTGTTCTCCTACTGGTTTTTGAATGTTATGGTTCCTGATGTCAGATTTGTGTCCATTTATTTGCACAGAGACTGTCCATTTTGGCCAATGTACATGGCAATTGCTGGCAAGTACAGAGAATCTTCAGCTTCTGTCATAATGGTATCATAATTCAATTTAAAAACATAATACAAATGTTCTTTAACACTACAGGGGCACACTATAATTGGATGAAAGTTAGAGGAGTTAAAGGCAATAATTTGAATAAAAGTGGTGGTATTTCTTATTTATCCAAACATATTTTTCAGTCAATCAAGACTTACCATATTGATTGGATCAACTGGGCCAATGCTGTTAACATAGACATCTGTTTCAATTACCGTAGTTCTCACTAAACAAAAGAGCAACCATAATAATTACATATGTAATCAACTCTATATACTGTATGCTGTTAATGTAACTTATTTATTAAAATAATAAAAGTGAACCCTTTATCAAATACAGAAGGAGTAGTCACTGCATAAGATTGGCTTTTGATCACTGTGCACAGAATCACATGGAACATAACTCCCTTTTTTCATTGTCATTAAATTACAGTCATCAAAATGAATCTTTGTTTCACACTGGAAAACGTACCTTTGTCTGATACGTTTCGTGACTATATGAAGCAGTGATGGGAAAAGGTCAGGTAGAGGAAGAAATTAAAAAGATTCATCCTCCAAAATAAAATTTGAATCATAAACAGAAAGAAGAAAATGTTTGGAAAAATCATGTGTAATTTGTCAATTCTTATTGAAGATGTGTAGGAAAAATAAACTGGCTTTTAGCCAGGTTTCTTCAACCTATGTAATTATATTCCAACGAAAGCATACCTGAAGATGCATTAATAATCCTGATCAACTAGATCAATATGTCACTTCACAGACAAAATTTAGAACTCTTAAAATATTTAACATTTAAATGACTTTCATTTCTTAATACAAAGAAGACAGTCTAAAGTGTTCAGCAAAAACTAGCTTCTTTCAAGAGATCATCTTCTAACAGAGGAAGGATAGAATTGCATTCAGTTTATTTGGATAGTTTCTTAAAATACCTGGCTATCTTATAAAGGTCTGCTGTTGTATAGGTGTCACAGGATATGCAGTAACTTCCCCCGGCTAATTTACAGGATGGGAATTTGAGAGTGAGAGAGGCCAGGACTCAGCAATAGAAATATTTGTTTTTAAAAACATTGTTACTATGAATTTTTGCTTTTTCCACCACATATTGCAGAGTAGGTGAAGATATACATGAAGGGAAAAGGACATGTCATGCAGCACCTCACAACAGGGCAGTGAGTGTTAAGAATTAAGGTCCTGTGGGCTCATTGTCCCTAGCCAAGAGGACTGGGCAGTATAAAAATGTGGTGGGAGTGGGCTGGAAGATTTTTAAAATGAAGCCCCTTTGTCCCTCTGCTGATTTATGGGGGGAAAGGAGGAAGAGCCACAAGGAAAGTATTTAATATAGAATTCATTTTTCCACTTTCTCATTGATCCAAGAGGAGTTCTATTTTCTCAGTTCCAAAGAACATTTAAGGTCATGTGACATGGCTGTATGGAGGTGATGAAGGGTTGCTGAGATACTGCGGGCACACTTGTGGTCTCTAGAATGGGCCTCTCCTAGTTTGAGAGAGATCCATGAGATCACTAATTGTTCCTCAGCCTCAAGGGCCTCGTGTGAGGTGCCACATGGTTCCATCTGCCTACCTCCTCCAGTTCAACGTGTTCAGGATGCTGTTAAATGGGCCAGGAGACATGAGGTGAAATCCTGGCTCCGCTGAAATAATTGGCAAAGATCCCATTTCAGCGGATCCAGCAAAATAGATAACCTAATCTCAGAATGAGATCAGAGTTTAGATGACATCAGGATGCAGGGTGCCCAATTCAGACAAGACAGAAGTAAAGTTGGCAGGCTAGGGAAAACATCTACAAAGAATCTAAATCATCTAAGAATTAGTGAACACTGTAATAGCTTCTGACTGGGGGAGTATGGCCCCCTTTCATACTGCAGGTTTGCATTTTGAGGGTCCTTGTGAATCTCATGTTGCTCATGCATGGACATTTAGTAGCTGGACCCTGTGTCTACGAGTGTCACTTTTTCTTTTGGATCTAGGCAGTGCCTGTATAGAACAGGTGAAAAATAGGGGTGGAGGGAACAGGGACAGGGGCGGTGGGGATGAAAACAGTGAACATTTTTACTTTTTCTCTTGTATTTCACATTGGAAATTCTGAAAATATCAACCATCTCAATCCATGTTTTTGTCACTTTGAGAACGGACCATACAGGGTGTGATGTTGCACTCCATATGTTTTATGGAAATATGCTTATGGTTGTGAATATGAGGTAACTGCAATTTGCTTTATGCAAAAGGTCTCTTGTAACGTACCATAACAAAGGTTATAACCTACTGAATATATTCCTCCTATTTGTATGCATGTATCATTCTTGTATCTGAAGCTAGAAATACAAAGTATAACACTGAGGTCCTATTGTAATTATGCAACGTGTGGGCCATTAGTGGTGGCTCAGAATCTTGATGGCTCCCATTGACTAGGACAATTCATTGTAAAAGGTTTATTAACCTGCAAACCTTCCTGTGTTCATGTGAGCCAGTCCAGGAAGAATGGAGACTAGGGATCTTACAGTGACATGTGACCATGTCACAAGATACTGGAATCCATCTTAATCCTTGTATTTTTCCATTGATGAGACAGGGTTGGGGACAAGCACAGACAAAAGATTCCCGCCTTGTGCCAAAGCTATAAAAGGAGGTGGAGCAGGACAAAGGGGGCTGCCAGTCATGAGAAAACCCCTGGTTACCAAGGACTGTACCAGGATGAAGGATTGGGCCCAGACTAGGAAGGAGTCTAGTCTGTGAAAAAAGCTTACTAGAACATCTCTGAGGGTGAGATATTACTTGTAATCAGTTTCTTAATGTATTAGGCTTAGACTTGCGTGTTTTGTTTCATTTTGCTTTGTGACTTACTTTGTTCTGGCTGTTATTACTTGAAATCACTTAAATCCTACTTTTTATACTTAATAAAATCACTTTTGTTTATCAATAAACCCAGAGTAAGTGATTAATACCACGGGGAGCAAACAGCTGTGTATCTCTCTCTATCAGTGTTATAAAGGGTGGACAATTTATGAGTTTACCTTGTGTAAGCTTTATACAAAGTAAAATGGATGTATTTGGGGTTTGGATCCCATTGGGAACTAGATGACTTGCTGTGCAGTTTTCAGTTAAGTCTGAAACTTTGGGGGCTTAGACCAGACCCTAGGTCTGTGTTGCAGCAGGCTAGTGTGTCTGGCTCAACAAGACAGGATTCTGGAAGTCCCAAGTTGGCAGGGAAAATGGGCTCAGAGGTAATTCCAGCACATCAGGTGACAGTCACAAGGGGGTCTCTGTGACCAAACCCATCACACATGGGACTAAGGATGGAACAACATGGATCACTGTAAACTCAGGAGGGCCAAATGAACCTAAAAACCGCCTGAAACAAGCAAACAAAAAGCGAGGCAAGGCATTACCGCACTTGCATTTTATTGATTTCCTAATTTATACAGATTAATAATAAAAACCTTCCACAAAGTAATGTCTGTATGTAATTTGGATTTATACAACCTTGTTTCCATCTAGAAGCCAGCAGTATTATGTTAAGAACAAAATATGGTTTTAGAATGGCATCTTTATGCTCTAGGCATTTCAAAGTACAAACAACAAAGTTAGTAATAATGAACGTATAAATAAAGTGGTTATTAAGCAGTCAGCACAGCTCATGAATATTGGAATGAGAGGGACAGAGAAAGACTGGCTACACAATGGTGTTTTCTCTTATTAAATTTCAAAATTATCATAGGATTCTCAACTTTCATCTGGACAGTCACCAGAAATAGGCAGAAAAGGGAATCCAGTGTCTCCTTGAAAGGATTCTGCTTTTAACAGTACAGCACTCCCCCTTGTTCTCAAATGCTGAAATGCTGTGTCAACATCAGGAAGAGACCAAATCCTGCTCTGGTATTTGAACCCCTGAGCTTCAGGCTCAGAGACAAAAATGTTGCTACTATAAATAAGTCAAATTAATTCAACAGCAAACATTCTTCTGTGGGATATTATTACCTTGAAAGTTAAGGATAATCCCAGTCAAGTAACTTTGTTCTGCAAGTCTTGAGACGTTGAAACCAACACCAGATTTTATCAACATAATTGAAGTGGAATATCGGATGAGTGCATTAATGACTGATTTTGTTTCTTTCTCTGTTAAATGTCTACTGCATTTTAATAAGCAGCAGGACAGAAGTTGAAGGTGTAGTCTGTATTTCTTTGTATGGGTCAAATTTTGAGGCCAATGAAGCACGGGGCTACAAGTTTTCCTGGTTCTGGAGAGAAGTAACAGAGGAAACAGTGTGATAACCTATGCTTTATTCAGGGACAAAAGTCTGTGGAGAAAAAAGATTCTCAGAAACAGAAAGGCAATGTGGCTAATGAATAAGGCACACTGGCATGGGAGTCTGGAAACCTAGATTCCAATTCTGGCCCTACTAGTGACCTTGGACAAATCATTTCACCTTTTTGTGCCTCTGTTTTCCTTCTTGGACTTTGTCTCATCTATTTAGACCAGTAGTTTTCAACCTGTGATCCACAGACCTCTGGGGGGGCCGCAGACTATAGCTAAGATTTCCAAAGGGTTCTGCACCCCCCATTTGAAATATTTTAGGGGTCCACAAATGAAAAAAGGTTGAAAACCACTGATTTGGAGTGTAAACTCTTCAGAGCAAGATCACCTCTTTCTGTGTGTTTGTACAAAGTCAGGAACAAAGAAGCCTTGATCCATAAGAACAAAAGAATGGCTATACTGGGTCAGACCAAAGGTCCATCTAGCCCAGTATCCTGTCTTCCAACAGTGGCCAGCGAGATGTGCCCCAGAGGGAATGAACAGAACAGGTAGTCATCAAGTGATCCATCCCCTGTCACCCAGCTTCTGACAAACAGAGGCTAGGGACACAATCCCTGTCCATCCTGGCTAATCGCTATTGATGGACCTATCCTTCATGAATTTACCTAGTTCTTTTGTGAACCCTTTTATAGTCTTGGCCTTCACAACATCCTCTGCTAAAGAGTTCCATAGGCTGCGATGTGCTGCTATTAATTTCATTTGGTGACCCCTAGTTCTTGTGTTACGAGAAGCAGTAAATAACACTTCCCTATTACTTTCTACATTTCTGATTTTATAGACCTCTATCATATCCCCTTTTAGTAATCTCTTTTCCAAGCTGAAAAGTCACAATCTTATTAATCTTTCCTCATACAGAAGCTGTTCCATACCCCTAATCATTTTGTTGTCTTTTTCTGAACCTTTTCCAATCCCAATATCTCTTTTTTTTTGAGATGGGGTGACCATATCTGCATACAGTAGTCAAAATTTATATAGAAGCAATATGATATTTTCTGTATAATTATCTATCCCTTTCTTAATGATTCCCAACATTCTGTTTGCTTTTTTGACTGCGGCTGCAGCGTTGAGTGGATGTTTTCAGAGAACTATCCACAAAGACTCCAAGATCTCCTCCTTGAGTGGCAACAGTTAATTTAGACCCCATCATTTTATATGTATAATTGGGATTATGTTTTCCAATGTGCATTACTTTGCATTTATCAACATTGAATTTCATCTGCCATTTTGTTGCCCAGTCACCCAGTTTTGTGAGATCATTTTGTAGCTCTTCGCAGTCTGCCTGGGACTTAATTATCTAGAGTAGTTTTGTATCATCTGCAAATTTTGCCATCTCACTTTTTCCCCCTTTTTCCAGATCATTTATGAATATGTTGAATAGGACTGGTCCCAGTACAGACGTTTGGGGGACACCACTATTTACCTCTCTCCATTGTGAAAACTGACCATTTATTCCTACCCTTTGTTCCCTGTCTTTTAACCAGTTACCAATCTATGAGAGCACCTTCCCTCTTATCCCATGACAGCTTACTTTGCTTAAGAGACTTTGATGAGGGACCTTGTCAAATACTTTCTGAAAATCTAAGTACACTATATCCATTAGATTCCCCTTGTCCACATGCTTGTTGACCCCCTCAAAGAATTCTAGTAGATTGGTGAGGCATGATTTCCCTTTACAAAAACCACGTTGTCTCTTCCCCAACAAATTATGTTCACCTATGTGTCTGACAATTTTGTTCTTTACTATAGTTTCAACCAGTTTGCCCGATACTGAAGTCAGGCTTACCAACCTGTAATTGCTGGGATCATCTCTGGAGCCCTTTTTAAAAATTGGCATCACATTAGCTATCCTCCAGACATTTGGTACAGAAGCTGATTTAAAAGATGTTTATCCCCCCCGGCTGTTCCTCAGACGTTCTTGTCAGCTGCTGGAAATGGCCCACCTTGATTATCACTACAAAAGGTTCCCCCCCACCCCCGCTCTCCTACTGGTAATAGCTCACCTTACCTGATCACTCTCCTTACAGTGTGTATGGTAACACCCATTGTTTCATGTTATCTGTGTATATAAATCTCCCCACTGTATTTTCCACTGAATGCATCCGATGAAGTGAGCTGTAGCTCACAAAAGCTTATGCTCAAATAAATTTGTTAGTCTCTAAGATGCCATAAGTCCTCCTTTTCTTTTTGCAGACTACAGTTAGTAGTTCTGCAATTTCACATTTGAGTTCCTTCAGAACTCTTGGGTGAATACCATCTGGACCTGATGACTTATTACTGTTTATCAATTGGTTCCCAAACCTCCTCTAATGACACCTCAATCTGAGACAGTTCCTAGATTTGTATTTAAGAAGAATGGCTCACATCCTCATCCATTAAGACTGATGCAAAGAATTCATTTATTTTCTCTGCAATGGCCTTATCGTCCCTGAGTGCTCCTTTAGCATATCGATCATCCAGTGGCCCCACTGGTTGTTTAGCACACTTCCTGCTTCTGATGTACTTTAAAAAAATGTTGTTACTTTTTGAGTCTTTGGGTAGCTGTTCTTCAAATTCTTTTTTGGCCTTTCTAATTATGTTTTTACACTTCACTTCCCAGAGTTTATGCTCCTTTCTATTTTCCTCACTAGGATTTTACTTTCACATTTTAAAAGATGCTTTTTGCCTCTCACTGCTTCTTTTATTTTGTTGTTTAGCCATGGTGGCACTTTTTTGGTTCTCTTACTATGTTTTTTAATTTGGGGTATACATGTAAGTTAAGCCTCTATTAGGTTGTCTTTAAAAAGTTTCCATGCAGCTTGCAAGGATTTCACTTTTGGCACTGTACCCTTTAATTTCTATTTAATTAACTTCCTTATTTTTGTGTAGTTCCCCTTTCTGAAATTAAAGCTACTGTGTTGGACTTCTGTGGTTTTTTTCCCACCACAGGGATATTAAATTTACTTATACTATGGTCACTATTACCAAGATGTCCAGCTATATTCACCTTTTGGACCAGATCCTGTACTCCATTTAGGACTAAATCTAGAATTGCTTCTCCTTTTGTGGGTTCCGGGATTAGCTGCTCCAAGAAGAGTCATTTAAGGTGTCAAGAAACTTTATCTCTGCATCTCATCCATGTACATGAGGTGACATGTACCCAGTCACTATGGGGATAGTTGAAATTCCCCATTGTTATTGAGTTTTTTATTTTTATAGTCTCTCTAATCTCCCTGATCATTTCACAGTCACTATCACCATCCTGGTCAGGTAGTCGGTAGTATATCGCTACTGCTATATTCTTATTATTTGAGCATGAAGTTACTATCCATACAGATTCTATGGTACAGTTTGGTTCATTTAAAATTTTTACTTCATTTGCTTCTACACTTTCTGCCACATATAGTGACACTCCCCAACCAGCATGACCTATTGTGTCCTGATATATTTTGTACCCTGGTATTACTGTGTTCCATGATTAGATACAAATAAGTAGTAACAGTGACTTGAGTTAAACCTGTTCCTGAAACAGATTGCATTGTGTTATCTCCAACAGGACTAAAAATACTGGGTAGAAACATTTGAATAAATATTTGCAGATTTCAGGGTAGATTTTTGACACTCAGTGTGGAATACCTTCTTCTCAAAGGTATCACATTTAAAATAGCAAAATGAAAAAACAAACAAACATGGAATTGCAGTAATTTACCTATTTGATATTGCCTCAAAAGTTAAATACTTTACATAGTACAAAAAACAGATATATATATACAATTTCTATTGTACTTGCTATAAAAAAGTGGAAATTTATTTTCACATGTTCCATTTTATTTACATTCTGTTTGTCTAGCTTGATACATTAATTCATGAACAGTTGACTTTTAAACAGCTACTTGCCACCATTTCATTAAAGCCCATGCAATGTCTGCATTCTCTGGTTCATATTTTCTATTTACTATAATGTGAGATGAACTTACCTCCAATATCTGGCCGAAGTTTACTGTCATAGCCTTGAAGTAACGAGTCCAGTATGTGAGTGACATCTCCACCATGTATCTTTGGTGCAAGTACCCATGTTTTGTTCACTGTTAGATCTTCATCATCCTCATCATCTGCTTTATCAGCACTAAGGGTGGTTCAATGAAACATGAGGGAAGAAAAATAGTGAAACAAAATACACCCTGCAGGAAGAATGAAATGACAAAAAGAGTAAACATGGTAACCTAATTATTATGTAGAATAAAGATTTGAACATATTCTGATGCCAGCACATAGTTACACCTAACTGATATATTTTATTGCTTATTTTTTTCGGCAGCAGAGAGCACCTAGTATCTCATCCACCTGAGAAATGCGTCAAGAAGAGAGTTTGCCATTCAGATACAATAACTCAGATCACAAATAGAGTGAAGTTGAATGAAATCTTGACAGCAATTTTACCTTTATTTTGAGCTTTTTCTTAAGCTTTTCCCAATTCAACAGCTGTATTTAAATCACTATGTTAATGTTTCTAAGGGATGGTGAATCATGAGAGTAGGTGTCCCTCAGAAATCAAAACCATCACCTTAATGTCTCCAACTCTCCTAGTGCCCAGTGACGACATTCCCAAACCAAGATTTCCCATACGGTAATACTTTGTTCTAGCCTCAGAATGTTCTAAAACAGAACACATTTATTTTATTTAATCCAAACAATGAGCAAGGATTCCTAATGTATGCATTCTTTTATGACTAAATGTTCATAGTTAGGAGCTAAAAGTTGTGTGTCATTAGTTTATTTGCATTTAAACAGACAGCAGCAAGAGTGCTATATTATTCCTTTTAGTTCAAATTATTTGTTATCAGGACATTTTATTAAGATGGAAGAAATACACAAGGAAAACAATTACATGCCCATTTATTATCTACCTTTCAATTAGATAAGAAGCCATTTATAATTTATCACTGAGTCAGAAGAAAAATGGTAGTGGCTTAAATGTGTCTATAGATCCACTCAGATGATCTCCAAAACACCAACGAATGCTTGGAAGTAATTTTCTCTCCATTTGAATCAAATGAGTGTGGACTTAAATATTTCTCCATTGCTAATGTTTGCAATCTATGTTACTCATCCCCAAGGAAATTGCTGTGGGCTTCTAATCAAAGTGCATCAAACTGATAGTAGTAACTATGCAGTGTTGTTGTAGCCATGTTGATCCTAAGATATTAGAGAGACAAGGTGGGTGAAGTAATACCTTTTATTGGAAGAGCTCTGTGTAAGCTTGAAAGTTTGTCTCGCTTACCAACAGAAATTGGTCCAATAAAACATATTACCGCACCCACCTTGTCTCAGCAGTAACTATGGGAGTCATACAATGTATCTTGACAAAGAGACAATGGCTAGCATTAATTATAATACAGCATATGGAACCCATAAAAGTCATAGTTTCAATGCTAAGATAAGCAAAGGTATTTAGGCAACAAAAAGGAGTTATATTATTATCCTTGGAAGAAGTTGCACATCAATACTGTTTAAAAAAATTACTGCCTTCCATTGTACTCTGAGGGTAAGATTTTTCAGAAGTGCCTAAGAGTACATCTACATTGCATTTTAAAACCCATGGAAGCAAGTCTCAGAGACCAGGCCTTCAGACATGGGTTCATGGGGTTTTTGTCAACAGGGTTGACCTTACAGTTTGGGCTGGAGCTCAGTCTCTGAAACCCACCATGCTGCCAGAGCTCCAGCCCAAGCCTGAAATCTACACAGCTGTTTTTAATATTGAGGCAGGGGCCTTTACACCCAAGCTCTGAGAGTCATTGCTGCAGGTTTTAAAAGGTAGCGTAGATATATCCTAATGACTAATGATCACAAGTGTCACTGAAAGTCACTTAGGTGATTTGGAAAATCCCATATTTAGTTTTAAAACGTTTTACTTTTCTATAGTGAATTAATGCCATTAAGATGTGTTATTATAAATGATGACCAAGAGATTACAAAAGTCAATGCATATTTTTAATCATTAAAGGGAATTTTCAAAGTTCATAAGTCCTAAATGTCTAAACTAACTTAAAAGTATTCTGCACATATAAATCAAGTCCTCTTGATTATATTCCATCAAAATAAAATCAAAAAGAAAAAGTTCTATGTGGAGAGAACATTAAGCCTATAGAGTCAAATATCCAAACAAGTCAGGAAATGACACTGCAAGAATATGAATGCTCAGACTTAACTCTGCTCCTTTGTATAGATATCCCAAATTAGTCTTTAATCAGACGATCTCCTACCATTTCTCAAAATACATAATTAGGGCTGGTTGAAAAAATTCTATCAAAACTGTTTTTTTCCAATTGAAAATTGGGATTAAAACTAAACTATTTTTTTCACAGAAAGCGTTGGCTTTCGGACGATGATTAATGTTAGCTTGGTTCCGTGTCTCACTTTGGGAGGCGGAAAGACCTTTTTACTCATTTAGTGCCCCTAGAGGGAAGACTGGGCTGCTAGGGCGATGTGCTGGATGTCCAGGTGGTCAGGGGGGAGCCCCGCACTGCTCTCTTCTCCTCCCTCTCCCTGCTACAACTACTGTGGCTGCTCAGTCTGTTCCTGGGGGGTCCCACTGCAGTACATGTTGCTGCTGCGGTTGTGAGGACAAGGCCATAGAATGTTCATGGTGTTTGGCTTGTTGCCAAAATTAAGCAGGCACAAGAGGGAAATTGCTGTTTTCAGTGGTTTAGAATTGAGCCACAGCTGAATGGATTTTCATGGAATGAGCAAAAGGCACCTCTCTGATCTCAAGGCTTGCCTCCTGGGAAAAATCAAAAGGCCTACAGCAAACAACGGAGGTGTTAATAACTATTCAAAAACTTGTAAGAATCTTTTATAATAGAAAGTGTTAGGCAACCTAGATACAGGGGTCACTGCCAGCCCCCCCTGTAATAATGTGGAAATCACTTAAGTGTTATGCAATGCCTTTCAAGTCTAAGGAACTAAACATCTCTATAGTACTGTACAGACATTATACAATATCAGCTATTAATTATTTAAAGATTCCCGTTAGTGGAATTCCATACCGAACACTAAAATGAATAATAACAGAAGTCTCACAACTGTACATTCATCTTTTCAGAACTACCAATTGCTGTTATTTTATGTTTTGTCCCTGTTTTTACCTGCTTGGTTACTCTAATCACTGCTTAAATTTAGTAAACATATAGGGGCTCTGTACTCTCTTTGCTTTTCCCCTTGAGGACAATGAGTAGTTAGACTGAATTTACAACAAATGTACATTGGATGGAGATATCACTGCTGTGGAGCAGGCCTTTTCTTCTTTTTTTATTTAAAGGTTCCAGCCCCGCCAATGTGACTCCGTGCAGACAGAACCTGCACCTACCAATGACTCAAAACCAGCAGGGCTCCATGCAGGTGCAGGGATCTGCTCGAGTGGAGTCACTTTAAGCATCAGGGCTTTTTCATTAAATTCTGAAGGAAGAGATGACGTGAATGGGATCATGTCCCCTTTAAGTGACCTTCCCACACCAATGTTAAGAGCCACCGACTCATAGCTAAAGGAGTTATGTCTTTAGCTCAGGTGGTAAGGGTATAACCAAAAGGTCTGACTGATTCTAGCACTTTCTAAATTATAGTACTTTGATGTACTCTGCCATAGACTCACCTCTTTTATACATTAAACACAGGATAGAATATATTTTTTTTTATTATTTCACTATCCCCCCAACCAATGGGAACATTCCCTCCCCTCAACTTTCAAAACTCTATATTACAAATACAAATATAACTTTTTATAAGCTACTAACATCAACATCCATCAGTAATATGGTACTAGGAAAACAGATGGAAGAATTCCATCCTGGCACCCTTCAGTTTTTTCAAATTCACTTAAATAAGTCCAATGAGTATGATTCTTATTAGATGTCAGGTTTCTTATTTTGATTATTTGTCCAGGGTTTATATTTTAAAAACGCTCAATACTCGCCGTACCCAATGGCAAGGAAGGGATACTTTTGTTCATTTTCTTGGGTGGCTATATTTTTTCTATGGCATAGAGGTGAAACTGTTGAATTAAAGGCTGTAGCTTGAATATTTGGCAAGGGCAGACTTGGGATAGAAACCTCTTTATTACCTTGCCATAATAAAAATAAATTATTGAATACTCATGTATATTAAAGCCACCCTTCACTCCCATCTTCTGCCACAATCCTTACTACTAGAACTCTACCCATTCCTAAACCAATGGAGGGAGGACAATTTTACTTTTTTATGTATATTTATTTTCTTCCAGTTTTAGTCACAGAACATTTCAGTACTTCCACTGCATGACATCTCTTTCCTCCTACGTATTACTGGAAGTGTAAAGTAATGGAAAAGAAATATGATTTGTCTCAACAAGATCCACTCTCTATGAAGCCTTTGGAGAATGTTTGTAGGCACTAAGATTAAGAATGAATTTGATAGACTGTCAAACATTAAAAATGTACTGTTCCATGGCACTACACTAATTATCACCCATTATACTTCAGATGCTGAGTTTGACTTAACTATGAATTCTTTTAAAATAAAAATAAATTTGAAGGAGCATAAATATGTCTTGCCATAAATAAAAAGAAATTTAATTTCTAAACAGAGGTTTTTATTACAGTGGCTATGACGATAAACTCAATAGTAACTACATATATATGGTTAACTGTAATTAGATAAAAAGTGCCCTAATTATGCTTATACCCTCTAACTAATTAGAGACATTACCATGACTAATAAATCCCTGAGCATAAGTGACTAATGACTGAGTAAGTCTTTTCAGCATCAGGCAGCATGTTCATCTTTAGACTTTAATATCATAGGTCTTTGTTCTACTTTTAATATGAGGGGAAATAATCAGATGAGCTTTAAGTTGTAATTAACATTTGTCAGGTTATGCAATGAATTATAAAAAATAGAGCAGTGATATTGCTCCTTCTGCCAGATGCAGCATATGTAAGGTTAGGTACCATACCAGGGATTATATGCACACTATAAATGTAAGTGCCTAAACGCAATCAATGACCATAAAGATTAAACATTTTAGATAAAGTGACCTTAGAGTTTTCATAAATGAATTAAATGATTAATTGTGGTTGATAAGACATTTTATTTCTGGATAATGGGAACTAATAGTGCACAAGCCACAGGGGAGTGTACAGTGTTCCCTGTGACTTTATGAACTTGGAGACTTTGCTTCCTAACACAGAATAATACTTATAATAAAAAGTTATGATGAGATGTCAGTAAGGTGGTCAGAACTGGATCAACATTTCAGGTCAATGCTCTTCTAAAAGAGCTGAAATTTGCACCTACCTTCACTATTGCTTTGAACAGAACTACTAGCATTGCCCTTACCTTTAGTCAAAGCCCATTGGTAACCCCTTCATTACACTGAGTAGAACCTCAGAGTCACGAACACCTTGGGAATGGAGGTTGTTCGTAACTCTGAACAAAATGGTATGGTTGTTCTTTCAAAAGTTTACAACTGAACACTAACTTAATACAGCTTTGAAACCTTACTATGAAGAAGAAAAATGCTGCTTTTAACCATCTTGATTTAAATTAAACAAGCACAGAAACTGATTCCTTATCTTGTCAAAAAAGTTTTTTAAAAAAATTTCCCTTTTTTTGGGTAGTAGTTTACATTTAATACAGTGCTGTACAGTACTTGGGGGGCTTTTTGTTTTGTTTTGTTTTTTTTGCTCTGCTGCCTGATTGGATACTTCTGGTTCCAAATGAGGTGTGTGGTAGACTGGTCAGTTTGTAACTCTGGGGTTCTACTGTACTTCAGTATCTATTAACAGTCTACTGAAGTCACTACGTTGGTATTCATAACACATCCCCCATTCCACCTCCATATACCTGGGACATTTGATACTGGTTAGATATGAATGAACCAAGGAGAATGTTGAAGACAAAAGGAACAGTTTGTGTGATCAGCAGACACCAGAGTACAACTACATTAAGAAGACCCAGTCTTGGTTCTGTTCCTTTGCTCGATAGGCTGGCAGAGGCTGCAGTGCCAGTGCAGTCAGATTGGGCAGATCGGAAAGGGGAAAGCCAGTGCTTCACAATGCATAATCATTTAGAGATAACTAAAGATATGGCCAGAGCCCAAATATATTTAACAGAACCTGGAAGTAAGTAACAGCAAGACCTGCCTCCTGTGTGCTCTATCCTTAAAGGCCTTGTGGTTATAAAGCAGAAAAAGAGTGTGAATGTATCCACTAAATAAAAATCATTACAAAAACAAGATTCACAGGAGTAACAAATTAAATTAACAAAATTAACAGCTCCAGTGTTCAACACACACACACTTTGTTACTCATTTATAGTCCCACTAGGTAAAACCCTTCTTCCATGCTGCACACAAGTGAGCCAATCACATAACACAACACTAGTTATTCCTTTTTGGGCTTCCCCCTGTGTTCTGTCTCAGCCTCCTGTGTAATCTAGACTGTATTAATTAGAATTTTGTCTTCCATTACTTTTTTTCTTTTTAATTAAAAATGTGATTTTGCCTTTTTGCATTGACAAAGTTATGATTTCTTCATCTTTTCATTATGGCAAATAACCATCCTGACTAATGATACAGTTTGGGATATTTTACATATATACAATAAGGCTCTATTGATAAGCCTTGCAGATAAGGCTTCCAGCTGGTCAGACACCTGAACAGCCACTATCCTACTCCAGAGCATTGTAAATGGTCCTATACTATAAAGAAGTTCTTTTTCATGGCCTGGTAATGAGGCTTCAGAAATTGGATGAATTGGCCAAAGGTCACATCATCAACAGGACCTGATCCGAAGCCCATTAAGGGCAAATACGAAACCAAAATGGACCAACTGTACTTTCCAGGGGTTAGAGAAAGGCTGGGAGTCCTGGATATACAAAAATATTACTCATCAGTAAATATGTATTATTTCATTGCAATGAGTACTTAATCCAGAGAACTTCCCACCTCTGTGGCTGCAATTGGAGAACTAACCGTATTGGGGGTGGGGGGGAAGAGAGAGAGGCATTCTTAGAAAGTATGTTAGAGTAGATCAATCAAAGACGATAGTTTGATTCAAAAGATGGAGCATATATATGAGGTAATGTCTATGTTGCTTTTGATGCATTACCTGTATTACCTTCTCTAGTGTTCAAAAGATACGAGGCAGACCTCCATGTTTACTACTCAGAAGGAACTCTATGCACTCTCTCCCATCCCTTGGGATGTGGGGTGGCTCTTCCTGTTCTCTACATTCCCCAACAGCTCTCTTTAGTCAACCCCATGCCCCTACATTCCACTCAATTTGCCTCCAGCTTCCTCTATTCCCTGATCCCCACATTATCCTGCATCCCCCTCATTCTGCTTCCTGTGCACCACATTTCTTTGACTCCTCATAACCTCCTGTCCTATCCCCTAAAACATTCCCTTTTGCCTGCTCCCACAGTCTCATTTTCCAGTGGCAACCTGGCTTTGGAAACAATGGAAGCTGGCAGCCTCACTTTCACCTGCAAAGAATAAAAGGACATGGAGGTCATTTTGCTGAGGGCAAATGCAATCTCCCATTATTGTCAATGTGATGACAACAATTCTGTTTAAAGCCAAAACTTCATGAGCTTGAAGTTAGACATTCATGGAAACCCATTTAAAAGGAACCCCAAATATCACAAGTGTCACAATAAAGTCACAAGAGCTGACAATAATGGCTACATATTTTATGTTATGGAGGAATATAATGAAAAGTTAGGGTTAGATTTAAATACTAATCAGTGTGTCCTTGTATATGAATAAATAAAGACCTTAGAAATACTCTGAATATAACTAGCCTTTTTCTGCTCAAAACATGTAACTTCTAACAATCAGTTCTGCCACCCTTTTTCACATTGCCTCCCCAAGCGGATCCAATAATTTCAAACAAGACTGCTTGCAGATTTGCAGACATTGCTTTACAATGTAAGAATCTGGCCCTAAGGCAGTAGAAAAATTTAAAGGAAGAGGAAGTCTGAATATACTGTTAAAATATATTGTACACAGAAATCAGAAGCACTTTTATTGAGCAGGAGGAATGGTTGAGGTTTTAGAGGATATACTAGATACAAAAAATTGTTTAACATTAAATATTAAAAACTTTGTTTCAAAATCAAAAACACTCAGTTCCCTAATAGAAACCCTTTCAGTTCTCTTTCATTCATTCTGTGTAATGAAATCCTTTGCCAATTTTTTTAAGTGCCCAGGCAATCAAGCTTGCGGTATCTTAATGGGTATGCCAAGGTGATCAAGCCTCTTCTGATTCATCACAGATTAGCAATATATCTCCAAAGGACATTAAAAAAATTCTCCCACAAATAATAAGCTCAGCAATTTAAGTTTTAGTCACAGCAAGATCTTCACTTGAAACAGTTTTCTTATATTTCTGATTAAATGACCTTCAACATCTGTGATGCTTGCATAACAAAGTCTATCTGAACATAGGTAACTGAACTTTCAGTACAACCAAACTTATCTCTGGGTACTTAACAAGGACATTGTCTGTCATCTCTTCGAGTAAATATTCACTGTTCCAGTTTCACTAGTTCTTTCATAAAATCTTGGTTGAATCTGTGAACAAAGTCACGCACGGAAGAATAGATTCCAAAAGATATTCCATTTAAATGATGTTCTGAGGAAGTTATACATTGCTCTCTCCTGCTTTACATATATTTTTAGGTGGATACTATCTGTAATAAATTTTAAATTGACCTCTGATGGTTATTATTGCTATTGGTTTAAGCAGCTTTAAAACTTTAAACTGAAATTATCATTGGACTAAATGTAGCAGAGCCATTCCATAACGACCACTTCTTTTTTACCATGTATGTTCTGATTTCTCTTGAAAAGCTTTGTTCAGGAGCTGAAGTACCCAAATCAATTTAAAAGTGATTTGAAGCCTTAACAATGTTGCCCATTTTACATAACTGTCCAGAAATCAGTTGAGTTTTTCATTTAACTAACTCTATTCAGAACCATGAGAATTTCTTTGTGCTGATTTCAAAACTGCTCAATTTTGTGATCCCAAAACAATTTACCTTGATTGACAGAGGGATTTCAGATAGGCTGCTTTTGCATACAGGGCTTTAAGCAAGCATTTGCAAAACCTTATTTCCAGTATTTTGGATTTACAAAGGACAACATCTAGCTGTTCATGCATCCCCTTCTTTCATAATTTGAGATAAGGAATAAGATTCTTGTGTGACTAAAATAACATATGCTGAAAAGTGAACAAAGAGATAACAGCTGCCTTCTCCTCCTACACACACACACACAAACCTGAACATTGTCTGGCCAATTACGTTATCAGGGTCAGCTTAGGTTACTCTCTCAGAGTCCTAGGAAGACATCCAAAAATGTAAGAAATATCTTCTCATATGGTTTCTGTGGCTTTAAAAAAAAAATCTTCCTGGAAAAAGTTTCATTGGGAAAGACTGTGCAAATGCTATCTTACTGAAGACCACACATATCTTTTGTTCCATCACAGATGACAGCAGCAATGGTTTCTCACTCTATTCCATATTCACATGTCAATTGCCTCCACTGTAATCTTGTTGAAGATATTTCAAGTAGTTTATTTTGGATGTCAAAACTTGTGCAGCTTGATAATTGTGACATCCACTTTTGCTTTCTAGGCACACATCTGCACCCATTGTGAGAAACTCACTGAAGTTGCCTGTCTCATTACCATGGCCCCTTAAAGCAAGTCTTTGTTTAGCAAGGTACTTGAGAGTGCTCATTATTTTCAACAAGGAAGCTCTTCCTTTTTCCTATTCAGATAGTTTTAATACCTGAACATCAGTAGAATTCTTATTCTGACTGTGCCAAAGAACAGCTGGATAGTGTAAATGTGATTGGGATTTTCAATTGCAAAATCCTCTTGTAGTGAAAATCATCTCAACTTTTTCCACAAAGTACCTTCTGAAGTCAGTGTTCAATATATATCATGCAAACAGAAAAAAAATATCTATGCTAGCATGATGAATAAAGTAGTCATCAAAAGTATTTAATTGACAATGAGGAGTGTGCCCACTCAAATCCTGCTTAGGAAAACTTATTTCAAGTGAATATAAGAAAAACAGAGAAATATGGATTGGCAAGTCTTCTAATGCTTTGATATCCTTCTGAAGTTTCTGATATCAACTACACATGAGTCAGGTTGAAAGGTCCTTCTGATTTTTCCAGTAATTAATTTTTCTCTTTTTTGGGCAGATCCTGCAATTAATTGAGTAATTAAATGTAAACAAACTCTACATTCTATATGGAACTACCCACCCAAGCCAAACAGGGATAAATAAGTGGAGAATCATCAGAGGACCCAAGATAAAAGGATAGTCTAAGTAATTACAATTGTGAAGGGGAAAAAGGTATAGAGAAAGGATATAATATTCCATGAATGCTGAAGACATGAAGTTGGAAGTATAGTAAATCCTTGTGTATCTGAAATTTATGTTGTCCAGAACAGGAGCACATCTTCTGGGGGTTTCATATAAGCAAGATAAAAGTACTTGTTAATGGAGAATCTTCATCCAATGAGAGTGGTTCTAGTGAGGACCACTAAGGATCTATTCTTGGCCCAATGCTGTTCAATAGCCTTATCAGTGATTTGAAAAAGAATATAAAATCATTGCTTGTAAAATTTGCATATGACACAAAAATTGGTGGACTGGTAAATAAGGATGGGGCAGATGAGTTATTAGTGATTAGCCCGGATCACTTGGTAAAGTGAGGCCATTTCAGCAACATGCATTTTAATATAGCCAAATGCAACATCATACATCTAAGAACAAAGAATGTAGGGCACACAAGAAAACAACACTGAAAATTACTTAAGGGGTCATGGTAGATAACCACTGGACATGAGCTCCCAAGGCAATGCTGTAGCTAAAAGGGTGAATGAAAGCATTGGATGCATGATCAGAGAAATACCAAGTGAGAACAGGGAGGTGGTTTTACTTCTATGTGTTCAGTTCTAGTGTGCCCACTTCAAGAAGGATGTTGACAAATTGGAAAGGGTCCAGAAAAGAGCTATGAGAATGATTTGGCGTCTGGAAAATATGCCTTATAGTGAGATACTTAAGAAGCTCAGTTTATTTAGTTTATCCAAAAAAAGTAAGGAGTTACGTCATCATAGTTTACAACTACTTATTATTGGAAAAGATTTCAAACAGTACACAGTGTGACAAAGTGGGATGTGTCTGTATCAAATTCTGAACTCTGTTTTGTATTGCAACCTCCATCTTGGTTTGTAACCTTCACTGTGACCTTTATTTTGTAGTGTATCCTTCTATTTTAGATTATAACATCCATTTATGATTTGGGGTGTGACACCTAGTTGAATGTCTATGGCTGAGAAACCATCATAGAGCAATCTAGGACCGCCAACTTTGATGGTCTTTCAAGTACTGGCCCATCATCATGGGAAAATGGACTCTCTACACAGAAACAAGACTGGAAGAAGAGGTTGGAATTTCCCAGATGAAGCACATGGGCAAAAAGGAGCAGACTGTACTTAAGGAGGGGGCTTTTTGAGCAAGAGGGGCCATACATGTCCTTATGCCAGAAGACCTGGCTGTAGAGAGGGAGAAGGCAAGAGGGACAGTTGGCCTGAAATGCTGACCAGACCTCAGACTCTCAGAAGTGATGTGACACTAACGAGGATGTGTTTCAGTATGTTATTTTGCATAAATCTGTAACTCTCTAGTACTTTCTTGAGAATAAAAGTGAAGGTGGTTAAGAAATTCCTTTGCTTAGCCTGTATTCCTTGCTTGCCTGCCATGTTGTTCCTGAAGTAGTTAATTAAGAACTTGGGAGTGCCTGCAGTGAGGTGGATCTGAGAGAGTGTATATGAGCAACTAAGGGCTCAGGTGGGTTGAAACTTTGCCTTTAAGGTTTAAGGCAGATGGGGTCTGGAGCCCCTGACCATACCCCAAGGAAGTGTGTCAGATGTGGAGTCTACACCTGACACTGTGTCTGAGACCCAGAGTTAGAAACAGTGAAAAGTCACTACCCAGAGTCGGGGGAGGGGAAGGTGAGAAGCATGTGGGATCCAGTGGTCAGGTCTACTCAGAACAGACTGGAGACCATCCAGAGATGAGGACTGGGACCGGCTGTAACATATAGTTCTTTAATCTAGAATAAAAAGCATAACAAGATCCAATGGCTGGAAGCTGAAGCTAGACAAGGTCAAACTAGAAATACAGCAAAATAAAGTAATTAACCTTGGAACAACTTACTTAGGGACACAGTAGATTTGCTATACTTTACAGTCTTTAACTGAAGACTGGATATATTTCTGATATGCTACAGCTCAAACAGAAGTCATGGGCTTGATACAGAAACTATTGGGTGAAATTATGTGGCCCATGTTATCCAGGATGTCAAAGTACATGATCATAATGGAGCTTTCTTACTTTAGAAATCTATGAATAAAACATATTTTAAAGAACCTCTTGAATTTTAAAAAATACTTGAATTCATCTCTGCCATTGCACTGATGTGAGGAATCCAAAATACAGTGCTAGATATGCTTCCCCTCTCCTTTTAGATATATTACCTGGCATTTTTGCCATTTAAATTTCATCTTGCTATTTCCTGACAACACTTCTAGTCTCCCAAGGTCCTTTAGTATTATTTCAGCGTCCTCACAGCTACTATCAATTTAGTCCCTGGTCCTTCAAGCACTTACACAAATCTAACTTTGCATGGGCAAGTAGATTAATTGAATTCATTGGAACTACTTACATGCATAAAAGTACTCATGTGCATAAAACTTTGCAGGACCAATACTTTAGTTTTATCTTCTGACTGACGCAATGCATTGTTTACTCCAACCTATGGTCATTAATGTTAAATAAAACTAAGTTTCTGTGTCTCCTCTACACCATCCTACACTGGAAGCTTCCTTTCAGCATTATAAACATCGCTATTTATTATCACCACTCCTCTCTGCCACTGGGAACTGACATGACAACATGGCTATTCTGTTAAGGCATACTCACAACTCAATGGCTTAAGTGCAGTTAGATCATAGAATCATAGAATATTAGGGTTGGAAGAGACCTCAGGCTTTGTCAAGCCGGGCCTTAAACACCTCAAAGGATGGAGATTCCACCACCTTCCTAGGTAACCCATTCCAGTGCTTCACCACCCTCCTAGTGACATAGCATTTCCTAATATCCAACCTAGACCTCTCCCACTGCAACTTGAGATCATTTCTTCTTGTTCTGTCATCTGCCACCAGTGAGAACAGCCAAGCTCCATCCTCTTTGGAACCCCCCTTCAGGTCGTTGAAGGCTGCTATCAATCCCCCCTCACTCTTCTCTTCTGCAGACTAAATAACCCCAGCTCCCTCAGCCTCTCCTTGTAAGTCATGTGTCCCAGCCCCCTAATCATTTTCATTGCCCTCCGCTGGACTCTCCAATTTCTACACATCCCTTTTGTAGTGGAGGGACCAAAAGTGGACATAATACTCCAGGTGTGGCCTCACCAGTGCCGAATAGAGGGAAATAATCACTTCCCTTGATCTTCTGCCCAATGTGCCGTTGGCCTTCTTGGCAACAAGGGCACACTGCTGACTCACATTCAGATTCTCATCCACTATAATCGCCAGGTCCTTTTCTGCAGAACTGCTGATTAGCCAGTCGGTCCCCAGCCTGTAGTGGTGCATGGGATTCTTCCTTCCTAAGTGCAGAACTATGCACTTTTCTTTTGGCCCAATCCTCCAATTTGTCTAGGTCACTCTGGACCCTATCCCTACCCTCCAGCATATCTGCTTCTCTCCCCCAGCTTAGTGTCATCTGCGAACTTGCTGAGGGTGCAATTCATCCCATCATCATTAATAAAGATGTTGAACAAAACCAGCCCCAGGACCGAGCCCCTTGATACTGGCTGCCAACTAGACATCAATCACTACCATTGATCACTACCTGTTGAGCCTGACAATCTAGCCAGCTTTCTTTACACCTTATAGTCCATTCATCCAATCCATGCTTCTTTAACTTGCTGGCAAGAATACTGTGAGAGGCAGTATCAAAAGCTTTGCTAAAGTCAAGATGGTTGTTTATACTTTGTAATTAAAAAAAAACAAACAATGATTTTTGTAGGTGATGCTACAGAAACGGGGAGGAGTTAGATGTGATTTAAGTTCAATTCACATTGCTTTGCCAAGTTTGTGCTGAGATAATACATCTGTACATAATGCTGTTGAGTCCTCGTGACTGGTCACCCAGATGGTAGTGCAGTGTCAAAGTACCCCAACCCTTCAGGTTTGAATAGCATTTCCTATACTTTAGTTTCTTGAATTCACAGAAACCAGATATTCTGTTATACACCAGAAATTATAACTTCATTGTGGGTTCAAGCAGAAACTGGGGTGCCAATTCTGCAAGATACACTGCAGAGATAGACCCCTGTATCCCTATGGAGACTGACTAAAGACAATGGGAGTCTGCCTGGATGGTTCTTTTTGCAGGATTTCTGCTTGAATGGATAGAACCTCTTATTCAAATACAGGTATATGTCACAAGACCCTCATATTAAAAGTGACTAGCAAAGTTTTAATAACCTCTTTCCTCTAGTTTGCCAAAGTTTGAAAGTTTCCTTTTAAGTCACTTGAAAGAAAAGTACGATTATTTTAAGAACAGTTTCTTCTCAGTACTTAACTATGACCTGATACACTGTATATTAAATCAAGAAAATGTTAAAATGAGGTTAAATGTTAATAAAACAACCTTCCACTTAAAAAAAAAAGTTACAGTTGCTAATGGACAACAGTGTCGTTTCTCATCACATCATATACCAAGCACATAAATGGAAATTAACTGTTACGAACATCATAAATATTTTATTGTCAATACAAATACATTATTCTTACAAATTATTAAGAAATGCATATTTTATCATTGTCATATCATCATTTTATCATTATCAGACTGAACACTTTCGTTGGTGGACTGTTGTGAGAAAAAAGGGAAATTGTTGCTATCTGTAATTCAGTATATAAATATTTTCCATAAAGGATACATCAAGATGGAAAAGTTTTATTAGTTAAATATATTGATCTACTAAATTACATTTTTGATAGAGTATAATTGCTATTTCTTGAGAAGAAGGTATATTGGTAGGAGAGTATCATTACTGATTTATGTTGCAGTTGTCTATTTTGATAGACCCAGACCAGTTGGGTACAACAAAGTAGTCCTACTGGGATCCAGGAAGTGCTAAAGGATCGCACCCCAAGCCTAAGAGGGGGATCCACAAGATCTGGAAACCAAATAAATACGGGGGACAACTAATGAAATAACAGGGACAGGAGTGCAGTCAAAGGGTCAAACGAAGGGAACCAGACAGGGTACACCAAGCAGAGAACCCCGGACAGCGCCCACTGCTCCTCAAAGGCGTCAAGGGAGTCAGTGGACACCGCCCAGAGGAACTCTGCCCAGAGGCGTGAACGGACAGAGGATCGGAAATAGGCCCCACAGTCACAGGAGACTCCATCGGCAAACCTCCTCACCCTGGTTTTATAGATGGCCACTTTAGCCAGGGCCAGGAGGAGGTTGACCAGGAGGTCCCGTGACTTAGTGGGGCCACGGACAGGGAGTGCATAGATAAGGAGGTGAGGGGAAAAGTGCAACCAAAATCTTAACAAAATATTCATGAGGAGCCGGAATAGGGGCTGCAGCCTGGCGCACTCCAGGTAGACGTGCGCCAGGGTTTTCCTCACGCCGCAAAAGGGGCAGGTGTCCGAGATTGGGGTGAACCGCACCAAGTACACGCCCGTGCTCACGGCCCCATGAAGGAGCCGCCAACTGATATCCCCGGCGGGCCTTGGGACCAAGGTGGAATAGAGGCTGGCCCACCGGGGCTCCTCACCCTCTAGAGGTGGCAGGAGGTCCCGCCACTTTGTGTCAGGGCGGGACGCGAGGGTGAGGACATGAAGTGTGTGGAGCACGAGCGTGTAGAGATGTTGTTGTGGCGCGGTCTGGAACCGGACCGGCTGCAGCTCATGCAGCCGGCTCACGGTGAAGGGGCGGGGGGGTCGGTCGGTTCCACGGGGCAGGGGCCCGATGAAAAGGTCCGGAGGGCCTGGGGTGGAGGGTGGGCGGGGCGCGCCCTCTCGCAGGACCCGGTCGAGGTAATCCCGAGCAGCGGGCGGCAAAGCGGCCCTCACCTCCTGAAGTACGCGCAGGGCGGTACGAGGTCTGGAGAGCCCCATGCGCTGAGCGAGCGTCAGGGGATCCAGCCAGTCTCCCCGGTCGTAGTCCAGGAGGTCTCCGACTTTGGTGACTTCTGCCAGGACCAACCTCTGGTGCACCGAGGGGGACTCCGCCGCCTGCACACGGAGGTAGGGGTTGTGTAGCAGGGGCTCCGCGAGGAGATCTTCTCCCACGGAGGCCGCCACGGACCTGGTCGCTGCAAACAGTTTCCAGGTCCGGAGGAGGTCCTGGTAGAAGACCGGCAGCCCAGAGAGGTCTCGCGGAAGACCCCTCGGATGGAGATAAAGGAGCTGCCGGTCATATCGGAGCCCTCAGAGGCGGCGCAGGAAGGTGTGCGCCAATATGCTCCACGCCGGACTACCTGCACCATAAAGGAGCCTCTGCAGGGCCTGGAGGCGAAAGACATGGACCTGAGTGCGGAGACACTTCATAGAATATCAGGGTTGGAAGGGACCTCAGGAGGTCATCGAGTCCAACCCCCTGCTCAAAGCAGGACCAATCCCCAAGTAAATCACCCCAGCCAGGGCTTTGTCAAGCCTGACCTTAAAAATATCTAAGGAAGGAGATTCCACCACCTCCCTAGGTAACGCATTCCAGTGTTTCACCAACCTCCTAGTGAAAAAGTTTTTCCTAATATCCAACCTAAAACCTCCCCCACTGCAACTTGAGACCATTACTCCTTGTTCTGTCATCAGCTACCACTGAGAACAGTCTAGATCCATCCTCTTTGGAACCCCCTTTCAGGTAGTTGAAAGCAGCTATCAAATCCCCCCTCATTCTTCTCTTCCGCAGACTAAACAATCCCAGTTCCCTCAGCCTCTCCTCATAACTCATGTGTTCCAGTCCCCTAATCATTTTTGTTGCCCTCCGCTGGACGTTTTCCAATTTTTCCACTTCCTTCTTGTAGTGTGGGGCCCAAAACTGGACACAGTACTCCAGATGAGGCCTCACCAATGTTGAATAGAGGGGAACGATCACGTCCCTCGATCTGCTGGCAATGCCCCTACGTATACATCCCAAAATGCCAATGGCCTTCTTAGCAACAAGGGCACACTGTTGACTTATATCCAGCTTCTCGTCCACTGTAACCCCTAGGTCCTTTTCTGCAGAACTGCCCGGGAAGGAGGTCGGTTGCCCCACGCCCACGAGGGACAGCCCGTGGGGCTCGGGTCCCAGCCGCATGGCACCGGCGGTCGCCTCGGTGGGCTTGGCGGCCAACAGCAGGGTGCCACCCACAGCCGGGCAGATGGAGGAGCCCAGGGAACCCTCGGAGGCAGGAGCAGAAGCAGCGGTTGGGGAGGGAGCATGGAGAAGGCGGGGCCGGGGTGAGGTCGCTCAGATCGAGGCCCGCTGGCAGAGGGTCGTCCTCCCCCTGGGTGACCGGGGTCAGACCTAGGGCCTCGATCTCCTCGTAGATGGAAGGGAGCTCTCCTTCCACCACCCCGGAGGCCTCCCCGCCAGTGCCCGAAGCAACGCTCGCCCCGGGGCTCACGGGGCTCCGGATGCTAACAGGGCAGGAGGGGCTCCATCGGGGGCCTTGGAAGGAAGGGACTCCAATGGAGGGACGGTACTGCCCTCCCGTGCTGCCACGTCTTCCCCAGCCGGTACCGGGGGATGGTACGCACCTGCAGGCAAGGCAGAGGGCTCGGCATTGGTGCCCCCCTTTCTGGTCTTTCGGGGGGCTTCCGCATCGATGGAAAGGAGCAGAGCTCGAGCCTTCCGTTTGCCCTGCGTCCCCTGGACTAGGGCCCAGCCCTCCATGGCATCATCGGGGGGCCGGCTAACAGGGGTCGGGTCGGGGGGCAGGGACAATGGCTCAGGGACCATGGGAGGCAGCGGTGGGGCGGCATGAGGGAGGGAAGATTCCCCCTGGGGCGGGCCCTTTCCCATGCTCAGCGGTATCCTTGCCGCACCCTCCTCTAGGGGCCCCGCCGGAATGCAGGCAGCAAAGGCAGGGCTCTCCCTTGGGCACGAGCGGGAGCAGTGGTGGACTGAGGAGGAGGGGTGGCTTCAGGTGCCGGGCAGCCAGGGGCGCCGGCGATGACAGGGTCGGCGCCCCGCCGGGGCTCGGGGGTCCCGGATGCCCCTCCTTGCCGGGCCAAGGGGCAGTCCCTCCGGATGTGCCCCATCGCCCGGCAGAGGTAGCACCGGGCCTCCCCCATGGAATAGTGCACCCGGTAATGGGCCCCCTGGTAGGGGACCAAGAATGACCCCTCGAGCACCTCTCCGTCACACATTGCCAGCGGCAGTTGAAGCTGCCCCTGCCAGCGGAACAAGAGGACGTGACGGAGGGCGGGGTCTTTGCAGCCCAGTGGGAGAGGGCTGACAACAGAGATGGGTTTCCCCAGGGTAGAGAGGGCAGGTAACAGGGCAACACTGAGAAGAAAGGGAGGGACAGAGGTCAGGACCAGGCAGACGCCCAAATCCTCTAGCGGCTCTAGGCAGACAAACACGCCCCCCACCACCAGGCCCTTCTCCACCGCCTCCTGGGCGGCAGCCTCCGATGCTAAAAAGAAGAAGACCTTTCCGTACATTTTGGAGGCTGCCACAACGGCCGTGGGCCCCATCACCCTCGCCAACGCCTGCATGTAGGTCTCCACGTGGGGCGAGGCGGGCACCAGGAGGCAACGGACACTGTGCTTCCTGGTCAAGGTCGGGAAGGGGCCCCGGCCGCTATTGATGGTAGCGGAGGCGGTGGGTGGGAAAGATGATGTAGCGGCAGGCGGAGGGGGCTGCCGCCACCTGGGCGTACACCCTGGGGGCCGGGGCACGCGCAGAGCTGGTGGAGGGAACAGCGGGGAGGGATGCCGCGGCCAGTGGTGGGGCCACGGCAGTGGGGGCAGCCCTGCCATGGAGGGCTTAGTCTTTTTTGCGGGGCCCTTACCCTTCTTTTTTACCCTGGTCCTTCCTGCCGGCTTGGAGGGCTTCCCCAGGGTCGGAGGATGGACTAGGGGGCAGGCTCCAAGCCATACCCCCTGTGTCCCCACAAACATAGTCAAAACTCCCACCACAAGAGCACAGTTCAAAAGTTACTCGGTCTTAAAAGCCCCCTCCACAGTGGTCTGTAGAGTCCCTGTGCACTCCCCCAGCAGCAGATGGCCTCTTCTTCTCCTACTCGGGGCTCCAGCAGCTCCAAGCAGCAAATGCAGCAGCTCCAGGCCACAGTCCAGTGGACAGGCAGGCAGAAATGACCCCTCATAGGTGGTGGTGGTGGTAGTACTGTCCACAGCAGCAATGGCCAGGCCTGGAGTCCCTCATTCCCCTCCTCTGGGGAGTGGGCCAGCAGCCACCCCCCACCCACCAAGGGGCTGGAGTAGCAG